>NC_086171.1:142772012-143402012 GCF_023053635.1 Elgaria multicarinata webbii
TTCCAATGAGCCCTCTCACTAAGTTACAATGGGGCCCCTTAACAAAGATATTTAATTCTATAATATTTAGCACTGAGGTTGGGATCTAATTAACCCTTCCCACAAATAATGTCTTCTGTCAGCAGAATAGGGAGGAGGACAATTCCCTTTCCACTCCCTGCAGTTACCTGCATGCCCTCAAATCTGCTTGGGTGGGTTGGGGGCCTGTCCAGAGCACAACTGGAGGGGGTAGAGAGAAGAGGGATAGTCTCATTGCACACGCAGAACTCCAATCACATGACACTGGATTTCACACTCACATTGCTCTTTAAAATATTAAGGATACATATTATCAAAGTAATCTTTTCACTAACCCCCTTAGAGAGGCCATTTTATTATTAACCCTATAGTATTCATGTTTTTATTATTATCTTTATTGTCTATAGTCAAAAAGTGCAGTAGGTGTTCAGTGTAGTCCATTGTTCTATAGGTTGTGGGTAGGGGCTATACCTGAGACAGAGTAGCTTCCAGAATGGCTTCCAATTTAGTCCATTGTTGCTATCACAAACGGCATATCAAGTGAATATAGCAAAGATATTAAAAGAGATTTAGAGCAGCACATCAGGTATAAATACACACAATCCAAAGTCCACTCACACTGGATTTTACACTCACATCACATTGCTTTTTACGATATTGAGGTACATACCTAAGTAATCTTTTCACCAACCCCCTTAGAGAGGCCATTTTATTTATTTTATTTATTTATTTATTACATTTTTTTATACCGCCCAATAGCTGAAGCTATTTTTATTATCAACCCTATAGTATTCATGTCATAAAGCAACATGATATATGAAAAAAAGATGGCAGCACATCACACAACCATACAAAAATAGATAAAGATGCAACTCTTACAAATACAAATTTTCCTTTCTCTCAGTCCCACCAACATCCCAGGCACACCTGATGGGTATGCGGGAGAGGGCCTTCTCGGTGGCTGCTCCAAGGCTGTGGAACGTCCTTCCCAGGCTGGCTCCCTCTGTGCTACAGTTTCACAGGCAGGCAAAAACTTTTTTGTTTCAGCAGGCTTTTGGAACTATACTGGACTGTGTTGAATCCCCTTCCTTTTAACCTGTTACAGTTTTTAATTTTTTTAACTTGTTTTTAATTTTACTGTAGGTTTAATTCTATTTTAACTTTTGTAATTTATATTTGTATGTTTTAATTGTACATGTTTTAATCTTGTAAACCACCTTGAGTCCCAGTACTGGGAAAAAGGCAGAAAATAATAATAATAATAATAATAATAATAATAATAATAATAATAATAATAATTTGCTTTATCTTTCTAATTTTTGTGACAGCTATTTTTCTTTTGGAAGCAAGTTCCAGAGTGAAGCTTGTATATGCCCAAACAGATAGGAGTTGCGTTACTTGCTGTTGGGTAAATGATTGATTTAAAATGGGGACATTAAAATCTTACAACATTAGGTATATTTACTGGATTTTCATCAAACCAGTTATTACACCAAAGTCTTGCAATATTCTTTAATTTTTGGGTGGGCACAAACATGGGATATCCACCCTTCAATACAAAATGCTTTGAACAGCTATACCTCAGTCTTTTTTCATGCTCTTCCTCAGATGCCAAATGACATGTTGTGTGATTTTCTGTTGAATGCAATGTTCAGCTTTTATAATGATGGAATGCTAAAAAGTCAATTCCCTTAAATATCAACAGCAATAGTAAACACAGTTTTCTTTAAATTAATAAAGTTATTTGCTTAATGTTACATGATAATGACTTTTTCTGATTAATTAACATTACACAGTTTAAGTTAGGTGTTTTTTTCCCCTTTTACATTTTTAGACAACCAAACTCTTAAGTAATTCAGGACCAATTTACTGAAATGCTGTACAGTGCTTACATGCACAAATTTACTTTACTGAGAGATTTCCCTGCATTAATTGTTATTGAATCAGTACGTGATTGCACCCATAAATCATTTCTAAAAGGACAAAGTCAAACCAAAGTAAATGGCCATGTCATCTGGTAGTGATAAAGTACAGAAGAATGCATATATCTACTGTAAAGATTTTCTTCTGTATGTTGCTGAGTAGATCAAATGTATATCCAACCATTCAGTTGGATATGGTTGGGCTCGTTTAAGTATATTAGAAAGCATCTTGTACATGGTGCCTTAATGGCACTGCAAAAGTAGGTATAAATTCCATGTAAGTATTCTTCTACACCTTTGGTTTTATATGCTCTTTTAATTAATTTTATGCATTTGATTTATATTGTATTGTTGTACTAATGTTGTTCCCTGCCTCAATCCAAAGGGAGAGGCGGGTAAGAAATAATAATAATAATAATAATAATAATAATAATAATAATAATAATTTCTGAATTGTTTCCTTTTGTGTTTGGACTTTCAAGGCCCATTTCTGCAAAGTGCCTTAAACCAACGCCCAGCAAAGCTTGGGCGTGGTAGGGCTGTTGCAGGTGGGGGTGGTAGAGAGGTGTGGAGGCCGCCAATTGGTGGGACTCGTGTGGTGCCACTGGGGTGAGAAGAGGGGGAGCCTATATAAGAGCGCTCACCCCCTCCCTCGACCTTCTTCGAAAAGTGGTTCCCCCCCTCCCTTCCCTGTAGGCAGTGTGGGTTATCTGGTCGTCCTTAGGAGACCAAGTAGGAATTTTTTACTCAAAGCCTACTGTTAAGGTAGTGAGTTTTTTCGCCTACTTCACACTGCAAGACAGGCGGGCAGTATTAAATAAGTTGATTGGTTATTTCAATTTAATTATCTAATTCGGTCACATTTGTGGGCAGGGAAGCAGACATCTTCACATCACGAGGATTGGTGAGCATTCCAAGGCACCTAACGGTGAGGGGTAAACACCTGAGGATCACCAGCTGCAAACCTAGCAGCCCAGCTGGCGAGATAAGGGTTACCTTTGAGGCCGACCTTTCTCACTCACCCGGAGGCTAGCGTCACAGGGAGGAGTGACACCGGAAAGGTCTCCCACCCCAAAAGGGGGAGCTAGGGGGTGGCAACATGACTGCCGCCACCCTAAGGCCAGGAATAGCTCGCCCTAGCTGTTAGCGGCTGTTGGCCGCTGATGTTCTGATGTCCGCTTAGGTTCATCCCTCTGCATATATATTAGGGGTGTGATCCGCTCCGATTAGGAGCGTAGAAGCAGTAGCGGATTGGCCTGCTCCGCCTTACCCAGAGGCGGAGTAGGAGCGGACCGCGGACCCCTAGAAGCAAGGCGAAGAGAAGCGACCATTTTTCGGAGCTCCTAGTTCAGGCGGAGCGCTCCGGTCGCCATCTTGAAAACATTTCGCCATAGGATTGCATTGCGGCAAATAATCGCGCATAACTACGTTGTTTTTGAAGCTATCGTTCTGGAAATTCTTGTGCACAGAGAGTCGTGGATGGGGGTCATTTTGAGACCACTCTCACCTCTCTGCGTCGTGCGGGTCGCGTGCTATATTTGTTTGAAAATCGGGTCAACCGCGCGGCTCAAACGGCGTTTTCGGCTTTTCGCCCATAGGATTGCATTGAGGGAAAGACTCGGGCATAACTGGGTTGGTTTTTAAGCTATCATTCCGAAAATTCTTGTGCACAGAGAGTCGTGGATGGGGGTCATTTTGTGACTACTCTCAACTTTCTGCGTCGTGCGGGTCGCGCGCTAGAAGTTTTTAAAAAATCGGCGGGAAAAATACCTTTTTCAAAGGGCTGAGGGGCAGAGTCAGCTCCCGGTCATGATGATCTCAAAGTTAGAGGAGGGCATAGGCAAAACAGGTAACTTGGGATTCTGGGAAACTTCTCTTTCTTCATCTGAACGGGCTTTTCCCAGTGTTTTTTAAAACAGTAGCCCCACCAAATGCACAAACACAACCTGAAATCATATACTAAGCCAAGAATAAGAGATAGAAACACAGCACTGCTACCCACCCTAACTTTGGGGAACAACTGAAAAGATGTGGTGCAAGGGGATGAGCTCCCCTAGGGCATCTCATCGTGGACGTGCCCCCACTCTCTCCTGCACTGGAAGGCCATTAGAGCCTTCCAAAGAGAGTAAAACGGTGGAGCAATGCCTATCATGAGTCGAAGTGAGCGTTCATTTCTTAGTGGTGGAGCGATGCCTGTTATGAGTTGAAGTGAGCGTTTGCTTCTTAGAGCTCTCGTGGTGAAGCAATGGCTGTCTTGAGTTGAACTGGCAGCTACTTCCCCCTCCCCCGGGCACGTCCCCCTATTGCTGGTAAAAGACAGATATAGCCTTTTTAAAAAAATTCTTCTTGCTGTTTATTGAGCAACACTGCTGCTTTCAATTCCACCCCTCCTTTGTTTATTTATTTATTTATTCCATTTTATATGCATTACTGGCTTATCCTTGGCTCACTTCCTTATGCCCCCAGAAATGCCAGCTGCATGCCTGCCTGCCTTCCCTCCCTCCTCCCCTGCCCACCTCGCAGGGATGTTGTGTGTGTGTGGCTTTGATTCAGGGGAGAAGTCCTTCCTGCGCTCACTTGGAGTTTTGGAAGTTCAAAATTTTGCAGGTTTAAGCCCCGCCAAAAAACAGGGGATGATGGGACTGCCTTGAGTCTCGGCGTGCGTATGTATCCCTTGATAAGCTTTCATGGTGGCGTGTTTGAGGTTTCTAACGTGCAAATTGACGGAGCTATGGAAAGGGGTGTGAATGGGGTGCCCGATTTTCATAAATTCCCCAAAAATCAGGGGATGATGGGATTGCTTTGAAACTTGGCGTGCGTGTGTATACCCCCATGAGGTGTCATGGTGCCAAACGTGAGGTTTCTAACTTGAACAGAAAAAAAGTTGTATAATTTTTTAGCTTTCAATGCAAGCCTATGGGGGGGGAAACGGAGCTCCGGATCCGGATCCGGAGCTCCGAGCGGAGCGGAGCGGAAGTGGGCGGAGCGGGGGCGGGGCGGAGCGGCCCGATCCGGAAAATGGCGGATCTGCAAGTGAAGCGGAGCAGGGGGTCCGTGCACACCCCTAATATATTAGGGGTGTGCACGGACCCCCCTGCTCCGCTTTTCTTCCAGATCCACGATTTGCAGATCGGGCCGCTTCGCTCCACCTCCGCTCCGCCTATGTCCGCTCCGCTATGCTGCGGAGCTCCGGATCCGGATCGGAGCTCCGTTCCCCCCCCCCATAGGCTTGCATTAAGCTAAAAAAGTATACAACTTTTTTCTGTTAAAGTTAGAAACCTCAAGTTTGGCACCATGACACCTCATGGATGTATACACACGCATGCCAAGACTCAAGGCAATCCCATCATCCCCTGATTTTTGGGGAATTTATGAAAATCGGGCACCCCATTCATACCCCTTTCGATAGCTCCGTCAATTTGCACGTTAGAAACCTCAAACTCACCACCATGATAGCTTATCCAGGGATACACATGCACGCCAAGACTCAAGGCAGTCCCATCATCCCCTGATTTTTGGGGAGTTTATGAAAATCGGGCACCCCATTTGCAGACGTGGACTGTTCTCTGACATTTGGACAGATAAAAAAAGGGAAGTGGGCACACTCACAGATGCCATCTAGACCCACAATCATGCCAAGGTACAAGGCAATCCCATCATCCCCTGATTTTTGGCGGAGCTTAAACCTGCAGACAGCTCAATGGGGCCATTTCAAAGGAAATCCCAAGATGCCATGAATTGGTGGGTAGAGATCAACCTAAATATGAATCTTCTTCCACACTTGAAAAATGGATTTGGAACTTCCAAAAGTCTAATTGAGCACAGGAGGGACTTCTCCCCTGAGTCAAAGCCAGACACAAACCATCCCTACAAGGCGGGCAGGGGAGGAGGGAGGGAAGGCAGGCAGGCAGCAGACATTTCTGGGGGCATAAGGAAGTGAGCCAAGGATAAGCCAGTAATGCATATAAAATGGAATAAAAAAATAAACAAATAAACAAAGGAGGGGTGGAATTAAAAGCAGCAGTGTTGCTGAATAAACAACAAGAAGAACTTTTTTAGAAAAGCTATATCTGTCTTTTACCAGTAAGGGTGGGTGGGTGGACATGCCCAAAGGGGGAAGCATCTGCCAATTTGACTGGTCCTGTCTAGGTACAAGTCTTTAAGGAGCAAACACTCACTTCAACTCATGATAGGCATTGCTTCACTGGGTTACTCTTTGGAGGGCTCTGATGGCCCTCCAAGTACAGGAGAGTGAGGGCATGTCCACATGCCCTAGGGGAGCTCATCCCCTTGCACCACATGTATTCAGTTGTTCCCCAAAGTTAGGGTGGGTAGCACTGCTGTGTGTTTCCTATCTGTTAGTATGATTTCAGGTTGTGTTTGTGCATTTGGTGGAGCTACTGTTTTAAAAAAAACACTGGGAAAACTCCGTTCAGACTAAGAAAGAGAAGTTCCCAGAATCCCAAGTTACCCATTTTGCCTATCCCCTCCTCCAACTTTGGGATCATGTGATCATGACCGGGAGTTGACTCTGCCCCTCAGCAATCGAAAAGGTAATCTTTTTCCCGCTTTTACCCTACTTTTTAAAAAATTCTAGCAAGCGAACCGCACCACGCAGAGAGCTGAGAGTAGGCTCAAAATGACCCCCAGCCATGACTCTCTAAGCACAAGAAGTTTCAGAAAGATAGCTTCAAAAACAACACAGTTATCCCCTTTTCTTTTCCGCAATGCAATCCTATGGGCGAAATGTTTCAAAATGGCGATCGGATCGGTCCGCGGAAAGAGGATCACTCCGAAAATGGGCGCTTCTCTTCGCCTTGCTTCTAGGGGTCCGCGAGCCCAGCTATTTTGTGTTGCCTCATTATTTCCACACTCCACATTCCGCAACAAACAAACATCACATTCTACCTATCTATCTATTTATCTAAAAGCCAACCAGTCACTCTTTGTCCGCAGCATTCACTAGTCAGCTCAGAATTCGGATAAGGGCCCTCATTAACATGAAAAGGTTAAAAGACTCAATCCAGACAAGACGGAGGTACTGTTAGTGGGTGGTTCATCTGTCTGGCGAGGTGATGTTTGCCCTGTCCCGGACGGGGTTGCACTCCCCCTGAAGGATTGGGTCCATAGTTTGGGGGTGCTCTTGCATCCAGAACTGTCACTTGAGGCACAGGTGAACTCAGTGGCAAAGAGCACCTTTTATCAGCTTAGGTTGATATACCAACTACGCCCTTATCTGGACAGAGATAGCCTAGCCACAGTTATCCATGCTCTGATAACCTCTCGCTTGGATTACTGCAATGTGTTATACGTGGGGCTGCCTTTGAAAACGGTCCGGAAGCTTCAGCTGGTACAAAATAGGGCAGCCCGTTTACTAACAGGGACTGGCCGGCGAGATCACATTACGCCAGTCCTTTTCCAGCTTCATTGGCTGCCAGTCCAGGTCCGGGCCCAATTCAAAGTGCTGGTATTGACATTTAAAGCCCTAAACGGTTTGAGGCCAGGTTATTTGAAGGAACGCCTCCTCCCATATGTACCTGCCCAGACCTGTGCGTCATGTGGATGCACAGGAACAATCACAGGACAATCCCCGGGATATCACCCTGTCTAACTAAGGCCTGAGTCTCTGGGGTTCTCCCCCATTCTCATTCTCTCTGTCTCTCTCTCTCTCTCTGTGTGTGTGTATGTGTGTGTTTGTGTTTTTCTCTCCTTCCTGGTCTGGGCCTGTGTGTGTGCATTTCGAAGGAGAGAGAACTCCTTCTATAAAATAGGTGCTCCATAGGATTATAATGGGGTGGGGCGCAATGCAGTGCTTGCTGGGACCTCCAATGGGGCCCATTAATCCTTGCCCCCTTCAAAATTACTATTAATAAAAATCTTGAAAAATATTAGATTCTTCCTATTCATGCACCCACTGCAAATCAGCTATTGACAGGCAGGGAGATAAAGGAAGATCTGCTGGCCCTGTCTTCTTCTGCCCATACAGACCTTTCTCCTTTGCTCTCTCTCTCTCTCTCTCTCCACTCAGTCTCGAGCAACACCCAAGGCAGCCATGATGTGACTAACCATATCAACTGTGGTGGTGTCTATAGCAGTTTCTCAAATTCCCAGACATGTCCCTGGTTCAAAAAGGAACCTGTGGATTATAAAATGGGTTCAAAGGCTCAGACCCCACCTCTGCCTTGTACTCAGGGTTTGGGGCACATTTCTTGTCTTGTAGTCTCACTAGTTTGCCATCTCCTGACAGTCATTTTGTGCCCAACAGCAGTGCAGAGACAGCTGTCTGCTTGCCTGCTTGCCTGTTGTACCTGATACAACTGTCTGTCTGTAGGTTGCTGATTCTGTAACAGAAAAAAAAATACTGGCTGCATCTGCCCTAAGAGATATTTGAGGAAAAGAACATAGAAACAGATGGTGGACTTTGGAACAAGAAGACTGGAATTCTTTGGAAAGTTATGGAAGAATGATAGAAAATATTTAGGATTCAATTTCACTGAAGCCATTTTTACAGTTTAGACACAGGTATAAGAATATTCACCCTTGAGAATGATGATCCTATTCTTGGAAAAATATATTGAAAAACCATTTCTGGTTCTCTTTTTGTCATGTAGCCTGTCACTACTTAATGCTGTCAAGGAGTAACAGGCTAGTAAAATTGATTATGGAACTTATTTGTTTTCTATGTGGACACTATTTAGATGAAACTTCTTGTTCCCCATCCATAATATGATAGTTTTGTTAAAGAAAAATGAATGCCTTTCATAAAATAAAAAGTGATTGACATTATACATGAATTAGCTCACAATGATGAGCAAGTTCGTTCTGCAAAGTTTCATCCTTTTCTTTTTGCTGTTTCTACACAACGACTTACTGTAATTCATTAAGAAAAAGAAATGCAAGGGAGTGTAATTAAGCTGAAAAATAAGCTATTGATCTAGCATTCCATTATTCCATTATGTTGGTATCATAGGTGAAAAATACTTCTTTGATGCAATTGTTATGAATAAAACTGCACAGACACATAAAATCCATTTATCTGTCTTACATATTATTGACAAATGAAATATTGAACACAAATGAGAAAGAGAGCTATTAGCCATTAAATCAAATATCTGCTACATGATTCTAAATGTCACTAGGCTGGCTAAATAAAAAGGACTTCATCTAGCAACAGAAAGTCCATAAAGATGGCACCAGGAGAGATTCTTTGGGAAGGCTGTTCCATTACTGGGGGTACCCTCCCTGCTAGATGAAGGTTGTTCTAAAGTATCTTGGCCAGGGTTGTAAAGGTCCTGCTTCCAACAGATTTTATTTGTTGCATGAATATATAGTAATTGAAGAAGTGTAACTTAACAGGACACCTTTTAATTTGGTATATTTTGACCATGGCAATCATGAACTGGGATGAAAATATGTCAAAGTAGGCCTAAAATAAAGGAACGTGATTTATTCCGATGAATTTACTAAGAAAATAAGATGTATGCTGAATAACAGACTAAAGGCCTAGTCCAGTACTGTGTTGCCACAGTGGCCAACAAGATGCCTATGGGAAGCCCATAAGTAGAATATGGGTCCAATAGTATCTCCCTGATCGTATTCCCCAGCAACTGGCATTGAGAGACCTGTAATGTTGGAGGTAATACATAGCCATAGATACTCTAATACTCCAGTAGTCCATGCTTAGTAGTATGTTTTTAACTGTTTTTAACAGTGCGTTTTGAATGTGATTTTTAATGTTTATATGTAAATTGCTTAGACATGTCATATGTTAAGCAGTATTTAAGTATTATTAAAATAAACAATAAAAATGTGTTTATTTTCCTTGAATGTAGGTTCAGAGTATATCAGAAAAGATGTCGCTGATGCACTGACAAAATTTACAAGAGGGTCCTTTTTCCTTTATTATATAGTCAAGGGATATAAAACCTACAGCTATGCTCTAATTGGCTAATTGCTTCTATAGGCATGTATTATTGCAGCTGCCCATACTTGATGAGCACTGCAGTGGACAAATGGAAGTGTGGGATATGCTCATAGAAGACGTCACGTAAGATATTTCCTCTATCACACAACCAGTGCTTAGCTTGTGGAGATTATTGATACAACAGGGAAGGCTTTTCAGTCAAATTATGGAAAAGAAGGAAGGCTTGAAAAATATTAGCTGCATAATACTCTCAGCATTCTGATGGTCAAACTATGGAGGAAGAAAGAAAGAGGGAGTCTATGACAAATAGCAGTGGTGCAGCATAGCCAGCACAGCCAATGGTGAGGAATGATAGGAGCAGTGCCAGCTCCAGGTTTTGGAGGGCACTTGGGCAAAACACCCTCAATGGGCTCCTTCCGTCAATGGGTCGTCCATCTCACCACCATTGTCACCTGTTGCTATTGCTCCTTATTTTCTTATCTTTGCTACCACTTGCTTGCTTGACAGACAGGTAAACTTGTGAGCACGTAGGAAGCAACATCTATTCCTCCTCCTCCTCCTCACCATCACTGTTGTCTGGGCCAGAGTGAGAGGCAGTTGAACAAGCAGGTTGCAATAGTGAAGATGATATGCAACCCCAGGGGTACCTTGTCAGTGGGCCCTCTGCTGGGTTGGGGGCCCTCGGCAAGTACCTGACAATGCCAGCCTTGGATGGGAGTTTCAGTCCAACAACACCTGGAGGGCCACACATTCCTCATCCCTGTTTCAGTGACCAGCCGCGAGTCAAGCGTTCCTCTAAATGGTTTTATTGCTTTAGGGTTTTATGGTCAATTACTCGGCCATAAATCTCTGGCCAAGAATGCAGGAGGGAGCTGCTGCTGTTTTAAGAACAGCCCAGTCTTTTAAATGGAGTCCAAGAGTTCTTAGCCAGAGGCACGTTCTGCAGCGTAAGCCTACCGGTCCGGGTCGAAGCACCAAAACAGAGGGTGTGGGCTTCAAGGAGCCAGGAGTAAGCGAAGGTCCAGTCCAGTCCTAAACCAATAGCCGAGTCAGTCGTCAAGAGTCCCAGGGATACACGTTCAAGAGGAGTCAATCAAGCTGGTCCAGGTCAGCAATCCAGAGTCACAGTCACAAGGCAAGGCGTCGGGGCACAGTAGCAACCGGAAGAACGAAAGGTGTTTGCTACACCAGACCAGCGGTCAGATTCTCCCTTTTCAAACCCTGCCAGCATGACCCCACCCAGATCCCAGCTGTGCCTCATTCCTCCACCTTTTGACCCAAACCCCTCCTACAGTTCAGCGTCTTTTCCCTGCCTGTTCTGCAGGCGCATACTTCGCCTCACCACCTGCATTTGTTCTGCCCTTCTCCTTCGTCTCCTTTCACGGGGGCTGGGCAGTCGAACCACCTCCGTCTCTGACTCAGCCTCAGGAGCGACAGGCAGAGGAAGCAACTGACTGGCCCGTGGCTCCTCCACGGGACCTGCATTCTCCTCCATGGAATGATTCCCTACCAACTGCGCACTGGTCTCTGGTCCGGCTGTGGGGGAGGAAACAGCCTCTACTTCTTGTAAGTTTGCCTCCTCCTCATCTGAGGAGGCTTCAATCTGGATTCCGTCCTTTGCATTCCACTGAAACAGCCCTTACCAAGATCACCAATGATCTTCTCACTGCCAAGTCTAAGGGCCATTATTCCGTCCTTATTCTCCTTGATCTAACTGCAGCCTTCGACACGGTTGATCACGATCTTCTCTTAGATTCCCTCCATGACCTTGGACTCTGTGGCTCTGTCTATAACTGGTTCGCCTCCTATCTAGAGGGTCGCTCTTTCAGCGTGTCGGCTAACGGCAGCTCGTCCTCCTCCTTTCCCCTTTCAGTAGGGGTTCCGCAAGGCTCGGTGCTTGGCCCGCTGCTGTTTTCTCTATACATGCTGCCCTTGGGTAAACTTATTCAATCTCATGGCCTCCAATATCACCTGTATGCCGATGACACACAACTATACCTCTCATCTCCGGAACTTTCTCCTGATGTTCACGATCGTATCTCAGCATGTCTTTCAGATATCTCAGCCTGGCTGCTTCATCGCCGTTTGAAACTCAATATGGCAAAAACTGAACTGCTTGTTTTTCCTCCTAAACCTTCTCCTCATCTCTCATTCTCTCTTACTGTCAACGATGTTATGCTTACTCCGGTCAAGGAAACTCGTAGCCTTGGCTTTATATTTGACTCCTCGCTCTCCTTTATTCCTCATATCGAGGCAGTAGCTAAATCTTGTCGTTTCTTCCTGTATAATATTGCCAGGATTCGACCATTTTTGTCTGTCTCTTCTGCCAAGACTCTCGTTCACGCACTGGTTATCTCTCGGTTGGACTACTGCAACCTCCTCCTCTCTGGCCTCCCCTCATCTCACATCAGTCCGCTGGTCTCTGTCCACCACTCTGCCGCTAAGATCATCTTCCTGGCCCGCCGCTCTGACCATGTCACTCCGCTTCTGAAATCTCTTCATTGGCTCCCAATTCATTCCAGAATCCAATATAAACTTCTCCTGTTGACCTTCAAAGCTTTTCACGGTCTAGCTCCTGCCTATCTCTCCTCTCTCATCTCACACTATTGCCCCGCTCGTGCTCTTCGCTCCTCTGATGCCATGCTTCTTGCCTGCCCAAGGGTCTCTACTTCCCTTGCTCGGCTTCGCCCATTTTCCTCTGCTGCCCCTCATGCCTGGAATGCTCTTCCAGAACACCTGAGAACTACCAACTCAATCACAGCTTTTAAAACACAGCTAAAAACTTTTCTTTTCCCTATAGCTTTTAAACTTTGAGTTTGTTCTGACTCTATACTGTTAGCTTCACCCTTCCCGGTGCCTGTTTACACTTCCCTGTGCCTGTTTGCATTCTCTTTCCCTCCTTATTGTTTACTACAACTTTATTAGATTGTAAGCCTATGCGGCAGGGTCTTGCTATTTACTGTGTTATCTGTACAGCACCATGTACATCGATGGTGCTATATAAATAAATAAATAATAATAATAATAATAATAATAATAATAATAATAATAATAATAATAAAGGTGCAATCCTAACACCCTGACACATAGTTTGTTGATATATTTCACAGTGTTCATATGTTGTGGAGATGTTCAGTGTACAACCAAAGGCTTGTCTATGCACCCTATCTACCCCATGGTGGCTGCGCAGTTGCGCTGTGTTGATTATACATCACAGCTGCAAACTTGCACCCATCATGGGGCATTTCCCCGAAGCTGTAGTTTAAAAAAGTTGCAGACTTACTGCAACTTTTCCATTCGTTATGAGGTTACCACCATCCTTCTTCCATGTGACCTTGCTTTGGGTTTATGCCAGGGGGTGGATTGTGACCACTGATTCATTGCTGGAAGTCCGGGGATGCCGGGCAAAGGGTAGGGGATGGGCTTGACAAGCCAGATGGTTGTTGGAAAGCCCATGCTCCTTCCTGCCATGGGGATTTCCTGTCCCCACCCTGCAGCTGTCATACCACGGGTTTTACCAGGAAGGAGTAGCAACGTGGCGCCATGATGAAGACACCTTCAAATAGTATGCAAAGCCTGTAAACAAAATATATTGGATATGTTTTAATAGTAAAAACCTGCATTGCTGTCATCGTTGATTTCAAGGTGACTACTAGGAGAAGGGCTTTCTCTGCTGTGGCACCCCGGCTGTGGAATGAGCTCCCTAGAGATGTTCGCTTGGCGCCTACAGTGTACTCCTTTCGTCACCAGCTAAAGACCTTTTTATTTTCTCAGCATTTTAACACTTAATTTAACTTAAATTTAAACTTTGCTGTTTTAATTCTATATTTTAATCTATATCAATTTTTGCTCTGTGGTTTTAATCCTGGTTGTGCTTTTTATATTGTATTTTCATGTTTTTAATTTTTTGATTGTTTTTATGCTTTTCATGATTTTAATTTTTGTGAACCACCCAGAGAGCTTCAGCTATTGGGTGGTATAAAATGTAATAAATAAATAAATAAATTACTGCAACTCTTTTCATAGCTAATACAAATTTTACACATTGAGTAATTTAAAAACATTCAGATTTCATTTTAATGAAGCAGTAGTTTTCTAGTATAAATTAAACAACCTTAGATTCAACAGCTGGCATTCTCCTCATGCCAAATATAGGATTTTAACAGATTATGACATTAATAATAATAATAAACATTTTGGCTTTATTTAGACCAACAGTCTTTAATTTATAGCCTTAAAGCTTAGGGATGTTGGAGAAATCCACCAATGAGTTCTGATTTCTGTCAATCCGACTCACGCGTTCTGAAGCAGACCAGCTTTTCCTGAGTCACACAGATTCCACAGACTTGAAGACCATTTCTAAAAAACTTTCCAGAATTTTACACAAATTTAGTCATAGATATTTTTTTTTAAAAAAAAAACACCCACAAAAATACGGATTTCCCCCATAAGCTATTGTGAAGGGAAGGTGAAATAACGAGACGAGACAAGTAAATAGGGTTTAACAGGGCCACATTTATTTATGAATTTCCTGCAAGGAAAGATGGAGACCTATGCCAAATAGAACCAAATTAACCGAGTTAATACTCCCTGCTGTCTTACAGTGTGAAGTAGGTGAAAACACCTACTTGGCCATCCTGTCTTGGCCATAATTGGGTTTGGGTGATCCATTCATATCCTGACAGGTGATGTGTGTTTATCGCCACCCGTCAGGATTCCCCTTTTGGGGTAGGAAGGCCTTACGATGTCATCCCCCTCAGGTTGCAAAACTCTGAGTGAGTGAGTAAGGTTGGTCCAAGAGGTAAACTTTATCCAATCAACTGGTGCCACAGGACTCCCAGAAGAGGGCCTCGGGTGTTTCCAATCACCTCAACGGTGCCTTATGAATGCTCACCAACCTTGTTCTTGTTCCTGATGCCTGCACACCTGCCCTTTCAAAATGTGACCAAATAGAACCAAATTAACTTAGTTAATACTCCCCTGCTGTCTTACAGTGTGAAGTAGGTGAAAACACTCCAAAAATTAAATGATTTGAGAGTAAAAAATTCCTAATTGGTCCCCTAGGGCAACTGGCAAACCCACACTGTTTACAGGAAGGGAGGGAGCTGCAAAACCGTAAGTGGTGAAGAATAGGGGGAGGGCATGCCCTAAATAGGTGTACATGCCCCTCCCAGAAGTGGTCGTGCCACAGCCAAGGGGCCAATAAAAAAATCACCACGCATCCCATTCCCCTCCCTCACAATTTCCTCCCCATGCCCAGGCAAGCTGGGCATGGCAGTGAAGACCTAAACATGAACATGCACATTTGGGGTGGATATATGAATTTTGCCTGGGGATTCACACTCTTTTGCAAAAGTGAGCAGTTACCACCATTAGTGCAGAGGGGGGAAAGAGGGTTGTCAAGGGCTCACAGGGGCTTGTAAGCACTCAGCAGATGCTTGTGCGGCCCGGCTCTTTGGGAAGGACCACGCACATTCGCAGGGTGGTTGCTGGCCTAGCTTATAAAACCCTAGATACAAAGATCTGTAGTGGTTTTCCCAATATGCTGGATGTGGCATTCAGGACATTTGGATTCAGAAACATATCTTACATTACTAAACTTGCAAGTGCTATTTTGTTCGCCATTCTGCTTTTGAAGCTGAATTTCCCTCAGATAAGTACAAGTGATACAATTATTGGATTTATCATGATGAGATAATTTGTCTAGGCTAGGAGGCTGGTGGAAAACAATGAAAAGAAACTTCCTGATAGCTTTTCTCAAGGCATTGTGAATTGACTACTAAGGGGTAGCTGGACTTAACTTCAAGGTTATCAAACAGGTGATTGATAAATGTCTGTCACAAAAGGACACAGTGTTCCTTGTTAGTAACTTCCCCATCTTTGTGGACAGGGAATTCTCAGAATGGGATAATTTAATGATATGGGGGAAACGTTATATGTATTCTTTACCTTTGTAGGTCCTTTTGAAATATTTTCCCTAGTTGTTGAAGTTAAAGTTGATTCTCCTATAGATGACATGGAATTCCACTTTAAGAAAAAGTGAGCATGAATGCGTTTATTGTACTGATCCATGATTATCTTGCTTTGCTTGATGGCCCCCATCTATATGACAATGGAATTGCTCCTCATTGAATATAAACCTGAATTTTCGTAGATTCAAAACTATGCAAAGAGCGTCACACTGCAGCAGTTATTAATGTGCACATATGCACATACGAGGCTATGGAACACTAAAGCTTTATCTGTGGAGCTCTGCAGATTCATATAAGAGGAAAACTGAGTGGGGAAAGGAATGAGGCAGCAGATGAGAATGCAAGTGGGGGACTGAACACATCTCCTCCTTCTCGCTGCCTTCTTTGTTTTAATTTTAAAAGCTCTCTCTATGGACTTCTACAGATTCATATATTCAACATGAAAATGGCGGGAAGGAATGAGGCCGCCAGAGGACACGATAGGTGGGAAGGCGGGAAATCGGCCAATCATTTTGTCCTGCCCTCAAAGTTACGCCCACATTTCAAAATGTGATTTAACTCCCCCAAGGACTCATAACTATAATGCAGTGCAAACTCGAAGGTTGATCCAAAAGCCGCTGTAAATCGCAACTACGAATATGCACATTATTGGATTAAAAAAACCGCACTGTGGCGAATGGGCAGCTGCGTCATGTGTCCTGAAATGTGAATCTGTGCATTTAGGTCAGGGTAAAGGAGCCGTATAGATATCCCCATGGTGAGGAGAACATCCAAGAATGGGATTTTTGAATCTACATTGCATGTAAATTCGTCTGTGGGATAAACAGTTGACACAGTTCTTGAATTGTTCCAAACTTGTTTTATGAAGACATTGTCACTTTTCAAGAGCCTATTCAAAGTGAGTTAAAATGCAATAATGTACAAATATAGCATTTAGTTTCTTTCATTAGGAGTTGGGCATTTTGTTGCTCGCATAATCATTAAATTCAGGGCCCAAGACCACTAATTTCCTTCTCATGCATTTTCACCAGAGGAAATGTATATGTGAGCCACTTAAATTGCAGCCATAAATTTATCTTGGTTTCCTCTGATTTGTTTCCCCCCCCCTTTTCCTTTTTCATTTGCTAGATTGTGTTTCCTTCTGCAGCTCCTTCTCTTTATATATATATATATATATATATATATATATATATATATACACCCACACACATACACACACACATATATACACCCACACCCACACACCCCTTTGTGTATGTGTGTACATACTTACCTTTGGCAGCTGTATAAGATTTTTTTTATGTGTAAATTTGTATTGCAAATAAGCCACTCAAACACTCAGTAGAGGATGAAGCCTAAATGTCACCATAGATTTCTAGAGGGCCCTTGATATGACTCAAGATTAAAAGAAAATCATGCAGACTGTGCTCACATTTTCTAAACAACGGGTTTAACTACAGTATTAAATATGAAATAGTGGAAGTGGATTCACTACCGGGTATGTGGATGCTGTTGGATCCATTCACAACTGATGGTTGTTATCAAGAATGTCTGAACTTATAGTATACCAGTAACTTATATGAAAGATATTTATGTATTGCTTTGTCATTAGAAGATTTCTACCTGCAAAGCAACATGTCAGGGCCAGGTTGAGCAGCTTTTTTTCACACTTTTCACAGATTAGGACTACTGACTTCAGCTAGAAGCCACGGTGCATCGAAGAGCAGCCATTGCTCTGTTGAGGGGGAAAAGTCAGAAGGGCACACTTTTATTATTTCTTTATGAATTGGGCCCCAGATACCTAAAGGATACCTACCAAGACATATAGGCATGTATAGCACATTTTGTTAGGGTGTGCACCCAGAGGTTTTTGTATTTTTTTCAAAGGTGAACATTTATTTGAATACTCAGTCATAAAGGATATTTTTACAAATTTATTTATTAAACACTGTAGATACTGTTGCCCTACTCCGTATTCAGGTTGCCTGACCACGAGAGGGCTGTTGCAGGTGAGGGGAGTGGAATGAGGAGACATTTCTCAAGCTCCAGAATTGGTGGAACTTTGCGGTGACATTGGCCAGAGGAAGGGCTTTTGAGGCGATATTACCCTTTGGGGACCCTCCTCCTGGTCTCTTTGAAGTGCAGCTTCAGGCAAAGAGGTTCCCAGCAAAGCGCTTACTGTGTCTGGATCCACCCTCAATGGCCCCCTCAATTCAGTGCTTATTGCTTGAGACATTAGGGATTGCCTGGGCACACCCAGCACACCCCTTGCACACGCCTATGCCCAGACACCTACTCCTACTCAGGGAGAGGGTGTTCATGGCTGTGGTGTTTATGGAAATCCTTCCCTAAGGAAGGTTGCCTGGCACCTACTTTGTAATTAAGCAAATACTTCCTATTTGATTCTTCCAGGAATTTTAGCAGTTTCTAGTATCTTCCATAGTTTTAAAATACTTTGTGAATCCTGCACTCTGCTCCTTTAATATTGTTTTAGTGTTGTTTGACATATTCCAGTTACTGTATTTTATTGTTTTAATTGTAAGCATAACTGGAATTGATTGAGGCATTTTTAAAAATAAATAATCTGTACCAAGCCTGACCAATACAGAAATGCCAATCACAAGGGTCGATGTTGCATACCCTGATTCATAGAATCATAGAACTGTGGAGTTGGAAGGGACCATGAGGATAATGCAATCCAACCTTCTGCAGAATGTAAGAAAATGAATTAAACTATCCATGAATGGTGCTGTCCAGCCTCTTCTAAAAATCTCCAGAGATGGAGAACCCACACCCTCCATAGGTAGACTGGTCCATTGTTGTACAGCTCTTACTGTCAGGAAGTTTTTTCTTCGCTTTAATTGAAATCTAGGTAGCTGTAGCTTATACACATTATTTTGGGTACTAATTTCTGTGGCAATAGCAAATAGTTCTTGGTTATCTTCCCTGTGGAATGCTTTTATGCCTGAAGCTGCATGTACCATGTCTGTCCTAAGGTGCATCTACCATGTCTGAGGCATGTGTGCATGCAGCTTACAGTAACTCACTGGGCTAGTTGCAGTCTTAAGGCATGGGTTCCTAGAGTTCCCCACTCCCCTACCTAATACAGCAATTAAATTTTGTTCATTCTAAGGGCGAATGAAGGACAAGATCTTATTCTGTGAGATGTTCTAAAGTCCTTGAACATAAGCTATAGAACTGATCCTTTCTTAGAACCAGATGCTGACATGAACCTGATCAAAGGAATACAGATTTCCACTGGGAACAGATGGTCATCTTTGCATTTTCAGGGCTTGGCGTATTCTGTCCTCCAGAAAGCGTTCTGAGGGCTAGAAGTTTATTTTTCCATACAGCTCAAATCTCTCACTGATGGTCAGGCTCTAGAAAAAAAATTACATGTTGGTACCAAATACTAATCAATCTTCACCAAACTAGATATTTACATGGACTCCAACATCGTCAGGAAGTTACATATGAAACAGGGAAATGAATATAGCATTAAAGTGGAGCACATCACTACTTCTCACAGCTTTTGGGAACAGTATTCTTCTTTTCCCTGTAAGTGAAACAATGACCATTTTTTCACCACAATTTTATTGAGATTTGATAGAGCCAGCAAGTCGCTTAGTAAATGCACTGAGTCCCAATATTTATCTCACCTGGAGCTACGTGACTACCTAATTCACTGTTTACTGCGCTTAGGAACATAGGACACTGCCCTATCTAGCCCAGTATTATCAACACTGACTGGAAACAGCTCTCCAGGGTTTCCAGCAGGATTCTTTCTTGGCCCCACCTGGATATGCCGAAGACTGAAACTGGGATCTTCTGTGTGGAAAGCAGGTGCTCTCCCATTGTACTATCATAAGAACCTAAGAAGTGCCCTGATGCTGGATCAGACCAAGGGTCCATCTAGTCCAGCACTCTGCTCACACAGTGGCTAAACAGCCATTTGCCAGGGATGAACAAGCAGGACATGATGCAACAGCACCCTCCCACCCATGATCCCCAGCAAGTGGTGCACACAGGCTTACTGCCTCAAATACTGGAGATAGCACACAACCATCAGGGCTAGTAGCCATTGATAGCCTTCTCTTCCAGGAACTTATCCAACCCCCTTTCATCATATGAACCAACCAAGACTTTGCTTCTGTTCCAAAAACCACTGCCTTGTTTACTTCTGCATAGCTTTGGGATGAACTACTGGAGAATATGTCCCATTGAATTCAAGGGAAATTTCTTCTGAGTAAACTTGCTTAGGAAAGGTGCTGTTAGTAGAAGTGTTAAGTCAAGCAGCGTTCATCAAAATTAGCATGAATTTGCAAAAGTTGCTTTTGGTTGTACAATGTTCCCTTCCCCCATTATCACTTCTAATCCCAGTGTGATTTTAAATATAGACATGAAATACCCATTGCTTTGGTTTCCACAAAGACATTCCAGTCACAGTTGAGCTGTTAGTGTTTAAAAAAAATCTGCTACAGCATACAAACATGTACTAATAACAGTCATTGGAAAAGTAGTGGAAACAGAAATAGGAGGGTTGTTTTCCTTATTATGTTTGGTGTTGTCCCATTTCCTTTTCTCAGAAAGCCTACAGTCCCGATTAATGAAAAATTTTCTGGCTTCCTTTCAGTGTCTGGCTTCAGAACATTTGCTATTTGATATCTGAGATACGTACAACATGTTCACAGTGAATTCTCCAACTGAAAACAGCAGAGTTCAAACCAAGTCAATTAATTCACAGAGTGAATGGATTCGAGCCCAGAATCTCATGCCTTGTGGAGGCCTCTTTGATACTCCTGCCAAAAGATATCTGTTTATAAATGCAGTAAATGTAACTATTTGATACTTATAGCTCTTACAGTCTTATGTGATTTTTTCCCTTGTTATGGCTGATCTCCGATAATTGAGTTACATTTTGCAGACATTTCAAGCATTTTTCTCTCCTCTGTAGTCTGCTCCCTCCCTCTCTCTATCCCCCCCTCTCTCTGGCACTATAATTCAGCCAGTACCTTCAATGGTTTCACATTTCCTCCCCCTGCTCCCGCCCTCGTTGCCTTGGATATTCTGCTGAAGTCAGGCATAATAAAGCCCTATCCGATATCCATATACCCAGCCAGGCTCCTTCTTGAACCTGTTTTTGTTGCTTTGGAATCTGAGAGAGCCTGGCTTATCTGGGAAAGCAGAACCATTTAGGCACATGACCTTGATGAAAACTATACGGTAAATACTCTAAAACACTCATAAACTCTTTAATTTACATGGTACACATTTATTCAATTTTAGGCTGTTAGAGGAGCTGCCACTGACATTCATCCACCTCTTGGGCAAGACAAATCAGATGTCCTAAAACAGAGATCAATTCTTAAAACCTTGAATAGGCAGCTGTTCTAAATCTGGGAGAGGTGGAGGGGAAGAATTACCCTGTCTGAGTATACCTTAAGGAAGACCATTCAGGTGCCCCTAGTGCAAAGGAAATGGGCAGTGCAGGTTATGTTATGGAATGCTATAAAGTCCAGGGGTCTGAAGCCCTGAAGTGGCACTGCGGTGGTTATACAATGCAGCAGCCACCACAGGGCTTTCCTGCCAAGCTGCGAATAAAAGGAACTTAACCCCAACTTTTTGGGGTTGGAGCGAGGCAAATACGGCCCTTCTGCTGTCTAACCTCACTCCAGCTTTGCTGCAGAGGCATTCCCTGGCAGAATGCGACCTCTGATTGGTTGCTGGAGGCCAGGATGAGGACAGGGGGAGGCTGGGGAATGTTTAATTTAAATTCAAGGTGTTTTTCAAGGTGTTTTTGCTGTAGCCAAAGATATGCTGCATTTTTATCCGGTAATGGTCCTTCAAATGTGGGAAACTAACCCTTCATCTCAAAGTAGGCAAGACTTGTTAGAGAAACCCACACATTGAACCTCTTCATTGGTTGTGAAGACTAATGGAGTTATCTGGTTCCATCTTTAGACAGGTGCAAATGCAGAATCAGCATATGCTGAATATGTGGACTAGGTTTAATATATTGGATGCACATCTGAGACCCATAAAATGGGCCATGTAGATTCATTTCCACTCATGAGAGTGATGTAATCTGCCATGTATCTATAAATTCAGGAAAGATTTTTCTTCTTGTTTGCTCCATCTTAGACCATGGGATGTTTGATTTACTAGTCTGCTACAGCACAGTATTGAATGGATCCCCACAACAACAAATTAGGAATCCATATTGTTTTAATTACAGCAGAAAAAGGTTACTGTTTAAAAAGATTTGTTTTAACTCACTGGCAAATTTGTGTTATTTAGATGAACTCAATGAGTCCAAGTCAGTCCATTTACATTCCAGGCCCCTTGACAGTAAATGTTTGCTGGCTTGCTGCCATTCACTTTTGCATTTGGACACAGAACTACATGTATTCAGCTCCTCGTAGCTGAATGTTGTGCTACCATGAAGACACTCTGGTTACTAACTATATGATGATATTCTTGAGTTGCCAACCTTTCTCTCACTTACAATAATAATAATAATAATGATGGTGACCATATGAAAAGGATGACAGGGCTCCTGTATCTTTAACAGTTGTATTGAAAAGGAAATTTCAGCAGGTGCCATTTGTATATATGGGGAACCTGGTGAAATTTCCTCTTCAACACAATAGTTAAAGCTGCAGGTGCCCTGCCCTCTTTTTAAATCTTTATTTATTTAACTGTGGTGATGAAGAGGGGATTTCACCAGGTTTTCCATATATACAAATAACACCTGCTGAAATTTCCTTTTCTATGCAACTGTTAAAGATACAGGAGCCCTGTCCTCCTTTTCATATGGTCACCCTATATTTATTTATTTATTTGTTACCTGCCTCTCCCTCTGGATCGAGGCAGGGTACAACACAAATACAAACACCATAAAATACATATAACTAATTAAAACATTTAAAACTAACACATTATTAAAAGCAGCACATTATTAAAAAGGCATCTTAAAATTCAACTGGGTAGGCCACTAATCCTTAATAATCTAGAAGAAATCCCATCCAGGTCTATGTAAATCTCAAATTTATACAACATATTTCCTTAGGTTAACTGTGGTTAAACAATTGGGAACGTGCCACAAAATAACACCATTCTTGCTCCCATTCCTCTGGCCTGGACTGTTAGTGCAAATTGTGGTTAATGTTACAGACAGCATTGAAATCAATGTGTCCTGAGTTCAATTAACTTTGTCTGGATCCAGTGCATAATGATTAATCACAGTTAGAGCCAATGGAAGGCTGTAGAAGGTGAGTGATGGGGGAGGCAGTACTCAGTCCCAGGTGCTTGCCTATGATTAAGTAATCAGGAAGGTTTCATCTGTACCAGTCCTATAGTCAACATGGTTCTTTCACTGCCTAATGGAAGCTATGGCTCATAAACAGGATGCAATTCAAACAATGCTATAGATTGTATCATGGTAGCTGTGGAAGTCCCAGGCTCTCAGTACCAAGTTAAAGGGTTTGCTTTGAGGAAATAAAAGCTTGATTTCATTATCATAAGTATGATTATATTCAGCTTTGAACTGCATTGCTTCCTGTTGATCTTACTCATGGCCTTGATCTAAGCTACATTTACTATTTAGAGATAATTACTTATTTTATTTTTATTTTTTTCACAGTTAAGTGGAGCATTTTAGCACAGCTGAATTGCTGTGAGCCTTAGTGGAACAAATCTATTAGCGGTATGGCTTGAAACAATACACAAAAGAGCCCTGTGTGTGGTCTACTCGACATGCTTTTCACTTCCTTATGTTAAACAATAAATCTCTGAGTCAGCTAGAACTTGGGAGCCTAGTATCCAAGGAGAACTGCATTTTATCTTTTATTCATTGGCAGGAGCATAGCTGTAGGAGGTATTCAAATCACACTTTTATTTAAACAAACACAGCTGGATCACATCCTCTTAATATAGCAATTCTCTAATGAAAAATAACAACATAGCAGTTATCTCTTTTCTTTTGTACAGCTCTCAATTTGCTAAAATTAGACAGGCTTCAATCCTGTATAAAAATTGGCATGTTTTCATGACCAGAGCTCATAGCAACTAACTGCAAAATTATAATGGGAATGCAATTATAGCGAGGCATGTGAAATACACATGCTTTTGCTGCTGTATACGGTTATACAATCATGTTGTAATAACAACCTTTTCTATAAGGCTGTAAGGCTGATAGATTTATTTAACATTGAGGTCCCCCGTTATATGCTACGATGGTTTAACATTAACAATAGCATGAAGTAATCCAGTGCTAGAAATCCAGAGTTCTCCTGGTTGAAGACTCCATTGTACTACATTTGCACAAAACCTGCTCCCTAGGCCTACCGAATCAAGTTACTCTTCATTACAATATATACCTGGATCATTTCTTTCTTTCTTTGGGCAGCATTTGATTAAAGCAATGATTGCAGAATAATGAATGGAAAGTTAATTCTTTGTGTAGTTGGAAGGTTGGTCTTGAAAAGCTCAGTCAATGCATCAACTCCTGGAAGCCTTCCTTTCTAAATTAAGTTGATATTGGTCCTCCATCCTGCATGACAAAGGTAGACCAAGCATCATGGTATGTATTTTCCCTACAATCCAAAGTGTGATGATGTCATAGTATGCTACCACGCCATATCATAAATAATATGAGGAAGTTGTGAGCTTGTCATCCTTCAGGTCTGGTCTTAAAATAGTGAACTGGGAATGGAGAGAAACCTGGTGTGAATACATACTTCGTGGGAGAACTTTATCAGGCACAGTCAACAGATATTAGAAAAGGTCTTGTTCATTCTCATTGCACTTGGGCCTTGATAGATTCTAACCTTTGTATTTAAGCCTCATGTTTAATGGCGTCTTGGAAAACAGAAAAAGAAGATGCTATACCATGTATTTGAGTCTAGGTTGTATCTTTAGCTCCTATGCTTATCTCCTCTAAATGCCACATTTAGGTGTGAGTTAACTTGTAGCAAATATAACCTTATATATTTTTCACAGTCCCATTTTCCTAAGCAGTCCAGAGCAGAGCTACAATATCAAGCTTCCTTTGTAGGAGAGAAAGAAAGCATGCTAGGAGTTGCTGGCTGGAACATGCTGGGAGTTGTTGGACTTCTAAAAATGCAATGGATTGCACCCTTAGTGTATTTGTAATATCTATTTATTTACAAATAATCAAGAAGCATATTGGAACCAATGAAATTCCTAAAAACAGGTCTCAGAAATCTTAATCCCTCATGAGTTTCCCAAAGAGGAACTTCATCTGAAGATACTTCAGTTTTAGCCAACTCCAGCTAAAAACATTAAACTCTGTCTCAATTTGTGTCCAGATTTAAACTCTTTCTGCACAACTGCTTTAAATGGTTTATAACAGTAGAGACAACTGTTTAGGCCCAAGACACACTACATATACAGTTTTCAAAACGTTTTCAAAGTGTCATATCCTGCTTGGTGTAGATCTGGCCCTGGTCTCCCCTGCTAGAGAAAAAGGTGTCACTCTCCAAAACCAGGGAAGTTCCAGTCATGAAACATTTTTTGTCCAGTCCATGGCTACCAATTAGTTGTCCTGTGATATTGCCCATTCACAGTATTCAAAAACAAAACAAATAATACTGAAAATAATCAAAATGAAAAGTGACCTGTGTGATAACCTTTTCAACCACTTTAGTGTCCTGTAGAGAAGATGTCTACGTAAGTGTAGAATCGAGACTAGTTTGTGATAAAGCAGTTTTATGATTGATCAGAGCCAGTTCTACCTTCTCAACAGTTGGACTAGAATTACCATCTTCCCTCCATCGGCCATATTTGATTATGTGTGGCAGAAGTTTTTACTTTGTGCATGCATTATATTATACAGGAACACAGTTTTTGGGACTGGGACATAAGTGGCCACTGACAAAACACAGAGAGGGAGAGGGTGGCACTGAGAAGGGGAAGAGTTAGACTTAACTAGCTAGTTAGAAACGTCTGACAGGCCTACTGTAGCCCAGAGGCCACCAATTAAAGAATAGGATATAAAAGATGGCACCATACACAAGATATTTGGCGAAGAAGGCAACTCTTCCAGCAATTGTCCACCCACGACTGATGGCACAAAAACAAATAAAGTAACCTTGGCACTGACCTTGAGAAATGAAGTCAAAATAATTTCCTTACTATGACAAGTAATAAGTCTGGGCACAGTGACAACTTGTAGATTTTTTGTCTATTGATGTGCATCTTCTTTGGAGACAACACTCACGTCTGCCAGTATAGCCTGTCAGTAAGATCTGTGTCTAACATTATCAACATTTTCTCCAATGGTATGCAAACAAAGGGTAAGGATAGGCACCCAACATTTCTCAAATTTAACCACTCCAAAATCGTCCAGTTTAATTATTTTATAGTTTATAAATTTTATATACCATTCTTTAATTTGCTTTACAATATCCTTGCAATAAACGTATGAGGTAGGTTGCTATGATTCCCATCTTATAGATGAGCACTAAAACTGAGAGATAATGAGAAGCCCAAACTGACTGTGAGTTTACTGCAGAGGTGTGACTTGAATCCAGATCTCTCCTGTCCAAATGCAAGCTTTTCGCAACTGAAACACATTGCTTTCAACAGACTTTTTAAAGAAAACAATACAACAATTTCATGCTTGTTTCATGCTTTCCACAAGGAGGAAACAATAGACATCTATATCAGCAGTGGCTGGAACTGGGAAATTCACAACAAATTTGGAGACAGCCTATCATTTTGAGGTTGAAGAACAACAAGTATACATCTAAAGTAGGAGTGCAAATCATCAGGGCTGGAGGACAAAACTGGCCTTCTGAGATTCTCCAGAAGGCCTTGCCACCATTACCCCCAACCCACTTATCATTTTGTGATTTCCCTGGTTTTGTGCAGTTTTCCCCCATTCTGAAATTTTGGAATGCGTCTTCTAAGGCTTAGTTTCTGACAGTAATAACTTTAAGTTAAAATATGCTAGTATTTGTTTTTGGCTGCACCCACTGGAATGCACCCCCCGAGCGTTGAAACGGAACTTCCCTCTCTGACTGAAAGAGGTTGTGTACTCCTGATGTTAAGCAATAGGTACTTACTAATTCTTAAACTTATAATATCATGATCCCAATGTGAATCTCCATTAAATGAACCAAAATATAAGGTACTATAGGAATTGATTCACCACGTTATCTCCTACGTGTATATGCAACTTCGCAGGCAGTAATCTATGGTCTATGAATTCCCAAATAGGGACCATTGTTGGGAGTCTTGCATGCAGGACACTGACTTGCAAGCTATGTAGGAAGTCAACCCTATGAGGCAGGTTAAAAAATAAAGCCACATATGAAAATGTGCAACTTCTGGCTATTGCGGTTTGAACTAATGTGCAGGCCTTGAATGAAAACCTCTTCGATGGGGTTTTATAGTAAAATATTGGAGATTGTTGCATTGAATATCAAAGTTTAGGGCTTTTTTTTATATATATAAGAATCAATAGACATTATTAGGCAGGAGGGTAAGATTTTTTTTAAAGGACTTCCAAAGTGTGGATGACCATGACAATTCTTGAGAAAGTCACCTAAGGTCTGTGTTTATGTGAGGGAGGCCAAACACCAGAGACACCACCAGTGGCATATTCAACGTATTGGCAGGCCAATGTTGTCTTGGCTGATCTGCTTTCCAATGTCAGACAAAGAGGAAAAGCAACTGGCATTGCTTCTGCTGCAGTAAACACTCAGTGGAGCTTTGCCTGTAGATTTAGGTCATGCTTGACCAACTTCAAAACCACTGGAAGAATTTTTGTTTTTGTTTTGCAGTGTGAATCTGAGAAACTGGATGTAAGCAATAGCATTGCACATGCTCCCTGCTTTTTATGTTAATCTATCTCACTGCTAAGGCACAAAGGTGGATTCCATACTTCAGAATTGTTCATGGACAGAGGTGTTCACTGGTATTTGAAATGTAACAAGACAATATATGAAAAGACGTCCACAACAGCTATAGACAGAAAGCCAAGTTATAGCTCTCTGCTTCTTTGAGATGATATGCCTAGTATAAGCGGAAGTGTGCATTTTAAGCCTTCTGTGTTCTCTGTGTACTCAGACAAAAGTGCTTCTACTTCATATCACTTATATGCAGAATTCTCTTTTCTAAGATCATAAGAACATAAGGAGACACATGCTGGATCAGATCAAAGTCCAGCTAGTCCAACACTCTGTTCACACAGTGGCCAACCAGCTGTCGACCAGGCACCCACAAGCAGGACACGGTGCAACAGCACCCTCCCATCCATGTTCCCCAGCAACTATTGTATACAGGCTTATTGCCTCTGATACTGGAGGCTGCACTTAGCCATCAGGATTAGTTGCCGTAGATAGCCTTCTCCTTCAGGAATTTATCCACACACATCCTTTTAAAGCCAGCCCATACTTCACAACTTTAGACATATGTAGCTTTGCTACATTTTAGCATTGTGAAGTCAACATGAATGCATATTCCCCCACATGATATTGGCATGTTTTGCGAATGCTTCAAATGTCCTAAATTCATTAGAAAATGACCTTGGATAGGAAAAGCAGCAGTCTGGGCATGACACATTCATAAGGCATATTTAGCAAATTCCACTGAATTGTGAATTCATGGCCACATATAGATCCTGGACCCAAGTGTGTATATTTTTCAGGCTATATACCACAAAGAGACAAATATGAAGAGTTAGATAGCAATGCTTTCCTATCTCAGGTTTCAGCAAGTTTGATGGGGTCAGCCAGGACCAACTGGTAGTTATGCCCTGTATCATCCTTGTGCTTTGTTTTCCAAGACCTGGTTTGGAAAATGCTCAGAATTTCAGAAAGTTGAGACAATATAATCTTACGAAGTCTGATTGAATCCAAGAGTGGAGTTCTTGAAATACATCACATCAAAGGATCAAGCACAACCTCCTCCTTAGGCAAAGCTGCAGTGGAGTGTATTTCAACATTCAGATAACCAAGGGTTTGAATAAACAAAAGCACTTTTTAAATGTACTGATGGCCCTGATGACTGAAAACAGAGTATGGTTTGACTCCACCATGGCTTTGGAGAGGGCAGGAATTTTATTTAATCTCGATTCAAGGAATATCTATCCTAATGTGGATAAAGAAAAGACCACTGTAAAACAATGCAAGTTGGTGCTAGTGAAGGGAGGGGGGGCTACTCAAACTCCCTGCAGTGCACGTAGGGGGCAAAGAATTACCCAGGCAGACTGCTACACTAGGGTGACCATATGAAAAGGAGGACAGGGCTCCTGTATCTTTTACAGTAGCATAGAAAAGGGAAGTTCAGCAGGTGTCATTTGTATATATGGAGAACTTGGTGAAATTTCCTCTTCAACACACCAGTTAAAGCTGCAGGTGCCCTGCCCTCTTTTAAATCTGGTCACTCTAGTATAGCTCCTGCACCTTTAACTGTTTTGATGAAGAAGGAATTTCATCAGGTTCTCCATATATACAAATGACACCTGCTGAAATTCCTTTTTCTATGCAACTGTTAATGATACAGGAGACCTGTCTTCCTTTGCATATGGTCACCCTAGCTACAGCTCAGCCAGAGCCAGGGGACTCCCAGGACCCACCTAAGGCTTAGAAATAAGGGCCCAAGCTGACACCCTCTATTCCATCTCTCTCTCTCTCTCTCTCTCTCTCTCTCTCTCTTTCTCTGTGAAATCCACACATGCACACACCAAGACATCTAAAGTACAGGTATGATTTGGAGGTTGACAAAAGTCATTGATCAGCCATCAAAAGAATAACAGAGAGAGATGATGTTGCTGCTAAAACAATCATATTGTGCATCTCTAAAATCATATAATTAAGTGCAAATATGTCTCAAATCTGTGGTAATAAAAGCACTGCTGGGGAAAGCAAAAAAGATGTGGCAGTGGTTGAAGTTACAGATGGTTGGTATGGGATTAGGGCTGTCTTGGACCCTCGTCTTCAATCGCTGTTGAATAGACAGAGGCTGATGGTAGGCCAAAAGATAGTTGTACATGGGGCGGAACTTGTGGGTTCGCCAGATGCAACCACTCCACTGGAAGCGCCGGAATCCCTTATGCTAAAGGTAAAATAAAACATGCTTTAGTTAAGTAATTATATTTCAAGCTGCAACTATTTCTTTATATATTGAATGTAAGCCTATGCGGCAGGGTCTTGCTATTTACTGTTTTACTCTGTACAGCACCATGTACATTGATGGTGCTATATAAATAATAATAATAATAATAATAATAATAATAATAATAATAGCTCTCCTGCATCACATGTGGTTTGGCCTTCAGTCAGGTCACTGTCCTTAGAATCTACTTCACTCAGACATTCCCCTTCTGTTTCAGGGTTACATGTGATACAGTGTTACATCAGGTTTTTGAGGGCTGCCAATCTAATATTTTGTCATAATTGAATAATATTTGCAATTTTGTTAAACACTCAGCTCATTCTGTTTTTGATACGCTTTCAAAATTAATAGCCAATTCAGTTTGGGACATGATAAATGCCCGTGTCAAACACTAATCACATCTAGGTTTTGTTCCAACATATTCCAGAGGGGGGAGGGGGGAGTTCTCACAGTCTATGCATTTTTAAAAACTCCAAATAAAAAGCACTGGCTGTCATCCAGCCCCTAAAATGATATTCATTTAATGCATATTTTTTTAAATAACAATCAGTACTGGTGGTTCTCGTGTTTATCCAAGAGTCCTCAGTTCTTCTTCATCATCAAAATTGAGATATAGAGAGCAATCCTATGTCCCCTAAACACTGTCAGGGGACACTCACCCATCCACCCTGGTTTCTCTAGTTTCTGGGAATCCAAGTCAGAACCAGGGGTCCAACCTCAGAGCCCAAAAACTGCTCTCCCTATCCCCTGCCCCACCCCTCGTACCCAGTGCCATTCTTTCTGCACCAGCTATATCTCTGCGCTTGGAAATGGAAGACAGAAAGGGGGCAGTCCTGGGGTTGGGGAGTGGAGGAGACCACAGAAGCTGCTTTATGCAGCTTCCTATAGGGTCTCCAGGCACCTTCTCTCCCCGAAGCTGTGACTAGACAGGTGAAATTGCCTGTCTTGGCAAAACGCAGGGCAGCTGGAACATGGAGGAGAAGATCCCTAACTGTGCTCCAGCCACCCTGAATAGGATAGTTGGCAGCCCCCCATTTTGGAGGCTGATAACTGTCCTATAGGATTGTGCCTTAAATCATCCTTCAGCCCCACTGAAATCAATGGGAGGCAGGCGGCTTCAGCCATCTCAACCGAGGCATAATTTCTCTTTGTACATATATTAATTCCTAATTCAGAACCTTCATAACAGTGTGGATGCCAAAGTTTTATTCAGAGGATAGAAAGGGTACACTTTCATAAACATACACTTTACAGACTGCTTTCACTTGAGGCTATACAACTGTTAATAAGGTTCTTTTAATTTTTCCATCAGAATGTTTATGAATTCTGAAACGAAATCCAATCTAATATGTGGATCAGAACCTTTAGTTATGCATCAGTTTTTGCCCTTTGGACATTGTTCAAAAAAGTATTGGCATGACTCTATAAATGCTTATTTTGAGAGGAAGTATGCCTAGAAATTTGTATTTTAAGAGAAAATATATATTTCAACATAAATTCGCATGCAAATATTTTGAAAAAAGATTAATGCAGAAACAGAATGTAAGTGATGTCCTGACATTCATCTATCCATATCTAACTATGGCATCATAATGAACCACAGTTCTCTCTTTAACCCTCTTCTTGCCAGGTGGGTAGGTGTCCTGCAGCTGAATGAACAGAAGACATGATCAGAAGACAGAAACAGGATCATCTTGACAGGATGGAGAATTAGGCACAAGTATGGGAAGGGTGACTTCTGGCTTGATAGCAGTGCATGTAGGGGCTATAGTAGACCACAAGCTAAACAAGAGCCAGTGCTTCAGTGTGGGGGTTAAAAAGGCCAATGCAATTCTGGGCTGCATCAACAGAAGTATAGTGTCCAGGTCACTAAGCAATGATGCCACACTATTCTTCATGATCAGACCTAACCCAGTACTGTGTCCACTTCTGGGCAGATTATTATTATTATTATTATTATTATTATTATTATTATTATTTATAGCACCATCAGTGTACATGGTGCTGTACAGAGTAAAACAATAAAATAGCAAAACCCTGCCGCATAGGCTTACATTCTAATAAAATCATAATAAAACAATAAGAAGGGGAAGAGAATGCACCAAACAGGCACAGGGTAGAGTAAAACTAATAGTATAAAAGTCAGATCAAAATCAAGTTTTAAAAGTTTAAGAAGGTTATCTTCCAGAGGAGAGCAACAAAGATGGCAATGAGGCTGGAGACCATGAGGAAAGGTTGGAGATATGCTTAGCAAGGTAAAGGGACAATTAAGAGATGAAGTAATAGCCATCTTCAAATGTTTGAAGGGTTGTCACATGTATAATGGAACAAATTCGTGTTCTGTAGCTTTAGAGGGTAGGACCTGAACCAAAAAGTTCACATTTCAAGAAAAGGGATCAATCAATTTAGAGATTTTGAGGGAATGCAGGTGAATTCTTGGGTATGCAGGAAACAAGGTATTTAAGATTGGAAACAGCAGTTTGAGTCACATCCTGAATAAAGAACCTGCAGTGGTGGTATAATGCATCCCAGTCCAGATGCTCTCCAGGGCCTTAGTTAGACCTACTGGTCTAGCAGAACAGAGAGGTGAAGATCTTGTGATATTTTTATCGTGAGATCTCCCCCTCTGTTCACAAGCGGCGCGTGACAACCTCAGAGAGGGAGGCATCACACAGCCATTTTGTTTTTAGTTTTGCACACAAATGATTGTGCGCAAAAGTTAAGCTTTTTTTTTTTAAAAAAAATCCCTGCTCCCCCCACTCCCAATGGGCGCAGTGCTCCTGAGGAGCTCTGCGCGGCTCCCAGCTCCTCGTGAGTAACCGCAACACCCCGCTACACATTCCATGGTCTCGGGCTCAGTCCGGGACTGCGTAAAAACTGGGCTCGAAGGATAGGGCGAGTTCCTGGGGCAAGGGAGGGATCATCCCTCCCTGATCCTGGGATCCCCTGTGCATCATGTGAACGCACAGGGACGATCCCAGGGATCGCCCCAGTATTTCAGCCCATCTAGCTAAGGCCCAGGTATACTTGTTGATATAAAGACAACCTTTGATAAAATAACAAAGGACTTACTGAAGGATAGAGTATCTACCTCATCCACATCTTCTTTCCTGTGGTACTTTTGTTGGTATGCTGCTGCTTCACATTACTTTTTGTCAAACACCTATACTTTATCAAAAACCACATAGACCTCTTTTATGTGAGGTCTAGCTCAGGTATTTGTACAAGTGCAGAGTTTTACTTCACTATGCATATAACTCAATGGAAGCCATCCAAGTTCAATTCTCAGACATATATATATATATATATATATATATATATATATATATATATATTGTAAGTACAGGTTGTAGATGTTCCTCTATAGCCCACTATAGGTACCAGCTTATTGGCTTGATAATGTTATATTTTCTGTACTTTAGCTATAGGAAAGAATCAAGTCCTATTATACTTATTTTATCATTGGCATTGTTGGGGAAAACACAGTCTAATATAATAAAAAATGATGTAACTTAAAAAATACCCATCACTACCAGGTATCAGTATACTACTCCATGCTTATCCAGCATTCTAACCCTATAGTTTAGTCACTTCTGACAGGTAGAGGGCAAATTTGCATAATGTACTGTTTAAATATTCAGTTTTATCAGGGCTTCGAGGCACTATTTGTCCTCAGCCTCTTCAATAGTTAGTGACCCTATTGAAATCAACATCATTTGTCAAATCAAATTAGGCTTGTTATTAATTTTAGACAGTGATGTTCATCTTTTTGATGCTTTCAAACAACTCTTTGGTAAATCCCTGCGACATCATGTTACTTAAATATGCTAAATGAGTCACTCATTCAATGTTGCAATTGTCAGAAAAATATGAAACTTTGCTCTAAGGTAAATATTGTTGGGTCACTTGAAATATATGCAAATTTGACATTTCTTAACTGATTAGCATATCTACACATCAAAGATTTCTATATATCACATCAGATATTTTTGATTCAGGAAAGTTAAGGTCAGTGGCACTTGGCATACTCTTCCTTTTCCATCAGGCAAGATATGAAATGAAAGGCATTTTTGAAAACAATGTTAGGAATGAAACTATATGGCTTAGGAAGAGAAGATCTCCTTTCATGGAGCAGGAAATATGGTTCTGGGTATGGGGAAATGAAACTGGGAAAAGGAACATTGGGCCTGCTCAGACAACACGCTAAACCATGGTTAGGCTGCTAACCCTTGTGTAGCAAATAGTTAGTGAGCATGTTTAAACTGCTTATCTTAGCCACCATGGTTAGGAATGGTTCACGCAACATGCTAAGTCATGGTTCTCATCACATACTAAGTCATACCGCTTAGCTCAAAATGGCTAACCACTGTGGCTTAGCGTGTTGTCTCAAAAGGGTCATTGTTGAGCATTGCAATTTTGAAAGTGTTCGCAAAAAAGCAGGGAAATATTACATCCCAGTTGAATATTCACAGGAATCCTATGGTCACATTATGCCAGGTCAAAGATTGGTATAATGTAGTCACAATCTCATGAACTGCAGATAGCAAGTTCAATAGTAGAACGATAGTTGTAGGTACAAAAGCGAACAGCCACTCCCATGTGATCTCTAGACACTCACCCCACACTCACCAATCATGGCATTGCAACACTCCCATATTAGCCATGAAGAGAAGACACCAATCAGCACACAGTGATGGCTGAAACAACATGATGACATTGTTCTACCTTGTCCGTACCTCTTCACGCATTAAGTGACTCATGGATGCTTCTTTTTCATTTTTAATCTTCATATGTGTGAGTGTGTGGGAGATTTGGGGGGAGCAAATGGGGAGGGGAAGGTTTAATTATCACTCATGGTGTGTGTGGGTCCTGATCCAAATTGGGGCTATGCCCATTTACTCTCAATTTTAAAATAAATGAATAGGCTCAGCTACACAATTAACATAATGTGTAGCTTGATCCCGTGTTTCCCATTACATGCATTAGCTCAACTGCACATGACAGGTTGTGACCAATAGGGTTACTTATCTATGTGTGGGATATTGGTACTACCTACGTGTGGGATATGGGTACTACCTGTTTAGTAAGGGAAACATGTTTAGCCAGTACATAGCTTACCCTCTTTGTATACATTTTGTGCCCAAGAGCATTTGATTTCTCCACACACATCCCTCTTTTCTTTAAGTAAGGCATATTTGGAAAAGGTACAGCAGTTTTAATATAATGTATGGCTTTATCATCCCAAATCAAGACTCTCCATTCCTCCTCCTTTGCATAGCTGTGTGATGTGTATTGCCCTTGCAGCCATCTCCCATGGGTTAGTGAAGACTTGCCAGTAGATCTTGTTTTAGCTAAGACTTTTGTTTTTAATTGTTATGCTTGCCTCTATTGCATTTTGCATGATATTTTTGTTTCATTGAGAAACTGTATTTCAACCTCTTTCTTTATTCAGCTTGGATGTGGATGATCCAGGTTCAAATCATTGCCTAAACATAGAGCCCACTACCTTAAATAAATAAGTATATTTAATTTATGTAGTACATCCCTTCAGAGTTGTTCTATATGGCAGCTAACCCCTCAGCTAAATCACTGCCAGTGTAATAAACTGGAAATAAGAATCAGGCTAGGGAAGGAAGAGGATATCACAAAAACTAAAACAGGGTTGTGGTTGTTGTTTATACTGTGTCACCCTGATCCTGTTATGTCCTCCTCCTAGTGGTATATTCTTTGTACTAATAGGTATCAATAAGGGAAGTAGTGCAATCACTGGGGGGATCTACACTACTGCTTTAAAGTACTTTATAACAGTTTTGTTATAAAGTGGCACATCTTAATTACCCATATGTTTAGTTTTTTAACAGCTTTTAATGCTTTATGTGTGTATGTTCTGTGTTTTAGAATTTTAAATTTTGTATACTTGTTTTTATTTTAATTTTAGAATTTCTGTAAACCGCCCAGAGAGCCCTGGCTATGAGGGCGATATATAAGTGTAATAAATAAATAAATAAGTTATAAAGGTATGATCTAAAACAAAGCTACCCCATTGCTCCAGTAACAATTTTGAGAACTATTTGGGGCCAGGACACACTGCATATACAGTTTTCAAAATGTTTTCAAAGTGCTTTAAAGTGCTTTAAAAGCAGTAGTGTAGATCCCACCTCTGTTTGGCTTGCATAGGGTGACTACATATCCCTGTCCAGATAGGAGCATAGCTGGGCCACCAACCAGAGTTTGTAAAAGGCACTCCGTGCCACTGAGGTCACCTGAGCCTCAAGTGACAATGATGGATCTAAAAGAACCCCCAAGCTACGAACCTGCTCCTTCAGGGAGAGTGCAATCCCATCCAGAACTGGTAGAACATCCCTCCATCCTGTCAGCAGAATCACCTACTAACAGCATCTCAGTCTTACCTGGATTGAGTTTCAGTTTATTAGCCCTCATCCAGTCCATTGTCGCAGCCAGGCACCAGTTCAACACATCCACAGCCTCTCCAGCTGAAGATGAAAAGGATAAATAGAGCTGACCACGCCCAGCGGCTTCATGTAAATGTTAAACAACATGGAAGACAAAACCGACCCCTGTGGGACCCCATACTTGAGAGTCCATGGGGCCGAGTAATGTTCTCCAAGCACCATCTTCTGTATCCAACCCACCAAATAGGAGCGGAACCACTGCAAAGCAGTACCTCCCACTCCCAGCTCAGCAAGTCGTCCCAGAAGGATACCATGGTCAATGGTATCGAAAGCCGCTGAGAGGTGGAGGAGAATCAACAGAGTCACACTCCCTCTCCTGTCTTTCTCCCAACATAGGTCATCATACAGGGCGACCAAGGCTGTTTCCATGCCAAAACCAGGCTTGAAGCCTGACTGAAATGGATCCAGATAATCAGTCTCATCCAAGAGTGTCTGGGGCTATCCTGCCACCACCCGCTCAAGGACCTTGCCCAGGAATATAACATTTGCTACCAGCCTGTAATTACTAAGATTTTCCGGGTCCAAGGAAGTTTTCTTCAGGAGTGGTCTCACTACCGCCTCTTTCAGATGGTCTGGGACCACTCCCTCTCACAGAATCACTTCCTTGGCCCAGCCAGCTGTTCCATCCCTACTAGCTTTTATTAGCCAAGAGGGGCAAGGATCCAGTACAGAGGTGGTTGCGTGGACCTGTCCAAGCACCTTGTCAACATCCTCGAGCTGTACCAACTGAAACTCATCCAAGAAAACAGGACAAGCCTGCACTTTGGATACCTCACTAGATTCAACTGCTATAACACTGGAGTCTATGTCCTGATGGATGTCAAAGATTTTGTCCTGGAAGTGCCTGGCAAATTCATTACAGCGGTCCTCAGAGAGTTCTACAATGTCCTTGTCTGTCCATTGAGAAGTTTGTGTCAACTTTCCTTCCCAAAACACTCTTACACCAAAGTGTGTAGTGGTGGAGGAAACAAACTCTTCGATATGATGCCCATAGAGGGGGATCAGAGGCAAATTATTGATTATTTTGAAAATGATCTGAATTCTTGAAACACTCTGAATTGTAGTAGATACACATTGACCCATACCAGTACCAAAACAGTGCATTCATAGCGGATGAATCAAATCAAATGACAAATTTGAAGCAGGGATTAATCTATTAATCAGATAATATAATGTCTGATCTTATTAATGTTTTCAAATCCTAACTTTATCATGGTGAAATAATAGTCATTGGCCTTTTTATTTTGAAACTAGGAGAGAGAAAAAAATCCTGCAACATGCTCCAAATGCCAACGACATTTTTTGTTTAAAGAAAAAAGCATACATTTTTTGAAAAATTATTGGAGCAGAAAGAGCGTCAGACACCACTAACATATGTTTATTTCCCCTCTTGTAACTGAAAAGATAGGCAAACATTTCTGTACGCGCTCTGCTCCCTCTCCTCCATCTACATTTTATATAGATATATTTACTCACACCCTGTGACCTCGCACACTAAGTTCTAGGATGGATTGAACGGTTGACTTACTAGACCCCAGAAAATTAAGAACAAGAATGCTGATGGATCCATTTTTACTGCAGGGCAAACAGAACCACTATAATAAATTAACTCTTGATGTTTGACAATAAATCAATAACCACTTTTATCTTCTAAGTAAAAGATATTTTATGTTGCCTCCCCTGTTCCCTGACTTAGGGTGCGGTGTAAAATAAAGACACTGAACGCACTTTCTAAAAGCAAGATTTCCAAATGACATCAGTGTAAAATTCACATTTGCAAGCTGCCCATGCTTTTCCCATATTGGCAATGAGTTTGACAAATGAAAAAAGTCACTAATATTTTGACACCTTCGCTGCCCAAGCATGATACCAGCTGGCTGTGAATTCGGGTGTTCATTGTTCTGCTCTATTTTAAAGACTGGTCTACAGCCAATGTACTGGACCAGCTCCATTCATTAATTTTCAAGAGTGAGGTTTCAGTTAACTGCAATGGCCATTTTAAAAAAAAAAAATTTGGAAACTACTTCAAATTTAACAGCATCATTCAGATTACTGGAAGTCAAATGTGCGTTCCGACTCAAAGCCATTTCTTCCAAAGCGAAATATTATTTTTCCATCCAATATATCATTAGCTGAAGGATTTATGAACACAGAGATATTTGGTTTGCTTTTTGAAACATTCTGTTCAATAAATACAAGACATAAATACTAGATCTTTATGTTGATTAGTTGCTTGTCATGTGAAATCAGTCTGGTTTTGGGTTGGGGGGGGATTGGAAAGGTTTATGCAAATAACCGAATATATACATTGCACATGTGGCTTTAGGAAAATAACTGTAATTTTAAATGGAAGAGTTGAATTGCCATCAATCCATATTGCAGTTCAGTTGGAACAAATTCATTTTCAAAACTGTGCTTTTCTGCTTACTATGAGCTGGGAAAAAGGTGAAAGCTCCCCACTGAAGGAATATTTTCTTGAATCTCTTTCCAAAAATTAAAAGGAAATGATGCTTACCTTGCACAGTCTCCCTTTATTGTGCCTGCAAAGAGTTCTATATAATATTTTTTTCCAAAGCCAATAACCATATTTAAACCCTCTGGCTTGTAAACTCACTGATTAAAAAACAGATTGCCAGCAGTCATCTGCTATTGTCTGGCTTCTTAAATTCTGTTTCTGGTTTAATTTACTTGATTGTCCCATACACTATTCATGAGTTCCATAATATTCCAAACTTTAATTTCAACAGATTAATTCTTGCTAATTATTCAACATATGAACCTGCACGCGAGGATTCTACTGTATGTACCATCCTGAGGCACAGGCTGCAATGTCGAATCGTTTTCTGATTTCAAGTGGAAAACAAACTAATTATGTGGAAATATGATAATATATTGTGCTGCAGGGACCAGCCCTTTGTCTGTTTAGAAATGTTTGCTTATGATCAGCTCCCTGTGTTATTTCTTCCAGGAGGAGATGCCCTTTCTTAATGCATAAACATTATTGACTGGTCCATGATTCTTTACTTCATGTAAAGTTGATTTACATAATTTTATATTACTTCCATCTGATGGAAGCAAACAAGACATCTAAGAAATCTAATAGTTGAGCTAGCCCTAAGCAATGAAGTGTAGAGATAAGAATAAAGCCGCTTCTCTGCTAAGTCCGGTGTATTTCTTCCTCCTGGTTTATCCATTTTTTTCTCCTTTTATGTCAATTTGCTAAGTAGCAAATTGTAGCACCTCATCACAATGCTCTGTAAATCAACTATCAAAAATGAATTGAGCCTAATTATCGCACAATGCTAGCAATCACTCTAGTAAAATAAAATGCTGAGTTGGAGTTATAGGGCTAGGCATTCCAATGTAAATTAGTCTAGCAAACTGATGTTAATAGAACCTTGCTAGTTTATGCCATCTGAAGATGTGGTGCATTATGAGTATGTACTTTGATGCTGCAAATCATGGGTATATAATTAATTGATTTTGGAAAGGCACTTCAGTCAGAAAAACAATGCTTTATTAAAATTTAGCAAGGGATGGGAAATCGGAACACAGAGTACAAATGTCTTTGATTTGTGCTCATACCTACCACAGGAGGTGCTAAATCCTAAAATGGAAAGGGCAAAATGCTCTTCACAAATAAGGATACTTAAAAATTGGTGATTAGATGGTAAAGAGAATAGATTCCCCCCACTTTTTTTTTTTTTTTTTTTTGTAGATCAGGAGTTTTCAAAACTTATCATAGGGAGCAATTCAGCAGGTGAAGAGTCCAAACAATGGAGGAACAGCAGATGCAAAATTTGGAGAAGTGTGAATTTCAGTATGTATATTGGTTCAAAAGTGAGCAATGAGTTTGCATTACAATGTGAACCAAATGATTTTCCCCTCCATCCCTAGTATGTATGTGTAGGTAGCGGTTTTTTTTTAAAATGTAGCCATTCAGAAATGGATGTTTCAGAGAGGTGCTGTAGTATTTAAATAATTGAGGTTTAAATATCACTTGAACTCAGGGAACTGTGTTTTTCCTTTGCTGCACCAATGGTTAGCATGTTTAGAAATGAACTAAAAAATATGGAGCAAAGAAACCATGTTTGTGGTCCCAGGACACTCAACTGATTCTGTTATGGCCTAAAGCCATATCATTCACTGTATGCTGAGATGTCTGCTGATCTTAATTCACATATTGTTGAGTTAGATCAGGACCTGCATAAGAGATGTCCATGGAAAATGTGAATGTTATAGGATTTGGGTATTGGAAAGCGGTTTTAATGCTGTCCTAGTCCATTCTCATCCACCGAAGTATTGGTGACTAAGCTGCTTACACCATCATTGGTATCCTAACTGTGCAAATTAAAAATAAGCTTCATTTAGTTCAATGGGATTTACTCCCAGGTAAGGAAGTACGGGGATTAGTTCTTTAACACTACAAACTGAGAATGGTGCAAAACATTGTGAAGATATTTTACGCATTCTAAGCTTAATTGCCAAGCAGGGGATGGCGGGTTGCAATCCTGTGATCACTTACCTGGGAGTAAGAGCCCTACAATACAATGGGACTTCTATCTGAGCAAACATGCATTAGACTACACATCAAATTACTTGGATACTCACTGTAATCCTAGTAATCTTTAGGAATACTAAACTGGGATAGAGGGTAAGAATGAAGATCAAGGTATAGATGCTGAGTTCCTCCTTAGATTAACGGAGGATTAAATTAAATCAGACAAATAATGCAACATTTTATTTCAAATAAAAGAATTATTTATTTATTTAGAATATTTATATACCGCTTCCCATTGAAAAATTAGGGATATTCTTCAGAATTCAAACATTTTTATTCCCTCTGCCTCAGTTCTGAGTGGACAAATCATTAGCAGATTGTCCGGAGGTCGCTATCTCCTCCACATTGACACTGCAGGGCTGGAGTTTTTCCTTTCTGCCCCAACTGCTCGGCTTCTGCAGTCTCCAAATGTGTTAGGAGAGACTTTTTAAGCACCAGCAAAAAAGATTGGCCTTTACCATATCTAAGGGGCACTCTCCCCTTAAAGCCTGTTGAGCTGTCTGGAAATTTCTAGGCCTAATTTCCCTTTTATTCTTGTTATACCATTCCCAGTTGGGTCCGGTAAGTCAGCCTTACAGCCGCTCTTTACAAGTCTTCTGAATTGGCCTGGATATGTGCCATGCAATTAGGGAGAAGTCTCAGAATGGGAAATGTCAGTTTCCAGTCAGTGACCCTTTTGTAGGTCAGAATAATGCTAAATGGGGGAGAAGGACGAGTGGTAAAGTTGAAATGCCACTTTGTACACAGCTTGCACTGGCCAGAGCAGAAGGTGTTGGTGGTGTTGGTTAGTGTGTATGTGTGTGCGTGTGTGTGTGTGTGTGTGTGTGTGAGAGAGAGAGAGAGAGAGAGTTCTTCTTTTTTCCTCTGATGGAGGTTTCGTTGTTGTTGTTGTTGTTTTTAACATTTTCCTTCACATTTGTTTTCAACATCAGGGGTTAGGATTGTACTGAGAAATGTGTATTTTGATTTAGGCTACCCTTAAGGGTGGAATCCTTTCAAGGAAGCATACAAGATAAAAACCACCTAAAGTGGATATGTAAAACATTTTTAATACAATTTATAAAAACTGAGTTCAATAGAAAAAAGTTACCAGTTGTATTTGTGTATATTTTCTCTCTCCAAATGCATATGTTTAAACTGCTGACAACTGCATTGCAATATTCAGAGAAGGATGAAATTTCTCATCTAAGTTCTCATCTGCACATTAGTCTTGTCATTTCATATAGGAATTTGCAAATATCAATTCTTTCAAGCATTCCTTCTCAGTATGATGTTGTCAGTTAGACCTCTTGAGAGTATTGGAAAGGATTCCTTTTGCTTGCCACTACAGCTATGTAGAACTAAGCCATGTTATCTAGGGCATGGCTAGATGGGACAATATCCCAGTTATTGCTCCGGGATCATCCCTGTGCATCCACATAGTGCAGAGGGTATCCTGGGCGCAGGGAGGAAAGATCCCTCCCTTGGCTCGGGATATCGCCCTACAGATTAATTCCTATTTTTCCATGGTCTCGGGATGATCCCGAGACTGCAGAATGTGTAGCCCATCATCGCTGGTATGTCCTGGCTCCTCGCGAGTAACCGGGCACGGGGCATGGAGCTCCTCAGGAGTTCTGTGCCCATCAGGAGTGGGGTGGGGGAGGGCAAGGTTTTGTGTTTTTTTAAAAAAAACTTACCTGGCATTGAAGTGCTCATGGGCTCCTTTTCCTTTAAAATACAATTCCAAAAAGGTGGCTACGATGTCATGCCCTGCGTGTAGATGAGGGCGACATCTCACGATCATAAAACCACAAGATCATCGCCCTCCACCCTCCTTGTCTAGCCATGCCCCTAGTTCAGTAGAAGTAGGAAAGGAGAGTCAAAATGGTTATTCTTATTGGGAACACATCCTGAGGAGCTACATTATGGGGAGGAACATGGTAACTGCTAGCAAGGTAGGTGTCAATGATTATCGCTTTTCAAAGGCCCTGAAATAATCTCAAATGACCTGGTGTACAATGGACCAGGAAGAGTTTTTTTGTTTTTGTTTTTTAAATCAAAAGCCTTGGGAAGCCAAATGAAAGACTTCCATTAGACTTGAAAGATGTCAGAATGCAAGCAATTTAGACTCCTACCATTTTTTTCCACACCATATGACACCTAGTGAATGCCTACTCCAGTCCGATTTGTACAATGCCGTTTATTTTTAGTTTGGACCAATAGAACGAAGTAAGTTCTCATGATATGTTTCCTAGGTTAAACCTGAAATGGAGGAGTACAGGGAAAGCAAGTTCCAGTGATAGGTTTGGAAGGGTGAAGGAGAAGAGCATAGATGCATTATCCACATGGTGAAGGGATCTGAAATGAAAATACATTAAAAATTTAATAGGCTGAGGAAAATGTACTTCCTCTTCTGGCAGGAGGAGAAGAAAGATAATAATAATAATAATAATAATAATAATAATAATAATAATAATAATAATAATAATAATAATATGTACATGACAGAAGCAACAAAATGTAACATCAGCAAAGCAAGCTACAACCTTGGCTCAGAACAGTGTGTGTGTGTGTGTGTGTGTGTGTGTGTGTTTCTTCTCCTGATTAAATATCATTATTAAAAGTAGGCCAAGGAAGCCAATATAGGTATATTTAGAGCCTGGACATGTGGGATGCCAGCTTAGAACTCCATATTCTCACCTGAAACACCCTACACAAAACTTATAATTCCCCTTGTTTCCCTCCTTTTCTCCCTGAGCATCATGGGAAGCCTAGTGACCAGGGCTGAGCTTAGAAACTCCTAAAGGAGTTTAGAAAATGGGAATAAAATGGTAATAAACTGCAGCTATTAGGGTACCACAAAACATTTTGTGTTTTGTTTGTAGTTTTAGAAGGAGGGATTTTAAAACCATTTAATTGTGGACTTATATTGTATTTCAGTTTTAAAGGTTTTTCCCTGCATTGTATTGCTTTGCTTCTCAGTTCCCAAGCCTCATAAATATAGCAAGCTCTACAGGGATTTATAGAAATCTCACGATCACAGTCTCTCAGCTCCTTATACAACTGAGAATTGGTTCAGCCAGCTGACATGCTTGATACGGCTTTCCCTGTTAACACCTGTTATGCAATCAAATGATGTGTAAATCTAATAGATAAAGTTGCAAGTTGATATAAATATGAAATACATTTTCAATTCTGGGATGAAAAAGTCTCTTTCACATGCACAACAAAGCACAGGCTCATGTTCCTAATGGAAGATACATAAGGTAGAGAATCCCAGTCCTTCAAAGAGTTCTATTTGCATGGGGTTTTGTGCACCTGTTCTCTAGGCAATAACAAATGCTTACCACAGTGAAAGCTGCATCACACGGTACATATGCTGCTTCTGACATATATAACACCTCTTTAAGGAAACACATGGCCCCATATGTCCTGGGAACTTGTTTGCATTCTGCAATACAGTAAGGGGAAATATGTTTCATGATAAACATTTCCCTACTCTTCGTATGCGAGGAGAATATTTCTATACTTGGGATGATCCTTCTTATTTGTTTACTTATGGAATTTTAAAGCCACTTTTCATTAGAGATAAAAAAAATCCAATTCTTATTCTTGGTCTATAGATACCCTTGGAATTGGGGCTGAGGGGAAATAGAAGAATATTAGGAGGATAAACTATGGATGCTATGTGAATATATATATAGCAAAGTGTCTTAATAGGTTCAAATATCCACATGGTATATGGGAGTGCATGTTTAAGAAGTCAGCTTCCTCAGCACCCCCATCACTGTCAGCCATGTTGTAGTTAGAATAAAGGTTTCTGTTTTGTTAAGCCTTTTTGTCGATTCCTGGCTCTTAGGGCTCATCTACACCATGCAGGATATTCCACTATGAAAGTGGTATGAAAGCGAAATATAAAAGGCTGGAGCCACACTACTGCTTTATAGTGGTATTGAAGTGCAGTGACAACTGCTGGGGCCGATTGGCACATACCATGTGCCACTTTCATACCACGATATCCTGCTTAGTGTGGCTCCTGCCTTTTATATACAGCTTTCATAGTGGACTATCCTGCTTGGTGTAGATGAGCCCTTACTTTCTGGAAGCTGAGCAACATGAGAATGTATGACTCCTGAACCCACATGTAAATAAGAACATAATTATTCACAAACATGGTGAATTACACACTAATGGACATGTGCAAGAAAGCTTCAAGGATTTTTAACAATAATTTAATTGGTGTTTAAAGCAACGTCACACATTATTTTGAATTCCATTGACTCAAGTTATTTTAAAAGGAATAAAATAAAAATGTTTTAAATCAAAGCTGAGCTGAAGCTACTCACAGGTTTTCTTAAATATGTTGGCAGTTCTTTCTCTTTCCATTATTGTTTTTCATTCCTTGTGAAAATGTTTGCTTATTCATCTACATTTCCTTCAGTGACATGGGCCTTAGGTAGATGGGGCTTTATCCCGGGGTGAACCCCGGGATCATCTCTTTGTGTCCACATGATGCACAGGGGATCCTGGGATCAGGGAAGGATCATCCCTCCCTTGCCCTGGGATAGAGTCCTACACTTTGAGCCTGGTTTTTCTGCAGTCTCGGGCTGAGCTCAAGGCCGCAGAACATGTGGCCCGTTGCTGCGGAGCTGGGAGCTGCGCCCATCGCGGGTTGGGTGGGGGGAGTAGGGAAATTAAATTATTTAAAAAAAAACACTTACTTTTCGGCGCCCGAGCACTCATGCGCTCCTGTTGCTTTTTTTTTTTAAAAAAAAAAAAGGCGGGCATGATGCCTCTCCTCCTGAGGTTGTTGCACCTCACGTGTAAACAGAGGAGGGATATTGCGTTAAACACAACGTGAGATCTTCCCTCCTCCGTCGTGTGATAAAAGGTAGGTCTAGCTAAGTCCATGGTGAGTTCTGATTGCCTGGAATCACCCATGCAATTAATCCAAAAAAGAAAAACAAGCAGCCACTGGCAAGGGACGAAGGAAGAGTGCTAAAGTTGTATCTACCACAACAGCGAACAATTATGCCAAAAAATATGAATATTTATTGTTAATCAATAACAATATTTCCACCAGAACAATTTTACCTTACTGAATCTGCCAGTTTTCTATCTCAACCACCTACTTTATGGAACAATGCAATTTCTTTAACTTTCCTTTTTATATATATATAACTTTATTGCATATTAGCCACCTGGGCCATTTGCAAACAGGTAAAACAATTACATACCCACCGCGAGCTTGCCACAAGCCAGCGGAAGTGCTACAAATAAGAGTAACTAGGATAACAATCGTCCAGGTTATATTTACAATGTTAACCAACATATAATATTGGATATTAAAATTAATCGTTTGAGACAATCAGTGGTTCCCGGGCCTCCATCGCCCGGTGTACAAATTTCGCAGTCCTAAAAGATATATAATAGTCTGTACCAGCCAAAAGAGTAAGGACTACACCTTTAGAAGTCATGAAATTAAACCTGGGAATTAAAGGCTCAAGGTATTATTTCCTCAGCTCCGCATACCTTGGGCACTCAGCTAGGAAATGAATTATATCCTCGGCTTTAGGGCAACCTGCTGGGCAATCTACATTGGTGCTAGGGTGCTTTTAAAGCGTGCCTTCACCTCCATCAGCAGGAGGGAATTTAGCCTGCACCGAGTAAATAGCCATCTCAGCTCTTGTGGCATTCCAGAAGTTAAATATAGGGGAGCCTTTCCCGGAGCAGTAATGATACTCTTATAGAGCCCATTTGAGCGGCTCACTTCGACCGCTGCCATAGATGACTGAATATCACAGTCATACAGCCTTCTAGCAATCTCATCCTTGGCCCCGTCAAACCCCCTCATAAGGAGGAATGCTTGTGAGAAACCCAATTTGGAGATGGAGTGTCTCATCCTGTCTGCCCATGAATCCTTCCCCATATCGTCATATGTGGACAGCACCAATGGAGGGGCCAGGTGAAACACTATCTTTAACCAGAAGGATATAGCTGCTTTTAGAATCAATGTATAGATTGAGAGACATGCAGTTTCCAGTCGGACAATATCCTTAGATGTAGATCTAGGAACTCCAAGGGTCCTGGATAGAAATTTGTGCTGTACTACTGCTAATGGTGTGATATCTCCATGGGCCCAAATGGGAGCTCCATACAGAATCTGAGGGAGTAGTTTGCTTTTAAGCAGTTGTAACAGTGGTGCTATCCACTGTCCTCCTGCTCCAGCTGCGAAGCGAAAAACGGCATTAGCTGTTACATTGGCCGCTGAGGCTGCTGCACCCAAATGCTCAGACCAGGATCCGGAGCTTTGAAAAGTTACACCTAAGTATTTATATTTATTCACCTGATCAAGAGGGTGACTGTCTAACTGCCAATGATATACTTTCCTCCTTTTCCCAAAAACTAAAATTTTGGTTTTATCATGATTAACCTGAAGGGCTTCATTCTTACAATATACGCTTAGCGCTCTCAACATCCTGCGCATCCCCACTTGCGTATGTGATAGGAGAACAGCGTCGTCTGCATACAATAGCACTGAAATGTTCCTATCCTTTAGGCGGGGTGGGAATAAGTTATGACTAGTTAGGGTAGGGACAATATTATTTAAATATAGATTGAATAAAAGGGGAGCTAGCAGGCATCCCTGGCGAACTCCTTTATTGGTAGGGATGGGGTCTGATAGATCACCGTCCGCGGAGGATCTCATGCATAAGCTAGAGTTTTGGTGCAGCCCCTGTATTCTCCTGAGTAGCCTCTGGTCAATGTTTAAGAGTGATAGCCTCTGCCAAAGGCGGGGACGGTGTATAGAGTCAAAAGCCACTTTGAAATCTACAAATGCTGCGAAAAGTGAGTGATAAGGAGGGGCTGTATATTTCCCAACTAGATGTTTTAGTAAGAAGCAGTGGTCTATTGTAGATCTGCCACTTTGAAAACCTGCTTGTTCTTCGGCCAGGAGGTTTTCATCTGCCACCCACAATTCCAACTTATCAAGAAGATGTCTTGCGTATAGTTTGCTGGAAATATCCAGCAGGCTAATGGGGCGATAATTTTTAGGCTCTGACCTGCTCCCTTTTTTATAAATGGGCACCACTATTGCCACTGACCAATCTTTGGGAAATTTGCCAGATCTGTCGATTGTAGTAAATAGGGCTGCCAACACTGGTATCCACCAGTGAGGGTAGTCCAACAGGAAGTCTGGTGGGATACTGTTCCTCCCCGGGGCCTTACCCCTCTTTAGCTTTCTTATCAGGGCGGCTACTTCTTCACAGGTGACGGGGGCCCAGCTATTCGACAGCAGATCTTCCTCCTGCAGAGGGGGTAAGCGGGCAGACTCGTCATAAAGGAGCGATCGGAAGTGGAGTTCCCATTCCTGAGTGGTAATAGTGGGGGTCTCAGAATGTCTTATAGTTGAGATAAGGTGCCAGAATCTGGAGCTGTCGTTGCTCTCAAGTGCTGAAGACAGTTCTGCCCATTTTGTACTAATATATTCCCGCTTCTTATCTCTGATTAGCATTTTGTAGTTCTTACGCAGTGCCAGGTAGGAAGGGGTAGCGGGACTATATCCATATCTCTTAGAAGTTTATGTTGTTTGTTAATTTCCCTTTTGAGTTGTCTGCAGGCCCCGTCAAACCATGGGTTACCCGCCTTTAGCCTCTGTTTTTTTGGGTAGACTTTCCGTAGTAGCAGTGGCTCAGTTGCCACTGTGATCTGGGCGTAGGAATCTATTACTATCTCTAGGTCATTAGAACTGAGCAGCATGTTTCTCAGAACCTGAAGATTCGCAGAGTGCCATAGGTCTTCCAAGGCTCTTAAGTCCACGTTTGCCCATCTTCGACGGCATACATAGCTGCCTGAACTTCGGATTGCAGTTTTATCTCCATTGTTTTCCAAAGCTTTTTTTACGTATCCCAACTGTACGATCAAAGGCTGATGGTCATTACATGGGTAGGTGTCAACCTTAAAGGACATTATCTCTCCTAATGCTGCTGGCGAGGCTGCAACGTAGTCAATAACACTGGCGCCTAGGTGGTTAATGAACGTGAACTCGCCTTTCCTGTCCTCGGGGCAGGAGCCATTAAGGACAATAAGTCCAGTTTGAAGAATCATTTGAACAAACCTCTGCCCTTGTATATTTATTGTTGAGTCCTTAGAATGTCTATCCTCTATAAATGGAAGGTCGTCCGGTATAAAGTAGAATAGTTGTTTTATTGCAGACCAGTCCGTACCTATCCGAGTATTGAAGTCACCTGCTAAAATCAGAAGAGCTTCAGGAAACTGAATTTGCAGGGACAGTAAATACTCAGGGAGATTCTCCCAAGTGTCCTCGCTATAGTGGGCCGATTTCCAGGAGGGGATATAAACATTTACCATAATATATGATGTAGAGTTAATTTTTAAAAATATGGCCAATGCCAGAGATTGTAACTTATTGATAAGGTAACTTTCACAGTTCAGAACTGATGAAATACAACAGGCTAGACCCCCCCCCCATGGTCGCCATGTGACTTTACCAGGAGTTGCAGGAATTGCATAAGTTTTATAATTGCTCAGGCAAATATCCCCAACACACCAAGTCTCTTGTAGGAGTATTATATCAAAGGATCTGAGGTAGTTGCTGAAGGTGGGATCGGTTTTTTTGTTGGCCCATCCTGAGATATTCCATGAGACACAATTTATTGGGGTTCGGCCAACTTTATTTTGTCAGGAGGGGTAATCAGGTGTTATCCGCTCTATCAAGGGGTCCATTTGTACAGAGCCATTTGAAGAAAGGTGAACTTTTTGTGGCGGGTTTGCCTTATGTTGGAATTCTGACACTAGAATCGCTGGAATATTGATTTCGGCTACTACTATTTTCTGATTACTTTGTGGTATCTGTTGGACATTTTTATCGTTAGGAAAGGTCTTGGTAGTGCCTAAAGAGGTTATGGGATCCAGAATATCATTACCTTTGAGTGAGAGGCTGTAAGGGGCAAGAGGCTTGAGCACTGCTCCCGATGAAGCCTGCTCAGCACCTCCTATGTTGGTGGATGGATAATCCAAAACCTGAGACGTTAAGTCAATGAGCATCTCTGAGTTAGATCGGTCTGAAACTTTGCAATGACTAGTTTGAATTGTGGATGGTTGTATGGAAAGTTTCCTTCTGAGCACCTGCCTAATCAGTGGCGTTTGTAGAGTAGTTTTAAAGACTCTTCTTACCCGGACACCGAATTTGGCCAGCCGGTCGTTTGCTGAAAGAATTTCTCTCGCCAGTGCTGAAGAGCTAAAGGTTGTTACACATCTCCCAAGATTTCCTTTTTAAAACTTTATATTTGAGCACAAGAGAAAAATGGAAGTACCTACAATGGCACGAACAAGTATTTATTGAAAAATCTCCAAAGTGCTACTTGAGAGCGCTCTCACTATGGATGTAGATTTGTTTTCAAAAGTGACTCAACCAAGGAAGAGATTCAAGCTTGATACACATGAGGAATTTTGGGATTTTCTAATAAATGTTGGTTTGTAAAATTTTTGGACTTCTCCCAATCTTGGGCTTAATGTATTGGTATCGTCTCTCAAGTTGTCTAACAATTTCATTTTTTGGCACTATGAAATTAAGTTATTTATTTTCATTAAATATCTTCTATGCTAAGAAATGATCCTGGTATGGTTTCTCTCTATCCTTGCCCCATCCCAATAATATGTTAGCTTGTGTTGAAATGAATTGACCCTAAGGTTTCATGTCTTTTTTTTTAAAAAAAAAAATGTCTGAGAAAAGCACAGTTCCCACATCTCATTTGGAGTTGTGATTCATGAGCAGACATCTTTTAGTTTAACTGCACACTTGACATGATTGTATTATTCATTAAGGGTCCATGAATAGAGTCCATTATGCCTTATTTTATTGTCAGCAGGACAAATATTTTATTACATAATAGGGTAGTGTGTCTTGAGTGCTATTTAATTTCCTTTGAAAACTAGGTGAAGTTTTCAGTGGCTTTCAACTACAAAAGGAATAGAATGGGGGAGTACAGAAAGTCCTCCTCCAGGTGCCCTTTAAAATAGTATTTGTTACTACATCATGTCTATTAAATGTACTACTGAAAGTAAAATAAAGTCACATATTAATTTCCTCTATGAACTCTATAAACAGAGCTAATGGTAAATTACTTAGTTCTCACTTTGAACAGAGAAGTTTATGAGTGGGAGAATGGCATCATTTAAAATCTCTCTCTCTCTCTCTCTCTCTCTCACACACACACACACACACAATGCTGACTCCCTAAGGAGGAAACACTCCCCACCTTTACCAAAGCATCATACATTGTTCCATCAGGATGAAGCCAACTTTGGTTGATTTATGCTTTTTTTTTTAAAATAAAAAATAAAAAATCAGAAACAATCTGGTAAATGCTTATAGAGACCTGGCACTATATGTAGATAATCATTTGTCCAGCAACATCTGATCAGGTCATATAACATAAAAAAGTATCCCCCCCCCAAAAAAAAAGATAGGAGAAATTCTGTTTTGCTATTAGATGCTCCAAGTGCTCTCCAAGAAATATTGTTTCATCATGGCCTTGAACTTGTTAATACTAAAGCCAAGGAAAATTTCTGAAAATTGTTTTTGTAATGTTTACTCAGTGAGATCATTTTTTTTGGTCCTGATGAAATACAGGTGCAAAGACTAAACACAGTGGTCCCAGTGGTACTATTTTCCCACCATTTCCCCTCACAGCAGACTCTGCAGCAATAGGAAACTCAGTCATCCAACTATTGCAAGAAGAAGAGAGAGAACCACCACCCCCTGCAAAAATATAGAAATCTTCCTGTCCCATATAATTTTCAAAACAAAGCAAAACAAAACTGGTCATACTTTATTTTCAACCCCCCGTTTCAACCACCGTGCAGGCATCATCTGGGTCCTAAGTGAGGCAACAGACTTGCAGAATGATTGTCAATGTATTTGCCAGTGTCAGTTCACAGACCAGATGGTAAAAATGCCTGGTTTTAATAGGGCTAGGAGGAGGCTCGCTTGTTCCCAAAAGAAAGGAGGCAGCACCCTCTAGCACTGAGACTTTGCTACCACTCTGGTGACAGCAACTGTCAAGCAGAAATCAAGAGCGGTAAAAGCCCTTCCTAAGGATTTTTCGACCTCACTTTTCCCAGCGCTGAAAAGGAAATCTCTCCCGGTTCTTAATTCAATCATGCATCCAACTGGCAATCTTACATATCAAAGTAGGAATCCAGGGAAGCGGCTTGAGTATGCAGATCAACAGAAGCTAATTAGCATTTAGTCAGAGCCATCCTTAACTGATTGGCAGAACAGCTGTGGGGACCAAACAAAACATGCTGAGTTGCATATTTGTAAGGCCACCTGCCACTTGGCAGAAGCCAAAATAGGGTAAACTACCATTTCATAATAACTCAGCGCCGACCTTAGTTTTGAAGCAATTCTGAACAGACGTATTTGGCTAAGTGTATAATTAGTACTTGTTTCACCTGACACACAGTTCAACAATAGACGGCACTGCCTGCCGTACCTGTTAGTTTGACATGCTGATGTCTTAATTGAGATTGACAACGTGCTAAAGTGGCACTCCGTCAGGATGGGCAGAATCAACCCCTGCTGAAACAATGCACTTCTATGTTGCACATGCATCATAGCCTTGAAAATTAAGCAAGTATATGTTAAAGGATTTTTATGCAGCATGGGGAGGGGGTCGGGAAGGAATTGTTCTCAGAAAATACGCTTTTGGAGACATACATAATTGAATCATAATCATAATATCAAGAGGCCCAAGTGAAAATAAATAACAGGGATTCATGAAGAAATGGATTGGGAGAAGTAGATAGAAAGATTATCATGATTTTGGAATCAGTAGTAATTTGGCATAGTGAAATTTAATAGAGAGACCAGAATAATGATATACAGAACGTTATTCAGAGAAGAATAGTACAGTTCAGGGCAGATAAGGTATGTCTGGATTCTAAATGTGTAATCCAGAGACTCATTCATTCATGTATATAAATGATATAGGTTTGTAAGAGCCAAGAAAAGGAGAAATGGCTAATGCATGGGCAATCTAAACTAGTGCCACTACTAAACATGATTGCTCTTGGGGTGCATCCAGATGAGGCTTTCATTGTGCAATTGCCCTGCCTCATTCATGGAATCTCTCTTTCTCTCTCTCCTGCCTGTTTGCATTCTCCTTCCCTCTTTATTGTTTACTACAACTTATTAGATTGTAAGCCTACGCGGCAGGGTCTTGCTATGTACTGTGTTATCTGTACAGCACCATGTACATTGATGGTGCTATATAAATAAATAATAATAATAAATTCAAAGAAGCTCTTCTGGTTCTAAATCAGTGACTGGTGTTGGTAATGGGCTGGATGAGGGCAAACAAATGGAAGCTTAGGCCATAGCTAGACAAGGGCTTTATTATTATTATTATTATTATTATTATTATTATTATTATTATTATTTATTTATATAGCACCATCAATGTACATGGTGCTGTACAGAGTAAAACAGTAAATAGCAAGACCCTGCCGCATAGGCTTACATTCTAATTATCCTGGGGATTGCCCTGGGATCATCCCTATGCACCCACATGACACACGGGATCCCAAAAGCAGGGAGGGATGATCCCTGGAATTTCCCTGGAATTTTGTCCTACCCTTGCAGCCTGGCTTTTCCACAGTCCTGGCCTGATCCCGAGACTGCGGAACATCTGGCCGGGCATCACGGTTTGTCCCGGCTCCTCGCGGTTACTCACAAGGAGCCAGGAACTGCACACAGGCTGCAGAGCTCCTCAGGAGCTCTGCGCCCATCGGGGGTGGGGTGGGGTAGCTGGGATTTTTTTAAAAAATAAAAACCCTACATTTGAGCGCATGAGCGCTTGTGTGCTTCTTCTTCTTCTGTTGTTGTTGTTTTTAAAATAAAATGGCGGGCATTTCCCTCCAAGGTCATTGCATGCTGTGTGTAAACAGAGGGGGAGATCTCGCGATAAAAATATCGCAAAATCCTCACCCCTCCGTCACGCTAGACCAGGTAGGTCTAGCTGAGACCTTAATCCAGACAAGACAGAAGTGTATTGGGTCAGTTGAAAGGTAGATCAGAGAATATGGATTCAAGCTGTGCTGGATGGGTTCATTCCCCCCCGAAGGCTCAGGCTTGCAGTTTGGGTGCACTCTTGGACTAAGGCATGAACCAGGAATGCATTGACACAGCTGAGCTAGTATGCCAACTGCGCCTGTCCCTAGAGACGTCTGATCTGGTTATAGTCGCATATGCTTGAATTGTATTTCATTTTGACTAATGTGCTCTACATTGGGCTGCTTTTGAAATCTGTTCAGAAACTTCAGCTGATCCTGAATGCTTCAGGAATGGTTAAAGGGAGTATGCAACTCCTTTGTTACAAGAGCATCACTGGTTACTGGTCTGTTTCCAGGCAGAATTCAAAATGCTAGTTATGACGTATAAAGCCCTATATGGCTTGTGACTAGGGTAACTGAAAGACCACCTACTCTGATATGAGCCTGACTTATTCCTAAGATCTTTTGAACAGGCTCATCATTCGAGATTGCTGCATTCTCGGTGGTGGTCCAAGAGAGGTCCTCTTCATAGCCACTCCTAGACTATGGAACTCCCTCCCAAGGGAGTCTAGGTTTGTTCCCTCTCTGCTGTCCTTCCACTGGCAAGCAAGGACTGCTTTATTTAAGAAGGACTTTAGCCTGGAAGCGGGTCTGATAGGTTGAGTGTCAATTTTCCCCGGTAATTGTTGTTTTTATTGAATTTTAATTATTTTATTTTATTGTTTTAATCAATTTTAATTGATTTTGTAAGCCTTGGGTGCCATTTTTGGTACAAAAGTGGGATACAGATAGAATAAATAAATTAGTGCTGGGCCAAATCCTGACCCCTATTTTCAGGAACTTTCTCTCTCCCTGTGAAAGAGGTGTTTTTCCCCTGCCTCTTACAGAGAATGGGGGAAACTGGGAATATTTTCTTCTTAGGGATGGGGAAACAGTTTCCACATATCTTTTTTATATGTATCTGGTTGCTGAGGGGGCTTCTTTTTTTTCAGTTTTTCGAAAAACAACAACAACCCCTCTTCCTTCAGCATTTGGAAAAGCCCAGCAGTTCTTAGTGAATGCCTATTGGAGACCATGTGACCTTGCCCTCTCTAATTAGCATTCAGAAAGAGCTCCTGGGCTCCTGAAAATGCCAGGGGTGTTTTGAAAAAATAAAAACAAAGAAAGAAGACCCCTCAACAGCTGGCTACATGTGGAAACCCTGTCCCTTCCCCAAGGAGAAAATTCTCCGAAATTCTCACCTTTCCCAGCCTATTTTGCCCAAGTTTTCATCCCCCCCCTCACAAAATGCCAAAAAGGGAATAGTTGAAATTTTCAGCCCAGCACTAAAATAAATACATTTTGCAAGGAGCCCAGTATGCAATATTGGGGAAAAGGTGGGATACAAATAAATATAACAATAAAATATAATAGGGAAATACATTTTTGAAAAATCTGTTCCATTTGTGTTTCACAGATTGTCAAATCCTTCCCCCTCCATCAGGCTACACTACTAGGTCTTGCCATGGCAAGATTCGCAGAGAGAGTCTCATTTCTGTAGTGTTACTTGGTGCTTTCAGCTTTTTCTGGCCATGGGTTTCTTCCATGTTGTGTGCTAGCTTGTTCCAAGAACACTATTTTACTCTGGCAAAAACTACATTTCTTCTTGTTTGCTTGCATCTGAATTCATGGAACTTGTTCATTACAATTACCTGCATCTTGCCAGGGCCTTCAATTAAGGTGAACTTCCTTTTCTGGCTGTTCTTGTTTGCTGTTGTTGCTGCTGCTTTTACATAATTAGTGAGTTTGCCCTTTTCAAAATGGCTGCTTTTAATGATTTGTGGAATGGAGGTTACCTCCTTCAAGTTACTCTCAAATTTACTCTTGGGGATGAAATTGGTATCAAACATGGCCAGAACAGTCTCATTGTTGTGTTTATGATCCTCTTCAGCAAAGGTAAAGGATTTTAAAACTTTGCTGGCTATTTTCCAATAGCATAAAAGAACTTTTTTGCACAATTCCTTCTTCTTTGTGGAATTTTGTGTCCAGGCAAAAGCAAGCAAGTCTTTTTGTTTTCCTTTCTGGCCATGCTGTGAGATTACTAAAGCTGAAGGTGTCTGTGCAGGAAAGTATGCCATTAACTTTGTCTTGTTAGGAATTTTGGGGGTGGGGTTTAAAACTTGCCTTATGACACCATGTCATGGAAAGCTAGAGAACACATGGAAACTAGGCAAGAACATTATTTTATTTCTTGTCCTAAAGACGACAGAGAGAACAGCAATGGGAAACTCCTGAACCCTCCATGTGCACCACCCCCACATAGATATGACTAAAGTCCACTGCAATCTAGTGACAATATCAATACACCTATATTTCCAGACAGTTCACAAATTCTTCACACTGATTGTGACTACGTTTATACACAATAAATTGGCCAAGAGCCAATTTATGCCAAGAGCAAATTTATGCCAAGAGCAATTCATGCCAAGAGCAAAGTTGAATTTGCTTAAAAAGAAAGATGACTCACTGAGCTATGTTACTAAGATCCAAACTAGACATAATTTGTGGAATCGGTGAACAGAATATGGTACCTGTACGCATCTCCCATATGACAAAGTGGTGTAGTGGGAAATAGTTATCTTCTCCCAGCGCTGTACTCCTAAATTTGCTACTAGATGTGACAGAGGAAAGACAGAGGAAAGAAATGGTGGTTCAACTGCTTAACGAGGATGGCAAATTGATAACAGACGACAAAGAAAAGGCTGAAGTGCTCAATTCCTACTTTGCCTTGGTCTTCTCCCAAAAGCGGGTCTATTACCCCCCTGGAAAAAGTGAAGCAGAAGTTGAGGGGGCAGGATTGCAGTTTGAGATTGATAAACAAATGGTCAAAGAACACCTAATTTCCTTGAATGAGTTCAAATCTCCAGGGCCCGATGAACTGCATCCAAGAGTAATGAAGGAGCTAGCGGAAGAACTCTCAGAACCTTTGTCTATTATCTTTGCAAAATCATGGATGACGGGTGAGGTGCCGGACGACTGGAGGAGGGCTAACGTTGTCCCTATCTTCAAAAAGGGCAAAAAGGAGGAACCTGGGAACTACAGACCAGTCAGTCTGACATCCATCCCTGGGAAAATTCTGGAGCAGATTATAAAGAAGTCAATCTGTAAACACCTTGAAATCAATGCAGTGATTACTAGAAGCCAACATGGATTTGTCAGGAACAAATCCTGTCAGACTAATTTGATCTCATTTTTTGATAGGATAACCTCCCTTGTGGACTGTGGGAATGCTGTGGATGTCATATATCTTGACTTCAGCAAAGCTTTTGACAAAGTACCACATGACATTCTGATTAACAAACTAGCTAAAAGTGGGCTAGATGGAACAACTATTAGGTGGATCCACAGCTGGCTACAGAATCGGACTCAAAGAGTACTTATCAATGGAACCTTCTCAAACTGGGGAGAGGCAATGAGTGGGGTGCCGCAGGGCTCAGTCCTGGGCCCAGTGCTCTTCAACATTTTTATTAATGATTTGGATGAGGAGGTGCAGGGAACGCTGATCAAATTTGCAGATGACACAAAATTGGGTGGGATAGCTAATACCCTGGAAGACAGAAACAAACTTCAAAGTGATCTTGATAGGCTGGAGTGCTGGGCTGAAAACAACAGAATGAAATTTAGTAGGGATAAATGCCAAGTTCTACATTTAGGGAATAGAAACCAAATGCACAGTTACAAGATGGGGGACACTTGGCTCAGCAATACTACAAACGAGAAAGATCTTGGAATTGTTGTAGATTGCAAGCTGAACATCAGCCAACAGTGCGATATGGCTGCAAGAAAGGCCAACGCTATTTTGGGCTGCATTAATAGAAGTATAGCTTCCAAATCATGTGAGGTACTGGTTCCTCTCTATTCGGCCCTGGTTAGGCCTCATCTAGAGTATTGTGTCCAGTTCTGGGCTCCACAATTCAAGAAGGATGCAGACAAGCTGGAGCGTGTTCAGAAGAGGGCAACCAGGATGATCAGAGGTCTAGAAACAAAGCCCTATGAAGAGAGACTGAAAGAACTGGGCATGTTTAGCCTGGAGAAGAGAAGATTGAGGGGAGACATGATAGCATTCTTCAAATACTTAAAAGGTTGTCACACAGAGGAGGGCCAGGATCTCTTCTCAATCCTCCCAGAGTGCAGGACACGGAATAACGGGCTCAAGTTAAAGGAAGCCAGATTCCAGCTGGACATCAGGAAAAACTTCCTGACTGTTAGAGCAGTGCGACGGTGGAATTAGTTACCTACGGAGGTTGTGGACTCTCCCACACTAGAGGCCTTCAAGAGGCAGCTGGACAACCATCTGTCAGGGATGCTTTAGGGCGGATTCCTGCATTGAGCAGGGGGTTGGACTAGATGGCTTTAACAACCCCTTCCAGCTCTACTATTCTTTGATTCTATGCTACAGTGAACAGGATCTCCAGTAGTTACCATTTTTAATTTAAAAGCATCTGTTTGGCCTGATTTAGATTGGGCCACAGCAGACCTTCCTTTAAATTTCTTTCCCTATCCCCAAATCTATTTACGGTCGCCCACTGAAATGGTGTCCCTGAGACTGGGTTTTGGCATATGCTTTGTTTTTAGTTTAATATTAATGTAGTTCATCTGCTTTAAAATTTACTTATGTCCATCTAACAAAGTATACACAACTGAAAAAAGGTGAGATCCCTTTCCTAAGGTATGGACATTTGGGACTTTAGCTTAACAGATCATTGTGAGTTTTAAGGATATTTAATTCATAGTCATGCACAAACCAAAATGTTCACACAAAATAATGGGTTGTCTGTCACTGCACATATTTATCTATTGTATAAGACTATTACATTTCAAATATGAATCCAGTTATGAGTATCTTCTTCATTATGATTCACTCTGATCTTTGTTGATGCTATGAATTGGCAGAGCAGTTGTTGACTTGGAATGGAAGTCACTGTAGCAACTAACGTAAATTAGTTAACCATACAGAATTTCATTTAACTACTTAAAGAATGTTGGTCTTATTTTTTTCAAGTCTGCAAAATGAAAAGACCAATCTTTGGAATGCTCTTAATGAATGCAAACCCAGTTATTAGCAGCCATAAACAAAAGTCCATTTACTCATAACTTGTCATATCACTGTAATAAATTAGCCAGGAACACATCACCGTTTGACAGTTTAAACAATGCAGGAGAACAGAAAATTCAGACCTCTCTGGGACCATGTGAAGTCTGTTGGCAGTTTAACAGACATTTGGAGATGGAAAGACATACATCAACCTTTCTGAATTCAATCTTGAAAACTCTTTTTCTAGCATGTGCCAAAATGCTGCTGCCCCGAGACTAATGAATTCCAGGTTTGTTTATCCTTGGTGGCTCAGGCAGATTCACAAGCCCCCTGACCCCTCTGTGTAGAGGTCATGTGCTGGTATTGGAGAACAGCGGAGTCAGGTGTTAATCTCTTAAAACGAGGGATCAGTATATGAGGGTATATTGCAACGAGCATTTTGGCCAGTCAATTCCTATGGGCAATATCGAACGGATCTGATTCTCTTGCACAAGCCGTGGGTCCCACCAATTCTGTTGCTCAAGTGGGACCCATGGCTTGTGCAACAGAGATTTAGGCCTCAGCTAGACCTACAGGTCTAGCGTGACAGAGGTGTGAAGATCTCACAACATTTTTACACGTGGCGCACGATGGCCTCAGAGGGAGAGGACGTTGCATCCACCATTTTTTTTTAAAGTGGAAGGAGCACATGAGTGCTCGTGCGCAAAAGGTAAATGTTTTTTTTTCCAATTTTCCCACTCCCCCCCCCAATGGGCACAGAGTTTCTGAGGAGCTATGCACCCCGTGCGCGGGTCCTGGCTCTTCGCGAGTAACCACAAGGAGCCGGGACAAACCGTGATGGTGGGCCACACTTTCCGCAGTCTCAGGATCATCACGACACCATGGAAAAAGCAGGCCTAAAGTGTAGGGTGAGATCCCGGGGCAAGGGAGGGATCATCCCTCCCTGATCCCAGGATCCCCTGTGCATCATGTGAATGCACAGGGACGATCCCGGGGATCGCCCTGGGATAAAGCCCCATCTAGCTATGGCCTTAGTGGAAGCCCAGAGATGAGGAGAAATGCTTGTTTCTTGCTTAGGACAGGTCAGCAGAGCTCCTTTCTGTGTTTTTGCTTGTTTCCAGGTGACCCTGGAAGCACTAAATCTCTGTTCCACAAATAGTGGCTGGTGGTTACAGACCAGAATTGGTGGGTGCAGGAGAATCGGCAAGAAGGTAAGCGACCCATTGGATATTTCCCAAAGCACCCAAACTTCACCATCCCCCAACTACCTACTAAGTGGATGGTGGGAGAATCTTTCTCTCTGTCTTCTCTTTCCATGCATGGCTGACACTGAAAATTGCATTTCCTTTCCCAACTTCTCTCTTTCCTGTCAGTTTCACATGGTACCTCCATGTCTCTTTCCTATGCATGATCTCTTTCTTTCCCCCTCTCTGTCTCTTGACAGGCATTTCTTTCTCTTTGCCGGTTGGTGCCTCACAAAATGTAGTTTTGGTAAACAAAGCCCTACTTCCAGCTCTGCCCACCTATCTATGCCTTCCAAATCTCTTCCATATGCCTATTCTTGCCTCCCAGGCTGTGAGCAAATCTACATTTCCGAAGTAAACCCACCCAACCCCAGTCAGATCATACAAAATATGGACAGTCAAGAAAAGATCTAAACAGCGGAGGATTGATGACATGTGGGAGACTGTGAGTATGTACAAACTTACTCAGATAAGTGCAGCAAGCAAGGAGTCCTTTTTAAAAAAAACAATAAAAATGGCAACACAGTTTTAATTTATTTCTTATGTGGAAGCCCTTCAAGCCTCTGATCACATTCCAAACAAGTACAGATGCAAGGACAGTAATTATTGAGTTTCTTTATTCCTTTAGTGAATGTTATATTGTTATGTACATTTCTTTTTCATTGCTTGTATGTTGATTTCAGAATAAAACAAAATTGATAAGAAAAACGTATCTCATACTACTGAGTTACAATGCACTAAATGATTATGGATGAGAAGGAAATCTGACATCACAGTTCAGCCTTCAAAAGCAGTCAAACTTCGGGTACCCTTGCCTATGGATGAGTAATATACTTTACGAAACTCAAGCCAAATACCTGCTCCCATGCAGGAGAAAGTAACAAAAATAAAGGGAAAAACAGACTAAAGCTGAGTTTCAGATTCTGTGGAGAAAAATAACAGTGCCCCATAGGTTATGCAGAGGCCTTTCCCATTCAGCTAAGCAACACCTTCCTGTTCCTGTTCTTCATATTAAGGGGATGAGAGTTGTTGTTGTTTTTCCAGAGAGATGGCATAACCCCCAGGCAGACTAGCCTTCTCACCTCTCTTTTTAGAAATTAATCATGAAGAAAACAAGCAACAACAATAAAAACAACCATTAATGGCAAATTCAAAATGGCAATTCCTTGCTTGTAATCCCTGTCACTTCATTTAAATGAGTTTGAGACTTGGGTTTCCCCTACTCCCGTTTATCAATTTATTCCAAAGAAGAAAAATGCTTCATAATGATTAAGACTGTACATACTTACCTGGGAAAATGCCCCACTGAACACAGTATGATTTATTTCAGCTAAACACATACAATATTAGGCTGCAGATGGAATTCCTCATGTTGAGTCTGGTGATGAACTATATTCAGACACACGAGAGAGAAAGAGATAGATAGATAGAGAGAGAGAGAGAGAGAGAGAGAGAGAGAGAGAGAGATTTACATTCTCATGGTGGAAAATGTGGAGGGGGAGAGGCATTGCTTCTTTTCCCAATTCCTTGCTTTGAAATTCATTGTTCCTTTGCTCTTCATAACATACAGAAATGCTCCAAATTCATTGCTTCTTCTTTTTACCTCTACCCTTCCCAAAAAGATTACTCCTTTCCCCACTCCCTAGAATTATTTGTCATTTCTTACCAATTCCAAATCAATTAATTCCTCTTTTCTCAATATTGCACCTATCAGAATTTATTTTTCCTCCCCCCAATTAATTACCTGATATCCCCCCAGAAATGTTGCTTTCCTCATGTTGCTGCTTCCTCAGACTCTTTTGGTCAATCTTTGGCTCTCCTCTTACCTTTCTGCATAAAGTTGCAGAGTGTTGTTCTACCCATTGTAGCGGGATAACACAGGACGACACAACCAATGCCACTCCAGACACTACTAATCTGAAAGGCTGCCATTTTACTCCAATTGCCATGGGTGTTGTTGTTGTTTTTTTGTTGTTGTTTTTTGCCATTGCTTTGCCTGTATCATTGTTGGGGATACTGTGGTGCTGATTTCATCCTGCTTACACTTTGGTTTAAGCATTTTTGGCTGATATTTTTTCCAAGGGAAGCATTGAATTTCCCCCGTCTTTCACAGCTTTAAGCCCTAACATAGCAGCAGCCATTTTATCTCAGCCATAGCATTGGTCAATAGATTTGAATGTCCTTCTGCCTCACTTTAATACTTCTCCCCCCTTTTTTTAAATAGATGCATTTTTAATGCAGCTTAATTTTGGGTACACCTTTTCCATATTCCTGGTCCTCACAATTCCATATTCCTGGCCCATACAATCTCTGTTAGTGCGAAACTCATTGGAGGGAACGCTTAAAAAATAAAATAAAAATACTCTCAATTACTACTACTCATAAAAAATTCATTCCTGAAACCCACCTAGTGTTTTCTTTAATAGCTCTCATTGCATCCTATGCATTTGAATGCCTTTCCTTCGTTGCATTGACTCGGTGGAGATTGATGATTTATATTCAACGTTGCCCCAGTTCTACTCCTGTGTGCCTTATTGCTTCAACAAAGCTCCCTTTACAAAAGTTAATCACATTCTGTACAAGCAATTCCATACTAGTTTATATTCTGTTGTTAATGGGGAGTGATGCTCTGAAAGTTGGTATCCATTGCAACAGCAGGTGTTAAGACAGAGGAGCAGGAAACAAAAGCATTTACTGCATGAAAAAGCCTAATAATAGACAATTTATTCACCTGGCTCAGGCTGCATTTGCATTTGAGATGAGTTCATTGTTATTTGGCAATCAGCTTATTGTGGGCCCCAGTGGAAGTACATGAAAAATCCAAGTTGTGGCAATAAGGTTTTGCTGATATTAGAGTTACATTATATGGGACAGAAGTGAAAAGCTCCATTCTGGATTAAAGACTTGATTCTCTGGGAAAACTTTCATTGGTTTTGAAAGAGGCTTTAGGATTCAACTGTAGCCTTTTTTAAAAGTAGAAATATTCTAAGGTTGTAGTTAGGGGGATAATCAGTGAAGATACTCAAGCCATCATGTCTTGCAAGAATGAGAACCAAGTACATCTGAGACACCACTTTAGAGTTTAGGAAACTATTCAGTGCAGTTTTGCTCTCTGCAGCAAACTATGAGTTGGTTAAATATGTGGTGATTAGTCTAGCAAACTCATTCAGCAAAAAGCAAAGGAAATCAATGTTTTCTAAATAGAATCATTAATCATAGTGGTTCATACACTAATAAGCATGGGGACTACTGGAGAAAAGCAGTTACCACTTTTAGTTTTTTCAGTTTTGTTCTAGGGTTTCTATCTTGTCTTTCTTTCCAAAAGGAAACTCAAGCTAGTCATAAAATCAAAATACAACAAACATAGGCAATCAAATAAGACAAGACTCATTGGACCCATCTTGATGAGGGGTTCAGAGTGGAACCCCTCGTCAAGGGGTGGATTTGGAGTGGCGGCAGGTCGTCTATATGATGAAGCAGCCATCCCGAAGCCATCTAGGGGCAAAGCTCCTAAACTCCACTCCAAAAAAGTGGGCACTTACCCTGACTTTTTTGGACAAGGAGGCGTGCCACAGCTGATGGTGACTGCTGATTGGTCGCCATTGGCTGGAGGAGGGCAGGTTCAGGCACAGTGCGTCCCTTTCTTCCTCCCCCTCTGGCTGCCCCATTCCTTCCCTTTTAATTTTTGTTATCTATAGATGCGATCCTTCTCATCTATAGATAAAATAAATAAGGGGGGGGAGAGAAACAGGACAGCCAGAGGGGGAGGAAGAGAGGGACCCTCTCTCTGACTTCCTCTCTTGTTGCCCCATTCTTCTCCCACCCCTGTTTTTAAAATTTCTTATCTATAGAGGTGATCCTTAAAAGGATCACCTCTATAGATAAAAAGTGGGGAGAGGAATGGGGCAGCAAAAGGGGAAGGAAGACAGGGAGGTGAACTGGCTCACCTCCCTCTTGCTGCCCCATTCAATCCACACACCTTTTTTTTTAATCTATAGATAAAAAAGGGGGTGGCAGGGGAGGAACAGGGCAACAAGAGGGAGGTCAGAGGGAGGAGAGCTTGTTTGCCTCTCTGTCTTCCTCCCCACTTCCCGGTGCAAAGAGGCGGCAACTCCGCACTTGCGCTCCTCTTCATTACAACAGTTAAAGCTGCAGGAGCTATACTAGAGTGACCAGATTTAAAAGAGGGCAGGGCACCTGCAGCTTTAGCTGTTGTGATGAAGAGGTAATTTCACCAGGTTCTCCATATATACAAATGACACCTGCTGAAATTCCCTTTTCAATACAACTGTTAAAGATACAGGAGCCCTGTCCTCCTTTTCACATGGTCACCCTAATTTTGAGTTTCCTCAAGTTTTCATTCCAGCCAGGGAAAGAGAGAGCAAATGGTTAGAATGTTTAGAAATAAAGTTTTAAAGAGTAATTGTGACACATCTTGAGCTGTCTCCATGGTTGAATTGGAGGGGAATGTATGTTATCATTGTATCTTAAGGCAAATAATTTTTGAGACAAATAATTTGGAAAAGCCCCAAATTATCTTGCATGGCTTCCATCCTGCTGTGACATCTATTTTGATAAGTGCCTGCACACTCCATGGAAGCTAACGTTTGTATTGCCTGCATCACTGTAAGACTGATCTGATAAATTATGTTAGAATTGTATGCTAGCTTTCTATCTACGTGCTTGTCTTTTATTACATGGGGTATTTAGAATTCAGGAGCACTGTCTCTAAAACACATTTTTGATATTAAAGATTAGTAGATCAGATTTCCAGCCTCCTCATCCCTTCCAGTTTTACCAAATTTATTAGTTTTTGAAATTCTTATTGAAACAGGACATGTAACTGCCTATACTTTTTGTTTATAATGGGAACAAGGTAATTTGTTATCATTATTAATAAATGAATTTAACTGTTAGGAAGAACTTCAGAAAAGAGGAAGTCAGTTTGCATTGCCAGCACCATTTCTTAAAGAAACTTTTCAAGGAGTCTTTTCCACCATATTTTTATCCTTCAATTCATTAAGGATTACCCTCCAAACAATACATTCTAAGCCCTTTGGATTCTTACCTTTGAAACCTTATACTGGAATTCTCACAATCCCGAAAGCTTGCTTATAGCCTTTCTCACCATGTACAGAAATGCATTCCCATTAATCAAAAGAAAAGCTGAGTAAAGTGGTACAAGCGGTAGTCTTATTCAAGCAAATTAAAAGGCAGAATCATTATTAAAAGGCAGTTCTGCTAAACAACTTCTGACGGAAGAAGTAATGGGACGCACTACACAGCATTGGGTGACTTTGCCAAAAATATGACACTAAGTGACACAATAAATGAATGCATAAATAGTTATTGTTCAGAAGGGGTAGTCATAAATCACCAAGCGAACCACTGGATGTTTCTTTTTTCTTTTTTGGTCAGGCTTGAAATGTGATCAACCTTCAGTAATAATATTAGTAAGAGCAGCCCCTCCCCTTTCTGCGCTGCTGCCCGTTGCATTAAGAATGAGGCAGAAATGGAGAACATGGCATTTCCCCCCTAAGATCATACGGTATACAAAACCTGAAGCTCAGCAGTAAAGATTACACCAGATAGCAGAATCATGCACACAGAAATTTTGAGGAGTACAAACAATTATTTTGTTATTCTAAGAGGCTATTAATCATGGAATGTTTAAATATTTCTGAGATGACTTGTCACTGCCTTGAAATCAGCTAATAGCTAAGCATTATAATAAATAGGTATGTGTGGACAGAATGAGGTGCTTAATAAGACTTGTGTTTTTTATGTCTACAGTACATTTTTCTTGGTGAGATACCTACAGTTGATCCTACTAAATAACGTTCGACCTGTATCCAGTTTACCATACTTAGGTAAGACATTTGAGCATATTGTGATAGCCCAACTCTGGGTATTTCTAGATAAAACTGATTACTTGGATCCTTTCCATATGGTATTCTATCTTTTGGGGAGAACTGAAACCATCTTAGTTTCCCCATTGATGATTACAGGGCTTCCAAAATGTTCTCATGCCATAAAAATACCAACATTTACCAAGGCCATAATTCTATGTGCACTTACTTGGAAGTTCTTCCAGTGAACTCAGTTGGACTTCTAAGTAAACCTATTTGGAGTGGGTTACAACTCAAGTCTGCATTCCTATACACATTTACTTGGGAACAAGGCCCTCTTCACATGAGTCATGGTTGGTCACGCAAAGAAGTTTGTGGGTCCTTTTCACAACGTCATCAACTTCTGGGACCTTCACTGCATTTTTAAGCTTTATTCCGCCATTTTTTTTAACTCACTGAAACAGCAGCAATATCTCCAGAATTACATAATATCACAGCATATGGAACTTGCCCAACATGCAAGCCACCAAAAATGGGGGAAAGTGCGTGTATTGTGGTGATGTTAATCCTGCAAAGACTCTGGAAGAAGTACCTCCGGTAAGGGTGCAAGATTTTTGCTTCAATGTAGAGAAGCCCTAAGTCTCATACAACTGAACATATCACTGGGACTTTCTTCTGATCTAGCATGTTAGATTAAAATAAATGTGCTGTTAGTTTTTCAGCCATCAGACTTGACTATCAGATTAAGTATACGGTAAGATCAAAACTACACGTTTTACTGATTGCATTGTGTGTAGCTGAAGCATATATTTTATTTACTCTACTGTAACTGCTGTGGCCCTAAATTGTATTCAGCTCGCTCTACTGCAGGAGAGGAAGATTAAATCTTGCTCTTTGCTTCTTGAAATATCCCACCACCACCACAATAGGTTTAACTAGGGTGACCATATGAAAAGGAGGACAGGGCTCCTGTATCTTTAACAGTTGCATAGAAAATGGAGTTTCAGCAGGTGTCATTTGTATATTTGGAGATCCTGGTGAAATTCCCTCTTCATCACAACAGTTAAAGCTGCAGGAGCTATACTAGAGTGGCCAGATTTAAAAGAGGGCAGGGCATCTGCAGCTTTAACTGTTGTGATGAAGAGGAAATTTTATCAGGTTCTCCATATATACAAATGACACCTGCTGAACTTCCCTTTTCTATGCTACTGTTAAAGATACAGGAGCCCTGTCCTCCTTTTCATATGGTCACCCTAGTTAACCTTCAAGGTGGTGGAGAGTAACAAAAGAGAAGAAAAAATACCCTCCATTGATGTCAATAGAGACATTTTCTTTTGTTTAACCCTATCCTCCATGGGAGGATTTGGCAAAGTAAATCATGGAAGGTTTAATCTTCCTCTCTCAGAGCACAGCAGTCCCAAACTGAATTGGGTTCATGCACACTTAAATAAAAGGATACACCTCAGCTACACAATGCATGATTAGCCTAACATGTAGCTTGGCTCTATTGCATTGTGGAAGATACTAGGACAGATGTTAAGGAAGTTGATTTGTAAGCCACTTGATTACAATGTTGTGGTTAGTTGTGGCCTGAATGGATGTGTCAAGAATAAATCCTCCCAGATTAATCTTATCACGTATTGATCAGGTTGCTAGTTTAATAGATTGTCCGAATGCTGTAGCTGTAGTTTATCCTAAAATCACCCACAATATTTTGTTAGCAAACTGGCAAAACGTAGACTGCTCATTGGTGAAGATGGAGGGAGGTTTTGAATGGAGGTATTTTTCCTGCATGTTGTACTCTTCAACATTTTTTATCAATGACTTAGATGAAGGAATGGAGGGAATCCTTATAAAATTTGCAGATCACACAAAACTGGAAAGGACAGCTAACACTGTAGAAGACAGCTTGGCATAGTTCTTGTGAAACTATGGATCTCAGTTTTATAGGTGAACACAAGCTGAACATGTTAAATTTGTACTAGGGAAAGGGAGTAAACCGTCGCAGGATACATTACCATTTTGGAAAGGAGAATAAGGGTCCTGTGTGTGTGTGCGTGCATGAGATATTATTATATTATTTTAATAAGTTTTCTAATTTCATTATTGTGGTATATTGAGTTGATGTAGTGTGATTATTGTATGTGTTATAAAATTCAAAATAAATATAATTTTAAAAAACAAACAAGCTGAACATGTGTCAGCAGTGTGATGGAGCTCCCCCTCAAAAAAGGCTAATGTGACTTTAGGTTGCATTAGCAGAATCGTAGTTCTCAATGCTTCATTTTAAGAAGCATGTAGACAAATTGAAATAGGTTGAGAATCGGGTAACAAAGATGCAGTATGCAAAATTCTAGAGGGTAGGACTAGATCTAATAGACTTAACTTACAGAAGGATAGATTTGCTTGAACACTAGAAAAAGCCTCTTGATGGTAAGAGCAGTTCAACAATAGAACCAATTACCTGGGGGCTGCCTTCACAGCACCACGTTGGTGCTGCCTCCCTCCGAAACCCCACAGTTTCCCTCTCCCGAGGTGGCATAGGTTAATTCTGATGTCACGGAGGGACTGTGAGGGTTCCTGCAGCTATCCAGTTACTGGAGCCGCCCCCTGGCCTCTTCCTGGTCAATCACTTTCCACCAGGAACCCCCTCGGATGGGTCCGGATTGGCCCTGGAGTGATGTAAGATGGCAGAAGAGCCATACTGACGTTGCTCCAATTGAAAAAATCAGGGAAAATCCCCGACTATTTCATTCCGAAGCTTTGTGGGAAAGTACCACAGCGGCTGCAAAGCTACGTCTGCAGCATTCAAGAAAGCCGTCAAGACTGATCTCTTCCGTCAGGCCTATCCAGTAGAATTTTAGGATACTTTTAATATGTTTTTATGATACTTTTAGGATTTTTTTTAAACAGTGCATATCATGTTTTTAATTAGTATTTTATGTATTTTGTGCTTCCTTTTGTTCCCCACCACAGTGCCCTAGAGGACTGATGGGCTTCAAGCCATCCACTGGGGATGCTCTAGCCCAGGATTTGCTGGTATTGAGCAGCGGTTTGGACTAGAGTACTTACAGGCCTCATCCAACTCTATGATTCTACATTTGAATGTCATCTTGCTGCCAGGAACTCACAGTTTAAAAGGATTGTTTATCATTTAACATTCAGGGTTCCAAAAGGAAAGAGGGATGTGAAGGAAGGAAGGAAAAAAAGCAACTTCAGTTCAATCAATTTCATACTCTTACATAATAGAGTTGCATAATTAATAAACAGGTGGAATTGACAGCTGTGGTGTAGTGGTTAGAGTGCTGGATGAGGACTGAGAGACTCAAATTCAGATCCCCATTCAACCATGAAACTCAGTGGCTGACCTTAAGTCTCCCAGTCTTACCTACCTCACAGGGCTGTTGTGAAGATAAAATGAGGGAGAGGGAGAACCATATTGATTTTCACTTTGAATTTCCTTGAAAGAAAGACAGGATAAAATGTAATAAACAAATAAAATCCTTGAACCCACTGATATAAGAACCAGCTAGTCCAGTGGAATTGTACAACACATCACCTCAGATTGTATTAGTCATTCATCATTCAGTCATCACCACCCTGCTCACACATATCAAACTCAACTTCTGCCACATTTTCACTAAGTGGTAAGGCTGCTACACTTTTTTTTGTTTAGAGTCCAACCCAAGGCAAATAGTGACATCACTGGTGCTGTTTTTTTCCTGCTCCCAGGTCAGTTTTGTAACTGTTTTTTAAAAAATATTTTTTGAAATACTCTATTTATTTATTTATTTATTTATTTATTTATTACATTTCTATACCGCCCAATAGCTGGAGCTCTCTGGGTGGTACTCTAAAAATCAAGAAGGAGGACATATGTACACAAATGCATTTATGTGTCTTTATCAATTTTGAAAGGCTACCTGCTTGTGACGCAGCATAAGTCCACCCTTTGAAGGCTATGCTGTTGCCACTTTCAAAGGAGGAAATAGGCATCTTTCTCTCAAAAACAGTGCTAGCAAAACTGTCATTCATGACATTTACCTGATTATCCAGTGTGCTGTAGTGGATAGGATGTTAGAGTTGGAACAGAAAGATGTGGGTTCAAATCCTACTTCAACAAATAGACATTGGCTGTGTGCTGTCCAGCTTGGCTTACCTCAGTCTGACTTCTGAATTCTTCTTAATTAATAAGATTCACACCAATTATTTTGGCAGCTGTTACTTACCCAGAAATCAGACTCCCTCCTTTGTGTAGCTCTTTCAGAGAGAGACTGTTTTTAATCCTTCAGACATGGATCCACTCCATTGCATCAACAGATGAAAGTAGTGATTCAGCTCTCACAAGAAAGCCATTGCCTCGGAGTTCAAGGAACCAAAGGTGACTATCTTTGTCAGAGGGCAACGACAAGAAACCACCTGAAAAAATAACGGTACAGTGCTCTCTGTTCTAAGAGATGTTTTAAGGAAATGACATTTTCCTCAGCATAGCATTTCCTTCAAGTGTATATTCCGGCCTCTGGGTATACAACTTAAAACTTAAATGTGTTTCCTTTTAATTATTTTTTAAATTAGAATTAAAAGAAGGATTGAGGATTACTTATTATGGGTTATGTGCAGGATCCAGCCAAAGTTAAACACTTTATGCACCATTGTTTGAATGGAAAAGTTGAGTGGATGCTTCTCTTTGGCTCAAAAACAGTTTCATTTTTGCTGTGATGTGTCCTGTATCTGTTACGAGTATTGGTTTCTTTGAGACTGAGGGCCTTCCTAGACGAGGCCTTTGAGACCCGGTTTCCCTGCTGTGCGTCCAGATGACGCACAGGGGAATCCGGGCCCAGGCTGCACTGAGGCCTCCTCTAATGCGCCATTAGCGAAGTGGCTTATGGCATGACTTTTTCGCAGCCCTGGCCTCAGGCCGGGGCTGCGAAACGTCTAGGAAGGTCCGTGGCTTTTTGCGGCTACTCGCTTACTTGCGAGTAGCCGCGAAAAGCCACGGACCTGGCATAGCGCTCATACGAGCGCTGTGCCCATCGGCTGGGGGGGGGGGGGAAGAGAGGGGCAGGGGGAAGGCCGGACCCGGCAGGATGGGAGGGGGAGAGCAGGCATCGGGGATGGCAAGGGGGGGAGGGCAGGGGAGCAAGTGAGTGCCGGGCACCGCCGACTGAGCAAGCAGGCGAGCGGCATTGCCAGGGCAAGGCCTGGCATGGGGGGGGCTTTGCCCGGGCAAGCACCGGGCACCACCGCCCGAGCAAGCAGACGAGCGGCGCTGCCAGGGCAAGGCCTGGCATGGGGGGGCTTTGCCCGGGCAAGCGCCGGGTGCCGCCGCCCGAACAAGCAGGTGAGCGGCGCTGCCAGGGCAAGGCCTGACATGGGGGGGCATCGCCAGGGCAAGCGCCGCCACCCGAGCAAGCAGGCGAGCGGCGCTGCCAAGGCAAGGCCGGGGACAGGGAGGGGGGGCTTCGTTTTTTTTTTAAAAAAAACGGACTTACCTTCTCCGCAGTCTTCGGGCCGCACGTGGCCCCTTTAAACTTAAAAAAAATGGCGGACGCTGCAGGGATCCCGACGTCCCTGCGCGTCCCGCATCTGGAAGCCCAGGCAGCGTGCGCCGTCGCCCCGCCTCCCTGCCAGCTTATCCCGGCAGGTCTAGCAAAGCCCTGAGTACTCTACTCATAATAAGGTATGAATACAAGCTTTATACTGCATGAAGGCTGCAATTCCATGCATGCTTACTTGGGAGTAAAACCACTCAACTCAATGGGTCTCAGTTTTGAATACATATCCATGGTTAGGTGAAGGCATTGTGGCAGCAGGGTCTGCTTCCAACTTATGCTCATTCCGTATGCTTTGTGAACAGATAAAGTGTGCATACGACTGGGAATCGTACCAAAAGCAGGGTCCCTGCTCCTGGTGCCTGAGTTTTGCTCCCCCCCTTCCTCCTTCCCAATCCCTCTTCCTTTTGTGTTGAGTCTTTGAACTAATAAGTATGAGGGCAGTCATATTACTAATTTTTGTAAGCCAGTATTATATTTTGAGTAAGTAAAACCTTGTTTTAGAAATGTATTACTTGTTTCAAAAGATAAAATATTTCATAGTATTTTTCTAGTATTCCCCAAAATTCCTTGAAAAAAATGATAAAATGTCTTCAGGAAAAAATCAGAAAAAAGTATTTTTTTACTGATTTTTATGGATTTTTTTCCCTAGGCCTTCATATCTTTCGAAGGAAGGCAGATGGGGGTAATGAGGAAGAGTAAGGAAAAGGTATTGGTAGATTTGGATTTATTGTTAACTGTAACATTCAATAAATTCTAAATTTAAAAGAGACAAAGACTGTGGAATATTGCAAGATACTTCCTGGTGGAATATTTTCAGTGAAGATCAGCTGGCATGGCCCTTAAACATGGGTGCCACATAGTCTTTTCCTGCCAGGAAGATGCACGGATGGTAAAAAAATATAGTTATTTTTCCCAAAACTCAATAGAAATTGCTCATGTTCTTGCAAGAGTTTCTTACTTAACATTTCCCAATATTTCAAATATTTATGTTCATGTCTGAATATCGGATGAAATCCAGAACTGGAAACCTAGGGAGAGGGATGGTGCACAGTTACTATATCTGCTGCATGAAACCACATCTTCTATGAATCAAGAAATTAGTTTTATTTCTCTGTATGAAAAGGAAATGGAATTAGAGAGCTTTGCCATAAAACAACAAGCCTAACAATGTAAACAGTTATTCATTCATTATTGTGTTAAGTGTGGTTAGAACTAGCTTACTCTAATTCTTCAGGTAGTTTAGCTACCTATCTGTGATCCAGCTGGTCTCCCTCCTCATCTGCCTTGCTTGTTTCCTCTGGCAAAGTTAATTCTTTATCTGTCACAGGAATTCTCTGTAGTAGGGGGAGTGTCAGCATTACTGAAGTTTTTTATTATGAGTCGTGACATGCTGACACTCCAGTTCAGCACACAACAGTCAGAGAAGTGTATAAATTGGTTGCTTATCTGGTGCCTTCTGGAGAGTAGCTTCCAGTACAGTCGTCTAGAAGACTGTTCATTTCATTATCTGCAAGTAAGTCACTCTATGTAAGTATTATGATTAGTTTCATGAATGTATCATGCATACTGTGTGTTTTATTTAGCCCTGATCCTATAGCGCATGTTATAGGGGCATAGTTCAGTCACATGGATCACTCAGAATTCTAAAGTTCCACCATCTTGCTTTTATGGGTTTTGCTAGGAATTGATGATTAAGAACTTAGGTAGCTGCCGTATTCTGTGTCACACCATTGGTTCATCTTATCCCAGTATTGTTTTCACTTACTGGCAATAGCTCTCCCAAGTTTCAGGCAGGTTTTTTCCTTCCCTACCTGAAGACGTTGGTGATTAAACCTAGGAACTTCTACATGCAAAGTAGTTGCTCTGCCACTAAGCTACAACTCTTCCCATTAATTCAAGGATCTGTCTTTAATGGTAGAATAACAATAAATTGTTGGTCTTTAAGCACCTTTCCCCACAGAAAGCTATGTAGCAGGGAGGTGACTCTCTATTATTTTTATTAGAAATAAAGTGCTAGAAATAAATGACCCTAGGGAACATTCACATATGTGTTGAAAAGGGACTGGAGATATACATATCAATCAGGGAGTCTAACCATTACATTTTGGGGGTCAGATTCAGCTGCAACTGAAATGGTTCTAGTTTGGTTCTGGCTCAGACCAGTAAAGGTTCAGCAACTGGTTTGGTACACCTAAACAACCGGTTTAATTTCAGTTCACATGATAACGTTCAAAAACAAGGCACAGAATTTATAGTGATCATTTACACTGCAGTGATGCAAATGGAGACCAAGGGCCTTGCTAGACCTACCTTATAATCCGTCTGGGAGTCGGGGCGACGGCACGCTACAGCTAGCGCATGCTGTCGCCCTCTTCCAGACGTAACACGTGACGGGGCAAGGGGAAGCCCCGTCGCATTGGCCATTTTGGTTGGGAGCTTAAAGGCGCCATGTGTGCTGGAGCACCGCCGGAAAAGGTAAGTGGGTTTTTTTTAAAAAAATAAAGGCCGCCCCCGCTCCCCCTGCCCCTGATCTCCCCACAATTCCTGATGCCCCCCTGCCTGCTCGCTCGCCCGTCCTCACCCCATGCCTGATGCCTTGTCCCCCGTCCTTCTTCCCCCGCCCGCCCCCTTGCCATCCCGATGCCCGCTGTTCTTCCCCCCTTGCCATCCCCGATGCCTGCTGTTCTTCCCCCCTTGCCATCCCTGATGCCCGCTGTTCTTCCCCCTTGCTATCCCCGATGCCCACTGTTCTTCCCCCTTGCTATCCCCGATGCCCGCTGTTCTTCCCCCTTGCCATCCCCGATGCCCGCTGTTCTTCCCCCCTTGCCATTCCCGATGCTTGCTGTTCTTCCCCTTGCCATTCCCGATGCCCGCTGTTCTTCCCTCGCCCCCGTCTGCCATTCCCAATGCCCGCTCTTCTCCCCCCCTCTCTCCTGCCGGGTCAGGCCTTCCCCCGCGGCCCCTATCTCCCCCTGGCCAGATGGGCACAGCACTCCTATGAGCGCTGTGCCCAGTCCATGGATTATCCCGGCTACTCGTGAGTAAGCGAGCAGCCGGAAAAAGCCACGGACCCTGCTAGACGTTCCGCAGCCCCGGCCTCAGGCCGGGACTGCGGAAAAAACGGGCCATAAGCGAATCCACTGATCCCAGTTTAAGGCAGGTTTTAGCACGGCCTGACCCCAGAATCCCCTGTGTGTCATCTGGATGCACAGGAGGGAAACCGGGCCTCACACCGCGCTAACGCCTGGTCTAGCAATGGCCCAAGCCTATGTCACAACAGAGAGGCAGGCCTCCAGTCCAGTCCCTATCTAATGCTTCCCAGGCCCAGCCCTTGAAGAAGGAAAAGTATAGAAGCTTGTACAAACCCCAAACATATAAATCCTCCTGGATATTGGTTATATTTTATGTAGTGATTCTGATTCTAGTTTTGGTGGATCCAGTGAGCCAGTGAATGTACTACATGAGGTGTGTTTTGTTGTTCTTCTGAACTGGGAACTTCACTTTTTCTTGGTTCTGTTTCAACAGAGTCTTTTAGGTAATGGTTCAGGTTAACTTCCAGTTCAAGGGGGAAAAAAAGGTTCCAGTGTGTTCTGGATTTGGTTTAAGCTCCATTTCTATTTGACCTCATAATATCAGTGTACATCAGAATGCAATTAGGGGTAGAGGGAAAACAATCATTCAGTTCACATTTAATGCAAATTTACCTAATTTTGCACTTTTGAACCAATATGTGAAACAAAACTCAGCTGACCTTCAAAATTTGCACTCTTTGAATTTTGCAATGGAGTTCTCCAATCAAACAATGCACACGAAAATGGTATATTAGGAGGAAATGCACACAAAAATGCACATATTTTATGAAACTAACATTCGCAAATGATTAGGTTAAAAATGGCTTGCAAAAAAATCTGTATATTAAGCAAAGTTGAATACAAAAGTGCATGCGTTTGTAGAATTGTGCGCAAAAATCTGTACAAATGTTTATGCAAACTTTTCCCCTTAAAGTTAGGGATGATCTAAATTTAAGATTGAAATAGTGAGAAATTGACAGTGGTACCTAAGTTGACAGATCCACCCATCCCTCTCTTCCATAGTCTATGCAAAGAGGCTTTAAGGTCCACTGGTACCCTATTTTCCATAGAAAAGAGTTGTTTCAGTGTGCAGTGAAATCCCTCCTGTCTTTTCCTATGTCTTTTCCTATGCTTCTGGCTGAGTCATGAAACTGAGAATGTTTATGTGTGGACATGCACCCTAAGTGAGGAGACAGGAATAGTTTTTTTAATGGCTGTTTTGTATAAGTAGTTCTGATCACTTCTGAGAGGCAATCAAGGGAGAAGGAGCCTGATGAAGAGGATGACAGGGTCTGGTTCATCCCATTCAAGCCCTCTGTAGGGCGGTTAGGCAATTCTTAATCTTTGAGTGGTGGTCAAAAGCTTTTAAAAAATGGGTGGGCTCAGGGTTACAGACTCTTGCAGAATTAGGCTCTGATCCCTTGTGACCTCATGTCTTCTAAAAGCGGCTCTGTTCTTACTGCCTGACAAGTTGCCTCCAAAAGGAACCTAAGAATTGGCCTCCAAGGTAGTTAAAGTTCCTGCTACCAGAAGCGGGGAAGGAATCCGTAAGTATTTTTAGACTGGGAGCTACATTTGTGTATTTACAGAAAGACACTTTAAATTATGTCCTTAATAAACTGCAAGCTTAACTCTTAAATTCAAGCTCTGCTACACCAGTCTATTGTGGCGGAAGAGGAACAAAAAGATAGTTTAATAATATCGTACATTTCTCCCCAGTCCGCTTGATGGTTTTGTTTTGTTAATGGCTCAATGCCTATTCAGTCTTCAAAACTTTCTGACATCAGTTCCCCATATTTTAGTACTAAAGCAGAATTTGTGCAGTGTAGTCCTAACCATGTTTACTAAGAAGGAAGTCCCACTGAGTTTAATTGGGCTTCCTCACCAATAAACATGGTCTGGATTTCAACTCTAACTTCTTGCATCTTTTCTGCAAGAGAGGTCAATTCAATTCCTATTTGTCACTCTTCCTTAATTACCATGGAACCTCTAATCCAGACCACAAATTCCTCACTGCCCATTCTCTGTCTGTCCGTCTTCCTTTTTTTTAAACTTCAGAATGCGTATCTAATAGCAACCAATGACTTTTCCTATTTTCTCACTTGGAATCTGTTTTGGAGCTTGGAATTGCTATCTCACTTGAATCAGTAACATCTGTGAGTACAGGGCTAGCTTGAGTTAGGCAGATTTCCTGCATTTTAAGGCTCTTATTCTTTCCTCTGAGGAGATTGCTCTGGGACAATTACATTTAATGCCTCTTATTTTTTCCCCCCTTTCCTTAGGTAGCTTGGCTTGAAGGATTTTAAAGTGACTTTAAGGAACATTACCATCGTTTTGAAAAGTTCCATTTTCAAAACACATGAAAAGAAAAGTTTGAGAGGGATTCCTAAAGCTGTATTGCAGCTTGCAGGTATGGCTTTGATTTTCCTTTCTTGGCAGGCTTGCTAGTTTCCATTCCCTTTCAAAAACATTACTGGGTGCCTAAAGAACAGGCCTTTTTTAAAACAACCACCACCACCACCTTTTATGTTAGACTAGAACAGAGAGCAATGGTGCTACAGCTTCATGCTCAGAATAAACAGGCATGTTTATATAAAATGCCCACCAGAAAATAGGTTTGAAGTAACCGTATTTTGAAAGTTTATGTGGTACATGGTGTTTACCAAGTGTACATGGAAGGGGAAGTATTATTTAGTAACACTCCTAATGCACTGAGCAGCCTTCTCTCTGTGCTGTGGGAATGTCCTGTGGTAAGATAACTTCTTTTTTTGGTATATTAAAGAATTGCATCTGTGCAGGTTAAAGAAGGTTGTGTTTATGCTATTGGAACTGCAGCTTCTGTATTCTGAAAACTTTTCCTGTTTGTTAAGGCAAGGGATCTCCTCGTTGCTGGTTCCGCTGACAACAAAAGTGTCACTCTCCCATTCTCGATGGCTGTTGATAAATTATTCATGCCACTAACTAGGACTCTGGATTTTCATGTGAATTGCAGTGGTGGATATTTTTTTGTTTGGTTTTGTTTAGGCTCCCACCATTTAAATAGATGTTTCTTACACACCTGCACGCTTCAGGCAATCAGGTGTTAAACTCACAGATGGGCTGTTCTGCTCAGCCTTCCCCCCACCCCTCCTCAAGTGAGTTGCTTATCAAAGGAGTCCTGTGGATACTTTGTCTTTTCATCCATACTTGCCTGTGAATTCCCCTCGCTCAAACTAATTAGCATGAGGGGAAAGGGGGAATCCAATGGGATTCTGCTAATTAACATTGGGGAACCAATAACTTGGCTTATTAATTTTAAACTTAAAAGATGCAGGTGCATTTTCATTCTGCTTTTACAGGAGAGTGAAGCTTTAGAATGTTTCCAGTCTGTATACCTCGCCCAACCTGTAGTTGAGAGTAACTCTGTGTGTGTGTGTGTGTGTTAGATTTTTTTTAATGAAGTCTGTCAGCAAATTGTCTAGTAAAAGAAGCTGCTGCTGGAACGGAGAACTGTGTACAATGAAAGGACTGATTATATTCGTACTGCCATCATGTTTTTCAGTGGGGGGGGGGAAGTGAGCACTGTAGCTAGTAACAAAGGAAGGGTTACAAGAAAGCTCCGCGTTTTGTAGTGCTGCAGGAAATGGATATTTTGAGTAAGAGAAAGATTTTGTTATCCAAATTTGTGAAAGAAATGTAACATATATATATATATATATATATATATATATATATATATATATATTGGAGGTTGCAAAATGAGAACTGAAAGCTGAATGAGTTTGCTATGTATGACAATGAATGAAAGTAACATTAAGATAAAGATGGATAATTTGTTATGTTCTTGTCTAGCAGCAAGAGTTTACAGCAGTTAGGAATTATAACTATCAACAGGAGGTCTTAATGAATATAATCGAACAAGGATTATCTGATCCCATTTGTACTGCAATTCAAAATGTAAGAGTTGTACTTCCTGTTTTTTGTGATTATTCTGTAAAAATCAAAAAGGAAACTTGGGAGTTCTGCTCCATGTGGACATGAACGTACCACATCCATGGGGAAGATACAGAGCTCTATTTAGAAAGAAAATAAAAGAAAACATTATAGAAGAAACAGGAAGAGTTTCACGTTTCAGCATTTATTGGAATGTGTCAAATCGCCATTCCAACCCAACCCAATCCTATGCATACTTATTTTGAAGTCCTATTTTGTTACATGGAATTCACTTCCATTCGAAGTGGTTAAGGCTCCTTGACACTGCAATCCTATACATGTCTGTTCAGAAGTCCCATTTGACTCAATGGAGCTTACTCTGAAGTACATGGGTATATTATTATTATTATTATTATTATTATTATTATTATTATTATTATTATTATTATATACCGCCCCATAGCCGAAGCTCTCTGGGTGGTCTACAAAGATTAAAAAGATTAGATTAAAAAGACTGAACATTAAAAATCAATATACAAAATTTAAAAACAAAAGCATAAGAATAGCTAATATTTAAAACAATTTTTAAACACTCAGCCAGGCAAAAGCTTGTTTTGGAGTCAATTAAAACTCAACATATGCTGTTAAATGCCTGGGAGAAAAGGAAAGTTTCATTTTATTAGCTCTCATCCAGTCCATTGTTGCAGTCAAGCACTGGTCCAGCAAATCCATAGCCTGATCTGATGAAGATGAGAAGGAGAAGGAGAAGGAGAGCTGAGTGCCATCAGCATACTCATGACAACGCACTCGAAAACTCCGGATGACCGCACCCAACGGTTTCATGTAAATATTAAACAGCATGGGGGACAAGACTGACCCCTGTGGAACCCTGTACTGGAGAATCCACAGAGCTGAGCAATGTACCCCAAGCACCACCTTCTGGAACAGACCTGCGAAGTAGGAGTGGAACCACTGCAATGCAGTGCCTCCCACTCCCAATTCAGACAGTCATCCCAGAAGGATACCATGGTTGATGGTATCGAAAGCTGCTGAGAGATCAAGAAGAATATACACAGTATACACTTGATACACACTTCCCCAGTCTTTTTCCTGACATCGGTCATCATGCAGGGTGACCAAGGCTGTTTCCGTGCCAAAACCAGGCCAAGAAAACAAGACAAGGATGTGCCCTGGATACCTCACTTGATTCACCTGCTATAACACTGGAGTCTAAGTCCTGGCGGATGCCAATGATTTTATTCTGGAAGTGCCTAGCAAATACATTACAGTGGGCCTCAGATGGTTCTGCCATGTCCTTGGGGCCAACTTGTAAAAGCCCCCAGACAACTTTGAAAAGCTCTGCTGGGCAGCAGATGGATGATTTGATAGTGCCAGCAGAGTATTTTTTTTTTTTGCTGCCCTTACTGCCCCTGAATACAGCTTACCATAGGCCCTTACCAGTGTTTGATTGCATCCACTAGGAGTTTGTCTCCATCTGCACGCAAGCCGTCTCCTATTTTGTTTCATCACTCTCAGCTCGGGTGTACCACAGAGCCCCACAAGCTCTACACAGCAGAGGGCACTCCTTAGCAATTGTGTCAACTGCCCAGGTCATTTCTACATTCCACAGATCAACCAGGTTTCGACAGGAGTACCAGCTCTATCAGCTGGAAAACTCCCCAGAGCCCTCTGAAAACCATCCAGATCTATTAGTCTCTGGGGATGGGCCATCATAATGGGTCCCCCACCCTTGTAGAGGGGAACGACTGCTGTAAGTCTAAACCTCAGCAGGTGATGATCTGACCATGACAAAGGGGTAGATGTAAAGCCCCCCACTTTCAGATCACCATCTCCATGTCCAGTTGAAAAAAACAGGTCTAGAGTATGCTCTGCTACATGTGTTGGGCCAGTAGCATGTTTGGACAGTCCTATGGTTGTCATTGAAACCACCCCAAATAAGGTGCCCTTGGCGTGGATGTTGACATCCTGCAGAACCAATAGTCTGGGGGAACTCAGCAGTGCACCCAAGACCACCTCTGTCAGCTCACCTAGGGAGTCTGTTGAGCAGCGGGGTGGGTGGTACACCAACAGAATCCATAATCTGTCTCATTGGCCCAACAAGGTGCAAACACTTCAGACCAGTAGTCATATGGACAGGGAGCCTGCAGAGGGGGATGGAGTTCCGATAGGCTCAGTACTTGTGGTCCTGGTCCTGCAGGGAGTGGCAGTATGTCCAGCAGAAGTTGAGAGGGAAGAACTGTGGTGGTGATGGTGGTGGTGGCAGCATCAGCATCTTGCCTTTCCTCCCAGAAAATGGGAGGAAAGTAAGGCCAAGATTCAACCAAAAACTTAATTAAAAAACCATACAAGAAAGAAAAATTAAAAAGCACAATTAGTTGAGTTTGGTCCCAAACTCAAAGCAAAGCACTTGCAGATTTCAAATTGTCAGTCATAATAAATGTGAACTTATTTTTGAAAGGTATTCAACTGCTGCTGCTGTTTCAACTTATCAGCAAGTGTTAAAACTCATTTAATGAGAATGTAATGACATTCATATTGTGCCTGTTCTGTTCCATCACAAATTAGCCACACATTGAAAGGGGAGGAGCTACCTGTAGTTTATTTGTTTATTTATTACATTTCTATACCACCCCATAGCAGCAGTTCACAAAAATTAAAACCTCAAAGTACAGTATGAAACAATATAAAATATAAATGCTTAAAACTACAATATAAAAGTAGAACCAGAATGAAACCTAGCAGTAATGCAGAAATTTAAAATAACAGAGTTAAAAAACTAGAGCACTGAAATGCAAACATTGCTGAGAAAATAAAAAGGTCTTCACCTGGCACCAAAAGGAGTTCAACGTAGGCATCAAGCAAACCTCTTGTGTGCTCATTCCACAGCCATGGTGTCACAGCAGAAAGGTGTCACAGAAAGGTGTCACAGCAGAAAGGGCTCTCTTCCTGGTAGGCATCCGCCTCCCTTTTTTTGGCAGAGGCTTCCAGAGGAGTATCCCTGAATATGATCTAAAGATGCAGGCAGGTACATGTGGGAGGAAACCATCCTTCAGATAACTGGCCCCAAGTTGCTTAAGGCTCTGTTGTAGCCTCTTTCAAGATAGATTTAGGGCAGACTTTCCTATCCTTGAACCCTCCAGTTGTTTTGGACTTCAACTCCTACCAGCCCCAGCCAACATGGCCAAAGGTTAGGAATACTGGGAGTTGTAGTCCCAAACATTGAGAGGGTACCAGTTTGGCAAGACTGGTTCAGGAACATACTGTGCAAGTGCAGTGGTTATGTTGCACACAGGTCACATTCTTCAGATGAATGAACTTGTATTCTAAATATCTTTTCCCTAGTTTGTTCTTTAATCGAAAGGGGAAATTGCATTTTCCCAGCAATCAAACTGCAAGTTCTGGATAGACTGCACAGACGCTATATGAGTCTCCCAGAGAACAATTTCCCATCTTTTTGAGTCTGAGCACCCCACATATACAGTGCACCTGAACATTCATCTAATGTTTTAAAATAGTGTTGTCAAAATAGTTTTGTCACATGGTTTGTCATATGTAAACCACCCAGAAAGTTTTGTAAACCGCCCAAAGAGCTTTGGCTATGGAGTGGTTTTGCAAGTTTTAAGTTTTTATCTCTTCTTTCAAGTATAATACTGTTCACAGTAACTTCCTCTCATAATATATGTTATGTTCTATGCAGCCGAAATATTTAAAAAATGATTTTTAATGTTATAAGCTACTTTTGCATTTGTAACTTTTTTCTAGTCTACACAGAGTAACTCTGATTTCATTGAATGACAGGGGAGCCATTGCTGTCTGCTGAATATGCTGCTCTCAAGTCCTAGTCCCAGCTAGGCAGAACATGTGGCTCACTGTAGACCTATTTTCTAGCATTGACCTGAAGCTTCCTTCTTTGAGTCCTCCATTCAAAGGCTTTGAAAAATAAAATCCTCATTCCTAAGATCAACAAGAAACAGAGTAGGTAGAAGGCTTGGTGAAGAAGCTGCAAGGTCAAAGTGGTATTGGTGAAAAGCAACATGTGAACTGGGCCTATCTCACAATAACGTCCTCTCATAATACATGTTATGTTCTATGCAGCCACAATATTTCAAAATTGATTTTCAATGTTATAAGCTGCTTTTGCATTTGTAACTTTTTTCTAGTCTACACAGAGTAACTCTGATTTCTTTGAATGACAGGGGAGCAATTGCTGTCTGCTGAATATTGTCAAGGAAACAAGGAACTTGCACTAGTCATTATATCATCAACATATGTGAATCACTCAGTTGTAACCTCCAAAGCCCTGAACTGCTGTAGAGAAAAACATTACCTTGTTTTGTGAAGATAAAATCTGTCAAAGATTATTCAATACACAGTGAAACTGGGACTTCCATTTCTTGAGCACCCCCCCTCTTTTGCAGTACTAGTTGTTTTCAATGACTTAAAGGAAATAGCAGCATCAAGAAGATGGGAATTTTGAATGTTTTTCTAGCATTGACTATTCTTATTCTCCTGGGGGATCTTGAACCTCTAATAGTAGCCAAGCTTGTCCTGGTGAATAAAGGGATCAGCGTTGAGAGAGGACACATTGCCTATGTAACTGAACATGAACTACAATTCAACATTTCTAAAGAGAGAGATTCTTGCAAGGTAGAGGTGGTTTTAAATGAACCAGTGACACAAAGGGTTGGAAAATTTACACCTCAGGTAAATACCATTAAAATTAGTTTATTTTTTGTTTAATTTCTAATGAGTTATTAAATGCAAATCAGTCTGAATGACATAGCTGTGTTAGTTATTCTCGTGTTTATGATACTATAAGCTCAGTCAGTGTCAAAGCCTGGGGCTCAACGTGTCCTTTGTTCATGGCATTTACACACCATAACACCAGCACCAGAAGTTGCTCTTTTGGGCAACTAGTGAAAGCCAATGTGTGGATACCTGACATTGGAAAACAGCTTAAATAGTAGAGATGGGTGAGTTCACCTCTGCTCATTTGACACTGACTCAGTAAATGGCTCAAACTCTTTCTGTCTTTCTTTAAAACAACAACACCCAGTTGAGTTTTTGAGCCATTCCTTCATTCATAAATCACCTACCTATTTACCCAGCTACCTCTCCTCCAACCTCCCTGTCACTTTTAATATAACTAACTCATCTGTGACATCAGCCGCAATTACTCCAGATGCTGTAAGAGGGAATTCCCTCTTCCTCTCCTCCTTCTGCTCTCCAGTGTGCTCATTATGAACTCAAAGAGAAAACACCCAGTTGTCCTTGGATGGGTAGGTTGTGTTGAAAGATGAGAGGGTTTGACATGCTAGGAGGTAGGGGTTGGGGACTGAAGAAGGTAAGCTAAGAATCAGATTTCAATTTGGGGGATCACAAAGGTCACCTCTTTTTGATGCAGGATTTTATGTGCTCTCATGACTGAGTTCTAGCTCTAAAACTTTGGTGGCATTTTTATTAATTAAGTCTATTTTGTTCATTATTTGTCTCTCACTTCTCAATCAGGTATTTAATTGCCATTTCTTACCCAGTGAAGTGAAATACATCCACAATGGTTGCCCACTGCTAAAAGAAGACATTGTGATGTTGAGAGTATACAGGTGTGTCTTTGGGTTTTGCCGAAGCTTGACTACAGTGTTACATGTTACCTTACATGGACACATACATTTGTTGGCATTCTATGCTCTGAAATAAGGAGGTGCCTATATCTTTTCAATGAAAACATTTGGGGGAATAGTTGTATGAGGAGAAAGAATTATGGACTACACTTCCTTGTACCAGTTTCCTACTTTAAATTGCAACCCCATGGCTGCATTCTGTCAAGCAAAAAGATAATGTTGGAACCAAACTTTACATTATCGGATGTCACAAGTACTTTGGCCTTGAGTAGTAGCTTTTGTTGGTTAACTTAAAAGGGTGTTCTTAACTACTACCACCCATTAAGATTGCAACATAATAAATGAATGCTCTCCAATGCCCCACAAGTCACATGAATGCAAGTAATAATAACAAAAAAGGACATAGAAACAAGGGAACTTTATTCTACTTTATAGGTATATCTCTAATACATATCAGGAATACATTCAGTGACTTATGCCATTAGCCAACTCCTTAATGTTAAGTTTATTTGAACTCAGTTGCACTTTTCTGTTTCTCCTTTTTCTTAGTTAACGTTTACAGTGCCGACTCTGTTGCTTTCGTTTGGAAGCTCATTTCATGTACAGTGGGCAATATCCTATTCAACACTACTGCAAACGTAACTTATGTTGCACTAATATAAGTGACCTGTAGCGCAACACAAATAACATTTGCTGCTTTCTTTGGAAAATGCATCAAATCAGCAAATGCTATTGGTGTTGTGTGAGAGGTTACTTATAGTAGCACAACATAATTTATGTTAGTAGTGTCAAATAGAATAACACTCTTAGTCATATTGTAAACAGATGGAGGAGTATTACTTTTTGTTAATTTTTGCCCCAAGCAGAAAGGGAACATTTTTGTTTGATTCTTTTCTGTTTGCCATTTCTTTAAGTGCTTGGGACAGATATCTAGGATCTGGGATTGTATCTTCAAGGCAGGGTGAGCAATACACAACAACTTTCCAGTTGGCTGACAGAAGCTACTGCAGGAGGGAAGAAGCTATTTCCGGGGTGGGGGGGGGAATGCCACCCCATTTGCCTCACAAGATCTTCCCCTGTGGGCTGCATGGCCCTGATTAAAGATCAAAGGTTTATTTTCTCATTTCCTTAATTGTCCAAAAGGAACCTATATTGAGGTTTGGATAATAAGCAAATATATAATTAATGTATTTAAATTCAGTTGATTGAAAGCTATTTAGTTGATAAATCTAACTGAAATTACATTCAATCTGATTGTTTCATCATATTTCACCCAATTTGTTTTGCTTCTGAAAATCAAAGTATACCTTCTCTATTCAGGACAATATCAAATATAAATAGCAGTAAACGCTGATTCCTCGGAAGTGGTAACTGATTCTAGGGATTAATTTTGACTGCTATTTATCTCTGACTATTTTCCTAAAAAGTATAAGATGGCATGTATCACATTTAGGATCTTCTCAATTTTCATGAGAAGCATGCCAACCCTCACCCAACAATATTTGTTCTTGTTATACATAAACTGCAAAAATAACAACAACTCTCTATTTTTAGGTTTACAGAAGTAGAGACCATTACAGAGATGTTTGTTCTTCATGTAGAGATCAGACACCCCAAATCAAGTCTCGTTGAATTTGGAGAAGTCTCTCTTGAAGTTCCAGATTTCTTTGGGATTTCTCAGCCAATTGACAGAAATGTTTTGACTTTCAATTATAGCCGGCTTGGTAAAGCCTGCACAGTAAGAATCATGTCGTCTGAATTCTTGCTTCCTGCTGTTGGCCAAATAGTTGCTGAGGACTCTAAAATACAGAAAAGTGAAGATTTACCAGTGCATACTAAACTGAAAAAAGGTGATTTTCTTTTTCTTTCTTTTTTAAACTGATGTGCCTTATGAAAGTTCCTTTAAGCTAAACATAAGAGATAGCCTGTTCACCAAGCCATTTAAATAAATGAGGTTCTGCTGCATAGGCAAATAGCTAATAACCACAGTGCTAGAAGGTTGTGGTTAACCTTTTATGTAGCATAGGTTTGGATTTTTAAGAAGCATTGCAACTTGTATCCTATTTTTAATAGATGCATGTCTGTAGTTTTGGATAGGGATGTGCTCCGCTTCTAATCGGACCAGTGAATTAGAAGCGGAGCGGGGGGCTTCACCTGCCCTTAAGGTGGAGGCGAAGAGGATTGGGGGGGATGGCGGAGCGTGGCGAAGAGGATCGAGGTGAAGGCAGATCCTTTGCCTTGATCTGGAGCTCCGCCGGAAAGGTAAGTGGAGTTTACCGGGCCCTGCCGCTGTCGCCCATGCGGCGACAGTGGCAGGGCCCGGTAACCCCCCCGCCCTCCTCTCCCTTACCTGCCTCTGTCCGCGGTCTGTCGGCATCTTCAATTGAGCCTGCGGTTCAACCAGGAAGTCTGGGCCGCTCTTCCTGGTTGAACCGCGGGCTCAATTGAAGATGCCGACGGACCACGGACGGAGGCAGGTAAGGCCCCCCTCTCCCTTGGTCCCTTACCGGGCTCTGCCGCCATCGCCGCATGGGTGGCGACGGCGGCAGGGCCTGGTAACCCCCCTGCCCTCCTCTCCCTTACCTGCCTCCGTCTGCGGTCCGTCGGCATCTTCAATTGAGCCTACGGACTTCCTGGTTGAACCGCGGGCTCAATTGAAGACGCCAACGGACCGCGGACGGAGGCAGGTAAGGCCCCCCTCCCCCTTGGTCCCTTACCGGGCTCTGTCGCCGTCGCCGCACAGGCGGCAATGGCGGCAGGGCCCGGTAAACCTCCCGCCCTCCTCTCCCGGCCTTACCTGGCGCCACTCCCCTTCAATGCGGAGCTCCGATTCGGAGCCGGAGCTCCGCGGCAAAGAGGAGCGGAGTATGGGCGGAGCGGCGCGGAGCGGAGCAGGGGGTCCGTGCACACCCCTAGTTTTGGATATGGCACTCTTGTACCATACGAACAGCAGCCTTTTGGTAAACTGTCTTGCTATAATTTGTCTCTTCTATGTATGTTTGCATTCCCCCCCCCCATAGGCATGTCCCTATATCTGTGGGACTTCAGGCCACAGGGTTGGCCCTACTATTAAGCAGAATGAGGGGGCTATTTTAGGCAGTAGATACCAGGTGTGCTAGCAGCCCCTCCCCCATTCCTCTTGAATCCCCTTAGTCTTCTCTGCGCACCCTAAGCCATCCTGCTACTTTCAGGTAAAGTGGAGGTTGGGTTGAAGGAAGATTCAACTGCCAGTCCAGTCAGATTGTATATGTGAAATTATGGGTGGGGGAGAGGTTGAGATATCTTGTCCTTCACCTTAAGCAGCTGGAAAATGCCTTGGTCCAGCCCAGTTTATAAGGAGTAGTATTTATTCCACTTCAGAGAAAGGAATTCTACAAGTGTTCAAAGTTCTGTTGATGGCCAAGTGGTTTTTTTTAAAAAAAATACAAAAGGATTTCAGTATTGTCCATATAGAAGGACACAAGTCAAAGTAATCCTTGTTATCACTGAACAGCAGTGAGGTTCTAGGCCACTGATATGTTTGTAAAACCTCTGTCAGCTGTCATTTGATACTTGGAAGTTCTCTGGATAATATCCCAGATACCATATTACTATTACAATAGGATTCGTAAATATAGTACAATTCTTGGATCCATTGTAGTAGGTCCTTTTTCTGCAAGTATGTTTTAATTAAAAGGGAAAGTAACACTTTACTGTGCTTCATACACAAAATATGGGCTGGTTGCTTCATATGATCATTTGATATGGTGATAGTGCAATGAAACTACTTTTAAAAAATTATAATTAGTCATATGAAGTTGTCAACATGTTTCTTATGTATGATGCAAGACAAGTTCTGAAAAACCTTCAAAATTAGAAGTGAGTCACGGTGTGATAAGCTGTAATTTCAACACATCAGAACATTGACAAAACCATTAACCCCCACCCCACCCCACACACAAGCTCAGCCCTACAGTATATCAAAATTGCCAGGTGAATTGGCCTTGAATTCTGGCATGTGAGCTGGGATCTGTAGTGTGTTCTACATAATCCCTGCCTCAAAGGTTGTGCCCTCACACAATGGAAGCCTCCAAACTCTAGGAATGTCAGAGGAATCCAGTTCAGGGATGGAACTCAACGAGCTTTCGTCGGCTCAGCACCCCAGACTCCATTCCACCTTCTACTAGCTGGCCCAACTCGGCATGCAACAAATCGGGCCAGCTGGCGGAATTTCCATAAGGTGGGTTTTTTTAAGCATAAAAATCATTTGCACAAATTACAGCTGCAAATTATACATTTTTTCACAATTATAGCTATGATTTGTGCAAATTTATATTGGCCCAAATTATGGCCAAGACAAAAAAAAAGTATTAAAAGTCCCAGGGAACTAAGGGAAAACTGCAGGCTCAGTTCGCGAAAGTCTGGCAAGCCCCAAAGGGCTGGATTTCCAGCAATGGATATCCCTACCATACTCAAATGCTTCCTTTTATCTAATGCCTGGCAGGTTGAAGTCAACAGGGTTGGGGGAGCAGTAGAGGTGATCTCCACCTCTCTATCTTCTGATCGCTGGGTTTTTCATTACACAGACTTTTTTTGCTCATCTAGGAATGGCGGAGTAGCTCATATTCCAGCTACAAGGGTGTGGGGAAGGGGGGTTGGTTCCATGATTCCCCTTTCTGAGGTTGGATCATGGTCTCCAATTTCAGAAGGGGGAATCCCCACTATCCTGTGTCCTCTCAGACAATATCTAGGTGGCCATAGGATTCTCCCTTAAATTACTAATTAATTCAAGGTCTTGTTTATTCAGTATTCAAAACATTTAAATCCTTGTAAAGTCGGAATTAAGTTGTGCTCTTTTCCTCCCACTTTTGGTTCAGCTGGACAATACAAACACCCTTGTCCCAGAAATGCTGTCTGCCATTCAGGCTTAAAAGAGATACATCTTCTAAAGATGAGCTGTGAAGACTTTCTGGAGATGGGTTTTAGGTACCAGCATCTTAGTCCTCCATCACCTGATAAGGATTATATCTCAATTCAAGTAGAAATCAGAGAGAAAAAGAGCAGATTTCAGTTACAGGTGAGAAAAGCAGCATGCATTTGAAAATCTACATAATGCCATTTTCCACATAACCTCCTGTTCTTTTCCCTATGCTGTTCTACCACCACCAGCACAAAAGTAAAGAGATTACTTTAATGTACATAACCCTGAATATTCATGTTAGGGTATTTTTAGATTGAAACAGAGTGGTACAATGGATTCACCCTTTAAACATACGTGCTGGAACAAACTTCTTGCACTAGGTTTAAGGAAGAGTATCTTTACTTTTCAGATTAGCAGCATATGAACAACTTGTATTCCTTGCATACATACAGTTCTAAATTACGTTCTTTTTCCTCTGCAAAGAGTCCTTTTTTCTTCTTTCTTTTGTAAAAGTCTTTTTGAATACCTTCAGGCCGAACTTGCTTGAGGTCTTCGCTCTCACAGCCACCGAACGACGAGATACCAGCTTTGCAAACAAACTCCCACAGCAGCATGTACATTCCACCTCCTATTCACTTCCGCCCACAACTCTGTTTGAGACACTCCCCTATTTAAATGGTTAACAGGCTGACACTGAATGATTCAGCGTTTCTTGTGCCTTAATTTTAAACACCTGCTTTTAGATTGCTACAATCTTTTGCCTATTTTATTTTCCTTTAGTGAATTTATTCTTTGTAAAATTACACATTTTAATACATACAATGCAAATACTAACCACTCATAGGGATATTGCGGGCACCCCATTAGTTCCAAGAATCCGGTGGACTTCCTACCACCCGCCACCCTGGACTGAGCTCTTTGGGTTGCAGTTCATGTTACACAAATCACAGTGGCCTCATGGATGGTCCCCACATGGCAAAAACAACTCACGGAAATGAAACCTGTAGTCGATATGCCTTGGTTGCAAGTCTACTGGTGAATTCACATACTTCCAAAGGCAGTTTTGTGGGAATCATCCAGTGTATGAAGAGATTTGTGCAAATTTCTGAGCTGAATTTGCACAAATCATCAAATTTGGTCATAATTTGCACAACAGCACAGATTTGGCTGAAATGTGCAAATATTCAGCTGTAATTTGTGGAAATTGCTCAGAAATTTGTGCAAATCATAGAACCTTAAAAATGCTCAGAATTATTGGAAAATTTGTGAACTGTCATGACTTGCTGCAGATCGAGTCGGATGCTGCAGTGGGAACTGAAATGAAGTCCCGGAGGCTGAGCTTAGGAAAACCTGTTGACCACCAGCCTCCAAACAGATTTCTTCTGCATGTGGCTTCTCTTCTCAGCTGTCATGCTTGTTTGGTTTGTTCATTACAATGTTATCTCATATAGCTATGATTAATATAAGTAAGTAATTTGATTCCTTTTTGGTTGCCATAAGTAAGAAATTTGATTCCTTTTTGGTTGACATAAGGTTTCCCTTGCAGTACATTCTTATGAATAACCATCAGTTAATAGGATAGAGCATTTGTTCCAAATGTTGTTCTGAAAGAGATTCTATTGATTATCTATTTCTTCTTTGAATACCATTCTTTTGAATTTGATTCTTAGCAACAGGCAAGGATAGCTAGGGATGGCCATTGTGGGGAAATCTGGTCCTTTTTTTTTTCCTTGCTGGGTTTTTCCAGGCCCCGTTCTTCAGCTTGCATTTGTGAGCAACTGAAACCTAGGAACTTGCATAGGATTTTTCCCCTGTAAAAAAACATTATTTGCATAAGTTTCAGCTGCAATTTGCTCAAGTTATGCAATTTTCGGCAGTAAATTGCATAACTTGTGCAAATTGTGGTCGTAAATATGCCTAACGTGCGCACATTGCTCCTGGAAATTTCACACTTCTGGGCACAATTTGCATCAGTTACAGCCAAAATTTGCAGTTGAAAATCGCAGTTTGAAAATCACAGTTTGAAAATCGTGTAACTTATACAAATTGCAGCCACAATCTACGTAGATGCATTTTTACACACACACACACACACACACACACACACACACACACAAACACTGTCAAGATCTGCTCAACACAGATCAAGTCACCACCCTGTGGACAAGTGAGTGGGAGCCTGGTTTTCCCCCCCAGATCTGCTAAAAGCTCAGCAGATGTGATCCCTGGACAGATTTCCCCAATATCCCTAAGCTAATATTGGTTTTAATAGTTTTCTTTTCTTAATAACTCCCAGATAACTCAGAGAGAGAGACCACTGAAAAATAATGTGACTGTGAAGATATGAGAAAGCCAGTATGGTGTATTGGCCAGAGTGTTGGACTGGGACTTGGGAGATCCTACTGGGTGCTCACTGGGTGATTGGGCCAGTCACTCACTCTTAGCCTAACCTATCTCTCAAGGTTGTTGTGAGGATAAAAATGAAGGGGAGGGCACTGTAAGCCACCTTAGTTCCTTGAAAGAATAAAAAAGGCAGGAAATAATAATAATAATAATAATAATAATAATAATAATAATAGGTTTTCTTTTTTGTAGGCAGAAAATGTATGGATTCCCATAAGAATAAAAGGGGCCATTCCAAACAGACAACCTCAAGCTGCATTCATGTCCATGTTCATCTTGGAGATAGATGAGTTTATTCTTACTCCTCTTACAACACTGACTTTGGATGCTGAAGATGAAGAAACCCAAAAGGAAAGATTGGTATTCAACATTACTAAGCCTCCTCCTCAGGGATATGTCACCCACCTGGAAGACCATTCTAAGGCCATTACATCTTTCACTTGGCAGGATTTATATGATACAAAAGTTGCTTTCCAGCCATCCAACATTTCTCATTCTGAGAGGCAGAACTATGAGGTGAGAGATGAGACATGAATGCTTTCCCCACCCTGTGCTTGCAAGCTAGTATATGCCTACAGCTCAACAGTCACAAAACTGCTGCATTAATCTTGTTTCCCTAGGTTGAATTTCAAGCAATTGATAGCCTCTTCATGAACAGTTTCCCTATATTGGTCCATTTTTCAATACGAAGTGCAGAAACAAATGCTCCTAGAGTTGCATGGAACATGGGTAAGGAGAATTCCCTTCAACATTGCATTCACATATGAGGATTTACAGTGTTTTCATCTTCAGTATAAAGAATCTGTGATTCTGTAGACATAGTTTGGATGCTATGAATAGATTTTATTTCTAAGGGGAAAGAATATCAGGGAATTTATTCATATAAATGATCTGCATTCTATTTATAATAAAAGGATCACAGTAATATCATCCAAATATAATAAATTCTTTCTGCTACTATACTAGGATTATCTCTCTCCCCTCATCCAAGTATATTATTATTATTATTATTATTATTATTATTATTATTATTATTATTATTATTATTATTTGAATGGTTTGAATGTCTTCTTGATTATCTGAGAAACTAAGTTCTATATTTCCACCACAATTGCATTAGGTTTTCTCACCTAGTGCAGTTTCTTACACAGAAAGCAAAGCCCAGAACGTCTTGAATACTGGATTGCTGTTTAAGCATACTATAAACCATATGATTTTATTGTTCTTAAAATGCTGTTTATAGGGCTCAACTTGTTGGAAGGACAGTCTCGTCCAATTACCTGGGAGTCTCTTCAGATTGTAGACAATGATAATCTTAGTGCTGTTCAACTCCTTGTGGTGGAAGGCTTGAATCATGGTTGGCTCACAGTCAGAGGTATGTTGCTTTATATAGTCCAAATTATTTGTTATCATTTGGGAAATTAAAAATTAATAGTTTCTGCTCAATTTTCTTTCTCGATAAGAAGAGTACAAAATAAAATTTGAGCTATTCAGCCTTTTCCTTGAAATAAAATAGATGGTCTCTGAGGGGACAAATGCATGCCCTTTGCTAGATGTGGAAGAAAAAAATTAGATATCATGAAGTCTTATTCTATTCAGAAAACTGTTTCATTAGCTCCAGTTTACATATATGCCACGATACTGTGATGGTGCAATCCTATGCATGTTTAAACATAAAAAGTCCTACAATCCTAGTATCCCTCCAGCCACCACACACACACACACACACACACACACACTTACTTTTTTTTTTGGCTGAGGTTGAAGGAAAAGGAATTGAACCAATAAGGGCAAAATTAGGGGGAAAGAGACAAAGTTAGTATGAGATTTTTTTGTGAAGGAAGTAAAAGGGGAAAAAAGAAAAAAGAATTGGGACAGGGATCAAATTAAACAGGGTGAACGAGCATGATGTGTAACAGTCTATAGTTAATCACCAAACTTATTCTCTCAATTATTGTGTGTAAGGCTCCATTTCCCAGGAGTAAGCCCTGTTGAACTCAAAGGGATTTACTTCAGAGTAGACATGTATAGGATTACACTAGTAACTGATGAAGTAATTAAACTGAAACATAAACTGATTGCCTTTGCAACAAAACTGTCAAGATTCTTCGTCCAAAGTTTAGATTGGTGTTGTTTATGATTGAGGTGAGTATTAGAGAATGGAGAGAGAAGAAAGGGGTTGAAAGAGATTTATTCTAAAAAGAGAACATGTGTTCAGGCTAGTCCTGAGACACATTTACAGTAACTAGAAGGGAAGATAGAAGGGGTCTATCTGGAGCTGACAAAGTAATCACACCACTTTGAACACTTCATGCCCTTAAATCCTGTTTCCTCCTGGAACAGGCTTGCACAATTCAAATAAAGACATTTAGTAACTGTGGAACTTAGTGTTGACTATCTCTTCTGGAAGGAACAAAAATAAAGAGTAATCATGAAGGGGTTCAAAAGGGGTTCCTGGCTGCAATCCTTTCCACTAGTTGGCCAGGGAAGGTTGCCCTACACAGCTAGGACTCTGACCAAACAAGTTAAACATTAGATCAAATTATACATAGCATAGAAAAGGGGAACAGTGATGGTGGTCAAGGTTACCATTTGTAGTAACTCTTCCAAAAGACAGATGGGGGTTCAAAGATATCTTATGTCAAGTAAAATATATTATGTAAAATCCGTTCTAAGAGTATGCTATCCCATCTCCCCAATTTTGTTGCAAAAAGCTGAGATAAACCACAACACCATAAGGCATTAGGCACCTGGCACTTTGTATTGAATAGATTAAGTGAGTTAACCTGAGTACGAAGAGTAGGGTGCCATCTTGCATGGAATATTAAATGTTTACAAATATGTGAAGAGCTGTTGTTTTTCTTCTTTGGTTTTGTATAGGGAACAAAGGCTTCAAGTTTGCAGTTCAAGACCTTAGAGATGGAGTTGTCCATTACCATCACGATGACAGTGACACAATCAAGGATGACATAGTCTTCAGAATCTTTGATGGAAAGCACAGTCTTAGGCACAAATTCCCTATTAATATTCTTCCTAAAGATGACAGCCCACCATTCTTGGTGAACAATATTGTGTTTAAGCTGGAAGAAGGGGACACAGTTCTTATTGAAAATCATATCCTTATGGCCTCAGATTTTGACTCAAGTGATGATTACATCCTCTACAAAATATCCAAGCCACCACGTGCTGGAGAACTTATGAAGCAACCCTTCTCAGATGGACCAGGTAGAGCAAAGATGTTCATTGAGAAGAAGATACAAATTATGCAACAAAATAGCTAGTTATATCTCAAACTAGATAGGTGCTAATCTATGAAAAATGAGGTGAAAATGTGAAGTAGAAATAAAATCATCATGCAATAGGGTGAGATTAGAAGGTAATGCAAGAAGAAGCCCTAGTTCAGTGATAAAATATATGCTTTATAAACAAAAGATTAGTTAAATATGAAAAGGATCTTGACAGAAAGAATCTGGCTCAGACATAGGAGAACTGATGCCAGGCAGAGTAAACAATATTAGGCTCCATGACCAGTGATCTGATTCCATTATGAAGCACCTTCATATGAAGAAGTAAAATGAAGTGAAATCTTTTCTGCAAATGGTTTTTTTTCTCTCTGTTGGATTCCCAAGGCGTTCCTGTCTCCAGCTTCTTCCAAAGAGATCTTTTCCATGGTCTCATTTACTATCATCATTTCGGAGGAGAAATTTTCCAAGACTCGTTTGAGTTTACCTTAGCAGACAGTCAGGAGCCACCTAACCTTTCGGATTCTCAGGTGCTTTTTTTCTTACTTATTTGAAAAGGAAAAATCCCAGAGTCATAGTACTGGGCAAAAGAAGTAGGGTTCTAAGGCAGATCTCTGCATTTTCTCACTACAAGAAGAGGGTCAAGCTGAAAATGTGGATGAAATGTGACTCTACATCCATAACAGGGAAGGGTGAGCTCCTTCCTTTTAAACATGTGGCATTTCTTTCATCCAGCCATCTCCCTGCAGGGAAAGCAGCAGGAATGGTCTCTTTCCCCCTGCCCCCTCCAAAAGCTCCAGAGCTGCAGGCAATGTGGCTGATGCCAGCTGTGGTGGCTCTGATCCTGCAGCTTTTCCCTCCTGTTTCCTCCATCTAATATAGCTACCATCTGTGTGTTGCAGCAGCCTGCCTGATACTCCCCAGCTCATATCTGACACTATCCTAGTAGCAGTTTTAAACAAAGGCGTAGCCTGCCCTTTACAGGGCCATGTGTGTATTTCTGCTTGCATCCCTAGTATCATATTTGCCATTCCCAGCAGAGAAGAGGATTTCTATGAGAAATATCTTAATTCAAAGCCACGTTATCATTCATGCTCTTTCTTCTCTTTGATTGCTAGTTGCAGTAGCCTCATAGGCTTCCTGAATTATTAATCAAAACAATTCCGAATGTGAATGAAAGGCAAAGATTATGGGTTGTTCCATCTTCTTATTGGAAAGACTGTAAACATAAAATTACCTGAGTTCATGATAGTTCATTTATACATTGTATGGTAACTGATGGTTCATAATGAACTTTGCTTGTAATGGTAGGAAGATGTTGTCAAGTAGTAAACGATCTGATATTTTTGGGAGGCATATAACCATAGATCTTACAATTCTCTCATAGATTGTGATGATTCACATTATGCCAGTGAAAGATCATTTGCCAGAAGAAGTACCTGGGACAACAAGACACCTTGTGGTCAAAGAAACAGAAATTGCACACATCACAAAGGACTACCTCCATTTTACAGATGCTGAATTGCCGGACAACCAACTTATGTATACAATTACAAAACCCTGTTTTGCCCCCACTTCTCCTGGGTATGTGGCCCTAGTACAATCATGAGTGGTGGTGCGGGGACAGCATCAAAGGGTGTGTCTAAACAAAAAGGGTATCCATTTGAGTGTGTGCTAACATTATACAGTATCTACTTTCCTGATTTAATGCTAATTGTAAAGCAATTTTCCCCTTTTTTAAAAAAGGGATTGCTATCCTGGGGAAATTTCACATTCCCTAATACAACTGCTGGCACCCATTTCCCTCTAAAAGCAGACCTGCTACCCAGGAGTGGAAAAGTCATTTTCCCTCTGACTAGAATTCCTGGTACTAGCTCCTGCTTGGAAACCTTTGATTGCTCAGCCTTTTTCCTTAAGAGCTTCATTGCCAAAGTGCTGCTCGGTAAAGGACGAGTGACACAATTAGTCAATTTTACCTCCTTTCCCCCTGAAACTGTAGCAGGACCAGCTGCAGTAATGAAGGAAGGAGAAACAACCCAACTTCAATTTTTCCATCAAAAGTAGTATGTTTTATATTTAAAAGAGATATATTGATGGGCTTTCCCCCTTATCTCAGCAGTCTGGGTAGAGTTCAAGGCAAAATGAAGTAAATTGGTGGCGCTTGAAACTGTAAACAGGACTCACTGCCATTTCAACTCATTCTAGGAACTCCATAGTACACCAATGATTTATTAGGACAGGGGATGGTGAAGAAAATGGAGGCTATGATTCTATGAGGCCACATTTCCAAACCAGCATGGACAATAGCACTACATCAATTTACACATCTGAAAGAGATGTACTAAAATTGTGACAGATGAGGCTGGGGTGGGGAAGAATGCAGTGGTCTGGGAAGAACATCATCTCAACTGTTAGCAATAAATGGTGTCTATGCTGGGGTGGAGGTAGGAATCTGGTGGTGAAATACTCAGAGACTCCTGTGATATGTAAAGGGGTAGGCAACATTTTGTGAACCTTGCAGAGGTCTTTGGCTATTGGGTGCTATAGAAATGTAATAAATAAATACATAAATAAATAAATATGCAGGCCATGGACCACATGCAGCCCCTGCTGCCCCCACCATGGCACGAAGAAAATACCCCCAAAATGACTACATTAGCACTATAAAGTGCTAAACGGGCCAGATTTAAAGCTGTTACCCACATAGTGTTCTGTAGCCATTATGAAGCACTAACAGGGCAACTTTAGTTTCAAAATGAGCTAATTTTGAACCATGTAGCATTCTGTAGCCACTACGAAGCACTATTTGGGTCAAATTTAGCTTTGAAACAAGCTAAATTTGGCCCATTTAGTGCTCTGTAGCACTAAAGCAGCCATTTTTTTGGTTAAACCTTTTTTGGGGGTGTCCCATAGCACCCCAGAGTTTTGGTCTTGGGAGAATCTATGGAACATAATGGCCCCCAAAGTTGCCCACCCCTCGGTTAAAGGGTAATAAATTTAATAAGACATGAAGTTTTATGAGGTAAAGTCCACTTTAGCAGCTACATGGTGCACTGGAAAGTTGATAGTCATTAACTCTGTCTGGACCATATATTATATCACCAATGTTTTGTTTTGCTATTTAAATTTGCTGTGTAAAACCAGTTTTCTTTTGCCATACCCCTGTGTGTATGTTAGGGATGTCTGACACCCAGAAATCTAGCCTTTTTGGTGGTTGTTGGACCTTCGGGGTGCCCTGACTTGGCTTGTGTTGAGCCAAGCTGCACAGTTTCCCCGACTTTCAGGGACTTTTAACACATTTTTCCCTCTTGGCCAAAGGAATTTGCACAAACTATGTCAAATTGTGCGAATCTGCATAATTTGTGTAAATGTTCTTTTTACACAAAAATTTATGGTGTCGAGCTAGGTGGTGGAAGATGTAATGGAGTCCAGGGTGGGGGGCAAGCAATAAGAACTTGCTGAGCTCTATTCCTCGCCTGGATTCCTCCAACATCCCTAGTGTATACAGTATACACATACTACCGTATTTCTTCGATTGTAAGACACCATCGATTGTAAGACACACACTAATTTCAGTACTACCAACAGAAAAAAAAAACCTAAGACACACCCATGATTCTAAGACGCACCCCATTTTTAGAGATGTTTATATGGGGGGAAAAGTGTGTCTTAGAATAGAAAAAATAGGGTAGTTGCTAGGCCACTTCATGCAGCTGAATAAACGGCCTTACCTTTTAAAATATTATATCCCAATATGTGTGTTTAAGGGGTGTAACCATGGGTATATATACCAGCAACTCACACTTCTATGCATTTGATGAATTGGAGTATACTCCACAAAATCTTACACCATAATACATTTGTAAAGCTTTTAATTTATTTATTTATTGCGTTTCTATACCCCTCAATAGCCGAAGCTCACAAGACTTTGTTTTTTTCCAATATTCTGTGTTACTATTATTTTTCATTGTCTACTAATGCATGTGTACTGTTTTAAAGAAAGTAGATAGATAGCACCATCTTCCTCTCCTGTTTTATAGACTTTATGATGCGGGAAAGCTAATTTTCACAGACAGCATAAAAAACGATGTGAAAAATACCCCTGTTCCTTTGTTGTCATCTTTCACACAGGTAAGTGAACACAATAATACTTGTTGCTTTGTGTTATGTATTTGGGGATGGAGGGAAGGGGCAGTGACTTTCCCTACTAATGGGCCCATCCTTTACAAATGTTTTCTCCCCCCAAAAAGCATAATTGTGGGCCTCAAGATTCCTGGGGCCCACTAGAACCCCAGTTTCTTGGGGGTCTTGGAACCATACTTATGCTATTGTCTAATGAAGGTCATAGCAGCAGTCATCTTTGAGGGGAAAGGAAAGTGGGCAGTGACTTGTGAGGGGTTTGCAGGCTTCATTGAGTTGCCGACCTGTGTTTCCAAACAACATGGAGCAAAGAATAGTCCTGGGCCGGATCTACACTATTGCTTTAAAGTGCTTTATAACAGTTTTATAGCGTTTTAAAGCAGTTAAAGCGCTTTATAACTGTTATAAAGCGCTTTAAAGCAGTAGTGTAGATCCGGCCCTGAGCTTAAAATGAAGTAACTTGGTCTAGATATGGCCCATGGTATCATAAGGTGAAATTAGCAGGGTCATGCTTCCCCTCCTTCTCCTGGCACAGGTTAGCCGTATTAACTCAGCCTCAGGACCAGACCTTTTGCCCACTACCCCCTAGCAATGGGCATTGAAAAGAAGGGGGCTGCTGTAGTCTTCAGCTGCATTGTAGGTCCCAGGAGCCCTGGGGAATGCTAGAAATGCAATAAATAAATAAATAAATAAATAAATAAATAAATAAATAAATAAATAAATAAAGTTCATTCCAAACCATAAACAGAGGCTAGAAAAATAATTGATCACTGATTCCCAGGCTTTTCAATACATTTAATGTAACAGGTTGTGCTTTTTATACTGTATTTTGTATTTGTGCTTTTAACCTGTTGGTTGTTTTATCATGGTTTTAATTTTTGTGAACTGCCCAGAGAGCTTCAGCTATTGGGCGGTATAAAAATGTAATAAATAAATAAATAAATAAATAAAAGTATTTTATTTGTGTATTTCATCTTATTCTTCTAAACCTCCCTGGAAACTCTGCTGAAGGATGGTATATAACACTTTTCAATAAAATACAATAAATAAACAAATGATATGCGCTCAACCTGATCTTCAGAGAGGTTTAGTCTGGAAGTTTTAAAATGGGAAGTTTGTACTCTGACTCCTCATGTTCAAACTTTGGGCACATTGCTGACCATCACAAGGATTTGAAAGACAGGGAGAGTTGAAATAGCCTAATAAGCAAAGTCCTTATGCTCACTTCACAGAGGTACTCTGTAACTAAAGCAAGGGGCAATTAAGCTGAGGCCCTTCTATGGAACATAGTTGAATACTCTTCTGGCCTGTTGTTTAGCCTATCGTGGTTGCCTTCTCTCAAATTACATAGTAAGGGAGTGATATATGATGGATAGCCCTAAGGAATCAGGTGGCTGCAATAGCTGCTCCTCATGCATTATACTCTTAGTATGCAAAGCAGAGAATGAAATTTATGGGTCTCAAGCAATGCAATCACTTTCTTTTCCTCCTATCAGCATGCTGTAACGCATATGAAAGTGGCATACATGCCCCCGTCGATGGAGATGGGCCCTGACCCATTGTTTATACAGTTTGAATTCTCTGTCAGTGACCAGCAGGGAGGAATGATGACTGGTCTCCTCTTTAACATCACAGTGACGCCTGTGGATGATGAAGCACCTGAGGTATTTATCAAGAATCCTAATTAACTGTTGCCCTGTGATGTTGTCTTAATGATTTTACACTGTAGATTAGAGCACCCAAAATGCAACATGGTTGGTTTACTTGAACAAGGATAATAAAAGTTCAAATACATCTGACTCTGCAGTCTGGTAAAATATTGGTATATTGCATTCAGTGAGATACATGCATTATGAAAATAAATGAAATATATGCACATGTGCTTTATTGCCATTTATTCTCCTTCGCACTAGAGATGTAGAATTGTGGAAATGGCAGAGTTCAGAAGCTGAGCCCAACCTGCTCTCTGAAGCTCATGTTGGTTCATAATTGCTTGGCACTAGCCCTCTCACTTGCCAGTTGAGAGAGGAGAGGGGCTATAACTCAGTGGTAAAGCAGTTACTTTGCATGCAGAAGGCCCGAGGTTAAATCCTGGCACCTGGTGGTTCCTGGTGGTTCCACATGGTTCTATGGTCTGATGGGAGTCTATCAGGAGAAGAGCCTTCAGTGTGGATGCCCCCTTCCTATGGAATTCCCTGCCTTTGTAGGTCAGGCAGGCGCCAACCTTGTATTCCTTCAAGTGCCTCCTTAAAACATTGTTCCAGGAAGCTTTCCCTCAATGACCAACCATGGTTTTATTTGCAACTTGTTTCTTTTAAAAATGTATTTTAATGCGTTTTATTCTGTTTTTACTCTTTTATTCTATTGTTCACCAGTCCAAATTTCTTAAATGGGGAGTGGTATATAACTACTGTAAATAAATAAATAAATAAATAAATAAGGAAGTTCTTGAATTAATGGTGGGAACTTTAGTTTGTTTTTGGAGGTTTGTAATTATTCCTCCTCATCATGAGCAAGAATGAATATATATATATATATATATATATATATATATATATATGACAGCTCCTCAAGATTAGGGTAGTTAAGATATTCTGCATTGTTCCTCTCTTTACAATGAAGCCTTCTGTTATTTCTGGAAAATGTAGCCTTTTTTTCTTTTCATATTCTTTTTTACTTACTAGGATGAATAAAAACAAAATCCCAACTTTATTGCAGAGAGATGGAAACTTTAGAAGAACTCTTGAGAACTCTGACAGATTCTCAGCTGTCATGTCCTCTCTTTCCCACTCCAAGTGGAATAAGTTAGAGAAACTGGTAGACAAGAGTGGTGACACTGCTGGGGAATCTCCCAAAGCTGGGTCTTCCTAAGCTTTGGAGAATTCTCTGCTAATTTTTGGAAAAAGATTCAGAAATCTTTGAATCGAGATAGACAGGTTTCAACCACTTCTTCTGGAGCCCACCTCTCACCTTCTGAGATTTTATCAGCTGTTGCCCACACATTTTCAAAATAATTGTCATCATTGCTGTAAGTGCTAGAGCAGTGGTTCTCAACCTGGGGCACTCCAGATGTGTTGGACTGCATCTCCCAGAATGCCCCAGCCAGGCTGGGGCATTCTGGGAGTTGTAGTCCAACACATCTGGAGCGCCCCAGGTTGAGAAAGGCTGTGCTAGAGACTTGGGATTTTAAAAATGAAAATTCAGACACTCAAGCTGCTAAACTGAGCATCCAGAATGAAATACTTCACTTGTGTAGAATTGCTGAAAACATCTACCACCAACCTGCATGGATGCCCAAGTATTTAAAAAAATCTGTGCCACACAGATTGTACAGTAATGTTGGCCCTATTTTCATGCATTGCTCATCTGCTCCCACTCCCATGCACACACGCTCCGTCTTCCGGGCACTCTTACTAACCCTGCATTATTTACTCTTTCTGCTCACAGATTCTTCATTTGGAAATATATCAGAGTAAAGTTCATTGGGTTATTTGCTGTGATTTCTTTAGGCAGTTGTAGCAAGTGGAAAGATTTATAGTGTTAAATTATTGATGCTATTCCCCAAATACTAGTTAAGAGTTTGTTCAAATGGAAAATGGTGTATTCAATTTCCCTCCTTTTTCCCCCCTTAAAAAAATCTTTTGAAAAGGCTCTTTCTGGAGCCATTTTATGAGCTGATTCTCTCAAAGTCATACTTCTAACTGTGCCCTTCTGGGCTTCAGTCACACAAATTGTTCATTATAGTAGGTAAGCTTATTTCCCCCAAATCCATAAGCTTTTAGACTTCAAAAACCACCACATGGGAAGAGAGCATTTCACATGAATTAGAAAAGCTTCTTTGCTATAGTATTAGGGCACAACTTAGAGCAGCTTAAGTTCTGAATTCAAGATATCTGTACTTCAAGCTTCTAGCATTTGCTTATTTTCTTTTTTTCTGTAATACCTGGGAAGTAGTAATCTTTCCTCCTTTTAAGGAGGAGGCATCTTTCTACATAATCTTCCTTGTACCTCAGTGGGTAGCCTGTGGTTTTCTTTTGCCTTCTTACTGTCTTGGTACCTGTTAGGAGATGATGATATAAGGATAGAAGATGCCAAATGTTTCCTTTACTGTTTGACTTGGAGGCCAGGAGAAAGACAACCAACTCTGCATTTTACATTATCAGTATATGAGATTGCTCTATGAAAACAGTATTTCATGAGCAATATGATGAAAACAAGTACATCTTAATGGTTTTCTTCTACCTGCTGTTTGATTAATGACTCGAGGTCAGATGTATTATGGCTCACCTGCTAGTGCTAAATGCCTTTCCTAAAACGATTGCCCTCCTGAGTAAGCTAGCATCCTTTTTAGTATAGGTTTTCCAGCTATAGTTTGAAGATAATGGTTAATCTTGCCAGCTGGCTGTAAAGATCCAGGACATGGATTCATTGCTCTGTTGGATCCAGCTTACACAAACTATTAGCCTGAAAGCCTTCTTGAACAGTACTTGCTGCTCAGTTGCTCAATCTTTTCTAAGTTTACTACAAGCTTGAAAGATGGGTTTATGGTAAGTATTGATTTCATGATAAACCAGTAAACTTGAATTCTTGACCATGACTTCACATCCCGGCTAAGGGCCTACCACAAAATATTTTTATGGCGGCTTCATTCACCATTTTCCTTTTGGAAAAAAGTCTTTGACATTCTTGTGCAAAACTCAACTTTGGGGGAAGGACCAAAAGTAGTACTAGAATATAGATGCATGCTTATGAGCTTTGATGCATAAGGTTGTGTATTTAGCTCCCAGCATCTCATGTTAAAAGGAAGTCTAGTAGCATAGGTAGGAAGACCTAAGCCCTGGAAGGCCATTGCCACTTGGACTAGACCAGCAACCTGACAGAGTAGAAGGCAGCTCTATTCACTGTTCTATAGGGATGACATTAGATGGTGTATATACACACACACACACACTGTATTTTTATTTCATCTGGATGGTTTTCAAAGATCAAATTACTTGTATTTTTAAAAATATTTTAAATCTTTGCATTGCTGCTAGGATATTATATATATATTACTGCAGTGTAAACGTTTATATTGTATTTTATTGTGTTGTATGTTAAAAATGACAGTGTAAGAGAGCTTCGGCTATGGGGTGGCATATTGTGGCGTTACCCCACAATTGAGTATCTTGCATATATCTAGTTTAGTATGTCAGTTGAGTATGGAATGTTAGAACAGAGTGGTTGTGGTTTGTGATGTAATAGGTAGGGTGTGGGAAGGAGTATATAAAGAGTGACTGAGGGGGAGGAGCAGTTAGATTGTTGTTGGGCATGGAGATTGGAATTGTTTGTGGAGTGAGAGGAGATTAGTTACTAGGGATCTTTGGCTAAAACCTATTTTGGTTGCCTCAATAAATTTTGATTGATTGATTGATTGAGTTGCTAGGGATTTAGGATTGGTGTGGAGAAAGGGAGGTGGTTGGTGTGTGGGGAATTTGGATTAGGCAGGATTGGAAGCATTATATTTTCATTTAAAGCTTTTAACATGACAATAAACTTATTATTATTTTGTTAGCTACTAAATACCATGTGTCAGCTTGGCATTACCTGCCTCACAGTTATAAAACACTCTCACCAGAATATACCCATACTACATTTAAAAACAGATCCTGTATTTAACCTGTTTCCCTCATAGCTAGGGGAAAGGTTTTATTTAACTTCAGGTTTTCAAGTGGTGATGCATGGCCTGAAAAGGGTTTATGCAGCGGGCCTAGTATAGGTAGGTGTAATGTCGCATATATAAATGTAATAAATAAATAAATGGTTTTAATTCCTTTGAACAGCCCAGAGTGCTTCAGCTATTAATATTGGCATGCTGTTTCTTATAGTGCTTCACTGCACTTTGTGAGCTTATGTCTGTTTTAGATTTTCACCAATCATCTAAAAATAGAGGAAGGAGCCAGTTCATTCATCACAGAAGAGCACATAATGGTAACAGACTTGGACACGAAGAACAGTGATATTCAAATTGAACTGAAGAAGTCACCTTTGCATGGACACATTGAACTGCATGGAGTTGTTATGCTGGAGGGGGAGACATTTACCCTTTGGGATTTACACTCCTCCAATGTCCGGTAATTTTTTTAAAAATTACATTGCTCTTGACTTAAACCAATAATAGAACCCACTTGGTATTTAGTAGTTTTTCTTTAAAGGAGTATAGTGTTTACTATTATTTTTTAGAACCTGTGTTAAACATAGGGGATTATTTAATATCCTCAAATGTACTGATGTGTCATGACACAATGCCTAGAGTATAGGGCTTTGACATGGAAAATCATGGTTCAAAACTTCAAATACTCATTGGGTATGTATTTCATTGGGGACCTTGGACATGTCACTAAGCTGATTGAGATGGAACTTCTACACAGGTTTTGGCATTATGTGAATGAACATTGTGCCTACTTGCTCCTTCCTCTGGTTACCTATTTAGATTCTCTCTTTAGTTCAAGCTTCTTGGCAAGCTATATTTTACCTGTATGAGACAGGCAAACTATGATTTAAGAAGACTGTAGCTTTTCCTCAAAAGATTGGAGGAATCTAAGGAACTGTGCAGGCACAAAGGTTTCAGCAACAGTGATCAAGAATACAAACGTAATAAATAAAGAAAGTTATTGTCACATCAAAGAGCCATTTTTAACAAATGCAAGCAATTGTGTCCACTCTGATATGCCCATTTAGTTTTTTTGGATGTCAGCTCATTAGGCCAGTTTTAAAGCTCTTCCCCATTTTTAGTGATGTCTTCTCAGGTGAGTTCCAGGAACTGTTGTGGGGCCGGAAGGGAGTGGGTAGAGGCAATTTGCTTTAATGATGCTTTGTACTTGTTGAAATGTGGGTTGTAGTAGTTGATTCCTTTTACATTCTCCTCCAAAGAGTTCAAAGTGATGTACATGGTTCTCTCTTCCCTGCTCCATTTGTCCTCACAACCCTTTAAGCTGTGTTAGTCTGATAGACAGTGACTGCAACAAGGTCCCTTGTTAAATGGATAAGTGTGATCTTGGTCCTAGCCCAGCATTCTAACCTTTAGATAACATTGGTACATGGTTTTGTGGCTCTATATGGTGTACTTTGTATAAATCTATTAGCTGAAATTAATGTAAAATAACCCCAATTACCTAGATTAGTATCTTATCAAACCTTCCATATCAGCAGGTTTGCTGAGCAATTCCCCAAATAATCCCTCTGCACTGCAGTTCTCATTGAGTGATGACTCACAGGTCAATTGGTTCCCAGTGCCCCCTTGCAAACTGAGAATGTAATACCTTGAAGCACATCAAACGTACAGCTGTGGACTGGTAGGTGCTCCCAGATGAAGGCTCCTGGGGCTACCAATGAGAAGGCATTAGGCAGCTATTCCATCTTTCCTTTCTTAGCAAACTTTTATGGTAATAGAAAAGTTGGAAAAAGCCGGGGACGCACACAGGAAGATTATGAATGGAAGACAGTGAGATCTGAACATCCTATTAAATTTCATGAATGAAGCAGGGTGATGGTGTGACAAAACCCTTGTTCTGGAAGCACTCATAGACAGTGAGGGGAGATTAGTAGCTGAGAGAAATCTTTCTTGGAGAGATGCTTCCCTGCCATTACTGATCTTCTAACTGAAGCAGCCCAAATATGCTTCTAAGAGACCCCAAGGTTGCCCAACTCACTGTTTGAAATAATGTCACTGATCTAGTCCTCAGTTATCAAATCCTTCCTGTTATCTGAATTTGTTTTATGGCCCCCATGTAGATGCAGTCACAGTAAGCCAACAGCTGTTACTTCTCTCTGTCTGACTCCTGTCCAAGAAAAAAAATGTATTGTGGTCATTGCCATATTGCCATATCGCCAGCTGATGTAACTCATTTAGTGTCACTGAATCCCACTAGAACTGAACAGATTCTCTCAAGTGGAGATGTGGCCAAGATCCAAATATGTTAAGGCTATGAGCTGTAAATATGGAAGTTGATAGCCCTTGTTCTTACCCAGCTTGCCTCGAACTATAATGAATGAATGCCCAACTTCTCTATAATTATGTTTAAAAGGTATCAGCACGACAGTTCAGAAAGTCTTGAAGACAGTGTCTTATTTTCAGCAACAGATGGATTAAACACTGCAGATGGAATGTTAAAAGTACAGGTAATAACAAGCTCAGCAATATACTTTATCACAGGTATTAATCACAATCTGGTTTCTTCAGCTCCACTAAGTAGATTTTTAATTGCTGTTAATCTTCTCCTTAGATTCTCACAAAGATCTCTGTTTAGATTAGGCCTGACACTTGGGTGAAATATTTTGGGGATAGCGTTAGGTTAACAAGTAAGGAGCAAATGAGCCATGATAGCAGTAGATCTCTGCATTAAAATTAGGTCTGCTGCCAAACATATAAAGTGGGAGGATTGAAGCGTGGGGTGACCGAAGGGGCATTATGATGGGGAGAGATTCCCCAGCCTTTGCTTTTCTGCCCTGTAACTGGTGAGTCCTGAGTATTCATTTTGTTTCCTGGAGGGGCTCCATATTTTTCAAAGTGTGAATGAAATTATTAAGCTGGCTTGCAAATCTTAGTACACTTAAGTGCATGCACAGAGATGCAATGCCAATATAACCTGGCCCAGTATTGACAGGGTTTGGATATAGCTATGCAGGGCTTGCTCCCTGTAAGTCATGTAGCTATTGGCACTTTACACAGGGGAAATGCCAGAGCCAATATGGGCTGTGCTGTATGCATGGTCTGCCTTTTTAGTGCAAGTAGCAGGAGCTGGATGGCAAATTGCTGGCGACAAACTGTAATGTTGATCCAAGAATTTATGCAGTGGGGTCTGTGGACCAACTGGTCAACATTCCAAATTTACCCATTCAGTGAAAGCACACATTTGACAAGTTGCAGCTCTGAAAGCCATATGTTCAGAATGTATAGATATGCTGGTTCACGACATGAGGACAATCTACTGGCCTTCCTTCTAGCGATGACTTATGTCTTCTCCTTTTCATTCAAGATCATACCAGTTAATGATGAGCCACCAGTGCTCCAACCTGGATTAAAATCAAGTCTGGAGTGTTTTGAGGGAGGACAAGTCATCATCACTACTGAATACCTGTACGCAACAGATGCTGACAGTGATGACTCCAGACTCACTTACATGATTGCCAGGGCTCCAAAGCATGGAGAAATTCAAAAGGATAACCTTGTGGTGGATACATTTTCTCAACATGACATTATTGAAGGATCCATCTCCTATGTACACACTGGTAACTTGCTGCAACTGTCTTTAATTTTAACAGTTTCTTTTAGGGTCCCATGCACTTTACTAAGTATACCTTCTCGTGATTCTTGTTTCAGCACAGGCTATTTTTTTCAAGACCACGTAAAGATGGAGCATGTGGCTGGCATAACCTAAGAACCTGCTCCCAATGCCATTTGTGTAGTAAGGTGCAGAAGTTCCCCTATGTGCTTGAGTAGCCTGCCCCAAATGTGAAGGCTGGGTCACAGAACTAGAGCTAGTAATTAGATGCTCCCTTGTGCCGATGCTAGGACACTTGCAAAAGGTATATACATTGTTCCACGGTGGTGATCCATGAGGAAAAGTATAGACACTGGCTTGAGTGAAGTGTCATAGACAACCTTTTGGCATAACCATTTGGCTTGTTCATTGCAAATGTCCTTCTGTTTCAGCTATCTTACATTCAACAACCTAAGACAAAGCATTCCCCCAAACATATGTCAGTATTGTGATGTGTTCATCACAGTTATTTTTTGCTAGTATTGGATAGCTAGAAAGGAGGGATGGGATAGATTTCCACTCAAATTTGGACAGAAGCTCCCAATTTAGGCAAAAGCCTCCAATTCATAGAAGGGAAGGCTAAAAAAACAACCACCCACCTCTGTCTCACTGGATCTGAGGAGCATTGAAATGAAGTGATTAGAGCTGTTGTCCAGGCACCTGTCCTTCACTGGACCTTCCATTGTGGAAGGGAGATGTGAAACTATGCAATGTGCCGGTAAACCAAAAACACCTGCCTCCTTGCTGTGGAGTGAATTATGAGAGGCTTTTATGACTGTTTTGGAAGCTCTGGTGGAGCAGAAGGATTTTATACTATTCCCTGCCAAATCCGACAGAACCGAAGTGGGTGGCTTCACCTATCCCTACTAGAAACTTTACTTAGCTAGAGCCATTTCAATTGCTTTAGGTGAGAGCCATGTTTGAACAAATGGATCAAACTTAAGAGAAATGAATAGGTAATGTTGTGTCAAACCAACTTCTTAGAACACAGTGGTCCTGTTCAGAAGACACCTTAAACCATGGCTATAACCATGGTGGTTAAGCCAGAAAGCCAGGCCATGTTCAGAAGACACTTTAAACCATGGCTTTAACCACAGTGAATAAGGCTTTTTGCTTTATTAACTATGGTTAAAGCCTTGGTTTAAGGTGTCTTCTGAACACAGTCTGGCTCTCTGGCTTAGCCATGGTTTAAGGTGCCTTCTGAACAGGGCCCGTGGGGTGCTAATTTTATATCTGCATGCATATTATTCCAGCAATGAAGATGGATTCCTAACAGCACCAGTGACTGGAGTTGAACTTACTTACCTCTCAGGTTTTTTTGTTTCTTCTATTTTTAAGATTTAAGCATGTGAACAATTTTTTTCCTAGTGGCTACACAGTGGTAAGGATATTTTATAGATATAATAGTATATTATACAGCAGGCAGCTCTAAAGGAACATGCCTAGGAATGTGAAATAGTTTCTTGAATGCCTTGCCTGAAAATCACCTGGTCAGCATCTTTAGCTACTGATGAACCTTTTATTAAAACGTTATGTGTGTGCAATTCAGCGAGAGTTGAGCATTTTAAATCCCATTAATATCAGTTTCAAGAATTAAGTATCTTTAAATCTTTCCAAGTGAAATCAATGGGGCGTACCTCCTTTAAAATGGGCTGGATGCCTTCTTATGCCTGTCAGCACTTCAAAATGTGATGTGTATTGTGGCCATAATGATGGGCTGTAGTTGAGTGGTTGTGCCAGTGCCAGCCCAATTTTGTTTTCTCGTTGTCTTTGCCCCATCATTCTTGCTTCCATCCCCCCTCCTCCTCTTCCTCATTTCCTGGGATCCTCCCTTTATCTCCTTCCCCTCTCCCCTTCAGTCATACTAAATAGTGGCTGATCCCCATGACAATGTTAACAGGCTAGCCACAAAATGGCAGGCAACCTATGGAAACATGTCCATGTTTAATGAGCAGAATTTGCTCTGTGTGTGTGTTTCACAATGCAACATTTCTTCTTGCTTCTTACGGCTCATCTATATCAAGCAGGATATTCCACTATGAAAGTGGTATGAAAGCAGTATATAAAAGGCAGGAGCCACACTACTGCTTTATAGCAGTATTGGTGCACTGACAACTGTTGGGGCCCATTGACACATACCATATGCCACTTTCATAGTGTTATATCCTGCTTGGTGTAGATGTGTCATGGGCTCCAACAGTTGTCAGTGCACTTCAGAACCACTATAAAACAGTAGTGTAGATCCTGCAGTGCACTTCAATACTGCTGTAAAGCAGTAGTGTGGCTCCTACCTTTTATATACTGCTTAGATACCGCTTTCATAGTAGAATATCCTGCTTGGTGTAGATGAGCCCCTGGTGTCCTGCACTGCCACACATTTATCTTTACAGTGCTGCTACTGCTCAACAGATTTTCAGTTCATCAGATGAATTGTCACACCAGAAGCTTGGAGTTCCAATCTGTTGATATCCCTTTTAGATTCAGAACTTACCTGGTTATGTGTCCTTGTCTCTCTCCTGTCATAGCCACAAGGACAGCGGCTCTTCTGCTGTGTTCTTTCCCCTCACTCTCTAACAATTTATCCTAGCAACTTAAAGCACTGCTGATTTTACACAAATATTCAGCCTGCTGACTATTTCCTCTCCACCCACCCCAAGCTGTTGTTAAATAATGTATCTCTATCCTGAGAGCCACAACCTCATGCTTCAGATGAACGTGAGGTCCTTGGTGTGCTGGCTTTGTTTTCTGAAACTGTACTCTGTGGGGTCCCTGGTGCATTGTCATTTCCTGCAGTTATTCCTTGTGTTCTTAAACATAAAACCGTCTTTTTAGAAATGGGAGAGGGGAATTAACTATTTAACTGATAACATACTTTATGGAACTACGTTTTACAGTGGATTGGGTTTTGTTTCTATCCCCCACCTCCAGTGTATCCTAATGTATGCACTGTGGTATATAAAAGCACATCACACAAAACCTTTTCCCTCATTCTTCATCTAATGATCTGTTTCCATAAAGATGGTTTATTTTAAAATGTGCATTGCAATAGACAGCTGGACAGCCATCTGTCAGGGATGCTTTAAGGTGGATTCCTGCAATGAGCTTGGGGGTGGACTCAATGGCCTTATAGGCCCCTTCCAACTCTACTATTCTATGGTTCTATGTACATCATTGGCTTTGATTGTGTTTTGTTCTCTAGACTGTGCACTGATCATAGGGATAACTATTCAAATGATGTATGTTTGCATGATGCTAAAAGTAGCAGCTGCTTTGACATAAATCAGGGGTGGGCATTAGGTAGAACTCCAGATGTTTTGGACTTCAACTGGCCAATGGTCAGGAATGCTGGAGTTGGAGTCCAAACATCTAGAGATCTACTTCCTGCACACTCCAGCCATAAACAGTGATGACAAGATTGGCTACTTATATCCACCACTTGGTGAGGCTGCTTGAGAAATGGTTACATTTTCTTTCTAGTGATATCTCAGACCTTTAAACCAGTTCCTTGTATGGTTTTCATATTTGTTTGAAAGAATGGTAGCTGCTCTAGAGCTCCTGAATTTGTGTGTGTATGTTTGTTTTCTAGGAGGAGAAATAGGGTATAAATACTTGAGCGACAGTGTAACTTTCGTTATCTCAGATGGAGAAGCTGGACTAGTGGACGGCTGTTGCAGTGATAAAAATTTCCCACCGCCTGTACCTCTTCATCCCAATTTACCAGTGTATGATCTGAACATCACAGTGCTACCCATTAACAATCAGTGGCCGACCATTCAAATTGGTATGTATTTGCTAAACTGTTCATAACTTTTGAAGGATTAAGGTTAAAACACTAATGTCATCCTTTTGTGATTCAGATTACCCAATAAAGAGCACAGCATGCTATCTAGAGCTGTTGAGATTGGTGGCAGGGTTGCTGTATGATTCAGTGGAATGTGGATTGCAATCAGAGCATTTTCTATGCACAGCTACATAAATTGGACAGAAATGGGTGGCTTTTAGAAATCCTGGGGCCAAGAAGGAGGTTTTACCAGCCTCCTCAATGTACACCGCAGATAGATTTCAACTGCTATTTAAAAATAAAACAAAGAAAACCACACACATGCACAATGCTTGCAGCCATCCCAAATAGGCCTACAAGACAGCATGAAGGCAACATCCTTTCCCATAGCGTGTCCCTAAAATCTGGTATTTATTTATTTATTTACTACATTTCTACACTGCTGAATAGCTGAAGTTCTCTGGGCAGCTGGCAACAATTAAAACTATAAAATACCAGACAGTAAAAGACAGGTGATAAAATACAATATAAAAGTTTAAAAGTTTAAACTAAAATATAAAAATTAAAAAAAAAAAAAACACCCTGTGAACACATCAGTTCTGCATACTATCTTGTTATCATTCGTATGTTTTCAATGGGCTATCACTCAAGGTGTCTTTCTTGAGTAGTAATAGCCAGTCCAAACTCATCCATGTGCACACACACACACACACATGTACACATACACGCACACTGAATTAGGATTTTTGCCATACTTTACACTTACGCTGAATCTCACTTGCATTTTATTGCTCAGGAACAGATAATGAATCCTTGAGTCTGGTTGTATTGCTGTCTGATTAGGGTGACCATATGACCAGATTTGCCTGGTTTTGTCCGGGTTTTTGGTGACAAATTCGGGAGGGGGAGGGGAAATCCGGATTTTTTCAATCTTCCCCAGACAAAGAGCAGCTCTAATGGGAATTAACAAAAATGGTTATAACTCTGTCATTTTTAAAGATAAAGAGATGAAACTTCGCACCATGATAGGTTTTAGTTAGAGCTTTAGCCATACCAAATTTGAAACAGATTCATTTATCCATTGATTTTTTAGGAATTTTTTAAAAATTGAGGTTTTAAAATTATTATTTTTAAAATCGTCATTTTTAAAGATAAAGAGATGAAACTTCGCACCATGATAGGTTTTAGGTAGAGCTTTAGCCATACCAAATTTGAAACAGATTCATTTATCCATTGATTTTTTTAAGGAATTTTTTAAAAATTGAGGATTTAAAATTATTTTGTAGAACAGATTTGTCTTAAATGTATGCTGTAAAATCAGACATGTGACCAAGGCTATGTTTGGGTGGGCATGCCCCCTTGGTTCTAGACACCCCCCTTGGGGGTCAACCATGTTGTCCTCCTTTTTGGTTTCCAAAATATGGTCACCCTATTATTATTATTATTATTATTATTATTATTATTATTTATTTATATAGCACCATCAATGTACATGGTGCTGTACAGAGTAAAACAGTAAATAGCAAGACCCTGCCGCATAAGCTTACATTCTAATAAAATCATAATAAAACAATAAGGAGGGGAAGAGAATGCAAACAGGCACAGGGTAGGGTAAACAGGCACTGGGTAGGGTAAAACTAACAGTATAAAGTCAGAACAACAACAAGTTTTAAAAGCTTTAGGAAGAAGAAAAGTTTTTTTAGCTGAGCTTTAAAAGCTGCGATTGAATTTGTAGTTCTCAAATGTTCTGGAAGAGTGTTCCAGGCATAAGGGGCAGCAGAAGAAAATGGACGAAGCCGAGCAAGGGAAGTAGAGACCCTTGGGCAGGCGAGAAACATGGCATCAGAGGAGCGAAGAGCACGAGCGGGGCGATAGTGTGAGATGAGAGAGGAGAGATAGGAAGGAGCTAGACAGTGAAAAGCTTTGTAGGTCAACAGGAGAAGTTTATATTGGATTCTGAAGTGAATTGGAAGCCAATGAAGAGATTTCAGAAGTGGAGTTACATGGTCAGAACGGCGAGCCAAGAAGATGATCTTAGCAGCAGAGTGGTGAACAGAAACCAACGGACTGATGTGAGAAGAAGGAAGGCCAGAGAGAAGAAGGTTGCAGTAGTCCAACCGAGAAATAACCAGTGCATGAACAAGAGTCTTGGCAGAAGAGACAGACAAAAATGATCGAATCCTGGCAATATTATACAGAAAAAATGACAGGATTTAGCTACTGCCTCAATATGAGGAATAAAGGAGAGCGAGGAATCAAATATAAAGCCAAGACTACAAGCTTCCTTGACTGGAGTAAGTGTAACATCATTGACAGTAAGAGAGAATGAGAGATGAGGAGAAGGTTTAGGAGGAAAAACAAGCAATTCAGTCTTTGCCATATTAAGTTTCAAACGACGATGAAGCAACCAAGCTGAGATATCTGAAAGACATGCCGAGATGCAATCGTGAACATCAGGAGAAAGATCCGGAGATGAAAGATATAATTGTGTATCATCGGCATACAGATGATATTGGAGGCCATGAGATTGAATAAGATTACCCAAGGGCAACATGTATAAAGAAAACAACAACGGACCAAGCACCGAGCCTTGCGGAACCCCTACTGAAAGGGGAAAAGAAGAAGACGAGCTGCCATTAGCCAACACGCTGAAAGAGCGACCCGCTAGATAGGAGGCAAACCAGTTATAGACAGAGCCACAAAATCCAAGGTCATGAAGGGAATCTAAAAGAAGATCATGATCAACCGTGTCAAAGGCTGCAGTTAGATCAAGGAGAATAAGAACGGAATAATGGCCTTTAGACTTGGCAGTAAGAAGATCATTGGTAATCTTAGTAAGGGCTGTTTCAGTGGAATGCAAAGGACGGAATCCAGATTGAAAAGGATCCAGAGCAGAGTTACTAGAAAGAAAATCAAGACAACGAGAGTAGACCACACGCTCCAGGATCTTTGAAACAAACGGCAACAAAGAGACAGGATGGTAGTTAGGCAGAGATAGCCTATCAAGAGTAGGTTTCTTGAGAATAGGAGAGACTGTAGCATGTTTAAAAGCAGAAGGAAATGAACCCGAGGACAGAGAAAAATTAATAATATGAAGCAAGGAAGGGAGGATAGCAGGGATAAGATTAATACAGACGCGAGAAGGAATCGGATCACGAGAACAAGTGGAAGGCTTCGAAGAGCGCAGTATTGTAGACAGTTCATCAGCTGAGACCGAAGGATACGCAGAGAAATTTGCAGGAGGAACTGACAGATGAGGAACAGGAACTGGAAGAGGAGCAGAGCTGGCCAGATCAGAGCGAATAGTTTGGTTTTTAGCATTGAAAAAAGAGGCAAAGTTATTAGCAGACAGAGAGGCGGGGAGGGATGGTGGATTAGGCTTCAGAAGAGAATTGAAGGACGCAAAGAGCCGCTGAGGATGTCTGATAAAATAGGGTTGTGTCCTTTCCAAAATGAAATGTAGTAATGTTGCATTGGTTAAACCTTAGAAATCAAGGTAAATACAGCCCCAAATCATCGTATTGGCAATGACTATGAACTGGTACTAATACAATCTGAATCTAACACTAGACAAAATTAACCCTCACGTATGCCTATTTAAGAGATGTGCACTAATTTTTCTATACAGGGCAATTTGGGATTTTTGTACTTTGAATCCAGATATTCATCTGGATCCATTTCCAACACAGATGTTCAGAAGCAAATCTTGAGCATTAGATATGCCTCTATAAATTCAAGTGCAAAATATTCAGATCTTCATTTTACTGCCAGGAGCTAAGTTGGAGCACGGGGTTCTCTTTCGGTCTACCAAAATCAACAAAGTATCACTGAAAATTCAATACTTAAATATTCAGTTGATAATTCTGAAACCTAAACATGAAACTAGCTAATAAATTGGCAGAGAAAGATTTTGATTTGCAAACATAGAATTGGTGGTGTTTTGTTTTTTGCTTGTGTATTCATTTGTTGTTGGACATCTTGGATTATTTATCTCATAGTATTTCAAAACAGGCAGCATCTAATCCAATTTATCCTGTTTGGCAAAGGGAGTATCATCAACAGTTAAAAAACAAAACTTCAATTAACTAAGTGTTTGGCCTACATTTCAGTATAGATAGACATCTAGATTACTGAATTTCTTGGGAGTATAGACAGGAGGATCAGTATATTTCTGGTTGGTGCTACTTTCTCATGTGTTCACTCGCATGTGTTCCATCATACTTCTGCATTAATTTGCATCTTTAAAATGCATGAAAATTCACATTTAAACACATATTTTGAACTCCCCCCTCTCAAAATACAATTTTTTTTAAAAAAAAATCATATTTTTTTGAGCCTAGAATTGTGTTGCAACATTCAGATAAGTCCGAAATCTGATGCATAACTACATTCCAGTTCAGTGTTTTCCAACTCAGTTTGTATCAGAATTCACAGGGTAATCTTGTGGGATGCTCCTTTCTCAATACATGGCTCTGAGGAAGGACCCTTTACAGGCAGGCATTTGGGTTTGGCTGGCTCTCTGAAGAGCCATGCCAGCTGCTTTTTTCTGGCCTACACAGCTCTTCACAGAGCCTGCATGAGGGTAAGCCAGAGAGCAGGTGACACTTCCAGAGAGAACTTCTGACCCTGTTATCCTGCTGTGGCAAATGCGGAAGTTAGGCAGTGACTGGGGTGGGTGGGCTTGGTAAAGAGGCAGGAGCCCACAATTAACCACTCCTCCAGTAACACTGCCTGAAATTGGGGATTCACCCTGCCTCATGGGACAGCTGGCTCTATCTCTAGTGATGGTCATTCTCCTAGTTTCCCCTCCCCCACAGAAAAGGGCTTGTGACTTGCACTCTGAATTGTCACATATATGTACCATTTCCCATTGTTTCCCAATCCAAGAAAAATGGGTAATGTTCCATTTAGCACAATACTGGCCCCATTCAGAAGACACCTTAAACCAGTGGTTCTTAACCTTTTTTGAGTCATGGACCCCTTTGAAAATCTGGTGAAAGCTATGGACCCCCTCCCTAGAAAAATGCACATAAGCACAACTTTGCATGCAATGAATATACTTTATTTTATTGAAAATTGATTTCCTCATACAGTGTATGACATACACAAAGTATGAATAAATTTATTTGACTTTCATGGACCCCCTGAAGCCTATGTCCATGGATCCCAGGTTAAAAACCCCTGCCTTAAACCACGCCTTTAAGCACAGTGGTTAAGCCATGCTGTGTTAAGAAGACACCTTAAACCATGGCTTTAACCACGGTGAATAAGGCTTTTTGCATTAGGCCTCAGCTAGTCCTATAGGTCTAGCACGACGGAGGGGTGAGGATCTCGTGATATTGTTATTGTGAGATCTCCCCCTCTTTTTACATTTGGCTTGTGACAACCTCAGAGGGAAAGGATGTCACGCCCACCATTTTGTTTTTTTAAAGAAAACAGAAGCAGTGCACGAGCGCTCGTGTACTAAAAGGTAGGGTTTTTTTAAAAAAATATATTTTCCCTAGTCACCCACCCCACCCCCGATGCAAGCAGAGCTCCTGTGCCCCATGCGCGGCTCCCAGCTCCTTGCAAGTAACCGCGAAGAGCTGCAACAAACCGCAACACCCGCCCACACGTTCCGCAGTCTCAGGATCATCCCGAGACTGTGGAAAAAGTGGGCTGAAAGGGAAGAGCGATATCCCTCCCTGCTCCCGGGATCCCCTGTGCGTCATGTGGATGCACAGGGATGATCCTGGGGATAGCCCCAGGATATCGCCCCATCTAGCTATGGCCTTAGTCATCATGGTTAAAGCTGTGGTTTAAGGCATCTTCTGAATGGGGCCATTATCAACCCTGGCTGACAATGGGTCTCAAACCCAGGTCTCAAGACTCCTAGGCAGAGGTCTTCCACACACAGACGCACACACACACACTGGTGAGCTATGGAATTTCTGCCTGCCTATCTAGGTTATGACATAGCATTGTCTTCATATTTTCTTTCTGAGCTTCACATTGGCAAGGCACAATACAACTGAGAGTGGAAGGTCCATAGCTCCAATAGAAGGGAAGAACTTGGAAAAACTCAACTGGTGCGGAAGAGTGAGCAAGGTCACTGGCAACACAGCTCCACTGCATCTGTGCAGGCAGTCTCTTGGCACAAGGAATTTAGCATCATGATATTTTGCAGTTTTTTGTCATTGCCTTATTCCTCTCCAATTTTGTAGTTCCATTTATTTTAAACTAGATTACTTCATTGCTTAGTAATGAAACAAAGATGTCATTTCTTGACTGACTAAATGCAAGTCAGTCCTTTAATAGAGAAATTAAATGTGGTCCCCCCTGTCAGCGTAGGAATCTTGCTATCATGCCTGTCTCCAGAGAGAAGGGGCATGGTCTGTAGCCTAGAGCAGGAGAAATTATTGTTATTGTGAGAGGAAGGTGAAATAACAAGACAGACAACAAGGTTGGAGTTAAAGAGGGCCACATTTATTTATGAGGATTCAGTGAGGAAAGATGGAGGCGGGCATCCTATCTTGGCCAACGTCTTGGCCATAATTGGGATAGGGCGATCCATTCTTATCCTGACAGGTGACGCGTGTTCTTTGCCACCCATTAGGATTCCCCTTTTGGGGTAGGTAGGCCTTCCGATGTCACTCCCCCTCATGTTACAAAACTCAGAGTGAGTAAGGTTGGCCTAAGAGGTAAACCTTCTCCCGTCACCTGGTGCCACAGGACTCCCAGGTGAGGGGCTCAGGTGTTACCAATCACCTCAACAGTGCCTTATGAATGCTCACCAACCTTATTCTTGCTCCCGATGCCCACATGCCTGCCCATTCAAATGTGACGAAATAGAACCAAATTAACCTATTAATACACCCTCACAGTGTGAAGTAGGCAAAAAAACTCCCAAATAAAAGGAATTTGAGAGTTAAAAAATCCTACTTGGCCCCCTAAAGGGCAACCAGCAAACCCACACTGTTTACAGGGAGGTAGGGAGGGAGCTGCAAAAATGAAAGCGGAGCAGAGGGGCGAGGTGAAGCCTTAAATAATGCAGCTTGCCCCTCCCCGCATCAGTGGCACCACCACTGGTGGTCAAGTGTGATCAAGTGCCACGGTCCCGTTCGCCTCCCGTGCAATTACCTCCCCACGCCCATGCATGCAGGGTGTAGTGGTGAAGGCTTTTTGGCTTGTCTCAAGATCAGGGGCAAAAAGCTTGGTTAATATGCAAGTATAGCTTTGTTAAATGTAAATTTCTTTCAAATCAGTGAACCAAGTTAAGGTAAGCAAACTGGTTAGATGAATGAAAGCTAAAAATGAAAAGCTTTCTTAAGGGATTCTAGATTTAAAGTATATATGGGGTTATGCTGCCCTGCTTTTCAAGTTCACAGTTTCAATGTTGGACAACTAGAAAAGTAGGTAAGAAGGTTACAAACTAACTGAATAGGAATTGTCTTGGCGTAGGAGACACAAAGTCTCTGGAAGAAGGGAGGGTGTTCTGCACTCTGTGGAATTGCCCTATTTGGCATGTGAATGGTTCATCCCTCTCCATTGGCCTTGCCCCCTGGCCTGGAGGCTTGGGAAGGAGGCAGAGGGAGAGGAATCCCTAATTGGGGTGCAAGTAGTGCAAGAAGGAGGCATCTATCTCAGCTTGTGTATGCAGGAGTTGACTCCTGTAAGGGCTGGCAGAAACCTTTTCTCCATGCAGAGGGAGGCTCTAGGCCTATACAAACAGACAGAGAGAAAATGGATGGCGTTTTTTAAGTGGGTAGGTGGGGTTGGATGATGTAATAGGCGAGGGTGGGGCCCCATCCTTGATATTATCTGATCCACCAGCTTGGTCCGAGGTAGGGCAAGGTAGTCCCTGGACCAGAAGATGTTGCCTGCCCATGCTGTAGAATTTAAAAACAGGAGCATTTAATCAAAGCTGGATCAGCAAGGAAATAAGTTGGAATGAAAAAACACAAATTTGCAGATTTTTAAAATTTAATTGGAGCACAGCATGACCCAAATGCCATATATGCACTTCCATGCAAAGTAGTAAGGAAGCAAATGTCACTAACTGAAAGAAAATGGATAAATGTTGTCAAATTTCTACCGAAGAAACCAGATCCAGTTGGATGCAATTACCATAGCAATGCAAACAAAATAAAGGAAATGGCTTATCCAGCCTTGTCAGTGATGACAAGTAGTTTTTGATAGTGGCAAAAATGAAAGGCATTCCTCACCTCCCTAAAAGTTACTTGAAACTTAAATTAGAATCCCCCCTCCAACTTTTCAGCAGGGTAATGAGCAAAAGAGAAGTTACTGAAAATTTGCACGCTCTGGTTTGTATCCAGTGGTGTCATTCCTCTAGTACAAGGGTGGGCAACACATGACCTGTGGGCTGCATGTGTCCCCCCCCCAGGCTCTTTTTGCAGCCCATCTGGCCCCAGACCTGAATTTGCTGCCAAAATTCAATGGCGAAGGAGCCAAAGGGGCCGATTTACCCTTATTTCCAATAAAACAAGCCATGGTTTGCCACCAACATCTGGTAGCATGGCAGCAAAAATGGTCCCCTTTAAAAGAAAAAAGTGTCCCTTTTTTGCAGCAGCACTACTGAATTTCAGTGGCAAATTCAATGGCGTGGCAGGGGCAAGGGCAGGCCCAGTGGGATCCATGGGTGGGAAATTGGTCCCCAGACCATTGGGAGTTGCCCACCCCTGCACTAGGGGAATTGCTGGAGGAAAGGATTTCCCCACCCCCTGCAGGCCCCGTTCCACACCCCTAATCTGCTCTGGAGGGTTTGGAGTGGAGGCTACAGTGGGGGAAGAGAAGTCCCATTGTGTGAGTGGGCTTCTGCTTGAGTGACTGTTGAATGGATTCTATCCTATTTCTAAAACGGTCATCTTGGAAAATACTTGCTTTTAGGTTGAACCTTCGAAAAATATCTTATAATTTCTGACAGCAAATGTTTCAGCACTTAGACATACATTGCAAGATGCTGACTTGCCTGTAGATCATGTTAGGCTTAGAGACCTAGGTTCAAATACCAGCCCTAGAATCAACTGGACCCTGGGTTATATCCAATTGTGTGAGCAGAATGGTGAGGCAGGCAATTGTCATAATTCTCTCTCCTTCCTGTAGCTGCCTATGCTGCCCCCAAAATGTCTCAAGCCCTTTGGAGCCAGTTTTGGGGACACATGATTGAGAGGGGATTGGTGAAAAATGGCTCCTTCCCCATTCCACTGACAGAAGCCTCCACTGGATCAAGCAGCCTACCATCAACAGAGGGTCACCACTGGATGCAACCTATTGGCCTGGTTCAGACAACATGCTAAACCATGCTGCTTAAACACAAAATGGTTATGGGAATGCATTTTGTGGTTAAGCAGCATGGTTTAGTGTGTTGTCTGAATGGGGCCATTGTCTTTCAGCCTCAGTTCCGCATCTGTAAAACTAATATAGTCCTGCTCCCCTCTCACATTGTAGTTCGGAGGATAAAAGAGCTAAGAAAATGATTAACTTGTGCCCCATAAATAGTTTAATAAACATTTTCATTATTAAAATGAAGCATGCTGCTGAGATATATATATATATATATATATATATATATATATATATATATATACATACACACACACATCTCCCCATTGATAGCCTTGTCCTCCATGAATTTGTCTAATCCCCTTTTAAAGCCATCAGAGTACTCAACGATATATTTTATATCATGGATGTTCAAGTTACAAACTTAACATGGATGTTCAAGTTACAAACTTAACAGGACCCCCAGGATGATGGTTCTGGGGGATCTCAACTTCCATGCTGAGGCTCCTGTATCCGGGGCGGCTCAGGACTTCATGGCCGCCATGACAACCATGGGGCTGTCTCAACATGTCATCGGCCCAACACATGCAAAGGGGCACACGCTTGATCTGGTTTTCTCGACTGGACAGGAGGATGGTGATCTGGAAGTGGGGGAACTAACATCTACCCCCTTGTCATGGTCAGATCACTTCCTATTGAGGTTTAGACTCTTGGCGGCCTTTCCCCTCTGCAAGGGTGGGGGGCCTATTAAAATGGTCCGCCCCTGGAGGCTAATGGACTCCGATGGATTCCAGAGGGCTCTGGGGGATTTTCCTGCTGATATGGCCGGTGCTCCTGTCGAAGCCCAGGTCGCTCTGTGGAATGCAGAGATGACTCGGGCGGTTGACACGATCGCGCCCAAGTGCCCTCTCCCTCTGAGCAGAGCCCGGTCAGCTCCTTGGTATACACCTGAGCTGAGGGCAATGAAGCAAGAGGGGAGACGGCTAGAACGCAGGTGGAGGAAGACTCGTGCTGGGTCTGATCGAACACGGGTTAGAGCTCACTATCGAGCCTACTCTGTGGCGGTGAGGGTGGCAAAGAGACAGTTCTTTTCCACCAGCATTGCGTCTTCTCAGTGTCGTCCGGCGGAGCTTTTCCGGGTGGTTCACGGCCTGTTACACTCTGGGCCAGGGCGAGAGATGGTGGAACCCTCGGTAGCACGCTGTGACGAGTTTGCACGGCACTTTGAAGATAAAGTTGCTCAGATTCGTCATGAATTGGACACCACACTTAATGCAGCTCCACTAGTAGAGGCGTTCAGAGCGCCGTCCGGTTCAGTTTTATTGGATGAGTTTCAGTTATTGAGGCCCGAGGATGTGGACAAGGTGCTTTGCCAAGTCCGGTCGACCACCTGTGTGCTTGACCCTTGCCCCTCGTGGCTCATTACATCAAATAAGGAGGGGATCGCCGGCTGGGTCCAGGAGGTTGTAAATGCCTCCTTGAGAGAGGGAGTGGTGCCGGCCTCTTTAAAAGAGGCGGTAATTAGACCACTCCTGAAGAAGCCTAATCTGGACCCGGAAGATGTTAACAACTACAGGCCGGTGGCTAATATCCCTTTCCTGGGCAAGGTGCTTGAGCGGGTGGTTGCAGGACAACTCCAGGCACTCTTGAATGAAACGGATTATCTAGATCCATTTTAATCAGGTTTCAGGCCTGGTTTTGGAACGGAAACTGCCTTGGTCGCCCTGTGGGATGACCTCTGTCGGGAGAGAGACAGGGGGAGTGCGACCCTGTTGGTTCTCCTGGACCTCTCAGCGGCCTTTGATACCATCGACCATGGTATCCTTCTGGATAGGTTGTCTGAGCTGGGAGTTGGAGGTACTGCGTTGCAGTGGTTCCGCTTCCGACTTGGATGGCCGATTCCAGAAGGTGGTGCTGCGGGATTATTGCTCTGTGCCGTGGCTCCTAAGCCATGGGGTTCCACAGGGCTCGATCTTATCCCCTATGCTGTTTAACATATACATGAAGCCGCTGGGGGAGGTTATCCGGAGATGTGGACTGAGGTGTCATCAATATGCGGATGATACCCAGCTCTACATTTCCTTTTCATCAAACCCAGGTGAGCCAGTGACTGTTCTGAACCAGTGCCTGGGCACGGTAATGGACTGGATGAGGGCTAACAAACTGAGACTCAATCTAGACAAGACGGAGGTACTGTTAGAGGGTGGTTCTTCTGTCTGGCGAGGTGATGTTTGCCCTGTCCTGGACTGGGTTGCACTCCCCCTAAAGGATCGGGTATGTAGTTTGGGGGTGCTCTTGGATCCAGAACTGTCACTTGAGGCACAGGTGAACTCAGTGGCAAAGAGCACCTTTTACCAGCTTAGGCTGATATACCAGCTGCACCCTTATCTGGACAGAGATAGCTTAGCTACAGTTATCCATGCTCTGATAACCTCTCGCTTGGATTACTGCAATGCGTTATACGTGGGGCTGCCTTTGAAAACGGTCCGGAAACTTCAACTGGTACAAAACAGGGCAGCACGCTTACTAACAGGGACTGGCCGACGAGACCACATTATGCCAGTCCTTTTCCAGCTTCATTGGCTGCCAGTCCAGGCCTGGGCCCAATTCAAAGTGCTGGTATTAACATTTAAAGCCCTAAACGGCTTGGGGCCAGGTTATCTGAAGGAACGCCTCCTCCCATATGTACCTGCCTGGACCCTAAGGTCATCCTCAGGGGTCCTTCTCCGTGAGCCCCTGCCAAAGGAAGTGAGGCAGGTGGCTACCAGGAGGAGGGCTGTGGCACCCCGGCTGTGGAATGAGCTCCCTAAGGAAGTTCGCTTGGCACATACATTATATGCTTTAGACGCCAGGTGAAGACCTTTTATTCTCCCAACATTTTAACAATCTATAAATACATTTTAACATGGTGTTTTAAATTTGTAATTTTGCATTGCTGCTGTTTTTATCTGGTTGAGCTTTTATATTGTATTTTATATTATGGTTTTATACTGTTGTTTTATACTTTGAATGTTTTTAATTTTTGTGAACCGCCCAGAGAGCTCCGGCTATTGGGCGGTATAGAAATGTAATAAATAAATACATAAATAAATAAACAAACAGCTTAATTCCCTGTTTCCAGCCCATCACAACTTACCTCCATCCTGACCCCTCACTGTCTTCCAAGATTCTGTTTATGGATGTTTCTTTTGTGCAGACATGTTTGTGTGATGGGTCCAAGACTTTTAGGTCTATTTCTATATGCTCTAGCACATCCTGTCCGAGAAGCATGGAGGCCTCCTTTTGTGGAAAATTTGTACAGAGGCCTGCCAGATTCTACTCTGCTTGAGGAGCTGTGCAAGGTGACCCAAGGGAAATAGAAACGTTGTTTCTTTCCTCTTGCCTTTTGGAGCAGCAGTATTTTACAAATGGGGAATTCAGAGCCATTTTAGTAACCTCAATAGTCACATCTATTTCGAACACCAAGGTATGGACATCATACAAAGAAGCTGAGAATAGGAGGGAAGATTAGAGGAGAGTCATTTGGATTATGCAATTATCAACACTAAATCAAACCCCTGCTTTATAGCTTTATCCACCTTCCAGGCATTTAATTTTTGCCAATAACTTTAAGCGAGTAGAGATACACACCATCCCAATACTGCCGAGTAAGTTATCTTGAGCTAAAACAAAGTGTCACTTGTGCTTTTCTCAGCATCTACTGCCCAAATCAATAACCAATTACGTTGAGCTGCTAGACAGGCAGCCTGTGATGAGACTTAGCCTCTTCTTAGTTACAAACCATCATGGTAGATTTTTAAAGTTGGAAGAGTGTGAATCGTGTTCTTCTTGTGCCTTTTCTCAAGGAACAATGTTTGTGGTGGAAGAAGGGTCTTCGGCATGTATCACATTAAAATATTTAGACGCTTCAGATGAAGACTCAAAACCTGAGGAGCTAACTTTCTTCTTAGAGACAAGTCCTCAATATGGTTACCTGGAGAACATCCTTCCTATACCTGGATATGAGAAGAGCAATGCTGGACTTAATATAAGTGAGTTGCAGGGTTTTTGCTCTACTTTCTCTGGATTTGTTGCTCTACTTTTTTCTCCTTTGTCTTTTTGCCCCCAAAGGGCAGCAATTATGTATCATGTAGTACTGCGCTGAATATTTTTAGGCTTTCATTTTTGGCAGTTCGTGGGGCTTGAAGGTGAAATTAATAGTCCAACGCAAAAAAACTGGGGAAGGGGACAATTTTGACAAAATTTCTCATTAGGAAGGAGGGAGAGGGGTTCCATTTACTTTATAAGTGTAGGAGGTGGCCAGAAGGTGTATGTGTCTTCTTTCTATTTTTTAACTCTCTAAATGCCCATACCCTGTTGCAGTGTTACAGGGCTCTTCATGCAGAGACTTTCAGCCTGGTGACTTCCTGGAATGCCCAAGAGACCACACAATGTGACATGGTCTCCTGGGCATTCCAGGAAAGGTTGCTGGGTTGAAAGATTCTGTGTGATGAGCCCAACAATGTGGCAACCCCATGTAGGCATTTTGGGAATTACAAAAAAAAGAAGATCCCCTTGGCTGCATTCTACACATGCAAAGTAAATGAACCCATGCCTCTCCATCCTAATGAGAAATTTTGTCAAAATTCTCCCCCTACCTATGGAAGAGTCAGGAAAAAAAAGCCGTGCCTTTTTTTTTTTTTTTGCAGGGAGAAGGAAGAATTTCACGAAAGTAGGGAGCAGGGTTCAGCCCAGGTTCATGTGTATGTCTTTCACTGTGAAAGAAAAACAAACAAGTACAAAACCAGACATGCACATTGCCAATACTGATATATGGCCAAAACAGACGTCAAGTGTAGTTGTATTTCCTGTAGTTCTTTGAGAATTATATTTCCAGAATGTACCTATGCAGAATATACACATCCAGAAGATCCAGGTAGGGCTGGAAAAAATCTGCCTGCAACTCTGGAGTGCTGCTGCCGGTGTTGACAGACAGAGCCAGATGGACCAATGATCTGACTCAGTATAAGGCAGCTTCTTATGTCCCTATGCAGAATACACAAAAATCCCCATTTAGCCACTGCTTTCTCTCACCTGCTGCCCTTCGTTCCTTTCAGAGAGCTTCACCTGGGGAGGGCTATGGCAGGTGGCAGAGGACTCCTACCATCACAGAGGGGTGTCTCCTTAAGGTCTAATGATACATGGCTACATTTCCTACCTAGGTTCTTGGGTCTGAAGCCAAGACCCATGATCCCCATCAGAAAAAATAAGATGTGTGTGTCATTTGCCACAGAGTAAGCCTAGACATGCTTTCCCTGTTTTAGTGGCAGCCTTCCTTCATCTGCTCCCCCTTCCCTGCAAGGTTAAGGTGTTTTTTTAACTTTGAGAGGTGGAATATGAGCCCTAATTTGAGTTGATTTTAATTTGAGTTGGAAAAGGGGCTGTGCACAAATCAAAAGGGGGCTGTTTTATTCAAGACGGGGACTTGCATTTTGGAGTTCCTTTTCTGAATATTTTCCACACCTGTATGGAGCAGGATTACTTCCTCCCCCATCCCTCAATCTTAACGGACAGGAAGTTACATCTGGTAAAAGGAGAATTCTGTAGGTATGCAGGACCTCAACCATATAGGACTAATAACCAATGTCTTGAACTGATATTAGGAGCCAGAAAGAAAAACAGTTTTCTGAAAGCAACTACACAGGATGCATTTTTATGTGTACACAAAGTGATTTACATGCACACTTAAAAAGTTTGCGTTTGACAAATGTGTGTTGTCAGATATGCTTGTCAAGGAATCAGGGTTGGCCATCATTTCTGATGAATATACCCTCAGCATAGAACATGAAAAATAATGGAATGATTACTGATTAATTTTCTGCTTTTAACACTTTGACTCTCCAAAAGGTGCATTCACTTTCCAGAGTCTCAAGGCTGGTTATATCAACTATGTTCAGTCTGAGCATGAGCGTTCAGAACCCACCTCTGATCGCTTCATGGTATCAGTTAGCGATGGCCTTCATGAATCTATAGCAATGCCTTTCTACGTCGTCATTGATCCGGTTAACGATGAAGTCCCAGAGCTGAACGTTAAGAACATAACAGTGAGTCAAATAACTTCTTCCACTGACATTCTTTGTCTTCTAGAAAACATTTGCACATGATGAGAGCCAGATATCAAAACAGTACATTCTTGGATATCATCCTTGTGCAGATGTATGCTACTATCTTTCTTAAATATATGTTTTGTGTAAGTTACCAGAAATGACTGAAACTTCAAATTAAAGATTAGATAGAGGAGAGATGCAGAACCTCTTTCAGCCCAGGACACAAATCCCATTTTGGAGAAGCTCTTGGGAGTTGCATTCCAGTTGTGGGTTAGACTGAAGGCAAAAGGGACAAAACACCACAAATTACCAGTATGTTTGATCTTACTTACTGCCCATAACTAAGCCTTAGGAGGAGAGGCATTTCAACATTTTAGAACACACAAAATCCAGGAAACTACCAAATGTGGTGGAAAACATGTGGGGCCAGGAGAAGGGGACATGGTCTTCTGGGAAACCTCAGAGGGACAGATTTGGGGGGCCCAGGCCTGAGGTCTTGCATCCCTGCCATAGAAAGTAGCAAAATATGTGCCCCAATGAGCCCTTGCTCCAACAGGTTTGCAATCTATAATGTAACATTGGTAAACAACCAAAGGAGGGAAGGGGAGGCAACAGGTAAACCTGTAAGTGATATGTGTTTGTTTTCAGCTGCATGTAGGAAGGCTTAGTTACAAGTTGAGTTACAGTAGGGCCTAGGAACTGGGGTGTGGTGGGGTGCCAGTAAGATCCTGAGAAGGGATTTGAATGAAGTAAGAGAGGTGGAATCATGAGAATGCTCTGGGAGGCAGTGACAAGCGTATGGACCTGCAAGGGAGAAAGGGTAGAGTGTTTTGAGGGAGCAGCAGACTTTTGGATAGTGGGGTACAACAAGTTTCATCATGAGGTTAATGATTAAGCATTTTAAATAGCAGTTTTAGTTGACAAAGTGTTCCACATTCTGATTTTAGATCTTCCCCTGAGGGCCGAACTAGATGAGACAGCAGTTATTTTAAAGCTTAAAAGCAGATGCATTTGGAATCATGTGAGAATGGTCAGGGAGGGCAAGCTGACCCTTTCACAGAGTCATTTTCTGATCTAAACCTTTCTCTGATGCTGCTATCCAGCTGCCCACTTGGGAGCTTAGGGCCAAGCAGCACATGACAACAGAAAGGTGTGAATGCATCTGTCTCTTTTAAAGTTTTTGCAAACAGCACCCACAGAACACGATCATGGCATGTGGGGAGGAACATTTAATCATTTCTCCATGGGCCATTTCCCCAGTGAAATCACACCACCTCTATCTCCAGCACTGCTATTGGCTTAGTTAGCTGAGCAGAACCTCTTTCATCATTTTGGAGTACTTTCCAGCCCCACATTCCTGTGGTGAGTGGACTCAAAGACAGGGTGGGCAGGCCAATGGCCAGGTCCAAAATGCTCAAAGTAACAGCATATTTGAACTTAAATCTCTTAGTATTTATAACTAAGCCTTATGAGAGGGAATTCAACCTTTTCAAATGGTGGCCAGGGTGTGGGTGTGGGAACTGCACAAGCTATTGGTGGTTGGGGAAATCAGAAGGAAGCATGGCCATCTGAGGTTCTGCATCCATCTGCTAAGTTAATAAAACACACAGTCAGTTAAACATGAGCTATGATGTCTACTTTGTGTAAATGCACAGGCAAGGGTTTAAATCACACACACACACACACACACACACACACACACACACACAAGTCTTATTACAGGTCTGTAGTACATACTACTTAGGATTGTTTATTTGAATAATGTGAATTGGCTATGTGAGTTTTAAAATGGTATTTACCACCTGGGCAGTTTGGCTCTCTAAAAGGAGGCCATGGAGGATGGAAATATTGTGCCAAACTCAGTGACTTGTTTAAGATGTTTCTGATGCCTTTGTATACAGGATTCACGAGACTAAGATGTAGCCTTCCCACCCACCCCTTATGAATCTACTACTGATAGATGTGTATGTGAATCATATTGGAGTAATAAACTAATAAATGAAATATTTTCTAATTAGTCGGGAAAACATGATGCAAAAAAAAAAAGACTAAGAAAAGAAGCCAAGCACGTTTATCTTTGATAGTGCACTTGCAGATGTGACATCATAATTCTCCTTCTCTAGTGCATACAGAGACCACCGTAAAAACTCCATATTCAAAAGAGAGGGGTGTTTCTTGTCAGCTTCCATGGCACAAAATAAAAGCTCAGCAAATCTGGGCCTCCATATGTGGTTCTCAGCTGGTGTAAGTCCCTGAATGAGAAGCATGTGAAGAAAGAAATTAATGCTGCACACATGGTGGCTGAACTTGAAAGCAACAGACATTGCACCTGAGAATATTTTGCATTGGATTATGGAATGCTTGAAGAGGAATTGAGGCTCAACCTCGTCTTAATGTATTACATCATTGGTGGTTCAAGGGGCAAGGAAATGTGTGTGTTGGAAGAGAGAGAGAGAGAGAGAATGAGAACACGTGTGTCTTTTAACTGAACAATGTACTATATCTAGCTTAAAGAAAACCATGCACAGTAAATTCATAATGGATATTTGAAAAGAAACTCCTCCTGTGCCAGTGGTCATGGGCTAGATCAACACTACTGCTTTATATCAGTATTGAAGTGCATTGCCTCCTATCTAGCGGGTCGCTCTTTCAGCGTGTTGGCTAATGGCAGCTCGTCTTCCTCCTTTCCCCTTTCAGTAGGGGTTCCGCAAGGCTCAGTGCTTGGCCCGTTGTTGTTTTCCTTATACATGTTGCCCTTGGGCAAGCTTATTCAATCTCATGGCCTCCAATATCATCTGTACGCCGATGATACACAACTATATCTGTCAATTATTATTATTATTATTATTATTATTATTATTATTATTATTATTATTTATTTATTTATTTATATAGCACCATCAATGTACATGGTGCTGTACAGAGTAAAACAGTAAATAGCAAGACTCTGCCGCATAGGCTTACAATCTAATAAAATCATAGTAAAACAATAAGGAGGGGAAGAGAATGCAAACAGGCACAGGGTAGGGTAAGCAGTCACAGGGTAGGGTAAAACTAACAGTATAAAGTCTGCACAACATCATCTCCGGAACTTTCTCCTGATGTTCACGATCGTATCTCGGCATGTCTTTCAGATATCTCAGCTTGGCTGCTTCATCGTCGTTTGAAACTTAATATGGCAAAGACTGAATTGCTTGTTTTTCCTCCTAAACCTTCTCCTCATCTCTCATTCTCTCTTACTGTCAATGATGTTACGCTTACTCCGGTCAAGGAAGCTCGTAGCCTTGGCTTTATATTTGACTCCTCGCTCTCCTTTATTCCTCATATTGAGGCAGTAGCTAAATCTTGTTGTTTTTTCCTGTATAATATTGCCAGGATTCGATCATTTTTGTCTGTCTCTTCTGCCAAGACGCTTGTTCATGCGCTGGTTATTTCACGGTTGGACTACTGCAACCTTCTTCTCTCTGGCCTTCCTTCTTCTCACATCAGTCCGTTGGTTTCTGTTCACCACTCTGCCGCAAAGATCATCTTCTTGGCTCACCGCTCTGACCATGTTACTCCGCTTCTGAAATCTCTTCATTGGCTTCCAATTCACTTCAGAATCCAATATAAACTTCTCCTGTTAACCTTCAAAGCTTTTCACGGTCTAGCTCCTTCCTATCTCTCCTCTCTCATCTCACACTATTGCCCCGCTCGTGCTCTTCGCTCCTCTGATGCCATGTTTCTCGCCTGCCCAAGGGTCTCTACTTCCCTTGCTCGGCTTCGTCCATTTTCTTCTGCTGCCCCTTACGCCTGGAACGCTCTTCCAGAACATTTGAGAACTACAAGTTCAATCGCAGCTTTTAAAGCTCAACTAAAAACTTTTCTTTTTCCTAAAGCTTTTAAAACTTGATGTTGTGCGGACTTTATACCGTTAGTTTTACCCTACCCTGTGCCTGCTTACCCTACCCTGTGCCTGTTGGCATTCTCTTCCCCTCCTTATTGTTTTACTATGATTTTATTAGATTGTAAGCCTATGCGGCAGGGTCTCGCTATTTACTGTTTTACTCTGTACAGCACCATGTACATTGAAGGTGCTATATAAATAAATAAATAAATAATAATAATAATAATAATAATAATAATAATAATTGAGAACTGTTGGAGCACATTACACATTCCATGTACCATTTTCATAGGGTTATTTCCCGCTTTTTATTCCACATTATCCAAAATACTGAAACAAATTCATTGTGTGTCCTGCAAGGTATAAAAGCACAAGAGAGATAAAGTGTTACCATGATGGGATCGTAATGATTTGACTCAAGGTATAGATCTGCCCTGAGTGTTGTTGGGTGTTGAAGTACTTTATTTATTTATTTATTTATTTATTTATTAAATTTATATACTGCCCCATAGCCGAAGCTCTTTGGGTGATTTACAAAAGTTAAAAAACAGTGGACATTAAAAAGTATACAAAATTTTAAACCATCAAAAATATAAAAAACAACAGTATACAATATCCATTTTAAACAACTTTTCTGGGGTCCATTAAAAAACAAACAAACTTAGCTTATATGTTGTTAAATGCTGTTAAATGCCTGGGAGAAGAGAAAGGTCTTGACCTGGCGCCGAAAAGATAACAATGTTGGCGCCAGGCGAGCCTCATCGGGGAGATCATTGACTATCTTACAGCCTTTGTACAACTAAAAACCTGCGTCACAGTTTTGTTGAGAGGATGAATGTGGACAGATTTGTGTTTTGTTTTGTTTTTGTCATTTTCTTTTTTTTATTAATGGAGATTGACAATTGTTTTAACATATAGCATAAATGTTACAATATACTATTTCAAAATAATAGTAAAGTGCTGCCAGCCATCTGACTCTGAGTGTCATTCCAAAATTGTTTAAAACATCTCCATTACTCCTCAGACGTTTGTTGAGCTTGTCATCCTTGGGTTGGCTCAAAGAGCCAATGTCAGTTTACTGAGGATATTTATTTATTGAAATTGCTTTTATATTGCTTGATATCATAAGATCCCTAAGCCATTTACATTAAAAAGACATAAAATACAGTTTAAAAACCAATGTAAACCTAGAAATAAATAGTAATAAAAATGTTACAAAAACAGTAAACAGAGCAGGGCAATTGTAAGTCAGCGAAAGCCTGAGTAAACAACTGTAGCTTCGAGAGACGTCTAAGACTTGCCACAGTTTCCGCCTCTTGGACCACACGTAGGAGAGCAACCCAGAGGGTGTGTTCTACTACCAAGAAGTCTTGCTTGTATTCCATTTTATGATGATACACTGTTGATTGTGGGATCTCAAGGGACGATTTTATGTATATAGGGGAAGATGGTCAGATAGGTATCCTGGTCCCAAGTTCTTTGGGGGTTTTGAATGTCAGCAACAAAACCTTGAACATGGCTTGGTAGCTAATAGGCAACCAGAGCAGTTCTTTTAGCACATGTATAATATGAAGATGGCTTGGTGCCCCACTGAGCATCATAGCTGCTGCATCCTGCACTAGCTGCAGGTTCTGAACCAGACACAAGGGCAGCATCACATAAAGTGCCTTAGAGTTGTAATGTCCTAGAGTTTTATATATTTCTCCCTCAATTTCATAATTTCGTTAATCTGCCACTACTTAGCATAGACAAGGGTGTGAACGTGTGAGGGGACTCATTTAAACCATCTTCATGAGTGTCTGTGTACTTTGCTTCAAAGACACATTTGTGCTAACCTTTCTATATAACCACGCACGTTCCATTCTAACATGACTGTTAATACTGGCGTCTGGAAAATATGTGAAGCATAATAAATGCTCTTTCCTATAAGTACATTTCAGCTGCAATCCTATGTACATTTATCTCATAGTAACCCCCATTGAACCTACTTCTGAGTAGACATGCATAGGGTCTCACTGTTAAGCCCATATAAACCTGTAAACATCTGGAAAATATATATAGGCCTTATTCATAGTTCTGAATCTGAACCTTATCACACTGGTTTGCGATCATTGGTACATATTCCTCTTCCCAATTAGAGTTGTTAAAAGGCAGGGTGGGGGAACCCTCTACTTTCTAATGGAATCGAACCAACATACCAGATGAGCTATGTAACTAGGTATCTGAATTGTTTAGACACATTGGTTTGCTTCTTCATGACATGAAAGTAAACAATCTACAAATAGAGAAAAGAGACAGCTCCACACTGCATTATATGTTGGTTGAAGTGCAAAAAAACTGTGGTGGGACATATGCAGTATGGCTTATTTTTAAATAAATATATGTGCATATGTTGGGGAGAAGGCAAGGTAATGCTTTGCCAGGAGTATGGCTTATTTATCCTACAACTCGCTTGATGAAAGTAGAACTAGTACAAACTAACTGGGGTGTTCCTGTGGAGCAGTCCAGTTGCAACATAAAAAAATAGAACTGAAATAAATTTGGGGTTGCAGGAGGCGAAAGTGTCAAGCAAATTTTCTTAATTTAGATTTATTTCTAAGTATTCAAAATTCATTACTATTTTCAATTATGTATGCTGTGTAGATGGAGGTGTTTTGGGGGGGAATTTAGCATGTTAGTGTTGAATCAGGCTAGTTGATATTTTACCATTCATTAGCCAAACTTAATATTTTATTTCAGAGCTGAATTCAAAACGAATCTCAAGCGTAAAAATTCAACTGAAAATTTAAAAGCAAAACATGAACAGGTTTCACATAAAATACAAACATTGATATTCCAGTGAATTTCAGAAGTTGCATGACACTTCCATTTCTAGAGCATGGGCTGCTCCAGTGCTCTGGAACTCTCTTCCCGGGGAAGCTAGACTGGATCCCTCCTTGATGTGCTTTTGGAAGCAGGCAAAAACTTCTTTGTTCCAGCAGGCCTTTGGCAAATAATCTGGGCCTCCATCTATGTTAAAGATTTGTAAATTGCCACGTATTTTAAATGTTTAATGTTTTAATTTTGTAATATGTTTAATGTATTTTTAACTTTTGCATATTTCTTTTCATAGGTTTTAAAATGTATGTGTTTTAAATTTTGTAAGGCCGCCTTGAGGCCCAGTATTGGGCAAAAGCTACAAATAAATATAACAACAACAACAACAATAATTTCAGCTCTGAAACACATCTGCATCTGTCATAACTCTGTTTGTAATCTTGGTCGTCCTGAATTGCTGTGAATGTGTCAGCCTGCAGGTTTGCCAGTTAGCAAGTCTGGATGTAAAAGTTTCTCTTGGTGCCTATATTTTCTTCTCCTCCCAATATGTATCTACCAAAACCAGTGCTACAAACAATCCTGGGAAATTATAGTGCAATCAACCAAAAAACCATATTTCCTAAATACAGGAAATAACTAGTCTACAAGCTGTCTTCTTGGTGGGGGTGGGGGTGGGTGGCATACTGAGCAAAGTGTCTGCTGTTGCAATGAACAAAGGTAAAGATTATTTTGTAAAAGACGTTTTTAGTATGTCAGAGAAAGGAAAGGGTGGCTGTGTAAAGTCCTTAGAAGGGGAAAGAAGGCAGGTGAATGCTAAAGCCTAGCAGAAAATGTAAGGAAGTTCTTCACAGAGTTGAGGTCCTGGAATCTGTAGAGGTAAAGGACCTCCAAATATACAAAGCAGGATTGCAGTGGGGATGTACAAGAATTTAGTTTTAGTTCATAGATCTGCAGAATTTGCCCCACTTGCAGTCCCAAACATAATCACAAACAGGAGCACATTTTTTCCAAATAATGCCCACAAATTTCTAATTTTTGATTGCATTTGAAAAATACATTTTTAATTATTATTTTTAAAAGTTCACTTTAAAAAATGCATTTTCACTGTGTTTTTCCTTTAGGTAATGGAAGGTGATATTAGGGACTTGGGACCTGGCATCATCAACGTTGAAGATTTTGATGTCCCACAAGACTTGCTGAGTTTCTATATTGCTACTCCGCCTAGTCATGGATTGATACTAAATGGAATTTATGGCAGAGATATTGGACGCTACAGGCAACTAAGCCCAACTGTACTTCATCAAGATTTAGAAATTCACAGCTTTACGTTGGAGGAACTCAGACAAGGTTGGGATATCACCTTATTGTTTCTCTGCAACAATATAAAATGTACTGTTATATCAAACTATACATGTGTGTGAAATGGATACTGAGGGGTGTAGTGCATCTTTGTGAACTCTGGTCACAGAAACAAATTATAGCTGCATATGCTGATCCTGTCAATGGGGGCTGGCCTTTCTGTTTAAGGATGGAGGCAAGGTTGGCTTAGCCACAAAGGTATTTCCAAGTGCAGGACTTCACTTTTTCCCATAGCAGTGAATGGCAACCATTCATCTATCTTAGCAGTAGGTAACCTGGTGCCCTCCAGATGTTTTGGACTATAACTCCCAGATGCCCCAGCCAGCATGACCAGTGATCAGAGATTATGGAAGTTGTAGTCCAAAACAGCACCAGGTTGCTTACCCCTGAACTAAATGCAAGAATGTAAATGATGCATTGGGATTTGTAGTTTGAGGTAACATGGCCCACTGGCAAACCCAGGGTCTCAGGTGGTAAATAAACATTGGGTTCTCCCAACAGTCTGGTCAAATTGAGCTTGTTTATTTAGTGTGACAAAATTCAGTAGGAACCACAGATAATCAACTCAGCCCCCTCTGCCACTGCCTTGCTCTGTGCATTTATATGTATATTCCTGTCTCAAAGGAAGATGGAACCCCAGAAATTGTGTGCATGCATGTGTATAATGAGATGTGCTATATGTGTACAGATATCTGACTAAATCTGAATAAGGTGTTTTGTGAGCAGAAATATGCTTAGATTTGGTTGTTTCTACCATAAAGGAAAGTACTGTGGTTTTAATTTTTGTGAACCGCCCAGAGAGCTTCAGCTATTGGGCGGTATAAAAATGTAATAAATAAATAAATAAATAAATAAACAAATAAACAAATACCCGATTCTCTGCTGTCTCCCCCACCCAATTTAAAGAGCGCTTACTGCCCTTCTCAAACAAAACAAAATACAGCATTTTTCTTGTGTACTAATATCCTTTGGCACACGTAGTAGACACTTTGTGATATAAGTGCAGCTGTTGACTCACTGAAAAGCCATCCCTATGTCTTCCCTTACTGCAGGGTTCAAGTCCCATCCTACATCCTAGTTGGCTTTTCCAATTTGCATGCAGGAAAAATGGGGGCGGAATTCATAAATCTCTAATTTCCCAACTGTATGTGAGCCCTGAGTGAAGAGAGGGGAGTGAGTCCCTGTTCAATTCCAATTTTGAATCTCTCCAACAGAAGCTGTGTCTCACCTTGGGGAGTGTAGCTGTAGTGGGCAATAGAAGGAAGGAAGAAAATGAACCTTCATGGGTAGTTTTGTCTGTAATGAGAACACTGAAGCATAGGGAAGAGCAACTGGGAACTCTTGCTCCTGCTATCATCTGTTGGGGAGGAACGCAAAGGTAGAGTGGCAGGGTCATGTAGAGTTTGCTACATGACCCTCCGAAGCTTCTCGTCATCATCATCCTCCTGCTCCTGCTGCTGTTGCCAAGGGTTCAGTTAACTGTCCTGCCTTGTATGGAGAGGAATTACCCTCCTGCTGCTGCATTGGAAATCCAGACTCCTTGACTGAGTGCCAAATTAAATGTTCAGGGAAGCATGCATAGTTGAGCTATGCATGCTAGGTTTCTTTACTCTTCTGTAAAGCATGCATTACCCTGATTTGGATTGGAACCATGGTGCCCCAGGATGTGGGGAGGATTAAACCTTTTCGTCGTGTGTGTGTGTGTGTGTGTGTGTGTGTGTGTGTACAAAATTACACTGGGGGGTGTAAAAGGGAAAAAAGCCTCCATTGCATCCAATGGAGGCTTTTTCTTCTTTTTAAACCCTCCACCATCGGTGCGTGTGTGGAATTCTGTGGGGGGAAATGGGTGGTGGAAAAAGGTTTAACTTCTCCCCACAACTGGACTGCCATGGTGCTGATCCAAATTGAGGATGTGCATGCTTACACAGGAGAGTAAGAAAATCTAGTATGTATTGCTCCAGTATTGCAGTTTCCTGAACATTTCGTTAGGCCCTAGGTAGGGCGGTTTGAAAAATTAGTTTCAGTTCAGTTTTGATCAGGATTTTACCCAGTTTGCTCCTGCTGGAGCGAACACAGACTCAGAAGTAATTTCTGAGTTTGCAATGGTATTTGTGGACCAAAAAGAAAAAAGAAAAAAAAGTGCTCAATAGCATGTGTACATTACAAAATGCATACAATTCAAAATGAGTACATTTTAAAAATGTGTATGTTTCAAAATGCATACATTTCAAAATAAGTAAATTTAAAAATGCACATAAATAATCTTTAAACAGTGGGATAAGAAATAAGTTCATTTCAAAGATGTGCACAAATATGCACAAAACATGCAGGAATTTTCATGCGAAAATAAACAAAACCAAAGCTTGCAGTCTGATACAGAATGAGCTTTGAGATGGAGTTCTGAGAACTTCAGCAAGCTTGTCCTTTGCTGATTCATACATCCCTGGGGCCCCTGAGTGGTCAGAGAAGAGGTAGAGAAGCTGGTAGAAGGAAGGCTGAAAGGGGATGGAACAGGTGCCAAGGAAGAAGCATCTATAGAAGTAGTTCCTGCTAGCAAATTAGACAGCACATGCTTAGCCATTGTGGGCGATCACTTAATTTCAATGTAGTGTTAACTGCTGTCTCTGGATGTCCTGTAGCTGATTTTGGATGTCCCAGAATGTTCTTTTCACCTGCAGTGAATTGGTACTCACCTTTCATTTGGCAAAAGGCTAAAGGGTTTGTAGCTAATTAGCTGGGGGAGGGTGTGGGAATGGTGTACCTAATAAGGTGTTATAAAAATATATATGCTTGGTGTGGAAGAAGAAACTTTTCCACTAGAACTTCAGATCACCCAGTAGAATTGAGACAAAAAATAAATAAAATGAAATCACACCTTCATGCCCTGCATCATAAATTTATGGACCTCACTGCCAAAAGATGTGGTGATGCTCATAGGCTGCGATGCCTTTAAAAGTGAAGGAAAGGTTTCTCAATGTGAGTAGCCATGCTAGATGAATAGACCCTACAGGTTTAGGGCCCCTATTTCTCTGAATAATTATTGCTCAGGGGCAGGGAAACAAATAGCAGGAAAGAGCTGTTGCATCCATACGCAGCTGTGGACTTTCGAGAAGCATCTGGCTGGCCACTGTTTAAAACCAGATGTTGAATTAGACGGACCTAGATGGAGCAGAGCTTTCCTTATGTTTGCTCCTATGTGTTAACTCCAGTGGAAGCTATTGTGACTGTTCTGAGCATTGTAGAGGGATAAAGTGGGGAACAGCACTGAAGATCAGTGTAGATAGGGCTAGGATTTAGGAAGACTGTATGCTCACCCAAAGAGAAATACCTGAGAGTAATGATCTTGTTTAAAATGCAGCATTTTCATTTTGTTACTGATCGTAGTGCTCTATTTCCTTTTTCTTCTTTACTGCAGGGATAACTGTAATGCAGATAGTAAACTAGATGACAAATTAAAAAGTAAAACATGAATTCCTTTTAAGTGAAAGTAGAACAGATAAGTTTGCAAAAGCGTCAGTATTATATATTCTGAAATTGCAGCAGGAGGAAAGGGGAGTTGCCTAGAGCAGCAAGACAAAAAACAACCACCAACAACTAAACAACAATGCCTCAAGCCAGCGCTGGCTGAGGAGTAGGGAACAAGGACGTACATTTCTCAGGTGTTGTGTAGACATGAATGAGACTTGTAAGAGTTTGAGGAAACAAAATAATTGGTTCTGAGTGTTTTACAATTCCCAGTTATCTGCTTTTTAGCTTGCTTCTGCAAGAAACTAGATTTATGTTGCATGGGCAGCGGATGTCCTCTACTGGAAACCATAGTTCATTGCAGCAAATTGCTCTTGATAAAGGAAACCCAAAAATGTTTATCCCATCTGTTCCTCTGTGCAATTTTTTTTTAAAAAAAAAGCTCAGAGAGAAATATCTGATCTTAACCCAGACTTTTGCCTTGATAGCAATTATATAAGACTTGAATACTGCTATTTCCCCCACCAATCTTCCATTCTTTTCCTTGTTTATTTTAATTCTGAAAAAGTTGTTTGCCTAGATTACATGTAGAGTGTTTCCAATGCAACCTATGTCCTTTTCTGGTTTTTATTTTATTTTATTTTGTACTGCACCTCTGGTTTATAGATGGCACTTGATGTGATGTCCAACATGGTAAAATGTTATTAAACAATTATATCAATAAATATATTTAATGTTCTGTCATCAAATGAAAAATCTGGTCCATTTTCCTTCAGCCAACTACAAAAGCGTTCCGATAAAACCAAGCTTTCGGCTGCCAATTGGACACCAACAGTTAACTGGCTAAATGCCTGGCGTACATTCCACAGGGTGGTCAAGTCTCTACACCCTGTGGAAATGTGGAAAAGGAACAGCCCCTGGCTTGCCTAGCTGAGGATACAGTGAGGAACATGCAAGCCGCAAACCAGGGCTGCTTCCAGACAGGTGGCTCTTAATGCTACCCAAGCATTACTTTTCTCAAAGGGGGCTACTGTAAAAAGTAAACCTATCCAAAAGAAGCATCTCCTTATTAACCTAACAGAGCAGAGGCTCTTTGAGAAAAAACACTTTAGTTCTATTTGTTTTCATGGTAAAATTTAAGTGTTGATTCTGGGTTCCAATATCAATTTCAAGGGGATGGGCAGATACATATTAGCATATGGAAATACTGTCTGATGCTCTCTATGGTTATCAGACAAGTCACTTTAGGAATCGTAACCTAAACATTTACAGAATTATAATGTTCTGAACATATGAGTTTTCTATACCCATTGCACTCTTGTGGCTGTTACTCCCCCACAGAAGTCTAATTAAACTTGTTACATTTAGGGTTTCTTCAGTTTGGAAGCAGTTGAGATGTAGGTAAAGCCAGCCTTCCAAAATGGTTTTATTTAGAAAAGATTATTTTGTGAATTGAAGAAAAACAGGCTTGTCACTGGGACTAACTATCAATAGCACTATTACAACCTCTCAGCCCTTTGCAACTAAGGCCCAACACTAGGGATATGGATTTTGTTAAATCCTTTCTGTCTGTGTTTCATGGATTCTAAACCGCCTTTCATTCCATCACCCGCTCATTGATGGAATCGGATTTTTGTAGGAGGATTTTGTTCTACTTTCTGCTCTAATTCGCATTGGTGCTAATGCACACTAGCAAATGTGCATTAGTTGATGTGGATGAGTGCTAATGTGCATTAGTTAATGTCCATTAGTTAATGCACATTTGCACAAATCTTTCCAAAAGTGCAAAAAAGTGAAAATACACAAATTCTCCCCAAATCCTCATTTTCATGCTTGAGCCTATGGTAGAAAATGTGTATTTTTGGTTAGTGGCTTTTTGTGGGGGTGGGGGTTGGTGGTTTCTTTGCATTTTTGTAAAACAAAAGACAAAAAAACCCCACCAGCCTGCAACTTCATGCAACCCAGTCTGTTGCAGATTCTGTGGGTTAGATTCATAGAAAGACCAACTCAATTGAATCCATTGTGAATTTTTCCCACATGCTTACCCAAAATGTTGCTGAGTCTCTTTCAAGGGCCAATGAACATTTACTTCAGTCACAGCTGTATATTTACTTGTGATATATACTTTAGCAAATGTTTATATGCGCTACATAAGAGGTTAATAGATGCAAAATTTTCAGGTGTATCTTCCTGCCTCCACTTCATTATTGTTCACCCAGTGTGTGCTTTTTTGCAGCAATTGGCCAATAACCCACCCTTGCTTAATTTGGTTAGCTGAACAAGAACAAATGGAGACTTACAGCGGGGGTGTTATTTCTTGTGCTGTCTCATCAAAGTTTTCAAGTGGGTCAGAATCAATTGTTAACCATTTTTCCTGTAAACATAACAGCTTCTTTGGTGACATTAAAAAGAGATTAATTTCTTTCCGTGCTTCCTTGTTCAGTCAGTTTAATCTTTTATCTCCTTGAACAATCATGTTATCAGAAGGAACTATTTGTGAAGGCAAAAGTCAAATGGGGTATAAAAAAGAGTCATATTGGTATGTGATCACTATCTGGTCTAGTAAACATCGTAAAGCTACCAAAATATAAGGTTTTATAAGTGTATAAATGTATAATTTTTAATGATCTACTAGGGCTGTGCACATCCATGCTTCAAATTTGAAAATTCGAAGCACGGAGGCCATTTTATGCAGGATCCGCCATTTCAATGCACAGGCCCAGGCCCCCATACAGCCTACAACTCCCAGCATGCAGTGCCTGGGTGAGCTGTACCTAGAGCAGGTTCACTGCCCCACTGATATTGGAGCCACAAGCCTGCACTGATTCTGACATTTGTATAACCAGCTTTCAGAATTAAAGTATCAGTACTAAATAAATCCTTATACTGAATTAACCTAACATCCAGATCTTTGAGCTGGATAATACATATTTATTTTTTTAAAAGAGTGTAGGGCCCAAGGGCCAGATCCCATACAATAATGATATATAACTACTTGCACCTATATAATTCCACAAAAACATTAATATTCATTCTTCTCCATCCTACAATACATAGCATCAAAGAATAAATTCTTCCACCATCTCAGGGTTTTAATATCAGTTCAGAAATCTGAAGTATATCTTTAACTGATCTGAAGAACACAAAATAACAGGCTTTAGTTACAGGAAGTCAGATTTTATTTGAACATCAGGAAAAAATCTCCTAACAGTCAGAGCAGTCAGACAATGGAACCAACTGCCTAGGGAGGTGGTGGGCTCTCCATTGCTGGAAGTATTCAAGCAGAGACTGAACAGTCATCTGTCAGGGATGTTTTCAACTGGATTCTGCACTGAGAAGGGGGTTGGACTTGATGGTCTAAATGCGCCATTCCAACTCTATGATTCTATGTGACTTGGCTCACACAAACCTTACAATGGTGACAGCTTCTCTGTAGTTCCTTCTCTTTCCCCCATATCAAGGGGAAACAGGAAGAACTACAGAAGAGTCCATCAGTTTAGGGCAGGGAAGATATATCCCAGATAGTCCCAGTGGGAGGAAACGATAGCAAGAGCAAACTCTACCATTACCTTCATTTTACAGTGTGTAAAATTGCATAGATTAAAGAGATGGAGGGAGACATTTGATGAGTTCTCATTTTAATACAAACCCATCAAATTCACACTTCCCAAACCAAGAGGCTAACTGAAATGCAGTTATCCTTCAGTAGACACACTTCTCTGAATTTTGTGAATTTTCTTCAGTCAAAAAAATGTGTACACTATATTAGGGCAAGGTGTGGCAAAATTTAATATATTAGAGGAAATAATGTACAAAAAAGGCATCATATTAGAGAAGGTTGTATACAAAAATGTGTAGAACTAGGGTGACCATATGGAAAGAAGGACATGGCTCCTTTATCTTTAACAGTTGTATAGAAAAGGGAATTTCAGCAAGTGTCGTTTGTAGGCATGGTGAAATTCCCTCTTCATCACAACAGTTAAAGCTGCAGGAGCTATACTAGAGTGACCAGATACAAAAGAGGACAAGGCTACTGCAGCTTTAACTGTTGTGATGAAGATACAGGATCCCTGTCCTCCTTTTCATTTGGTCACCCTATTTATTGTACTGTTCCTAATGAGCTCATTGTGGCAAACATGGCTCTTTCCCATGTGAATTAGTGGAGAGAGAGAGAGAGAGAGAGAGAGAGAGAGACTGGCACAAGACCATCCAGCAAATTTTGAGGCTGGGCAGAGATTTGAACCTGAGTAGCCAGGATCCAATCTGGCACTCTAATCACTGCATTATACAGTCTCACTATCATTTTACTACACTCGCTCCCATCTTAGAGAGTCCTCCGATATGCGGGAGGTGAATTGTCCCAGGAACCCATAAGATGGCTTCGTGGCATCTGTATTTGAAATGCTCCTCTGCAATATATTTTATAAATGACAGCATTTAAAATGTTCTATTCCTCCCCCTTCTCTTGGCAGTGCTTTGACAAGTCTTCTGTGATGGAAGGAATGAAGGCTCATAAAATATTTTAGTTCTGCATATAGAATAACATTAGTTATTCAGCTGACCTGACTGCTCTCAAAATTATCTATATTTTAATGCTCTGCCTTCAAATTACACATTATTTGCAAACACTGAACATCTGCTCAGTCATTCAAGTTCCTTCAAAATCTCTCATGATGCTATTCAATTCCATGACTATCTTAATTAAAATGATAAGCTTTTCCTTAAATTGTCTGATTTTTCTTTCCTTATATGCCCAGTCTCACCCCAGTGGTTAAATGGAGTTGAAAATGAATAGACCTTTTCAAAGAAACAAATAAGCCCCAAATGTTCATTTTCTTTCACACTAGTTGAGAACCTTGACTAATTCTCAATGATTCACAGCTTTGCAGTTCATAATCCATCCACCCATGACTTGGCAATTCATTATATTGATGTTTACATAACTAACTAATCATATATGCACGGCGTCCAATACCCAATATTCAAATAATTTTTTAAAAAAATATGCGAACACAAATGTTGAATTAACTAACCATATGTAACCAGTCTGATAGCTGCCTGCTAGAAATTTGGCATAGAATAAGCTCACAAAATCATGCTAGCACCATTCTAAATAACTATACAAGAAATATTTGTATCATAATAATAGCTATAAAATCTTATTAAAGATAAGAGTGTTTTATCTTTTGTTGACCACTGCTCTGGAATCTTTTTAGATGTAGAGCAGTTTTAAATGCAGTAAATACATAAATAAATAATCTGTTATTGATTAAAATATGTGAATCCCCCCCCCCCAAATAGCTTCTGATCCTCTAATATTGCTAAGAGGATGATGGGTATCCTGAAAATCATGCTAAGAACCATATATACCTCCTAAGGTGGTCCAGATATTCAGCAGAATGTGGTGGCAAAATTCTAAAAGTATCAGACCGGACTGCCAAATTAGGCTGCTCATGCATTGTGCCCTTCGTTTTGGACTGTCACCCAGAATTATGCTAGTGGGAGATTGTTTTTATTGCTGGTTTTATTGTGTTCTTACTGTTTTTATTCTGTTTTTATTGTTTTTAATACCACCACAGTTTTTATTATGTGTTTTATTGCTGTACGCCACCTTGGGTGGGCTCCTGCTCTGAAAGGCGGCTAAGAAATTTTTAAATAAATAAATACATTATTTTAAGCATGGTATTTTAATACTGAATGGTTGCTTCCAGGCAACATTTTTATTTTACAATTGCTCTGCTTCATTCATGAAATTGTATGGGGGTATCCAGTCTATGGGAAGTACCCAACACTATCCAGAAAACCCATTGCATCAGCTTAATGCTATTGACATACCTCTAGAAATTACTAGAGGTTGCTTAGCCTAGCAGGGCATCAATAGGATAAGCAGAGCATCAGTGCTGGATCCTTCCATTTGCAATACTCACATGTTTACCTATTGTGTATTCCATCTTTTTTTTCTCACGTTGAGAAGATACCTTAAGGAGGGAAAGTTGGAAAAGCTGTGCAGTGTCTTTTGATCATTAACACTAGGAGCCTTTCCTATGTTTTCTTTCACTTTTTAAAATGTGGTTGGCTTTCTTGCAGTTTGAATATGGTAATGTAGAATTCTAACTCAAACACAAATGTCTAGCAGTTATCATTATTAGAGTTGTTGGGTTATCAGTGCCAAACTCTAAATCAGTTCATGCTGCATACTGTGTTCAGAAATGTACAAAAAGGAGATATACCTTGCTGGAAGGAGAGATTTAGACAGGAAGCTGCCATAGTCAGTGGTGGCACCCAACTTATGGAATCTTCCCAGGGATGTTCATTGGCAACCATCTTTATGGTCTTTTTGCCACTAGGAGGAGGCTTTTTTGTTCACCCAGGCCTTTCAATCTCACCCCAAGCTGGGCTCTTAAGATTTGAATTGTATTTTATTCGATACTCTGAGCTGCTAATTGGTTAGAAACGATTTTATACAACATCCTATTGACTTTGTGTTTTAATGTTTTTGTATTGTATTTTAATACTGCATTCTTGCTCTATGAGCCACCCAGAGAACATATGTTGATGGGCAGCCTGTACAAATTCAGTAAATAGAATAACTTGAAGTAAGCTCTCAGTTGAAAGAGCTCCTTACCAAAGCTTACAAAGAAATGTAGGCAACTCTGTTGAATCCACTAAAAAAACTCCAAAATAGTTCACCAAATAAAAATTACAAAGCACTGCGATAGCTTTTGAATTTTCAAGGGCTCTTTCTTTGACTTGATATTTATAATCGTTACATTTTTAAAAACTGACATATTGAAAGAGAATATGAGATATATTACTAGTAGATGGCATGTTATAAATACCAGCTGCATTTCAGATATTTTAATCTTGTTTCTTAAGATGGTGATTCAGGATCACTGTACAGGCTAAGCAGAGGCCAAAGCTAGATGGGGCAAAATCCTGGGGCAATCCCCGGGACTGTTCCTGTGAGTTCACATGACACACAGGGGATCCTGAGATCAGGGAGGGATGATTCCTTCCTTGCCCTGGGATCTCACCCTCCGCTTTAGGCCTGGTTTTTCCGCGGTCTGAGCCCGAGACCGCAGAACATGTGTCCGGGCATTGCAGTTTGTCCCGGCTCCTTATGGTTCCTCGCGAGGAGCCAGGACCAACACATGGGGTGCAGAGCTCCTCAGGAGCACTGCGCCCATCGGGGGTAGGATGGGGTGAGTGGGGAAAGTAATTACTTTTTAAAAGAAACACCTACCTTTGGTGCATGAGCATTTGTGCGCTGCTGTCCCTTTAAAAATAAAAATGGCAGACACAACACCTCTCCCTCTGAGGTCATCATGTGCCATGTGAGGTCGTCACGTGATAAAACCATTGTGAGATCTTCACTCCTCCATTGCACACTAACAGTTAGGTCTAGCTAAGGCCAGAGGCTTTTCTGCATGAGGTAGTTATCGTGTACTCATCATTCCCTACTCATAGTTGTTTATGGGTTCTTTATACAATGTCATGATCTTCTAGTTTCTCTTCTGTGTTTATCAAGCACTTTTGGTGAGTTTTTTTAGAGCACAAAAAATGTGGCATTTAATTGTGATAGTGAAAGAAAGCATCATTTCCTCTTGTGTATTTGTACTATTCCACTATACCACAGTGCCACCTAGAGGTTTTGTAGCAAAATGATAGGAAAGGAAATGCTCCTTGTATAGTGCTCAGATCTCAATTCTGTGACAAAACCCAAAGTAGATACAGCCGATTAACAGCCTCATGTAGAAAAACTCTGGGTTAGTTTACACACAGTTACTTTACACTGAAATAGGTGAGTCAGCTAACCAATTAATTCTGGCTTCTAGCCTTCTTAGAAATCTGGTCATCCAAACTTCCTAGCAATGAAGGGAATAAATGGGAAATCGATTGGCTCAATGCCTCTAAACTTCCATTTGGTGACACTGAGTGGTTCTTGGTATTGAGGTATCATATTAACTTGCAGTAAGCTCCAAGTTGAAAGAACTCCTTACCAAAGCTACTCAGAAATGAGGTACCATAGTAGCATCTTGTTATGATAGTTTTATTTTAAGAGGAAGAACAACTGGATGCTCTTGGATAACTTTGAAAGACTTGATGTAGTTTTGATATCCCAAATTCCATTTGAACATTGGTTGTCATTAGAATTTGGCTTCACTGCTCAAAGTACTCAATTGTCTATGGTTCTTTCTCCAATAGGACTGAAGCTCATGTACATGCATGATGACACAGAAAGCCTAGAGGATAGTTTCACCATTCAGCTAACAGATGGCAAGCATACAGTCCAAGGGACACTTTACGTCGACATGATGCCAGTCAACGATGAAATCCCTCATCTTTCCAGGTTAGCTGTTGCAGTGACATTCTATGCAAAGTGACTTTAGGAAAGACAGGGGAAAGCAGTTTATTCTCTTCAATTGTTAACATGTTTGATGAATTGTTTATTGGCAGGAAGATGGATGAATTGTTTGTGTCTGGGCAATTGGAATTCTTTTCATTCTCATACCAAATTATGAACATTTCATATCATCAAAATGATACAGAAATTATTAAACTTCAAAAAGAAGCACAACTAGCAAATACTAAATTCTTCAGCAGCTAAAGAGACACAACTGTATGGGGAAATTATGCTGTCAGAATGATTGGGGCGGGTGGGGGGGGGGGAAGAGGACCAGTGTGCTTTTTGGAATACTCGATCTTCCTGCTGAAGTGGTTGTGGAAGGTGAATCTCTGAGGTATAATGGGAATAGGTCCTGTGAGTACAAAACAGATGTGAGCTATTCAGAGAGCATTCAAGTAAATAAGTAAATCAAATATTTTGGGGAAGATGCCTTTGCGTTTTATGTCCCATTAATATTTGGAACACATTAAAGTCAACTTCTTTGTTTTTGTAGTATAGGAACAGTCTCTATGATTTGATTCTTAATTGTGGTGTTGTTATTAGCATCATGAATATAGTCCTTTTAAAGTGAGGAAGGGGCATGAAAGTTAAAACTGATATTTAGATGTAACTATGTATGCAATTCTGTTTGAACGTAATGTGAGGGCTCGCTGTAGCAGATTTATTGTGGCGTGGATTAGAGCCTACTTCATCAGATGTGTCTGACAAAGTGAGTTCTAGTCCATGAAAGCTTATGTCACAGTAACTCTATTAATCTTTTAAAGATGCCACAAAAACCTCTTTGGTTTTGCTGCAATGGCTTAACAGAGCCACTCCTATGGGAAAAGCTTTGTACACAGCAGCAGAGTTCTGGTGTCATTTTTAGTACATACACCCCCATTTTGACTCAGAGGCTGATTCGGAGCTTCCAAATTGGCCCTGATTTTGACTTGGGTGCCTCGGGCCCAGGGTGCCTCGGGCCCAGGCCAACTTGCTTTGGATTCAGTTCCAAATCCGAAGCAGGGGTGGCTGTTCAGACTCCCCCCACCATTCGCTTCCCCCTTCTCCCTGCCTGCCCACAAGACTTAACAGAGGCCTTCATACATACTGATGAGCCACCTATTCTCCTCTCCGGCCTGCCGTAGATCTACTGTTGTAAACTACAGCAGCTAGAAATAGCAATTTCTGGCTGCCGTAATTTACAATGCTAGATCTCTGGCAGTGCAGAGATGAGGCTGGGTGGCTTGCCGGTGTGCACGGAGGCTTCAGGTAAATCCCCCGGGTGGACAGCAGTGGCTGGGAGAGGAATGGAGGGGACGCAAGCAGGCCTCCATGTGCACCGGTGAGCCACCCGACCTCCACTCTGGACTGCCATAGATCTAGTATTGTAAACTCCATAAAAATGAAATGTAAATTGGGTGGTGGTGGGGAATCAAGCTATGTGTTTGTTGATATAAAGAAACCCATTCATGCTTTAATAAACTGAAATAAATGCTTAGGAATACTTGCGGTGTCATACTGGCTAACTACAGAACTCACAAACTAGGAGCTTTTCTACACAAGGCCATTAATCCTATGTATGTACTTTTGGTTTCATCATAGAATTGAGATCCGAGCACTACACAAAAAGCATTTTCTTTCCTACTTTTGCACTACATAACCTCTAGATGGCACTGTGGTATAGCGGAATAGTGGAAAATACACAAGAGAAAAAATGTTTTCTTTCAAATTTACAACTGAATAATACATTTTCCCTGTTCTAAAAAATCTCACCAAAAGTGTTCTTTATGTAGAAAAGCCCTAGTTCATTATCCCTGCATGAACAAGGGAGGCCTGAAATTTTGCAGTGTGGGCAAAAACCTTATCTCCTTCTCTTTGTAAACATGGTTAGTTTGCCAAGAAGCACTGATAAATAATAACACATCATGTATTTTAAGATCAGAGACAATGGCCATTTCTACACCTGCCTTTTCCCCCGGGATCATGCCAGGATCATCCCTGTGCATCCAAATGACACACAGGGGATTCCGGGAGTAGGCAGGGATAATCCTTTGGTGTAGAAAGGGCCTATGACATTATTATTATTATTATTATTATTATTATTATTATTATTTACTAAACAGTGGATAGAAGGAAAGGCTTTCCTCCAATTTCTATAGCAGTTCATTGCTATATAAATAGACTATCCTTATACTGAAGGTTAGTCATTCTTTAATGAAGTGCTTCCTCAGTGACAACCTAGGTGCAGAGGTGTAGATGCATGGGGAAAAAGAAAACGGGGTGGGAAAATGGAAAAAATGCAACCCCTCCCCCATTTTCTTGCTTTCCCCCCAAAGTCTTTGGAAAAAATATTTCCCACATATTCAGGGGATTCCTCATTTTTTTCTGATTCCCCCTCCCAGGCCTTCACAGGAGCATCCTTGAATATGTAAAACACCCTCTTCAGTTACTTTTTCCCTCAAGGGACCCTAAGAACAAGGGTGAACATTTTTGCCCACTCAGGGCGAGGGCAGCACTGTATTATGAAATTAAAATGAAGCTTATACTGTATTTACTGTATACTGGATTCTAAATTGTGATGCTTTTTTATCTCTATCTTACATCTCAGAAACACAGGCCTAGAAGTGGAAGTTGGAGAGAGTAAAGTAATTTCCAGTGTGTCCTTAGAAGTGGAAGATAAAGATTCTTCGAGGAATCAGCTCCATTATGTCATCAACAACAAGCCAAAATGGGGACACCTACAATTAAAGGTGGCAGTGTTTTTCAGTGTTTCCATATATGGACCCCTAACAAAATATAGACCTTCTTGAAGCATTCCCAATTCCAGTGCTTTGACCTAGTGACTGACAATATTATACGCTCCTGAAACATTTACTAACTTGTATTAGTAGGGGGAGGGGTGGAATCTAATTCTGATTCTATGGGGGAAAGAACTTGAGAGAAGGCTAACTGGATATCCTATCCATTGGAACTAAGAGCTTCATCCCAAGTACCCATTTCCCTCGAATTATCCCCATAGCATAAAGCTGTCGTTGTTGTTGTTAGCTAAATCACACCCTGGGTGGCACCGCTCCTAAGATCCTTTGCATACCAAGAAAAGGGTTTAAAGGGGGAAATGTAAAACATCATAAAAAATCAACAGACTACCCAATCTGATTCAAATTTGGTATGTTAAAAGCCCTCCTTAATATCTATTACTGTGCCAATTTTGATGCCTTTATCTTTAAAACTTACTCAGATGTAAGCATTTGTTTAATTTGAAGTTTAAAAATATCAAACCATCCTCCTGCACCCCCAGTGGCCGCTCAGAGAACAAAAGATCTGTTCTTAAAGGGGTCCAAAATACATCATTTCTTTTAGCTAAGAAGGACAATTAAAGCAGGATGCATGGGAGTACTTCACAGTAAAAACAGATTATAAACTGGAAAACTTTGGAGTCCTTTGCACACAATTCACAGTGATTGCACAATATAAACCTGGTGTGATGAAGCTATAATACTCCAAACAAGTTGGGAGCCACTCTGCCATGCACACTTTGGCCCGAATATTTATCTGGCATTCCAGGTATATGGTGGGCATCATGTTTCTGTATAGCTGTTATTACGACCGCTGGATATATCTAAGATAAACTTGTGTTTTTTGAGTTGGCTTAATACAAGAATTACTAAAATGGAGAAGACAGAAGAGACACCAACGGCCATTTCATACATCAGATTTACATGCAAAAATCTTACATTTAACTGTAGGTTATGGCTGGAGGACTGATGGCCTGTTGGGCCTCTCCATCTAGCACATGGCTTTCCCTCCTCAGTCTGCTCCTCCCACCTCCATGCAATAGTTAGATGTTTTAAAATGTTTCCATTTGTGCCACATAAGCTTTTTAGAAAGCCTAATTGCTACATGGAGAGCAAATTTCAGGGGGAGGTGAAACTAAATGAGAAGGCTAACCCTTACCTCTCCATCACTGTGACCTATCCCCCAAAATTGCAGACCCTGGGTGGCAATAAGCCTTTGAAAAAAGCTCCCATTGGGACCAATGGGAACTTTTTTCTTTTTCATAACATTATTTCTGCAGGGCGAGGGGACGGTGAGAGAGGGGAGCAACTTGGGAGAGGAGAAAGAGAAAATTGGGGGAAGAGAGAGAGAAGGGAAGAAAGAGGTATGTAATGGGTTTGGGTAAATGTGTTCTCGTATAACCAAAGAAACGTATTAGATACAAACAAACAGTAGAAAAGGAGCTCGTCTGCCTCCCTTTCACCCTCCTCCATTTAACTCTGTCCTTGAAAAGATCCTATACTTTGATGTTCAGTTCCATAGCTCTTTGAGTCAGCTCTATGCAACTACAGCAAAACATCTCAACTGACTTTTATATTGGTCTGCTAAGCCACTAGGCTATAGTCTTCCCTTTATAATTAAGTAACTTGAGAAATCTGTTGGGATCAATAAATTTTGAGAACGCTTACATAAAACAGAATATAAAGTGGATAGGCTTGCCATCAGAAGCCCGTAAAAGTCAATCCTTTTATGTGACACCTCTACAAATGGCATTATGTCATTGCATAATATTAGTAGGAAACTAAGATTTTTGTGCAAAACCATAAAATGTAATGAGTTTCACATAATCTACTCATATAAATGGAAAGAGGTGGGGGGGAAAGACTTTTTAAAGTGGTCTTCCAGCTTTTTGGCATCCTGAGAACATAAGGAAATTTGGAAACTAGCTCAAAATAAAGAAATGTTTCAGTGGGGCTGCAGCATGTGGTTGACATTTTATTTTTTGTTTAGTGGGAACATGCAGTTCAACTCTTTTAACTATTCAACTGGTGGCCTTAACTGGGACGTGTGTGTGTGTGTGGGGGGGGGGGGGAATAGCCAAAGGATATGAAAATGGAAAATACTAATAGTGCCAAAAGGGTTTTATTCTTAGCTAAGCTAAGGTACTGTGCATTATTTCTTATAGTTGCTTTGTTCCCTAATAAATGAAGCTAGAATATCCTTGTACATTCTTTAGCAATGACGGATAATATTTTTAGTATTCGTTGTTTTGCTGTTTTAAGTGTCCAACCAGAAGAAATCCAGTCAAGTTTAGTGTTGAAATTCCACTAATTTAGTAAGAGGAAGGAAACAATCATCACAGTGAGGTGTGTTTATACTTCTGAATACCTTGGTTATGTCAGAATTAAATATGATCCGTGAAGCTGAAGGAAATGAGTTCACAGCTTCTCCATCATTCTGATTCACGTATATAAACTAACATGGGTGCAATCAATTGAATGAATAATGGTTACCTATGAATGGAAGTTACACAGCTTTGAAGGGTGTTCTGGAACATATTTAAATGAATGGAGATTGCCTCCCAATTGTGCTTGGTGAATTACTGCCTGTGTCTATTCACAGTGGCAGATTTCAACCATAATGGGAAACCATAGTTTCCCTCTACAGGAATGAGGCTGCATGAACCTTGGGCTCATTTAAACTAGCCATAGCTGCCTGAAACATTTGAACTCTAGGCACTTCGATTTGTTAAACTCTTTATCAAGGGAAATATATATATATATATATATATATATAGAGAGAGAGAGAGAGAGAGAGAGAGAGAGAGAGAGAGAGAGAGAGAGAGAGAGAGAGTTTACTTATTCTCAAAAAATCTCTATATACTAAAGATTGGTTGATTAAAAACTAAAGAATATGTCAAATTGCTTTAAAGGTGATGATGAGATTCTCTACACATTTATATATGATTTAAATACTCATAATGATCAAACAAGAAAAATCAATAACTGAGGCCTTAGCTAGACCTAAGGTTTACCCCGGGATTGTCCCGGGTCATCCTTGTTCATGTAAATGACACACAGGATATTCCGGGAGCAGGCAGGGATGACCCCAGGATGATCCCAGGATAAACCTTAGGTCTAGCTAAGGCCTTAGTCTCAAAACTCTTAAACGCATTCTCTCTCCTTTTCCTCATCCAGGAAGACAAAAGGTAACCCACCCTTCAAGGTATACATAGGATCTCTTTTGATCTCCTGATTCCAACTAAATTGAATTGAACTTACTTAAATTCCTTTCTTCAATCTCACTACTTAAAGGCAGGGTGATAGAAAATAACAATCCTGTTAAAATTTACTAAACTTATATTAAGGTTAAACTCAGGATACTTAATTCCTACTACAACGCCACCAAACTAAAGCAGGAATTGTGACTATACCAGTTACTCTAATATTTTTTCTAAAGTAAAAACGTACATTTATTTTACAGCCTACTCCAGAAGAGACATATAATCCCATTTTATCTACCCATACTGAATTCACAGAAATGTGTTTGTAATTTTGTTAAGAAATGTTTTATCACTTTTTCACAGTTGTGCAAGTGTGTATTTGCAGCTGTCAGATAATAATAATAATAATAACAACAATTTTATTTCATACCCGCCTCTCCCTCTGGATCGAGGCGGGGTACAACACAAATAAAAACACCATAAAATACATACAACTAATTCAAAAGTTTTAAACCAGCGCATCATTAAAAACAGCACACAATTAAAAAAGGCATCTTAAAATTCAACTGGGTAGGCCTTCCGGAAGAGATCAGTCTTTATGGCTTTCTTAAATTCTGGAAGACTGTAATAATAATAATAAGTTGATGAATCTCTCCCAGCAAGCTATTCTACAAACTGGGAGCAGCAGAAGAAAAGGTCTTTTGGGTAATAGTTGTCAGCCTTGTTTTTGTTGGCTGGAGTGAATTCTTCCCAGAGGACCTGAGTGTGCAGGGCGGATTGTATGGGAGAAGGCGATCCCGCAGGTAGCCTGGACCCAAACCATGTAGGGCTTTAAAGGTGACAACCAACACTTTATATGTGTAGCCTTGCCTTGCAATAGGCTTGTATGCTTCAACTGTCAAAGGGAACAGAATGCAGTATCGGACATGTAAGGAGATTGACAAGACGAGACTGCATATAGGCTAATTTGTGCACCATTTGATAGTGACAGATCAGGAAAAGGGGACAAGCTTGCCCACTTGGAAAGGTGATTCTGCTCTGAATTGGATCTGTGAAGAGGGGTGTGTGTGTGTGTGCATGACTGGATCCACAAAAGCATTTGTAGACCTTTGACTTTAATAGCGAATAAGACTTTCAAGGATGTCACTACTGATAGAGAAAATAATGACAATTAAAACTGAGCCAGTGACATAGCTTCAAGTAATGGACTTGCACAGGAGCAATCGTGTTGGGTTGCTATGTAGAACGTTCACGTTGCTTTAAGTTATAGAATATGTTCATTGCAATGTATGTAGATGATGCATATTTTAGGCCTTACTCATACAATCAGTTGAACTATGACTGCTGCTTGAAAATGGAAAGTTTCCATGGAGAAGCTGTTTTTACCAAGGGGGGACTAGAGACAGGCTGTGTGCCTGGCATTATAAGGGTATTATATATGGAGAACCTGGTGAAATTCCCTCTTAATCTCAACAATTAAAGGTGCAGGAGCTATACTAGAGTGACCAGATTTAAAAGAGGGCAGGACACCTGCAGCTTTAACTGTTGTGATGAAGAGGAAATATCACCAGGAATCCCATATATACAACTGACACCTGCTGAAATTCCCTTTTCTATGCAACTGTTAAAGATACAGGAGCCCTGTCCTCCTTTTCATATGGGCACCATAAAAATAGTGCCATCTTTTGTCACAATGCATTTTTTTTGAGAGAGGGCAATTTGTAAGTTGCTGCCAAAGGCCTTAATGGGTTAATCATTTTTACATTTTTTACATTTTGCTCAGGCAAGACAAGGGCATTAAAAAGTTCTCTTTGGGTTTGTTGAGCTTGGATTATGCCTCATATAAACACTTGGTGGCAATGCCAGACAGGATCAAACTGGATTTCAGTGAGGCAATATGTGTCATGCCCCTGCTGGAGGAATCATTTATGTATTTATTACATTTATATACCACCCCATAGCCAAAGCTCTCTGGGCAGTTTACAAAATTGTTCTCTGAGGAGGAGCTAGTGCTTCCAGCAATGGTCAGCACCAAAGAGCCACCCATGGCAGGAGACCTGGGGGAGGCCGGGCCCTCAGATGAGATGATCATGGTTCTGTCCTCACAAGAGGAGGGGAGTTCCATCTCTGAGGTGGAGGCTGGGTGATCACCTAGACCCTGAGAGCATTGTCACTTCAAGAGGTAGGCCAGCAGGGGTCCTTTAAGGAGAAGTGCCTGAGCAGAAAGAAGGACTCCTTGAGAGCAAGGTCTGTAATGAACTGCAGATGAACCCTGGGTGGGGCTCAGGAAGCTTTGGCAATATAACCCTGCAGCATGTCTAGCCATTGCTGGAAACAATGTCTTCTACTAGGGTCAGTGGTGTGTAGCTCTGACTTTGCTCCATGACTGAACCTTCATTCTACTGAACGTGGACTCCTGCTTTACTCTGCTTCTTGGACTGTGTATTGTATATGACTGCTTATCTGTGTTTGTTCTTCACACCTCTCTTTTTGAACCCTTCCTCTTGCCTGGCAAAACTGTGTCTTTGACCATTGCATCCTTATTGACTTGCTTCTGAATTGCACCTTAAGTTAGCCTAACACTGAGCATGATCTAGCCATAGTAAGACAACATGGGTTTTCAGAAAGAAGAGTCCCTATATGTCTGCTGTTGAAAGACAGTCCTAGATCTGCTTTGTTAGAATTAAATGAAACCCTCTAGCTTCTCTTATGATGGCATCTAATTGTCTTAGACCTCCTCTTGGAATAAAACCAGCTTCTGGCTAGCTAGCAAGTTGAAACACCTGGGTGTTGGCTATGAACATCAGGGTGTGCTACAATGGATCCATCTGCATTTCTTGGCATGTACCAGAGCTTTTTCTGTGTCACTGGTTGGGAAGCAGGATCTAAACAGAGACAGGTTGTGAGGCTTGTCTAAAAGGCGTAGTGAAGAACACTATTTTGGAACATTTGCTAATAATTTAGGCAGACCTGTGTGTATTTTCCCAACTGGTAATAGTCAATAAATAAAAAGTGGTTAATTGCCAGAGTAATAAATATTTCCAGCAGAAGAAAACATAATATGCTTAAGTATTGTCTGGAATGGCATGTCTTCAATAGACTCAATCAGCTAATGTAATATAATGTACAGACTATCAGACTTGGAGCATGGAGGTTTAAATCTCCATTCAGCCATGAAGGTCACTGGGTGATCTTGGACCAATTACTAAACTACCAAACAGGGTTTTTGTGAGTATTAAAAATGGGAACATCCATGTGTAAAACCACCTGAGATAAAGTGTGGGATACAAATGTAGTAGGGAACTCAGTGTCAATTCTTAAAGAAAGTCAACATGAATTAACTTATTATATCTGAAGGACTTATAAGAAGATTCCACAGGATTGCTCATGCTAGTGTTGACTCAGGGTCACTCCAGTGACTGGCTTCCCTTAAGTGTCTTGTCATACCCAGAACATCTGTTGCCCAAAATATAGCTCTACGTTTTATTTATTTATAAGCAATAAATATAACAAAAATAACTATAAAATGCAATAAAAACAATAAAATGCAATAAAATATCATTAAAAAGCAGCACACAGATCCAGTTCCACTGTGTTCTTCACTTCAATCCATGCCAAAGTTGTGGCCTTCAGTTCTTCATATAGGCTACTCGTAAGGCAGCTAATAGTCATGGGATAACTTTAGCTCTCTGGGTGGGATTTTAAACAATTCCTCTTGCTGTTGTTTCCTCTCTGTCTTTACTTTCCCAGGGCCAAAACAGGCAGTACATTAAATCAGTATCTAGCAGCTACATCTCCCCCCATCTTTTTTACTCAAGTAGATACAAGGACTGGATCTGGACCAGGACTTTAGTGGGTGGGTGGGTGGCTTTTAAGATCTGGATTGCAGCCCCTGCACCTACTCCAAAATAAAAATGAAAAGCAGATATAGCTGCTCAAAGTGGCACATTGAACAGCTGTGAAAATGAATCTGCATACAGTATAAGCAATTTATGTGTGCGTATGAATTTGTTTCCAGCCACCCATTCCATGATGTTTTTCAGACCACATCAGCTTGGAGCACTCTGCATCCTGGAATGAATTTCACTCAAGATGACGTGGACATGAACCGCCTCTGGTATTTCCATACTAACATCCTGGTTCCAGAAAGCCATGACAGCTTCCGATTTTATGTGACGGATGGGCAGAACAGCTCTCCACCAGAAAGCTTATATATCTTTATTAAAAGTCTAGCTAAAGGTAGGAAATGATGGGGATTTTTTTAGAGCATTCATAGATCAGGGGAGTGGGTGGTGGTGGGAGGGAGAATAGATCTTGGCCTGGAGGGAACTGTGTTGCAAAGCTACAGGAGGGAGCAGAAGACTACCCCTGTATCTTCTTATGTGACACTGATGTGTTTTTAAATGCATGGGTGAAGTTTGTACTTTAGTAATCTCTAAAGGATGCCATCTCTTTCCAGCATTCTGATGAACAAGCTAATTAGAATCCAATCCATTATGCGCATAACTAATGGCAGAAGTTTACAAATCTGTTGACTATTATGACTGCGGTCCCCCGTGTCTGTTCATGACTAGTGACCAAAAGGAAGAGTTCAGTTCCAAAACCTCCTTATGTGCAGAGATCGAGGATTATATCCCTGAATTTCGAAGCTGTCAGAAGTCTAGGTAGCTCTCGGAATTCAGGGCTCGAGGACAAGTTCTGAGGTGTCCTTAGGAGGTCTTCAGACCTTTTGCAGGTGAGAAGAGGAGGGTGCCACAAGCCCAACTGACTCTTCTTGTTCTTCTAGCTGGGGATGCAGGGGGTGGGGAGTGAATACTGACAAAATTGCATGAGAGGAACTGTGTGAGGCCTGTTCCAAGTATTGTTGCTAAGTCCTTTTGGAAATAAATAGAAATCACATGGAGGCACACAGGAGTCCTCGGAGTGTTAAATATTTCTAAATTTGTGCCAGGTGGCTGTAATTTATTGAACATAGGTTTTTGTGAAACAGTGCTCCTGTCAAGAAGAAGATTGGCATAAGAGAAATGGAAGCGGCTAAATCTCTGGGGGTCTTCTTTGGCGAAAACCCTCTATTGAGTTCTCCTGTGACTTGTGCCCATAACTGCTGAAGAAAACAGGGATGCCATCTGTAAACTGTGATTCATAAACACACTGTCAATCTGCCATGTTACCCTGACATCATAAAATAACAAGGAGCAGTATTGTAATAAAGAGGGGAGGCTTGCAATCAACCAATTAAATGCATCTAATTTATTTCTGTTACAGCTGAGGCTTTATTTATTAGTAAACAGCTGCATTTATTACAGGGATTTAAAAAAGAAATCCAGGAGAGTGCCAACTGGCACTTTTGGTAATCTATTAATCCTAAATAATCATCTGGGTATTTCATGTATTTTAGTGGGGAGGAAAGTCATCCACAGTTAGGCTACAACATTATACATTTGGGTGCAGAGGGGGCATTCTTGCCACGGTGCATTGTGCTATGACCTCTTCAACCTATCCCTACTCCTATGGAAGTTTCCAGAAGGACTGCTAGCCTTTGTATAATGCAACCCTAGGATGTGTAAGAGACAGGTTCCTGGGTGGGGCATCACACCTATGAGTGACTGGTGTAAAAGCAAAGATTTAGGCTGGACATCCTGCAGGGGAGAATCTCTCAAAAGTTGTGGTGGATATATGATTTAGGGTTCAAGGATTATTTTGGAGGGCAAAACCATAAATGCTGGCCTAAACTATTGCATGTTAAAGACTTTTGTGCAAAAATAAAACTTTGGGCTGGAGATAATGCTCTGGTGTTTCAAAGGTAGCATTTGCTCAATCATGGGGTGGCCCAAGGTATCCTTACTCAGGCTGCTCATTTAGCTGTGTGTTAAGTAACACATTGGGAACCAGGAATCCACATTAGCCATGGACTTTCTGCTAGGTTTTTCTTCATTCTTTTCCCATTTATACAACAGACTTGTTCCCAGCAAGGCTAGAATTTGTCAATAAGTTGTCAAAATATAATTAATTCATATTTACAAAAAGAAGAAGATTTACATAGTTTATAATTTGAGGGGAAAATCCCACTCCTTGTTCCACCAGTCCAAACACCATTTGAGTGTTAATTGAGCTCCAGGAGGAATTTTTGTTTGTGGAGGGGAGGGGGAGATGGGGGGGATGAATGTGTGTGCTTAAATGTCTCCCCCCCCTCTTTACTTTTTGCAGTTAATGAGACAATAATATGAGGAAATTAAGGCAAGCTTTGGGCAAGGCTGGCGGGGGGAGGGGAAGGAAGGGAAGAGTGAGAGTTAGGAGAGCACATTTGTAATCCTTTCCAGCTGGGATCGCGAAGCTAATACCAGGTCAAGAACTCCCCTTGTTAAACATATTCCGTTTAATGCATGGCAAAGGGTCATTCAAGATATGTGTGTGTTTGCATGTTGGTACATTAGGAAGTCACACATCTAAAGTACACCTCCCCCTTTTAACTAATCAACATGGGGATCTGTTTCAGGCATTTCCTTTCAGTAATGCAGTTTCTCTTTTAGCACTAACATTTTCTTTCAAGACCCAATAGACTTATTTGGAAGATTTTTATCTTGCCTCTTGATCAAATGATGAATGATGGCTTACAATGGATTGGAGGATGGGCTTGGTGTGATCATGCACACCAAGCCCATACAATCCAGCTGCCCTTAGTCTTCTATCCGATGGTTGGGGCCAGAGTGTGCTTCCTTTCAGCTCCTCAGCCCCAGGACAATTGGCCAAGGCCAATCCTAACATTAGGCAGACTGAGGCAGCTGGGGGATGGGGAGCAGCAGCAAGACATTGGAAGAGAGAGAGCTGTGTATGCCATCTGGCCTGCTCTACACCCCTAAGCTAACATGCTGCCCTCAGGAGTGTTGGAGGACATTGTTGTGTCACAGGCATTGAAGTAAGATCCACTTGCCAATTTGGCTGGCTCTTCTACTTGGAATGGTTGGATGTTATTTGATCCTTTGCCCCAAGCATCCAAATATCCTGGGCCAGCCCTGCAACTAGCCAGTTGAGCTGTGTGTTCTTTCTGGCAGAAAGTGAGGTCAGCAAGTTCCTTGAAGCTGCTCCTACTCTGGCCAGTGAATAGGCCTGGCTGATCTTCCCCTTTGCCATGATATTCACCCTGGGAGGCAGGAAATGCAACCTCCCAGCGGTCAACTGGCTGATGACAGAGTCCAGAGTGTGCTTCCCTGCAATCCCAGGGTAAAATTCTAAACTCTTCATTGTGCACGGTGCTCCCTTCTCTGTTATATTTTTTAAGCAAGAAATATGGGCGCATAGTAATTTTAAGTCCAGATCATTCACACCCATCAAGTTTGGAAAAAGTCTGTAAACATGGCAAATTCAATTCCCATCTCCAATAAATTCAGAGTCAAACAAGAAAAGTGCAAACCAAATAAACCTAGGAATCTGCCTACCAACAATGGGTTGAAACCTGCAGATGTTGAAATTTTACTGTTAATTTAATTCTACTCCTCTTCGGTACCTGGCTATGAAGTCTTTTGTTATGGTGAAGGGCATAAAAGAGAAAAGTCATCATGGAGTGCAATTCACTCTGAAGTTGTCCCACTGCATTTTTATTAAGCGCTGTAGGAACAGAGCTGGCTAGTCTGTTACTTTCTGGATATCTTCCCTGCACGCGACATAGTGGGAACCCTTATTTGTCTCAGACACCACCAAGTCTCTAGTTTCCAAAACTTAAGAGTGCCTGAAGCTGCTTTAGCTCTGGGATGCTTCCCAGAACTGAGACAACCCCCAATATTGGCATTACCTCATGTCTCAGGATGTCAGCACTCTTGCTAGCAATACTGGTGAGCTCTAAAATGTAGGACAGAGTTTTGTGAGGGTTTTGGCTTAGGCCAATTGGAAATGGAAAGTTTGGGCATCTGCTCCCCAGATCTATTCCAGATTGGCCACAGAACCCACAAGAAGGACCTCTCTGATTTAAGGAGATCTGGCATGAAATCTGTGAATGAAGCATTCCACTATCAAACTTACATTATTTACCAAACATTATTTTTCTGTTTGGCAGAAAAAGCCAAAGAGAAAATAAGTTAGTTGTTTCTTGTATAGTTTGGTTAAGATGTTTTGGTCTCTTAAGACCAAACTAGACAAGAAGCCATTTCTGGTACAACTTCCCCCTCCCCTCCTCTCCCTTGTTCAGTTAATCATGGCTTAGTATTTCTGCAGTGGTGCTAATCGAGGTTCATGTTAAACAGGCCGGATCTACACTACTGCTTTAAAGTGCTTTATAACAGTTATAAAGCACTTTAACTGCTTTTAAGCGCCATAAAACTGTTATAAAGTGCTTTAAAGCAATAGTGTAGATCCGGCCCTAGGTTCCCTCTTAGGGCCAAATTAGACAAGACAGCATTCATGTCATTAGGAACTGGGTCAAGAGCTTTTTAAAAGTAAATAGCAGGGACCTGGTCTTGATCAAAGTCCTGGCACAAGATAGGGTGATAGTTCTGATCTAGGTTGGGGCCCTATGCCTGCTGTTTGCACTAGGGGAAAAAGAAAAGCTTACACTGGTGCAAATGCAAGTTATTTTTTCCAATACACATAATAAGAGTTTAGGGGCACATCAGGGGTCAAAGAATCCTCCACCAAGGTCTTGACACAAATTAGATTCTCCACAACTACTCTTTACTTGCTAACTGCATGAATAGTGTTTTGTTTTGACTAGAGATGCTGCTAAAACTCAAAATTAGGCACTTGGTTGATAGAATCTGTTACATTTGTAATGTCCATATGTGTACCAAGCATGGATGGATAGCTTTAGTATTTTCATTATTCAAACCAAGTTTGATTATGAGCGCCTGCATCTAAAGCATCTAAATTCTACCATTTCTGCACGTGTCCTGATGTTGGTATTTTTTTTAACCCTTTACTTTCTGAGGAAAATGTAAATGTCCCATTTGCAATGCTCTTGGAATGACGTCACTAAATCCTTTAGTTACTGTTGTCCAAACCAATTGGCATAAAAGTTTGGATCTGAAAACTGAAGAAACAACTATATGGGTTATAATCCACCCCTTGATCAATGTTCCCTTTTCACTCATGGCTTTGTTTCCTTTCTGTATCCAGCTAGTCAACTAGGCCATTTCTCTTTAGTATTAGACATAATTGTTTTTCTTGTTTTGGTAAGTGAAAGTTTACATTAGTCCTGGGTGCTCATGGGTTGCATTGTGAAGGGATAGTGGAAAGGAAATCCAAGGAGGCTGGGAGCCCACTCCTATATGCACATTAATATATACATAATGAAATCTCAGAATAATTTTGCCTGAGAATGGATGGACGAATTTGTAACTTGATGGACAAATTCCAATTTCTGTTGGGGTATGTTTTCCCTTCACTAGTTTTGACATTGGCCAGGATTTGCTAAGTACTTTAAAATCTAAATTGCAGGCCCGACTTACACAGGACCATCATCCCTGCATCTTTCCTTTTCACCTATAAAATGGGGGATCAGAGCCACATTTTACAATACATGCATTGCATATAGCTGGAAGTTAGCATTTTGTTTACTCTAGTGTATGCATGTGTGGCCCTAAATCAGATCAGGACCATTGTGCACTAAGAGGGACAGATTAAACTCACTCCCCACCTGGTTTAAAAAAAGAAGAAGAAAAGATGTCTTCACTGATGTCAATGGAGGGTTCCCCCCTTTTCAATGTCCCCCCCCCACACACACACATGTGAGTGAAATTGCAGGATGAAACACTGGTGTATGTGTGTGAGGGGAGGGGGAGGTTTAATCCTCCCCTTCCAGTGCATGGTGGCCAATCTAAATTGGGGTTGTACATGCTTATGCTAAAGTAGACATAAAGCTAATCCTCAACTACACATTGTGCAATTAGCAATAAAAGGGGTGTATTGCGCCATTTTCCTAAGCGCTTTTCTTTTTACCTGGCTCAGATACTGGAAATGAGCCAGGAATTGAGAAAACTGCCTGGGACAATGGAATGAAATGGGGTATGTTGTTGATAGGAAGAATTTGAGGACCACTTCCCACATAATCCCATTATTTTTTATAAGACACCCTCCCAACCCCACTTTCTACGTGGATGGGATGAACTCATATGAAGAAACTTATTTTCATCACTGTCATGTTTATTTTGGGCTCCAAACTCTGATTGAGGTGGCTGCCCTTGTGAGAATTCACTGTGATTTTCATGACTGGTGCATACAATAATGTTAAGCAGGGTTAAAGGGAGGGAGGGAAAAGGGAGGGAGATTTCATGCCAGAGAAGGTGAGGAGAAAGGAGAGGAATCACATGAGGCTGAGGCCTGCTTTGGTTCTGTTAACCAGAGTGATGTCTGCCAATTTCTGATGTACTTTTGTGATATTAAAGGGAGGGGACTGCAACAAATCCAGTAACAGGAGAAACACCCTTGGCAAGGTTACAGCATCACATAACCCCATCCGCTTAAAATATCGTGCTGTGCTTAGCACATTAGGGCATTTTGTCTATCAGCCCATGTAGGGCTATTAACTTAATTGTTCTTTGTTTACAAGTGGGTCACTTTCAACAAAGAGCCAGTTTAGAATAATTCGTCAGGAGGGGGAGAATGTATGCTCATAGTACACCTGTACCTGCATCTGTGTGCTAATCCCCTCTCCCATTCCGTAGGTGTACTCACAGACATTGTGCAGCATGCCCACATGGGTGCATATACATGTATTTGCCACAACACAGAATCCCTAAGAAGGAGTGCTTAGACTAAGATAGAGCCCTCCTGTACCTTTCTGCACAAATAACTTGCATATTGAGAAAAATATTTTGTTCAATAAATTGTAACTATCATTAGGCACAAAGATTTTAAAAACCAGCAGGTACCAAAGGAATCCTTTCCCAGACTTGTTTGGCAGACGGCTCTTTCATTGATCCATGTGAAATGCTTTGACGTGGCGTCTCTCAACCCCAGCCTTCTCCCTCCTGCAATATCTGGGGGGAAGGGGGAGGGGTTGTACACACCAAGATGCTTTTCTTGTTTCCCTGCCCCCCACCCAGTTTCCTCTATGGAATATTAAAGAACTGACACCCTTCGACACACAAACACACCGGCACACATAGACATCTACACCCTTCGATTTTCTTTTTCCTATGTGTGATGTTTCTCTCTCTCTCCCCCCCCTTTTTTATTTTAGGTGACATTGTTCTATTCACCAAACCTGTAACTTTAACAGAGGGTGACAGGGTGACCTTGACGACAGATGTTCTTATGGCAACAGATGGCACTGGTAAACCCGAGAAGCTGCTGTATGCCATTTCTGTGCCACCTGTGCATGGTCGGATTGAGTACATCAATTATCCCGGCGTGCCCATTTCCCGCTACAGCCAGTTGGATGTTGTGGCCCAGAAGGTTTGCTACATTCATGACAATAGCCATGAGGCTAGTAAGGATTCATTCAGGTGAGGAGGCCTCCTCTTTCGTATTTTCTTTCTCCCCACCCGCTGCTTTGAAATATAGGTGAAGGAAATTTTTCAGAAAGCTGAGTGTTAACATAATGTTTGTGTGGTGTTCGATGGACATATACTTATTATTGAAACGGCTAGCATGAAAGATCAGAAGAAATAAAATCTCCTTCTATCAATGCAGCCAGTACCAGCCATTGATTAACTATAACATTTCAAGCCCTTCAGCCAAAAGCAGTGGGAGACGAGCACACATGATATTGCAGGATATTTTTTACTGACTTCTTAATTAATTAGCATATGAAGACAGATCAGTACATTACACTGGAAGTCTGCCTCCCCACATAAATACACACACACACACACACACACACACCAGACATTAGGTGGCAAGGAAGGGGTACTGATAATTCTGTTACTGTTATTCCCCATCTGAAAGTATAGTGCTCTCTGGGGTAGTTTTTTTCCAGTCGGCAGGAAAAAAAATCCTACAATATTGTCTGAAATCATTGATAGAAGTTAATCCAGATGGTGGTGTCATTTCTAAAGAAAAGCATATGTTGGCTATTATGGTACTTAAATGTAATGGTTTTATGTACCTCGAGTGGGCAGAACAGGGAAAAAAAAACATAAAGAAGAATCCCCCCCCCTCTCCTCTCTTCCTACCAAGTACAGCAGAAAATAGATTTCATTTTTTTCTTTCCACTGAATTTCCCAACAGATGTGGCAAGTTTAATGGATTAGAAGCTCATTAATACCATCCTCTGGTAGAAAAGAAGAACCCATATTGCTTAAATCAGTAACAGGATAAGCACTTAATTTATAGCTCACTTGGGTATCATCCCCTTCTAAGTATTTTGCTCTTCTTCACATACACAAGGGCTAAGTACATGTTACATGCAAACATGAGTATTAGGGTCCTGACACCATTTTTTATTTTTAGTGTATTTTGAAAGAGCATGATGGAGTGTAGAGGAACAGAGAGAGGGGAGGGTTGGGGTGCATAACTCTTTCCCTGCCTTACCAAGCACACAACTGGAACCCAGTGGATGGGAAAGATGCTTGGGATGCTTCAGGAACTGACATGAGGGCGCCTTCCCACCCACCCCTGCAATTTCACCCTTTCAACCTCTGCCTCCCGGAGCTGTTTTTCTAAAAAATAAAAATGGGGCTGGACCCCTTAACTTGTTTCTTCTTTCCAGTTTCAAACTGGAAGTTATTTACATTCCCTTGACACCAAATGGGCACTCTAACTAATTTTATTCTTGCAGTGATTAAGTGTGTATAATTTCCTAAGAAATGAGTTAAATTAACAAGAGGAAGAAGGAATCAGTAAATCATGTAAACAGCCTCTTTCTAAGTGAGGTTAAGACAGTCATTAAATAAATCACAGGTCTTGAAGCTGGGTCTCCTCTCTCCCTCTCCCTCTCTCTCTGCATGTGTGTGTCTAAAATACTTCCTTCATTCTCTTTTCCTTCCCCCACGTTCCTTACACCTTTGCTGTTTCAGGGATGGGTGTGTGTGTGTGTGGATGCCAGCTTCAACAATGTGCTGGCTACTCAGGCTCCTTAATAGGGCATTGGGTCTGGTTACCACTCGGTAATAGAGATTAGGGGTGTGCACGGACCTCTCGCTCCGCCCCGCGGTCACTAATTTCGGATTGGCCCGCTCTGCTCCACGCCGCTCCGCCCATACTCCGCTCCTCTTCGCCGCGGAGCTCCGGTTCCGAATTGGAGCTCCGCAGTGGAGGGGAGTGGCGCCAGGTAAGGCCGGGAGAGGAGGGCGGGAGGTTTACCGGGCCCTGCCGCCATCGCCGCCCGTGCGGCGACGGCGGCAGAGCCCGGTAAGGGACCAAGGGGGAGGGGGGCCTTACCTGCCTCCGTCCGCGGTCAGTCAGCATCTTCAATTGAGCCCGCGGTTCAACCAGGAAGTCTGGGCCGCAGCGGCCCAGACTTCCTGGTTGAACCACGGGCTCAATTGAAGACGCCGACGGACCGCGGACAGAGGCAGGTAAGGGAGAGGAGGGTGGGGGTGGGGTTACCGGGCCCTGCCGCTGTTGCCGCATGGGCGACAGCGGCAGGGCCCGGTAAACCCCACTTACCTTTCCGGCAGAGCTCTGGATCGAGGCGAAGGATCCGCCTTCACCTCGATCCTCTTCGCCACGCTCCGCCGGCCCCCCAATCCTCTTCGCTTCCGCCTTAAGGACAGGCGAAGCCCCCCGCTCCGCTTCTAATTCGCCGGTCCGATTAGAAGCGGAGCACATCCCTAATAGAGATGTCAGAGAAAACCAGAATAGAACCAAATGAGTTCTTATTTTTCTGACTGTGACCTGCAGATTCTGCAGTAGATTGGCTTTTCTTCTCTCAGGCAGAGCCCACCGACTTGCAGACCATTTTCCTAACCTTTGGGATTTTTGTACAAATTTCATTATGGAAAAATGTACAAAAATTTAAAAGAACTGGCTAAAAATGCACATTTACCCCATAGGTTAAAGCATGAAAAACGCACATTTGGGGGAATTTGCAAATTTTGGGCTCTGTGTGTGTGCGTGTGTGAATTTGCACAAATTTGTATCTGTGCAACTTTGGATACTCAAAAAAATCCAATTTCATTGATGGGCAGATGACAGAACGAAAGGTACCTATCAATCCGTGAAACACTGATAGAATGGGTCTTGCACAATGCATACATACCTTCTGTGTACCCTTTTCTCTGTGAATCTCTCTTTCCTGCTTTTTAATTCTGAATCCCATCCTCCTTTCCTACTTTATCAGTTTACTTTTCTACTCACTTCCTGTCCTGAAACCTGCCATTCCCAGGTAGCGGCAGCAAAACCCAAACATAGATACTTCTTGCCTTGCTACAGAAACCAGGGGGCTCGCATTGCTTTCCACATTCCCAGCACAGGTTCAGGGGATGGATCCATCCCCTGAACCTGTGCTGGGAATGTGGAAAGCAATGCGAGCCCCCTGGTTTCTGATCCATCTCAATTCACACAATCATTCACTTTAAGCCACTCTATTTGTCAGACACAATCTAGATAGCATCAAGGGGAGGCCATTTGACTCCATACCAGCATTGACATTTTTCTCTCAGGGCAGAGGCATACAAATTGCATTCCCTGTCCCAGTTGCCTAGGAATTCACCCTGGATAAATAGTTGTAAAGTGAAGAGTATATTTCATCAACAAAGAGCATATTCATGGACATACTGTCCCATTCATGAGTATAAAGCTCCCCCACACATACAAAAGGGAAATGCTACATCTGTTTTTAGTAAGATACCTCCAAACATACTACCAGCAAAAAGCACAGGTGTAGTACACAGAGGTGTGTTGCTCATATATAAAATAAACCCAAAGCACACCTGTGTTTCACAGGAGACTTCAGGTAAAACTAGATAACCATCTACGTCTTGATAGATCCCTAAAAATGTGGGTAGGAGGAAGGTGAGAAGTGTTGGGCAGGCAGGAGAGGAGAGCTGATCACACCCCTTTCTTTTCCACATGCTTTTCCCTCCCCCATGCCAGAAAACTGTGTCTCCCCAACTGTTATTACCTTGCAGGGATTGTTTCCATGCGTGGAACACCACGAAGAGAAAAAGGGCTATGGAAAAATGATTTTGGGGTACAGGTATAGCTTTAAATCCCCCCCCTCTCTCTCACACACACACACCTGCTGATTGGCGATAATGAGTTGGATCAGCCACTATTGATATATTAGATATGCTGGAGAAATCCTCAACGGACTTAGGAATCCGACCTCCAAAATCTGCAGCAGCCCAGTTCTCCCTGCTGGTATTGGCACCAGAAGGTAAAATGGAAAGATTGTTCACTGTGTGCAAATTTCATCTATTTTTTCCCATTTAAAAAATAGAAGATACAGCTGTAATTAGCATGTTTTATGTAAATTGTGGCTCCAAAGGGCTTAGTAATGCATAAATTGTGGGCACAATTTCTATTTCTATTTACACACAGACACACACAGACACACCTGAAAAAAGTTCCCAGATTTTAGGGGGAAACCCATAGCTCAGCCTGTAAATGCAAACTGAGCTGGGCAGGCAGAGGGAATCCATGAGGCCAAAAAGGGCTGGATTTGCAAATGATGGACATCCCTGATTAGAATAACCTGATGGGTTCAATTGCTTCTCCAATAGATTCAATAGATTTCAGAGAATCTTGGAGCTTTCCTTCTTACTCCTGCAAAGCAATGAGCATTATCACTCCTGAGCATTGACTTCTGCTTCGTAGAGCCATCCGACTTTGGCCCTCTGTTTTTTAAAAAAGGTTCAAGCCTGGATTCAAGGCTGACTGATTGTCAGATGTGTTTTACAAATTATATTCTTGCTGTCTCCAACATGGTGCTTGTGGGTGCAAAGGTGCCTATGAACACCTGCCCTGATGCCTTCTATAGTAGGAAGAGCCTTGACAAGTACATAGAGATGAGAGAAGAAGCGAGAAGAACATCACTCTTTCCAGTAGAAGCTGGTGACTCTGATTTCTGTAGGGCTGTGCATCCACTCTGGGTTTCAGTCAGAACCAGCCAGAACTCTAAGGAGTGTTCCAAGGTGATGAACTCTAGCCCCAAAATTGATTCAGCAGCTTGGATAGCTCCTGTAAAATTCTGGCTGGTTCTGACAAATACCCAGAATGGATTCACAGCCCCACCAAAATTCGAGCCACCAGCCTCTACTGACTCTTTCCCCTTCCTTCCTTTCCATTCTGAGATTGAAACCTGAGCAGCTGACCAAAGCTGGAACAACCAGGAGGAAAAGTGCCCTGTAAAAATATTTAGAAAGAATAGAGGAACGAAGGAAGGAAGGAATTGTTGGCTGGGCAGGGCCAGAGTGGAATGACCCAATGGAGAGGGAAGATGGGAAAAGAGAGTAGACCTCACTGGCCCTGATCAGAAGACACCTTAAACTATGGCTTTAACCACAGTGACTAAAGCAAAAAGCCTTAATCACCATGGTTAAAGCCATAGTTTAAGGTGTCTTCTGAACACAGCCACTATGTTTTCTCTCTTCCTCTGTCTGTGTATGTGTCTATGTTCCTCTTTCCTTTGTATGTTTCCTCTTTCTCTGGATCTGTGTGTGACATAGCAGTCATTCTGTGAATGGGTCTGCTCCTATGGCACCCATGACATTCTCTCAAAATTTCAAATGTGTCCATTGGACTCAAGAGGTTGGGAATCCTCATAACTAGACAAAGAGAAGCTGTGGTAGTAAAGCAATGTTGTTCTCAACGTGCTCACAAGCATTGTGATTGTGTATTCCAGGACTCAGCCCTTGCACTGAAAGCAATTCAAGAGGCTGATCTCTGCTTCTGACATAAAGTATCCAGATGTCCTCCTGTGTGTATTCAGAAAGTTAGGGGTTCCATTGACATTGGATTACATGAAGGACACCCATGGAATTCAGGCAGTCATGCGATTTTGATAATTGAGGTTCAGATAATGGGAATTTTTCATTGTATCTGACACATCTGTTCAGTGTAAAACTTACATTTGCTCTGATTTTAAGATTAAAAATTCCAAATTGATCTCTGCTGGTAGCTTGGAAGCAGCTGCTGGCATAATGTTGTCAGCTCTCAACCATGTAACTGGATCCAATACCCTTTCCTGAAATGGAGGTTGAGCGCATGAAAGATATTACATGCTAAGTATCTGTAGGAGAGGACACCATCTGTATGGTTCTTCCATTGGATGATTTAAACCAGGTACATACGGAGGTCACTGTGGAGCGCGGATGAGTAGAGGAATATCATTCCAGTGCTTACAAAGGGTTAAAGGGAGGGGAGATTAAAATATCTTCTTAATATTTTTTTTAAATGTGCACTCTAAATTAATTTCTACTGGTAATCCAGATCGGGTTAAATAACTCCTCATTATTCTGCTACACAGCTGAGGCTTCTCAAAATGTTTATCTTGTTTTGTAACTGGTACCTTCTGGCATATTCCTGTGCCAACTCTTGCAGCTCCTGCTATATTTCATTCTCACTATTTTTGGAATGGAGCTGCTGGTTCCAGGTGATTTAATAAATTGCTTTTTTCTTTTTTCTTTTTTTTTTTCTTTTCTGCTTTTTGTTTTTTGTTTTTGGTGGTGTGTTCCTTTTAACTTACCCATCTGCGCAACACATGCGTAACTTGCAATCTGTTGGCAGTTTGCAGAAAGACAAACTGTCAGAGCTACGTGCATTTGACAACTTTGTTCCCAATTAGATTAGTGGTAATTTTAACAGATTTCAGGCCAGTCGGGAGAGGAGGAGGAGAAGGAGAGAGAGAGAGAGAGAGAGAAAGGGAATGACATGTTATTAAAGCATCAATTTTGACAGACCTTGAGCACATAGAGCATCAGTGTAAATTATATTAAATGCTTTAATTAAAGCTATGAAAGATTTACCCTTTTAAACAGTAAGTGATTGCACTGCAAATATAAAGGGAAAGTGGATAACAGTTTCCTAAATGGCTTATGCTGTTTGAGACGTTGCACCAGTCACTTCCTCCACCATAATCTATGAGTGTAATGTTGGATGCATCGTTAATTATTCATAGGCACATCTATGTAGCAGATGTGATTAAAAACATGAAGAGTAGCAGTCAGCGACTGAAGCACTGCCTTAAAAGGGAGGGGGGGGGAGAGAAAAGAAGAAATCATGGTTCAAGCTTCTTTGCAATACAAAGCTGCTTAAAATCTGCCAGAGAATGTTTAGAATTGTGGTTAGATATCCCTGGTGCGCATGCGTGCTCACACACGCACACACACACCCCTATCCAAATACAATGAATTCTTACTGATGTGGAATGAAACTCCAGTATTCTCATGGAGTTTCCCTGCCTGCAAGTAGTGTTTTATGTGTTTCAACTCAAACAGTAGATCTTATCTACATGCACAAACACACTACTTTGAATATACATGCTTATACACTTCTCTCTCCCCCCTCCTCTCTATAGAGAGAAACAGACCTCTCTCTCTCTCTCTCTCTCTCTCTCTCTCTCTCTCTCTCTCTCTCTCTCTCTCTCTCTCTCTCAATGAATAGGGTAGCCATTTGTGCATTGGAGTATCAGTATACCCTTCATTGGGTAGAATATTCACAAAAATACTATGACATCACAACAGTTCAGCCTATTAGTAGGAGTGGCGTAGGGACTTAACAAGACAGACAACAAATGATAGCCAGGTTTTGAGCTATGGGGTATGTGCATGATATATGCTACATATCATTTTGATTTTTAAAGGCAGAGAGAGGTTAAGTATTTTGCAGGGTGCTGAGATATAATGTGTGTCTGTGTGGTCTGTGTAAAAAACATGTGTTCACATGCTTACTAGATGTATCTCAGTAAAGCATGGACTAAACATTTTGGCTTAGGACAACATTATATAGGACCAGTTTCCCATCACACCGGCTCATGCTAATTATGTTGTGCTAGAGGCCATTGCTAATGCTACATCAATTGTGTAAGTGTAGTGGCAGTCTTCGACATTACCCATATATTTTGCTCAATTTACTCTGAGTGCAGAATTTGGATTTTTACAGTGGAGGTACAGAGGGGTGGTACAGAGTATGCCCAATCCTGGGAAAAAATAAAATGCTGAACACCAATGCATGAAAAAATTGAGTACTTTGGCATAGTAAGGACAGATATGTGCTGCCATTTCTAAGGTGAGAGAAGGAATAAGAACTGGAGCTAGTGTGCTTCCACACAGAGGATTGCTAGTGCTAACATCCAGATGGCACTGTGCAGCTATTCTGTAGTTTCTTCCTTAATGGATTTTCTACATTAAGGAAAAAGATGGAAAGAGTAGGAAAACACATAAGTAGAAGTAGAAGACATTGTTATCTGAACCCTATACATTTCCATGAAATAGTCAAGGTGATCATGACATAATAAAAGCCTCCTTTGGAAGCATTCCTAGATTTATAGCTATTGCCAGGCTCAGACCTCCTGACCTTTATAAAAAAGAGAACTGCCTAAATCTTGAACTAGGCAAGTATCTCACTGGTGTGTGTTTGATATTTAGGTGGGGAAATGGTTGCATAATTGGAATGTAAAGCAACAACATTGCTCCTGTGTGCATACAAATCACACCTGGCACATAGGTCTTGCAGCCCTTCCCTATCTTCAGTAAAGGTGGGCAGGAGCTAAATACAAGCCTTATGTTTGCCGCAAAGGTTAATTTCAGATCAAAGCACATCCAATAATCATCCATCCCTGGAAAAGCAGCAGATGTACATAGGCACTTAGGCTGCAATCCTATGCTCACTAATTGGGGTGTAAGTTCCATTGAACTCAATGGGGCTTACATCTAAGTAAATAAACATAGGATTGCACTTACAAGTAGAGAATTGATTGCTCACATGACTTTGATCAGTATTTGCATCAAATAGCCATTACAAGTTGTAAGTTCAGTACACTATAAGCTTACTTTATTTTCTTACAGCAGACCCTGGAAGTGGTGGTGGTGGTGGCGGTGGCGGTGTGTGTGTGGAGTAAAGTAGTACTGATAGCACACAGCATTTGTCTTAATTAGTGCTAATATGTGAGAAGTACCTAGAGAAGCAGCAGAGATTGACAATACAGGGAAGGCTGAATACAGCTATAAAGGAATTAACCAACCTGCCTAAAGACATGAAGTCTCCCAAGCTTTGTGTCTGAATAAATTCATGGGTATTTGTTAAAAAGAAGAACACAGTGAGAAAAATTAAATGGTGTTTTGGAAAAACAGACAAATGAAATGGATATTGAGGCCACAGAACAGGATGGGAATATCCATTGACAAATTGCTAAATTAAAATGGTGTCCCATGGGGCATATTTTTGCGCTTCAGTGCCGTATGTAAATAAGGGCTAATGCTTAGCATTTAGAGCATGTGCAGGGCTATGCATGTCTTGTCAAAAGTGAGTTCAGTGGGACTTACCCCTAAGTAAATGAGTATAGAGTTCACTCAAATAACCTCATTTATTACCAGAATAAACATTACAACAGCCCTGTCAGTTGTTCACTATTATACCCATTTTGCAGATGGTGAGTTGAGACTGAGGGACTAATATCTAGGTATGGTCACCTAATGAATTTGTGGCAGGAGCTGAAATTTCAACAGGGAACATCCTGGGTAACAGTTCAGTCTGTAGATCAGGAGTGGGCAATACGCAGTCCGTGGGCAAACCACTGTTGATTTGGCACCACCAAATTTGGTGGCATGGTGGCACCACCAGAAGTACAACTGTACTTACCAGAAATTCTTCTTTCTCCACTGAAACTTTCATCATTGTTTGCTTCATGATCTGACTTCAGTGTTTGCTGCATAAACAGCGTTTCCTGCCATAGTCTGTTCACAGTTCTCCCTTACACCCGAGTCCTTGACTTTTGCAAGAGATTACACTATAAGACCCCAGGCAATTTAATGCTGTATGCATTTTTGTCACCGCTTCTGCTCCTTCTCTTTGACTCCTACTCCTGTAAACACTGACAGGTGTGCTCTAGCAGCCATTCATGTGCAGTGCTCCACATGGCACATTGTAGATTGGTGATGTCATTGCAGAATGCTAAGCATGCCTTCAAACCTGCTGAAAGTGTCAATGCAAGGAACAAAATGTAGGTTGAAAAAAATCATGTGTGGTTCTGGTAATGGAACAAAAATGAGAAACACTGAGAATGATGTTGACACAGTTTAAAAATACTTGGCATAGAATTCCTAGAGGAATGTGGGGCATTTCGTGTATCTTTTTTTTAGTGTGCATTTATATACCACATTTGCGAGTGGAGAAGGAAGCCTTAGAAATAAAATATGGACACCAGAGCTTGGGATAAACTAGGGCCTCTTTATTTAAACAAGGACATTCACCCCTCCATGGATCTGTGCATAAACTTGTGGGAATCTAGCTTGTTTGTCTTCAGGCAACTAGCCTGCCAATCAGGGCGAGCCACTCAGTTGAACACAGGAGTCAGGTGACCTGGCCTCTTTTCCCAACTACACTTGAGTGTTTGGTGAGACTGACCAGCATCATCCTCTCTCAAGTAGATGAGACAAGACGGTCCACAAAGACAAACCATATCCTGACATGAAAGCTGCCGAGCCCCCGAGGAGCAGGACCTCTGCATTGCCAATCACCGTAAAGGTGCCAGAGTGCTCACCATCCCTATTCTCACTTCCCAAAATTCCTGCACAACCCTGTCACTCACCAATTGACCTATTTATCCTTTACTTTAAAGATTAAATCCAGTATGGAGCAGGCAAAAACCTGTGCATTTACTAAATGACAGGGGAAATTCCTACTCAGCACCCCCTACAAAGAAGGTGACTGGCTATTCCCATACTAGTTGATAGGGAGGAGGGTAGGGCTGGAAAAGAAAGAGGCCGAGAGCCATGTGGGGCAAGCCTTATATAACCTTGGCTCTGCCCCTGCACAAGGCTGTATGTATGCCGTTCACACATACAAGTCTCTATCTGCCTCCTCTTTCGCAAAAGCTACCCCACTCCCAAGCTGTCCCAGCTGGGTGGGGATCGGGCTTCTGCAGAGGCATCATTTTAAAATGCTAAAACAAACAAATGTTGCAACAGAGTTCTCTGACATGTGGTTCCTTCAGAAGCAGATGGCATGAGCTCCTTGACTGAGTTATCTTACTTCCTCTGTCTTTTGTCCAATTCCTAAAGCTGTTCTTGGTCAGAGCCCATTCCCAAGAGAGGTGTCAGAGGTCAGCATCAGTGGACACCTAGTGAGGGCCATTCAGCTGAAGTGGGGCCACTGTCAATCCCTAGAGGTCTCTGGCCCTGCTGTTGCTATTGTTGCCCAGTCACCTGCCCTCTCCAATTGAGCACCTATTGAGAGGAGAAAGTAAAAGGAGTGAAGTGGTGGTGAATAGGAACACAGAGAGAAGAAAGTAAATGAGCAGTAGCAGAAGTATTGGTGAGCAGAAGTGGGCAAATTCAGATAGGGAGCCCATCGAGAGTGTCTTTCTCCCAAAACTTGGAACCATTCAATTCTGTCTAATGTCATGTGAAAAAATGGTACCGTAATAATAATAATAATAATAATTAATAATAATAATTTAATGTTATCTCCCTCTTTTTTCTGTAATAGTTTTACCATCAGTAATGGTCATGTTGAGAAAAAAGGCCTGCTAAAATTGAACATTGAACACACTGACCAGATTCCACCTACTCTACTGCATAACAAAGGTCTCCATATCGTGGAGGGTAGTAAAGGATTTTTAACTCCAGATGTTCTTCAGATTACAGATGTAGATAGTCCAGTAAAAAACCTCACCTATATCATCACACAGTATCCGCAATATGGTCATTTATATATGGAAGAGACTGTCATGCACCGGGGGGAATTTACACAGCTGGATGTGGATAATACAAAAGTGTACTACAAGCATAATGGAGGAGCCGGACAAATTGATAAATTTTCATTTATAGCTACAGACAAAGTTAATAATGGAGTTTTGGTCAATGGCCAACTGAGAGATGACCCAATAGAATTTACAATACAGGTATGTATTAATATGAAATTATTTCTTCTTTCTATACATGGTAAAAGTTTCTTATGATTTAACCATGAGGTTACAGTTAGAATTTACCAACTCAAGAGAAAAGTTGAGAACAAAGAGACTGCCTGATAGAATAAGTAGCATCTGCCATCCCATTGGGGTGTATACCTAACAAATCATCTTATGGTGAATTTGTCATATCAAAAGTGAGACATTATATTCACACCACGCCTGTAGCTAGGATGCCATCTTGGTTGAAAATTGTCATTAAAGCTCTCTGATGTGGGGCCAATTTATTAAACTGAACAGACACAAAGTGGACACAGCAAATGTGCCTTTAACAATTCCATACAAAACAAAATTTTGGCAAGTTCTTTTTCCTCATCCCTATATTTTGTTACAGTTTTGTGCTAAAATTCTATCTTTAGTACCTTTAATAGCAGCACAGGAATCTTCTTCAACATCAGATTTTTGAAGGGTTGCAATGATAATACTAATCAGGATGTGGACCCAAAACGTTATCAGAGAAGCTGGTTCCCACATTCATAATCAGTGCCATTAAAAATAAAAATAAAAATAAAAAGATGATGGGAACATTCAAAACAAACCTCTAAACTGGTTGCATGAATTAGCCCTCTGATTTCCATGTAACAAATCTCTCAGCTATGTTTTTAAATGCTGCAGTTTACCTTTGAAATTTAGCTCTGTGCCTTTAAACCTACTCTTCGATGTTAGGTACACATTTAACTGCTTATTCAGGACTGAAAGGCTTAACATGTCTGGTAAATCAGCCTCGGTGGCCACCAGAGAGAGACACCTCTGGCAAAAGTTCAGAAATCAGTGTTTCGGAAAGATTGGTTTGACCAGCTCTCATGTGAGCGTGTGTTCCCGACCAAATGCAGTCAAATTCTAAATGACATTTAACTGCTCCCTTGCTGCACCTAACTGCAGTCAAAACCTCCTAAACCTCAGAGGATGCTCAAGCTGAGCCTATTTAGGCCTTCATCTATTGTGGCTTGGTATCCCTGTTTTATGGATATATTTTGAACAAACTGTTTTTGTACTGGTTTGTTGAGCAGTCTTCTATGTGATAAAATGTGCAATGGGGACTTCTGTTTATTGTCAACAACCGTGATGCCCACAGCCTGGTCTGATACATTTTTACTCAGAAGTAACTGCCACTGAGTTCAATGCAACTTACTCCAAGTAAGTGTGCAAATTATCTTTAAACAGCCAATATGCAAAGTGGTCTTCATCCCCTTATGATTAAAATCAACAGTGCCTTTTTAGAAGAGTTGCAGGTTTTGGCACATAAAGTGTTAATGGGAAGTAGCTTCTAAGTTGCATGTTTCTTAAAACTCGTGGCCTAGTTTACTAATCAGTTGTCATAAGATGTCAGATAGGGAATCATCACTTAAGGATTGCAGAACGCAGTCAGTCAAGCAACTAATTGGTTGGACAGTGGCATGAAGGTGTATGTCCCAGAGGAGGGTGAATTATCAGAACAGGTGAAGAAAGTTTGGATAGATGAGCATCTCAGTGGTATAAAACTCAACACTTGGCTGAATTACACTGATGTCAACAGGGAGGGCAGGTTTGTTCTTTCTTTGGGGACTGCACATCATCACAGTGGACTGAAATACCGTCATTCCCCCTCTCTGGTCTAATTTCAGAATGAAACTGCCAGTCAGCTAAATGCTTGAAAGAGCATGACCCAAGCTGTAGGAGGCTGGCATACTTTAATAATAATAATAAAAGGTTCTGCATCCTGAAAAGCTTGTACTTTTTCCATTGTCACTTCCTTTGCAACTTGTTCCTCTCTTTGCGTCCTTTTCCCTAGTCAGCAAACCTGATCTGGCAGCCCATCATAACACACCGCCTGCCTGTATCCCCTCCTGGTTCCCAAGAATATAATCACTAGGAATTCCAAGAGCCTGCCCTGTGAAAACCTTCCAGAAATTTCACAAGCAGCTTGTCTTGTTGTTTATAGAAAGCCTAAGAATCCCTTCCTTTGTTTATTGCGTAGAATGACATGAACCATTGTCCTGGATGAATGGCTAAGAACCCATACGAACCCCAAATTCTACATCTGCTTTAAATAGCTGAAGACAGCTTTGGCTAATGGGCAGTATAATATATATATATATATATATATATATATATATATATATATATATATATATGAATGAGAGAATTGGGAAGGGAAGGGATCATAAAAGTCCCTATATCTGAATCCTACAAATGTCCTACATAGAACAGATGAATGATCATGCCATGTTGTCTGTTTTCCAAACTGTAATCTAGCAAGTGATGTCCACGATAAGCACGGATGTCTGGATTTCCATGCAATTGAATCGATTATTAAGTGAAGCAAAATGCAATGTCAAATCTCGTGTTTAATATTCAACTTGAACACAACATATGAGTGAAGAAACTCTCTCTTGTTCTACGAACAGATAGAACCTCAAGATAAAATGGCTCCAAAAGTCCTTGTAAAGTCAAGCCCAACCACCATACAGAACCTGAAAGATGGGAGGTTTGCAATCCCTATCACTGTTCACAGCCTGAAAATCACTGATGCTGATAGTAGAGATGAGGAGCTCATCTTTAATATTCGGCGGCAACCTTTCTTCGGGTATCTTGAAAATCCAAGAGGAGGTATTTTATTTCTTTGAACTCTAAAATGTAAGAGCTTGAATTACCGTCTATCTATCCATGGTGCACAGAATCGTCTTTGTTTTATGTAACAAACATTGCAATCTTGTACATGTCTGCTCAGAAGTCAGTCCCACTGAGTTCAATGGGACTTATTTCCAGGTAATTACAATATTAATTTGGTCTTAAGGATGTAAGCTGTCTAAAAAAACTGTTTGATATACAGAGGATAAATATATTTAAATATATATTAAAAAATATAGTAAACAACAAGAGAACACTAATATTTTGTAAATTGCTTACATGGCATTAATAAAATACAAATAAAAACTTGAGCAGAGCATCCTTATACTCCAAGTATGTTAGGGGACAAGATTCCCTGCCACTACACAAGCACAACATCCTATACTTGCCCATCCCACAACAACAAACGTCCGTTCTAGAACAGCATGCCTGCTCAGCATGAAACTTCCTTGGTGGTCTTGGGCCAGTCACTCTCCTGCAGGTTTGCCCACATTAAATGAAAACATGCAGTGCTGTTCCCAAACATAAGGCCAACCAAAGCAGAAGACAATTGCTCCTTCTCCCTAGACTAGCACTAAGAGCTTTTCTACACAAGGTTGTGAATCACTGTATCTATTTTCATTTTCATCACAGAATTGAGATCCGAGCTCTACACAAAGAGCTTTCCTGCTCCTTTCCTCAGTTCCTGTTTTTTCCACTACATATCCTCTAGGTGGCCCTACGCTTTAGCAGACTAGTGCAAATACACAAGTAGAAAAAATATTTTCTTTCACTTTTAGAAATAATGTCCCATTTTTCCCACTCTAAAAACAAAACAGGAAAGTGTTCTTTAAAAACAAGAGCAGAACTGGAGGATCACGATGCCATCTAAACAGCCCATAACCAACTGTGAGTAAGGAATCATGAGTACACAATAAATGCCTCATGCAGAAAACCTAATTCCTGCCTTTATCCATCTCCTTTTTAACTTAACTCATTAGTTTATGATGGAGTGGATGCAGAATTTGTCTCCTGTGGATGGAAAGCGTTCTTCTGTTTGTGGAAGGCTTCTGATCCGGTGAAGCATTTCCTCTGGCAGAATTTTTCCAGCCCCTCCCCCTGCAGCCCTCTGTTCCCCAAAATCAGGTCCTGGGGGTTGGGAGATCCTCTGCTACAGGGGTGGGGAGGAATCTGTGAAAATTGACTTTCTTACACCTTCTGCCAAAGCATTCTATGCATAAATCCACTCCATAGTGGCTCCAACACATTTACTATTAACAAAAATATCTCTGGCTATTTTACAATAAACATTAAAGCCACCCTTCCCAGGATGCTGACTGAGCAGGGTTGCTTCATGGTGATGAATGGCACGGCTTCCCTGGACCCCACCCTGAAATGTAATAAACAAGCAAGGGTGTAATCGTATGCACACTTACCTGGGACTTACTTCTGAGTAAACATACATAGATTCTTCCATCCACAAAACATCTAAAATAGATTCTTCCATCCACAAAATCATTCAAAATAGTAGTATGTGCATTGGCCTGAAAACTGAACCTTCTACTGCGGTCTAAAAATGTAATTCACATATGAACCTGTAGTCTTTACACTTAAAATAAATGCACTGTTGTTTCCAACAAGCTTCCTCTCTAGTAAAGCACAGCAATTATATGACTCACTGTTTATCTAATAATGTAATTAACATTTGCCAGCTCTGAAGCCTAGAATACTGTCTTAAAACATTTGTTTGAAAAGTTGCCTTGTCTTCAAGCTGTCATTTTTAATGTGACGGAAATAATTATCTTATAATGAATAAGGTTAGACAGCTTAAAATGATTTGAGGTTCAAAGAGCTACGAGTCAGATAAATGTATTATTGTGAAGAATACTGTATAGGAAAAACCTATGCTTTTTTATACTACTGTGTGCTCTATTGCATTTTCTCTCTCCTACAGGTGGTTTTGTGCTGAACTCATTTACTCAAGATGATTTAAACCAGCATAACATTCGGTACATCATAAATCCCTCCACTGAGGTAACTTCAGATAGCTTCGAATTTGATGTCTCGGATAAAGCAGGCAATACAATCGTTCCAGAAATGTAAGTGTCAAGAGTCAGGGTCAGTGTATTTAGTGAGAAACAACTTCAAAAATCATAGTATGTGAAGACCTGTCCTTTAAAGTATTCCACTGACTCAGTACAGTTTTATAAATGCTCAATGGCCCTGCTCAGAAGTCATCTTAAACCATGGCTTTAACAGAAAGCCAGTCTGTGTTCAGAAGATACCTTAAACCACAGCTTTAACCATGGTGAATAAAGCAAAAAGCCTTATTCACCATGGTTAAAGCCATGGTTTAAGATGTCTTCTGAATGGGCCCAACGTTTAACATTGCAAGGAGAATTGATTTAAGATACATGCATATCTCTCTGATAGTATTGGGCTAGAAGGATCTGGTCAGTTCTGTGGTATACATTCCATTGTGAAGGTTTAGTGCTTTTGGTTTGTGAGTCTCCCCTCACTCCCACCCCACCCCCAGTTAGGATCTTGCTTGTATCAATATAAATCAAATCAAATGAAAAGCACAAAAGCATTATACAATGTTTTTGTGCCCTCTTGATGCTTATTCTAGCAAAAGCCAAAACTGTCATGAAGTGCTAACTCACCACATTTGTTTCTCAGTACAGAAAAAAGACAAGGGATAGGAGAGGGAAATAGAGGGGGCACACAGCCCATAAGTAGCAGAACAGTTGAAAGAACAAAGGTTTAATAGTGGAGGGGAGGGAACCACCTGTGCTAACTGCTAGACTGATTTTCATGGAGGAAATGGTATGAGAATAATAGCCATAATAATTCGATTTATTTATTTATTACATTTGTATACCGCCACATAGCCGACACTCTCTGGGCGGATTACAAAAGTTAAAACTAGGGATGTGCTCCACTTCTCCTTGGACCGGAGAAGCAGGAGCAGATCAGGGGGCTTCGCCTCCGCTTTAGGCGGAGGCGAATTGGATCGAGGGAGCAGCGGGTGAAGGCGGATCCTTCACCTCAATCAGGAGTTCCGCAAAAAAGGTAAGGGGGTTTTTCTTGGCCCTGCCGCTGTCGCTGCCGCCCATGCGGTGACGGCGGCAGAGCCAGGTAAGGGGGAGGGGGGTCTTACCTGCATCCGTCCGTGGTCCCGCGGCTGCTTCAACTGAGCCTGAGGACTCAAACAGGAACACTAGGCTGCAAATGCAGCCTGGTCTTCCTGTTTCAGGCCTTGAGCTCCATTGAAGCAGCCGCAGGTCCGCAGATGGATGCAGGTAAGGGAGAGGAGGGAGGGGGTTTACCTGCCCTGCTGCCACCCGTGCAGCGACGGTGGCAGAGTCAGGTAAGGGGGAGGGGGGTCTTACCTGCGTCCGTCGTGGCCTGTTGTCACCTTCACTAGAGCCCGCAGCTCAACCAGGAAGTGTAGGCCGCAATCGGGGCCTACAGTTCCTGGTTGATCCGCAGGCTCTAGTGAAGCTGGGATGGGCCGGGACGGACACAGGTAAGGGGGAGGAGAGAGGGGGGCCTCACCTGGCGCCACTCCCCACCACTGTGGAGCTCTGATTTGGTGGGGCGGAGCGGGCGCAAACCGCAATTTGCGGATCGGGCACGAAGAGGATCGGGGGATCCATGCACATCCCTAGTTAAAACAGTAAACATTAAAAAAGTATACAGAATTTAAAACCATCAAAAACATAATAACAACAGTATAAAAACAACAGTATCTGTTTAAAAACAAAAGTTCTGGGGTCTGTTAAAAAACAAATAATTAATTTCAGAACTCTTTTTCTGCTTCTCAGAACACAGAGTAGGAGACATTGCATGAGTTGTTTGAGCTTCTGCGCTGGCATGCACACACACACAATATTCATGTTCTCATATAGTACCCAGTTGAACCTTAATTAGCAATACACACATATTTAGCATATGCCAGTCTTAAGGACTGTTCAGGCATTTAAAAACCAGTCAGGAGAATGAGAGCTCCATCTCTGTTCCTCTCCACCATTGTGTTCACCTTGCTATACTCATGGAAGGTGACTGCCTGAAAAGGAGACCCTCCTGTATGCATGGGGTCTCTACACATGACCAGAATGCTGGGGGTGGGGGTGAGGGTGGGGTGGGGAAAGGAGTTTCTGACTTGTGTGGTGAGCAGTGGAGGCTGGTGGCTCTAATGTCAGGGGTGTGGTGAATCCTCTCCAGGTTTCAGTCAGAACTCTTAAGGAGCTAACCAACATCCTTATTTGCTCTACTCCTAACTTCCCATTTGCCACCCAAAACATTTCAACATCTCCACCGAATAATGATTTTAAATTCTGGCCAGGTACAGTTTTACTGCTTCTGAAGCAACTCAGAAATGACTGGGAAGCTGTATTTCAGTTGGAGGAACACAGTTTGCATTAGGAAACAGGGCCTGGAAGCCAAATTTTAGCCTTTTTTTGCTGCTTGTTGTTTTTGTTATTTATGAAAGTCTCAAAGAATAAGAATAGATAAATCATTACCACGGCATCTTAAATCTGCACTTGTTCATATATCAGTGGATGAATATATGATGGGGAAGAAAGGGAATTCATAAATATTGAAAATAAAAAAGAGATCTGCAACCCTGGGAGGAAAGGAGTTAGTAAAGTATGCACCATTCAGACAACAGCCATTTTAAACCCACTTATCAGTGCTGGAACAAGCTGCCTAGGACATGGCTAGGCGAGGGGGGTGGAGGGGAATGATCTCACGATATGATGATCATGAGATCCTCCCCCATAGTCTTCATGCGGCACGCGACATCCCGGGAGGAAGAGGACGTTGCGCCCGCCTTTTTTTTAATCAGAAAAGAGTGCATGAGTGCTCGAGCACAAAAGTAAGTTGTTTTTAAAATAATAATAATAATAATTTCCACTCCCCACCCCACACCTGATGGGCATGGAGCTCCTGAAGAGCTTGGTGCCCCATGCCTGGGTCCCAGCTCCTCACGGTTACTCGCAAGGAGCCAGGACAAACCAGGATAGCCGTCCACATGTCCTGCAGCCTCAGGATGAGCCCGAGACCGTGGGAGAAGTCAGGATTAAAGGGTATGCCAATATCCCGGGGAAAGGGAGGGAACAACCATCCCTGTTCCCGGGATCCCCTGTGCAGCATATGGACGCACAGGGATGATCCCGGGGTGATCCCCAGGCTATCAGCAGGTCTAGACATGCACCTAGTTGCCTGGAGTGGGTGAGCATGCCTGCGCCGCTGCTGCCATGTGCACCCTCATCTCCCTTCCCCACTCCTCCTGTTCTGCCACCTGAGGTGGGGGGATTCACCTTGCCTCATGGGATGGTCAGCCCTAATACCAGTGGAAACACATTAGAAGCAGAACAGCACCTGATTACTGGTTTTTGCTTCAGGGACATTAAAAAAGCAGCCTTTAAGCTACTACTAAAGGGTGATTTTTCTAAGGCCTAATCTACACCAAGTAGGATATTGCACTATGAAAGCTGTATGAAAGTGGTATATAAAAGGCAGGAGCCACACCAAGCAGGGTATAGCACTATGAAAGTGTTATGAAAGTAGTATATGGCCTTAGCTAGACCTAAGATTTATCCCGGGATTGTCCCAGGGTCATCCCTGTTCATGTAAATGACACACAGGATGTCCCTGGAGCAGGTAGGGACGATCCCAGGATAAACCTTAGGTCTAGCTAAGGCCTAAGATATGTGTGTCAGTTGGCCCCAACAGTTGTCAATGCACTTCAATATAGTGCTTTCATACTGCTTTTATAGTGCAATATCATGCTTGGTATAGATTAAGCCTAAGTGTGCTGCTCATTTAGAAACATATAATTATGTCTTAGATTAGCAGTTTCAAGCTGGGAGGATAATGATTTACATGGACATTTTTTTCATCTTTCTCAAAATGTTGGAAGAGGAATATATATATAATAAGAAATTGGGGAGAAAGGAGCTAGAGTAGAACCATGCCCCATAGTGAGAGCTAAGGTACTAGGAACCAGGGGGTGGTGACCTAACAAGTTGTATTTTGGAAGGGTATAAACCACTTGCACATCCAACAAGTGGCATGTAAACCTAATATTAAAAAGTACATGCCAAATGGCTAGACATGTTATGATATAGTGCAGAATTAACTACTTCAGTTTTAAGCTCAGATATACAAATGAATACAGGTACCATTCTTTACAACTGAGCATTTGCCAGAGCAAAATTTCAGTGCTGGAACACATGCTGTGTGTGTGTCCGTAAGGTCTCAGAATCAAATCCCTAATTTCATTGTGTGCTTATGGGTGATGTGAAGACTTTAACTTGCTTTATATCCAATCTACAAGTTCAAGGTCTGGAGGCTACACTAATCTCCAAATAATACCTTTTGATGGCCATTCCTCCCAAGAAAGTTAATATAGGGAAAGCAGTATAATAGAAGCCAGTGATATCTGCATGACTATGCTCAGGGCAAACATCTTTGACTTCAGTAATTCCCATGTTTTTGGGAAGATAGCTTGATGAGGCAGCAAAGCTCTCCCCCCCCCCACTCTCCATAACACTCAGTTCCTCAATTCATGTCAAGCAGGAATGGGCAACTTATGGTTCTCCAGATGTTTTGGCTTACAATTACAATCATCCCTCACTATTGACTGTGCTGGTGAGGGCTGATGGGAGTTATAGGCCAAAACTCCTGGAGGGCCGCCATAATAATAATAATAATAATAATAATAATAATAATAATAATAATAATATAATAATAATAATTTCTTTCCCGCCTCTCCATTTTGATTGAGGCGGGAAACAACAGCAAGTATAAAATACATAAAATACTGCTTAAAAACATAGTATACATTTTAAAACGTCCTAAAAAAACATCCTAAAAGCATCCAAAAAGCATCCACGAGTTGCTTAAAGTATTGGGTCCAGTACTTCTGCAGAGGAAACCCAAAGAACTGATTTAGAACCAGAGGGTGAGGAGGTGGAAGGGTTTGCTGAAGTGGCAAAGTTGCAAAAGACTAACAGAACCAGAATGGAGGTTGTCCAGGTGCAAACTATTCAGTTGGAAAGTAGCCAGCCATGGCCCTCCTCACCCATGGAATGCCAGAGCTGGAGGAGGAGGAGGAGTTAGAAATATGAGATTCCAGAGTAAGATGTCGGGCAATGGCTGGCTGTGCAGGGAAGGCCCCTCTGGAAAGACCCATCCTAAGGGAGGGGCTTAGCCAGCCAGCCAGATTGTTGAAGAGCTGGCTGGCACTAGTTTTTGTTGCAACAATCTAATTGTGGATTAACCAAAGGGAGTTGCTTATAGCCTAAGTGGTCCTATATTATGCAAAACTGTCTAGAGACTTAGTACTTCATTGTTGTTCAAAGATTCTGATTGTAAACTGAGGCACTGTTTAACTGATTGTAGTTTGCATAATAAAAGCAATTGTTTTGCACTTCCACTCTCTAATTGATCACCAAAGAGACCCAAGGCTGAGCACTTGACAGTTGCCCACCCCTGCTATAAAGTAACTGTAAAGTTATTACTACATGTATTAAATAGGGATTATTCTTATTAATACGTGTAGTTATTTTAATTGAAGCCACAAATATCTTTGTGGTTTCGTTATAACATTTTTCTTTTAATACTGTTTCATCATCAGTCTCGAAATAAAATGGTCCCGTATAGAACTGGTAGAAACATGCTATCGTGTCTGTGAAAGCATTGGAATGCTTCCTGTCAAACTTCTAAGAACAGGAGGGAGTGCAGAACCATCATTTGTTGGTATAAAGGTATGATATGAAATAAACTAAATGTTTAAAGATTTCTATTAATATTTTTTATGATTTATTTATTTATTTATTTATTACATTTATATACCACCCCATAGCTGAAGCTCTCTTGGTGGTTTACAAAAGTTAAAAACAATCATCATTAAAACGGAATTTAAAACCATATGTGAAGCAAGAAGCCAAACTGTATCTTGGTAATGATCTAAGGTTTCATAATGTGTGTTGTTTTTAAGGTCCAAGAAGTGTCAGCTAGAGTCGGCTTGGACTTCAAACATAGTACAGCAAGATTAGTGCAGTTTGATCCTGGTAAGCTAACCATTTTAAATGCTTCCATTACAGATGAAGTCTTAATTCAGAAGGTTTATGTAGCTTTCGGCTCCTGTGGTAAACAGTAAGATATACATTAGACCTCTCTGAACTCAGGGATGGACTCTACAGAACAAGTTCCAGTGCAGGGGGGATCCTCCTCCTTGTCCTCCTTCTCCAAGCCATGTAGCCTAGTCTCCTATGGGGAAGCTGTTGTTGCCTTGCCTTGCCTTGCTCCCATGTGCCTGACTGACAGCGGGAGAGGGGTGCCTCCTCGTCCTCATCCTGCAAGCCTCCTGTCCTCTCTGAGGTTGGGGCAAGCTGTGTGCTGCTATTGTGGCATTTATTAATATATTTACTTATTTATTATTGCACTAAGCACTTTTCTGCTGCTTTGTTTCCTTCTCCCTTGCCATACAGATCAAGGCACAAGAGGAGCCTGAGGGAGGACATTTGAGTATGAACTTTTAAATTTCCCTATAAATGACTGCATGCAGGGATCTGCTCCAAAATTGGATGCCTAAAGCCCTCTTTAAAAGCTGTCAGGGTGCCAATTTTCATCTGTTTTTCTTTAAAACTGAGAGAGCTGTCAGCATTTCTGTTAATTCCCATTGATGAGAATGTACTGGTTACCTGAAAATGGAGCAGTTTTTCATAGAACTATCCAGCAGAGCGGAGAGAGGGATGCGCTCTGGAAATAGGGGCGGAGAAACACCTCTACAGAGCTCCGGCTCGAATTTTGAGGTGGAGAAGACCCACTTTGCACACCCATAGTACAAACCTTTTCCCTGCCAAATACATGTTTGCAAGAAGAGGGAGGGCAAAAGCGGGTGGGTTGGCTTCCTCTTCGGAGTTCTTTCTTTTAGAGTCCTAAAATGTTTCGTTTTTCCCATTAATGTGCAGTGCAACAATGAAAGCGTTTTTGAATGAGTTGGCATTTGAATATAATTTCAATGTTGTTGGAGGGTTTTTGGGAGTCCCCCCCCCTCTCTCTCTCTCTCTCTTTCTCTCTTTCTATATATATATATCTATCACTGAAGCAACTCTTGATAGGACTTAAGCATGTGGTTAAGTACTTTGTTGAACTGGAGCCCAGGATGGGAATAAAACATCATCTGGATCTTACAATCCTAAAATCGTTCCTACAGTGCTTGCCTGATTCTGTTTGGTGAGACTGATGGTGAGACTGTGCTTTGAAAGCAGCACTAGAAGTATTTTTCATGGCAATATCATGTCAGAATTTGGGCTTAAGGATATCACACAATCATCTGCTGGGTTTAGCTGCGGTTTCACAGAATGTGAAAGGCTTATATTCAGACACCTTGGAGCTCCAGGTGGAAAAATTCTTGCAGGGCAAGGAGAAAGTAAACAATCATGGAGACATGGAATTTAAAAGTCTAGGCACCCTTGCTATCTAGAAGCTTTCTTGTTCTCTTTTTCTGCCAAATTGCTGCCAATAAAAGTCTCGTGAAATCTTCTCTGTGATTTCCTCCTTAATTCCAGCACTCAACTCTTCTTGCACTTCTTTTAACCCAAGTACAGCATTACATGAAAAAGAGCTGGTTCATCAGACTTATATTTAACCTTAGTAAATGTTAACAAAAAAATAAAAATACTGCTAGCACTGTATTCCCATGGGGCATAGATTTTGAAGGTTGCAGAAAAACTTAATAGTTCTTCAGATAATAGCACATAATTGCTCCACTAGTGAGTAAGCCATGACTTTTTCATTTTAATTGGGTAAAGCAGTGGAAATGTGTCAGGAAGCAGGTGTCTTGTGAAAGTTAAGAGGTTGACATGGAATGACAAATTGGGCCTTACAGTGTTCATCATCTTGCATGTGTATCCTGTTTGTGTGAAGGAAGTATTCCATCCAAAACATGGTTTGCTGGAAACGTAGCTCTTCACTTGTTGCATTCTACTTCAGTTGGGGTTTTACAGTTAAATATCTGCAATTACCAGTGGTGATAATTTCACACGTATGAAGGAAGTATATACATCCTCATTAAAGTGTTCTGTGGCTGACAGTTGATCTTGGAAGTCCTGCTGTAGAATTTGGCAGTTCTTATGTTCCTACGTCTGGGCAATCTAAAAGCTATTTTCAAAGGTGATGTAGGACTTGTAAATTTAGAATTTATGCTTTTAACAGGTGTTTCCATCAAGAGCTGGAATGTCTTCCTTCAAGATGATGGACTTGAAGAAAACAATGAAATATTTAAAATAATACTGAACAAACCTAAAAATGCTGTATTGGGACACAGAAGGGAGCTGACAGTTGAAATTCTAGATCCAAAGACTGGTAAGTCAAGTCATTAAGTATATCTTCAGAAAGGACCTTTCCTTTCTGGTCCATGCAAATGCTACAGTCAGCATGATGTTCTCATTTCAGTCCAATAGTCAGCATATTTTAGAAATGTCACAGGCATCTGAAAAGGGGTGGACTCCAGTGAACGCCCACCTTCTTGGCCTCCCGGACCCCGTTCACTGAGCTGCTGTGAACATACCGGACCTATTTGCAGAGTAGAAGCAATCCACGAGTGCTTGTCAGCCACCCACTCCCTCACTGAGCTGCCATTTTGTAAGAAAAATGGTAGCTCAGTTTTTCTCGTAAAAGTAATGTTGTGTAAATGGCAACTGTAAAGAGACCATCTATGCGACATTAAAGGTGTAAATAGACCATTTATACCTGTAATGTTGCATAAATGCCCCCTTTACAGTTGCCATTTACACAACATTACTTTTACAGAAAAAACTCAGCTGCCATGTTTTTCGCTGAGGGGTCAGGCTGCCGCCGGGTGCTTGTTGTGTCTTTGTGGTGGATCATCCAGGGAGCTGAACATGAGCAGACAGACAGTGGCAGCTCCGCAAGTGTCCAGCAGCATGGACTAGGTCCGTACATCCCTAGCATCTTTTAAGATAAAATAACAGGTCTCTGAGCATAAGTTCACCATGCATGCCTCATAATTGCTGTCTACCAGAATTATATATTTTGTAATTGTGGTCACACTTACTTGGAAGTAAGGCATGTTGATTTTAGTGGACTTCGTTTTGTGTAGATATGTTTAGGATTGGGTTAAAAGAAGCAAAACTGTATCCTGATCACAATGCAATCCCATCTTGATCTCATTTTGTGTGACGGCTTGTAAACCTAACATGATGTGACTGCAGTCAGTTAGGGAACCTGAATGTCTGTAGCATCGGACCACACAATGAGGTAATATTTTACTATGTGCTCCCAACTATTTGGAAATTTGGGATAACAATGTATATGGCACTGTGAGTTGATAACTGACCATCATGGGGCAGACTATCTCAAAATGGAACGAACTGGAAGCAAGGAAAATTTTGTGGGGATCGGCAAAACTGTCAAGCTCAATTTCCCTCAGGTTCTTGTTTTTCCACTGTTGAGTTTGTTCTGTTCCATTTCTGCATCAGTTTGCAGGGTGGGGAATAGTATGCCAAAAGAAAAGAAAAATGTGTATGGATCCCTCTGCAGACTTTTCAAAATATATGAAGTTTTTCTATGCAGTTTTTTCAAGTGTATACATTTTTGTGTGCACCTTTTCAAATGCGTGCATTTTTGGCACAGTTTTTGTGTATGTGCAAACTGCATTGCAATCTTCAGAAAAGTACAATTTTGATATCTAAGTAGATTTCGGTTCATGTTTAGGTTTGGAAAGTGTGAATTTCCTAGGTTTGCATTGAAATGCAAACTGAATAATTTTCTCAACCATCCTTAAGAACCACGGCTCAGTTGTAGAGCACATGCTTTATATGAAGAAGGTCCCGGATTCCACCTTAGCCCATCTAGTTAGCCAGCAGATGTTAGGAGGGACCTCTTCCTGAAACCCTGGAGAGCTACTAGTATCCATCAGGGTAGACAACACCATGCTAGATAGTCTGGGTATAAGTCAGATATGTATTCAGCTTATGAAGCTTAATACATAATTTGCATCAGAAATTATGCAATAAATAATGATAATAAAAACAACAACATTAAAAAATGTTTGAAAAGGACTAGGGAGATGTTGTTCTTATTTTTAAATATTCTATGCTGCTTCATAAGAAGACCCCTGCTGAATCAAACCAAAGACATAATTAGTCCATTCTGTTTTCCAAAGGGGCCAACCTGATGCATTTAGGAAGCCCACAAGCTGGACATGAATGCAATAGCCCTTTCCTGCTATTGTTCCCATAGTGAGGTTTAGAACCTGGATCTACACCACTACACCACATTGGCTCAGTTAGCATATTGGTTCTCTTTCCCTGAAATAAATGGCGCAGTTTTTAATCAGAATGCAGGCAGAGTATTTTAATGTGGTGTTTTAATGAGTATTTTAATTTGGTGCTGTGCTAAAACCATTGCATCTTATTTATTTTTTTAGTTTAGACCTAACCCACTTAATCATAAAATAACAGATTTCTAACCGTCGCTGACCCTTAACATCACAGCATCCTTTGATGTCCATCATAAAACCACTGTTGTTTTCCAGGAGAGGATGTATTGCAGTTCCTACAGCACACTGGTAGGCACCTCAATGCACAGCATAACCCACCAAGAAGAAGCCGGTGCCTCCAGTTATTGGAACAAATGGGTAGTCTTTGGGTTAATCTTACAGAGATACTCTCTTAGGAATAAAAAATACGCTTTGGAACTGCATAAAAAATACTTTTCTTCTAAAATTTTGTATATTCCTATCCCGACCCTTTTATATTGCTATGATAGAATTTGGGAATCTTACATTCAATTTAATGTTCCCCATTTTCCTTCCACCTACTCTTTTATTTAATTAAAAGTTTGCCTAAATAATCTTTGACAATGTTCCATTCTGGGTTTTTTAACCTCCTTACTAGAGGCAGTCCATACTTGAAATTATAGCCTGAGTAACAATTCTTCTTCAGTTCTAAACCACCTGAATACTATACTTCCTTAGAGTAACTTCCCTTCCTTTTTCCTACACTGTTTAGTCTTACATGTTAGTTTCAACTGCTGTTTCTCAAAGGCTGCTGATCCAGGCTGCTGATCCACTTATAATTGAGTGAAGAAGAAAGAGCAGCAGCAGCAGACCTCAGTCTGTCAACATGCCTGGGGTCAAATTATGTTCAGGGACAATGTGTTTCTTTCAAGTTATTGTCCTTCTTCTGCTTACAGTTATTGGTCACAATTATTTTTTAGCTTAATTTTTAGTGCCCGGTTACAAAGTGTACACAGTGCAGATACAAGTAACAGGTGTTGTGCTCTGTGTTTGAAAATATAAATTCTTATGCTGAGATAGGAACCATCCATTATTTTATTGTATGAGACCCAGAGAGTGCCTGGCAATTTTCATAATAAACTAAATTTCCAGCTGCCAATGCCATAGACAGTGACAGGGAATGACCCAAATTTGGGTCAAGAGTGACACCGTGTGGCCAAGAAATTCTTTTTCCTATTTCTTTATCACACTAGCCCTCTTCCCTAAATTGTCTCCTAGGTTTTAAATTTTTTACATTTCTTTCAGGTTGTTTGCTAAAATGGGAACTCTTAATAGTTTAGTTTTGCCTCACAACTAGCTGCTCAGTCCTAATCTTCAGCAACCGTGTTGTTCTGCCCTTGTAAATGCCTAAAGTGGAAAATGAAACCTGAGCTGACATTGCAGTGGTGAATTTGAAAGCAAGACACTGTCCTGGCACAAAAAGCTGCACTGTTGTTTTGGGCTTTTATCTGCAGCATCTGGCTTTGGGCCCTTTCAGAAATGAGTTCTCTGAAGATTAAGCTGAGATAGCAAAATTAATCTCATTTGTGGTTTATTTTAGATTTGACCTTGGATTGCAAAGATTACAGACCACCATGTAAGCAGGCCTCTCATGGTGTGTTGGGGGGTTCTCAGAAGCCTATCTTTCCCACTCTTCAACTATCTTATCCAGAGGGGTATGGATGGAAGCAGAAAGGGATTGCTTCCATTTTATACTGTATTTTATATTATGGTTTTATACTGTTGTTTTATACTTTGAATGTTTTTAATTTTTGTGAACTGCCCAGAGAGCTCCGGCTATTGGGCGGTATAGAAATGCAATAAATAAATAAATTTTCCAAATAGTTCAGCTTTCCTGTATTCCTCTATCATTACATTTGCTCAATTTCAAAACTGTACTTTCCTTCATTCTTCTATTTGATCATTAGGTAGCTGTGATTCTTCCACAACCTTCCAAGCTTCCAAGGAAGTGTTGGAAAGGATTAGCAACATTTCAGGAAGCACATTATATGCTGGTCATTCGTGTACAACAAGCAGAAGAGGAAATGTCTTCCATAATGAACAATATCTGGGCAATAAGAACCACCGTCAGCATCATCACCACCATCATGGCTCTTCTCCCAGAGGAGATGTTCATCAGGCCAAGCACCTGCTTGATCATGTAGATATGGATGTCCAAGTTCTTGCACATGCTAACCTTAAGAGAAAACATCAAGTAGCTGAATACAGGCCACTGATGGTATATACAGATGATGATATTTAGATGTAATATGAGGAATAACTATCTTATATGTAATTTGTAATCAAGTGAGCTCTAAGAAAGCTACTTAATCTTGAATTTTAATCCTTGTAGGCCTTTTCTTTAGTCTGCCTTAGTAAATGTACAAATCTGGAAAATATGTTTTAAGTTCTTCTAGATGTAAAATAATGCAGCCCCATTGACTTTAGTGTGCCTTTTCTATTTTATACCAGTTAATAATGCAGCCAAACACGTTTTCACCACATTTTTCTTTTCAGAGCAAAATGGCCAAGGTAATGATCCTTCAGTAGGAACAAATGCTATTAAATAGCCTCCTCTACTACATGAGGGCAAAAAAGGAAAAGATATCCTATTAATAACACTCCGTTTTCCTGCTGATGTTGCAAAATAAGCCACCATAAAATTATGAATATCATTGCCTTTCTGGATGAATTAAGTACTTAGAAAAGTTGTAATGGGGGGAAATGGAAGATCTGCTAATGAAAAAGAGCAATGAATGTAATGTACTAGGTGTCTCCCAGCACATGTATCTGCCAAAGTGGATCCTGTCCCTCCAGTCTATAATGCCATAAATAGAGAGTGAGTTTTATTTTGCTGTTATTGATCATTGTACTTTATGATTAAAATAATTTTAGCAATGCTTTTAAATCATTTTAAGAAATGTCATTAACAGCCGGACCAACCCAAGAAAATTTTTCTATTCCAAGTGGCTGCATAGTGTTGATCAGAGAGCTCCCTAGTCAAGAATATTAGAATGAGTTCTCAAATAAACCTTTTGGGAATAAGAGAAGTTTGAAGGATGATTGATTAAACACTCTTTTATTAATCCTTTTCACTACCTGCATTCAGCTGCTTGTTTTCCTGCTCTAAAGCTGTGTCATCATTTTAAACAAAAATTTAAACTGCTTTCTTCCTAGCTACTAGTTCCCAGCCAATTAGAGATTATGTAGTCAGCACGATGACATCATGAAGCCATATACCCAAGCAAATTTGGCTAAGTTATGAAGCCAGTTCACATTGACTGCAGTGCTTTCTTCACTTCACGACGATGCCATGACTGGAAGAGAGGGAGTAGCTGCCATGGACAAATACAGTCCATGGCTCGGGTTTGACTCACAACCCTCACTCAACTCTCGGTGTATATACTATAGAAAAAATTCCTGAAAGCAGCACACAAATAAACACTATTAAAATAGGACCATGGATAGGTAAAGTTACTTGGCCAAAGTTGAAAATTGGTTTAGCAGTGGAGCCAACAACTAATCCTGGATTTAGCATACAAGAAGATACTGACGAGTTACAATAGCTGGTTGGTAAAATGCTGGCCGATATATTAAGCAGGAAACACAGGACCTAACTACTCCCTTTTTTCTCCAGCTGGATTCTGAAGCTTGTGTTTAGACACATCAAATGGGGGAAAGTGTCAGGGTGGTGGGTGATATTGTAAGGTAGACTTGATAGCAGGGGAAGGCTTCAGTGGCTTCTCCCACTCCCCCCACCCCCAGAAGGATGTCTTTAGTTCTTTGCAGTGGATAAATGGGACCAAGTGTTTCCAGCTGCCAAACTAGCCCTTGAAAGAAAGAAAAAACAGAAATCATTGTACTTGCTGTTAAATATTTCTTTATCATTTCCAGTTCCAAAGAATTACGTCAACAGGAGGTGAAGGCCAATTTGTTCTACCATCTGCTGCAGAACCCTTGTCTGTTTTGCCGTTTCACCTACAACGCCAACATGACCTTCCTCAGAAAGATTTGGGTGTGAAGAATAAACCTATCCCATTATCAAGAAGCAAAAAACAGGTAGAATTGGCTTATGGGTGGGTGGAGGGGAATTCACGACAAGGGAAGGAAGATTTTATATCCTCAAGAGTGCAATGTGTATTATAAAGCATGATATTCCACAAAACTATGTTTATAATTATATAACGGCTATAAATTCATAGCAGAATCCTTTAAGGGCAGTCTCCTGGTAGTGCCTCAGAGTCTCCCAACCAATTTTATTGCCTGTACTGGAGACAATGGATGGACTCTCAATTAAACAGAACTCACTTTTTAATTTCCAAATCAAGGCATGAATCTGTTAACTGTAGTGTAGGATCGATTTAATGCTTTCAGACCTTATATGTCCTGTTTCTCCCATCCTGGGATTTTATAAAACTGATAGAAAAAAAGAATTGTGAGTATGCAAACGAAAGTAAGGACTTTCCTTCTCTCTTGGTTTTCTGAAATGGTTGGTTTGAGAACCAGTGACATGCCCAAGGCCCCCAATGAGCTTTGTGGCTCGGCAGAGTTTTATACTGGCAAATCTCCCCATTCAAACACAATACTGCACCATGTTGCCTTCCAGGTGTTTGAATTTCCAGGTCTGCTTACTTGCTATATCTTGCTAGGGTTTCTCAGGGCTTGTCAGCAACTTCATGGTTTCTGCATTAGAAGCCTGAATTTTATCTGCACATCTAAATGGTGTTCTGTCAAACACTATGATAATGGAGCCAAAATGACACATCACATTTCTAAACATAACATGGCATGTTTCTTGAAGTGCATGAAGAACTAACTTTTTACTGGAGTTTTGGATGAATAGTGCATAGGTACACTTAGGGTGACCACTTATGAATCTCCAAAACAGAGGAACTCCATCATCATCATCATCATCATCATCATCATGACAAAAATGATCGTGATTTGGATAAATTTTGCATATGCAAATTTAAATGTATGGGTGCAAATTTAGAAATAATTACTATAAATGAAACAGAATAATGTGGAAGACTGTGACCAAGTGACTTGTCTGCCTGCCTGATCAATCTGCTGTTCAGGTGTTAACTCTTGATGGGTAACAATTCTTATAATGCTTTATCTTTAAACTGGAATTGGGCAGGACAATCCTTCAAATAGAAGATACCTTCAAATAGAGGATGGTCTGCTGGCAGCCCATGAAACAGAGGACACAAGGCCACCCTAGACCCTGTACTTGAGATTTCTGCAAACTTTTGTGTTATCTGCAGATCTAGGTCTAGTGACTCTAGGGGCATGGCTAGACGAGGGGGGTGGGTTGATCTCGCAATTTTATGATCGTGAGATCTTCCCCCTCATCTACATGTGGCGTGTAATGTTCCAAGAGGAAGAGGACATCGCACCTGCCATTTTGGTGGGTTTTAATCCAAAAAGAGCACAGGAGCATTCCTATGAAAAGGTGAGTATTTTTTTAAAAACAAACTCCCACTCCCCCCACCCCACCACTAATGGGTACGGAGCTCCAGCCCAAGTCCCAGCTCCTCATGGTTACTCACGAGGAGCTTGGACAAAACTGCGATGGCAGGCCACACTTCCTTCTTGGGATCATCCCAAGACTGTGGGGGAAAGCTGAAAAAAGGGGTATGGCGATGCTCCCGGGATGCCCTGTGCGTCATGTGGATGCACAGGGACGATCCCTAGATGATCCCTGGGATATTGTCTGGTCTAGCCATGGCTTAGGTCTTCAAACAAGATCTTTTCCCATTGCTGAGAAAGCAGCTTCTGGGAAAGTTTATTTTGCACGTAGAATTCCACACTAAAAACTTGCTCTCAAAAGCCCTGTTGTGGGACAGTTGCATACCAGCTCCTCACCAACCAAATCAAAATGTAACTTGGTTTTTAGCAAAAGAAGGGTTTTTAATTAGGATTTCTAGGCTTGGTATCCTGACTGTAACATTTTAACTAGCTATCAGAATTGAGTCCAACTGTATCCACACCATTTCACAATTTAAAAGCTAATGTAAAGGTTTAAAAAGAATCTTAACCCTCCAGTTCACTCATTCCTACTTACAAAATGGCTCTATTAAATCAAAATCTCATGAGGACAGAGAAGCACTGAATCAGTTTAGAACCAAAAGTTTCCATATCGTTCTCACCAAATGCCTATGAGTTATTGCAATTGAGAGCCAAGAAATGACAAAAATATTAAAAGCTAAAGTAGTGCTCAGTTAGGCTTCTTCTTCAACGAGATTTAAGCACCCTCTAAGCCCAACTGAGAATGACTGAGTGCATCCCATTCATGTGCATGTTAACTTGGAAGTAAGTCTTGTGGGGAGATGAGGGAGTCTTGTGACCAGTCTTTGGTTTTAAAATTGAAATATAACTTTGGAGGCTGCACAGTTGATCACAGGAGTGGTAGAACAGCAGGTGCTTGATTCTTTCTCCATGAAGCATTTTCCCCAAGAAAAATAATCTTTTGGCTGCTTTTCTCTCTTCAGGGGTAAGAAATACAGGGCTCCATAGAGAAAGGGAATGGAGTGTAATTATGATTAGGAAATGCTGCTCAAAATTGTGCACACACATACTCAAAATTGTATGCACATACACACACATATATCATATTATAGCTGCATTGCAGGTTTTTTTTAGAAGTTCAGAGGTCTTTCACGTATCATCTAATTTGGACCTGAGTGTGTACACTAACTGGTAGTAAGCCCAACTGAACACAGTTGGGCTCCACTTTGTGTAAACATGCATAGGATTTGGCTGTTGGTTTATTGTCAGGACTGTGAATGAATGAAATAATGTGGTTCTAGTTCCAATTAATCATTTTTTTATGACCAGTTCTGTTTTTACTTTTTCTGACTCACATCTGAAGTCTAGAAGTGGCCAAGATGTGTGAGACATGGTGGCAAATCATGCTCCTTGGCCAGTTCATTTGTTCAATCTAGACGAGGTTTTGGTCCATGGACAATTTGAGAAATTGTCCTGGCATCATTACAAAATGGCTGCCATGGGAGGCATGCAAAGGACAAGTAACCTGCCTCAAAGACTGAGTACAAGGCAGTGGTGGGGTCTGAGCACTACACAACTCCTTTGAAATCACAGTTTTCAGCACCAGCAAAAACCTATTTCAAAGCAATCCCAGCTACAAGAAAATGTGTTAAATAAAGAAAAAGAAAACCTGGGAGGGGTAGGTTCATCAGAGATGTGTGATCTTGTATTTGTTTTGTTTCCCCCTTCATAGAGCCATAAATCCAGGACATGCCCTTCCAGATGGACACTCAGAGGGAAGCACTGCTACATTTTGAGTTCCGTTAGAAATGCTACATGGGACAGTGCTGAAAAGGCCTGCAGAAAATGGTACAGGAAGGCTGGAACTACTCTCTTATGGGCTGTTACTGATATTTCATGCTCTGGAGGTTTGGTCTTCCACTAGGATAGAGCTCCTCACTTTGGTTGAAAAGAAGCATGAACATCATGCTCTATGGCTCTGGTACTCAAACATTTTGGCCTTGAGGGCTGTAACAGTATAAAAGAACTGCTGGATTTGGCCTGGATGGGTTGTACTTCCTGGGAGGAGCCAAGAAGTGATCCAGGGGAGGTTTCTGTCACCAGAATGGGGAGAAAGGCATTTTTTATTATTATTTCCCCTCCCCTTCTGCAATCCCTGCATCAGCTCCCATGTTGTTCTGAAGAGTCCTCTAACTTTTGGAGGGCATTAGAGAAGGACTATAGGTCATTGAGCAGGGGGTTGGACTCAATGGCCTTATAGGTCCTTTCCAACTCTACTATTCTATGATTGAGTGGTAGAGCACTTGCTTTGCAAGCAGGAAGTCCCACCATCAGTCCCTGGCATCTCCAGTCTCACCTTCAGTCCCTGAACTGAGACTCTAGATAGCACTGCCAGTAAATTGTCGTTGCCATTTGACAAATACTTCCTGTGTTCCTTCTCCAAAGGACACCTTTATAAATCTGATTCTAAATCTATGCGTTGGCAGACCTGCCTATACTCATCTGCTTGAAGTCCAGGGGGGTATCTTCACAGCGTCGAGTTGGCACCACACTCCCCTGAAACCTTGTACTTTTGCTCTTGCAGGGTTGTGCCCTGTAATCCCCATGCAAGGGAGAGAGCACAGGGTTTATATGGATCATGGGAGGGAGGAGCTGCTGCTGCAACTGCTGCCATCCCTCCCTGGCTTCCCCACTTACCTCAAGGGGGTTGAAGCCAGGGTAAGGGAGAACCTTCCCTCTAGAAGAAGGAAGACTCTTCTCCCCCTGGAGGCAGCACAGGGGCATTCCAATGGCCATTTGGCTTGCCGGTTCACCCCCTCTCCCCTGCTTGGTCAGACAGTGACCAACCTGGCCATGCCTCCAACATGACCCCAGAGCAGCAGCAAAAGACGGCATTGCTCCATCCTCACCATGCTCCAGACAAGTTGGGGTAAATCCCAAACTTTTTTGCTTCAGAGTTTCAGGGGAAAGTCCCAGGACATCTGCGCGGTGGCTTCTGTGTCATATAATCGACCCTGCACTACCATGCACCCACCACAGGGGTTTCATCACGTATAGATAGCTCCCAGGTTTGAAGCAAATCAGTTTGGTAGCCCTACCTCTCACTCTCTCTATGTGTGGTTGTCTACACTTATACCTTGCCTTTCTGTAAAAAATAAATAAATGCCCAAGGCGGCTAGCAATAATAAAATCCATGTTAAATATTTTAAATACATAAATAAACCTAACAAATAAGCAACATACAACTGCCTAAGGATCAGATAAGAGCATATTATAAGAGCAGCCAGTGAAAACTTCATTAAAGTAGAATGCAGATCAAAACACAGAGCAGCAAAGAAAAACAAATCCGTTCCATGGGCCAAACACCTGCTTTTGCTGCCTCTGGGAGATGGGAGGCAGCCAGGCAGTGTGAAGCTGTAGCACTTCCTTTCCGCCTGTGCCAATGGCCCCTTGACGCACTTCCTTTCCTCTGCAAGTGGACCATGCGGGAGTCTAGTTACATGTGTAAGCAGATGAGATAGAAAGACTGGTGAAGAGATTACGAGGATTAGCACGGCTGCATCCTCCCTCACACCCTCTGTGTCCTTAAAGTGATGGACAGAATCTGTGGTTTCCGACTAGGTTACACTATTTATGACACTGCACTGTCCTGTTCCTTGGAATGTTAATGGTTCTGGATTTCTAAATCCAGAAATCGTGTCCAAAAACCACTCTTTAGCTGTTGAATTGGGGATGTACAATCTTTTCAGCCCCGAGGGCCACATCTGAAATTGACTCAGGGGTCAGGGACTTTATCTGTTCTAGCAAGAGCCTGTTTTATGTTCTTATATTCTTATTAACATGTATATTAACATTTTATGGCAGCCTAACCTACAGTCTGTGCTGGTTTGGATTGCATAGGTATATTCACAGGGTTTTAAAAACCAGCTTTTGTCACAAAGTTAGATATGCAACCTGCTCCGAGGAGCACATTGCAGCATTTTAAACCTCACAGTCCTGGTTCAGACAACACGCTAAACCATGCTGCTTAACCACAAAATGGTTTAGAGAATCCCTTAACAATTTTGTGGTTAAGCAGCATGGTTTAGCGTGTTGTCCAAATCAGGCCACAGTAACCTCAGAAAAAAAGGAATGCTTAAGATACAGTGAATTAATTCAAGATACCTCCAGTGACTTTCACGGCTGGTCTTGAAACCTGAATTTCCCACATCCAAATGCAACATTTCAAATACTGTACCACCCTGGCCTTATATGCTGATAACTGCTGTGTAGGCCTAATGCAGGCTTCTTGTGGTAGTGTAGGGTCAAGGCAAGCAGGACTTTGATCCTGATTGTGCACTATAAAGCTGAACAGATGCCCAATGGTAAGTCTGCTGCAGTCCTGAATCTTGTGACACCATAGGGCAGCTTGTGGCCTTCTAGATGTTTTGGCCTACCACTACTATCATCCCTAGGCAGCATAGCCAGTTGTAAGGGATGATGGGAGTTGTAGGCCAACACCTATGGAAGGGCATAAATTGCCCACCCTTGCCTTAAAGACTAAGCAATTTATCACGGGATAACCTTTGGTGGATTGAAGTCCACTTCATCTGAAGCATGACGTCTTGCTCTGAGTTGAAAAACATGGGTAAGTGTGTGTGAGTGTGTGGGCATAAACAATTACATGATACAGTAAGGTCATAACATTTCTATCCAAAGCTGAACAGGAGATCTTAAGAAAATGTTGTTGAGAAATATTATAAGAAACGTATCACAGAATATTACCCAGCAGGTCACTTTCAACACAATGCAAAGTGACTTTAATCTTTCAAAATGACTATGATTTTTTTTTCTTTTGCTAAAAGCTAGCAGTCCCCCTTCTAATGGACTTTGCTTTAATTATTTCTTCTTCAAGGTGTTGAGCTTTCTGCCTTATAACAGGCATCCTAGTATCTCATGTAACTGATTAAAAACACACACGAGCATTTACGGTCTGTAGTTTTCATGCTTGCTGACAAACTGGAAATTGAACTGGACAAAGAGGGAATAGTTTAGTCACACTTGTTAATAAACTCCCTGCTCCAGCATGAAGTTGGTCTGACCTTTCATTGAAAGCCTTGGAGGATCGTTATGAAAATAATTGCACTAAATTGAAACAAAATATGTTGGCAAATATGTTGCCCAGAAAGAACTGTAAGCAAATAAAGATCTGGAACTATGTTTTTCTTCAGTTAGAATTTTGTTCTATTTACAGTACCTCATAAGAAATCTTTTTGTTGTTGTTGTTCAAATGTTTTTCATAAAAAGAAATATCCATGCAGCTTTATCCATTTTCTTCATTAGATTCAAGCAGGAAAGAGAGAGGATGTGGTTTTTTAAATAAAATAAATAAATAACAGCAGTAACAACTGCAGACTGCCTTATTCTATCTCTTCAAAAACTGCCTTTTTAAAAGTAAAAAGTTAAATAAATTTAGTGAATTTAAAGAAGAGAAAAGGACTGATCATAATTGCTTAGTGAATAAATTAAGGCAATGTGGTATAGATTAAAGTAAAAATAAACATCCGAAGTAAGCTGGTTTGCCAGGATATACATGTAATATATAGACTACGGATGATTGAGGATTTTGTTCAGTTTGCATATGGAAGAGAATTGACCTGATTCACACTTACCAAACTCATATGCAGATCTGAACACAGTTTTCTGAATTTTGTGATGCAGGTTTTTGGCTTTGAAAAAGTAGTACATTGCCTATAAAAGGTATATAAAAATGTGTATTTTATATAAAATGTATCTAAAATCTGTACAAATGTACATGCAGATTTGTCCCACAAAATGTTGCCTATTAATTTGTAAGTGGGCTTAAATAGAGTTATGAATGAATATATGAGAAACTGACAAAGAGCTAAAATTCACTTAGCTGTCCATCCTTAAAAGGATGCTGAAATATGAGACTTGTTCTCAGTGTCATTTAAAACTGGGAAGGAAAGCTGTTTGGAAGAGTAAGATCTCTGTTTTAATTTCTTCAATGCTTCCTTTACTGATGTAGAGAGCGGTGTAGTAGCTGTGGGTAGAATGACACATAACATGTAGTCCTTGGTTCTTTTTTCAGTCTTTTAATTTATTTTAGGCAATGCAGCTCCTGAAGCTGCAATTTGAAAGAGAAAAGTAATGTGAGGTGAGAAAGAGGCTTTTAAACCCTTTCCTTTGGGCCATTCTTCATTGAAACTGATGCCAACTAATTGCTTTTGTCACCCTAGGGAAAAGATGTGGGTATCCCCATCTTTTCCTCAGTGGGGTTAAAAGCAGCTGGGGTGGGGATGATTTTCAGTCAGAAAAATGGCTTCTCCTCCCATACCGTTCTTCTACTCCAAACTGTAGTCTCAGCATGTGCATTGTGTAAAAAGGGGGATCCAAAACACCAGTCATAGGCCTACAGATAATGTGTAGTTCCTCCCTAAGAGTGTGAGCTGGAATGTCTCTGCTTCAGAACTGCCCTCACCCATTATCTCCATTTCAAAAATGGTCTAAGCCCCAATCTTGCCCCAGCCATCTGCCATATGGAAATTATACCTGAAGCAATGATTTCTCATGGTCCTATCAGCCAAAATGGTGTGGGAGGATATATATATATATATATATATATATATATATATATATATATATATATATATTAGTTCCATTGACTCCTATAGTTATCCAAAACCAAGAAGGGCCTGAGGATGTTTGAAGGGATCTTGGAGGATAACTAGGCCAACCCCCTTCCAATGTTGAATAGCTCTTACTTTTAGGAAGCTTCTCCTAATCCTTAGCCAACATCTACTTCCCTGCAAGTTCCACCAACTGTCTCTAGTCCTGCCCTCTGGAGTGATAGAGACACGTCTGTTCCTTCTTCTGCATGACAGGCTTTCAGATATTTGAAAGCTGCTCCCCTTAAACTTCTCTTCTCCGGGCTAAACAAACACCACTCAGATAATTTCAGTTATTGGATGCTGTCAATCTTTGAATTGGGGACATGACAGTTTCTATTTAAAGAATTAAAAGCTTGTTTTTAGAAAATGACTTTTTCTGGGCTGAAAAAAATCAATGGTGGCTGGGTTTCATTGTCATGTTTTGTCTGACATACAGGTCCAGTGGCCATCTAGCCAGTGTGCATTCTGCAAGGGAGATGGCATGGTTCTGGAAGTTTGCCAATAAGCAGCCATTTTGGATTGGTAAGTAAAAATTATTGAGGATACCTCTGCTTATGCCTTGTGCTGCTCTTAATTGAATACCACTGAAATCATGAATGTAGAGATATGTGTAACTTTGCTTTCATCCTAAACAGAGTAGTGCTGGTTATATATGATTCAAAGCTCATAGTCCATCATTATGTTCTCTGACAATATAAGTTTATTATTATTGGGTTCTGTGACTTCTCCATACAATCTTTGTCCAGAACGAGTGTGTTCAGATTTCAGAAATGATCAAAAGGTTTTCCTCACCTAGATGTTCCACATTTGAGAGCTGTCCAATTTTCCTGTAGTTAATTCTATCCATGTTGACTCTGAATTAAACTCCATTATGCCAATGGGAATTAATCCAAAATGCATGTGAATACAAGATTCAGTATCTTAACAAAATGAGGTGATTTGGGGTGAATTGCAGTTTTTGCTCATGGCAATCAAATATACCTTATACTGAATCTTTCATATAGCTCGGAACTGTCTTCTCTGACTTGGAATGGGCTTACAGTGTTTTATGGAGAGTCTTTGCCAGCCCTGTTACCTGAAATTCTTTTAACTGGGACCATTTATTGAACTTGTAACTTTATACATGGAAGATATGTGCTTTGACACTGAGCTATGACACCTTTCCTTTCCCTCTTAAGATGGCCATTAATTGGAAGCATGGATTGGCCACAAGCAGGGTGGTTATGTGCATCTGCTCTTATTCTTGAGTAAAAATACTTTTGAAATCAGGGGCTCTGCCTTATGAATATACGAGGCCAAATGGAATTCCTGCCACTACCCTGTAGCATTGCTATTTACTAGGCATGGTGATTCACAATTGCAGTGTCTCTATTTTCAGGATTAAAACAAGAAGGTAAAATGGGCAGCTGGGTGTGGAGTAATGGCCGACCAGTGACCTTCCATAACTTCAGAGAAGAAAAGGCAATGCTCAGCAAGACTACTGAACAGAAATGTGCTTTTGTACGAATGCAGAAGAAATGGGTTGCAAGACTATGTAGGCAAAGGCTGAAAGGAAGATATGTTTGTTCTATCCCTTCCTTAGCCGATTCTTCCCCCAAGACACAAAAATGATTGAATTGGTATGTGAAGTTGGAAAGGAAATTACACAAGATATATTACCATGAGAAGCAAAGTTGCAACAAATTCTAGAAGAGCAGCCATGAAGTCCTACAAGACACTTGTTGTACAACTGCTTAAGAAAACATCTTGATGAAGGAGAAACATAGCCTCAGTGCATCAACAACCTCATAATTTCAGAGAACCCACTGGAGAGCTCTGCCTTGCCAGGTTCTACATCTTGAAAAGTTTACATGCTAAAGAGAGCAAAAGTCATTGCAGTGAGCAGTACTGGACGTTTCTTGGAAAATAGCAACGTCAGAGCTGTGAAGGTCCACCTTCAGAATGAAAATGGGCAAAGAGGCAGTACTAGTATTCATTTTGCTTGTGGCAGTTATCTATTTGTCACTGAAAGTGAACACTATACTGACATTGATACTCCAGTGGCTTAGGAGAGCATGAGGTACAGTAGAGATGAATAAAGCTATTCAAATATACAAGTTAATGAAAATATTGTATAATCTCAGAATGTAAAAACCTGAAAGAAAATTTTGGAAGATAGTCTGTTTCGAGGGTTATTTAAGGATCCTTTACGTGTTCATAGAATGCACGTAGAGGGTCTGCTGGCCCCACTTCCACCCTCTACATTTATCACAATTTAGCTTACAGATGGAGGCTCCGAATCTGTGTTCAAGGGTCCTACCTATTCAGCAGCCTCCAGTCACACATGCAGAGCCTCTGTGTGTGAGGTTTGTATGTGCATAAGGTGACTCTTTCACAGGTTATGCCAAATCTGCATAGGGGTTGGAGCCAGAAAGGCAGAATCCAATACTGCCCTCTAAGTGCATTCAATGTAACATGTGAAGGGTTCCATAAAATTGAACAAAAATTTGTGAGACCTTTGATAACACAGGGAAGTTCTTCTGATTCAGCAAATTCTACAAAATCTGTAAAATCTCTTTGATTTGAAGTTCACAACAAATAATTTAGTTTAGCGTTAGGGCACATATTGATCGGAGCAGCTCCTTCATATTAATGTAGCAGTCAATTAAAATTTTAAAACTCTACTGTGGTAAAAATAGAAATTACAATAGTAAAGAATTATGCAACAGCTTCAGTTAGGTTTTCTAAGCGCCCCTAAGGCTCATGTAAAAATTCATAACCAAAGCTCCTATTTTTGTTTTCTATGATTATTAAATGTTTGTTGAATAAGGTTGTTTCATCCTTCCGTCATTAGGGAGTGTTCAATTAATACAGTGAGCCTGTACTGATGAGGCGTTCCCTGAAAGTGAAATTAATGGGACCATTAAACCTCCATGTCTACACTGGAACACCAGGAAGCCTTTGGTTATGGTAACAGTGTGCATCTTGGATAGCCAATTTCATCTCTCAAATATGAATGCCAGAATCATTTTGGACAAAACGAATCGTGACCAAAGAAAAAGTCACACAGACCCAAATGAGACATAGTGTTGGTCACTTAGCTCTTGTGTCGTTGATTTTTCAGGAATAAAATCTGGTAGGTGGGGGAGAGAGAGATTTTGATTGGGATCATGTTTGGGACAAAGGATTAAAGGCCATCCCCCCCTAATTTGGCACTTAGTAGGAGAAGAAAAGTTAAATTTTCTTCTCAAATGTTCTTCCAGTTTTAAGTTCTCTATCCTGGATATACATGATAGCATCCAACATGGTGGCCATTGCTGCTGACACCACTAGAAACACTGGGTATGTACACACACACACACACACACACACACACACACACACACTCCTAGCAGGCCGAGATGGCCTCCAGCCACTCTGGAATAGACACTTTTCTGTTTTGACAATTACTGTTCTACTGCAACTTTAAATATTTATTCATTACTTATTTAAGAAAATTTACTGTATATAACACTTATCATTTTTTAAAAAATAAAATCCAAAAGCAATTCACAAAATAAGATCATATTGGCCTAAGATCAAACAATAACAATTTCAAACTCGAACACAAGTTCAGGAATTTGCAAACTTCTTTGGAGAACCTGTGCTTCTGCTCATGGTTGCATTGCAAACAGGGTGTAGTCACTGATTTGCAAGCTTAAACAAAATTCTCGTACAGCCCTACCCAGGGCAGGCTGTGTGGCATGCACAGCTCTGTCCTCCATCAGAAGGGAACAGCTGGGGGTGGTTGGTTCAGGGTGAACAGCCCGGATGCTCCCACTGCTGGATTAAGGGAAAGTGACTTCTTGGTCTACAGACAGCTAAAATAGATTATAAAATTTGAAAATCCATAATGAATTCACATTTCTGTTTGGCCAATACACTATAAATTTAAAATGCAACTTCACAGCTATGGAACGTGATGAAAATTAATGTTGTTTAAGCCTTAATTTTATCTTTTCCTTCCAAATGTTCCACCCAGCATACCATACACAAACCAACAGACAGCTGTGGTGTCAATTTTATACTTACCAGCAGATGTGCTGTTAACTACCTATCATGGTAATAAAATTTACAAAATAAACTTCCTAAGATGAAAGTTTATATAAGATTTAAAGTTATCTCTCTCTTTCTCTCCTTTCCTGGAGAAGAGCGTCAGAAGATATTTTTTCCTATTATGTAAGGAACTTTTCCTCTTGCTTAAAAGTTCAAAGTGGTCAGATCTTGTTTAATATTAATGGCATTTATTATTATTATTATTATTATTATTATTATTATTATTATTATATTATTATTTGCGTCAATTAATTGCCCTATTCAATGACTTCATTGTTGTGTCTTCTTATGCTAGGAAAACAACTGTATAAACATCAACCATGCTAAAGGGGCACATGCAGCACGTATGCAACATTTTGTTTCAGTTCTGGGCAATGAAGCATTATCCTGAGTTCTCAGATTTGTGGTTAGGTCAATATTCAGCACAAGCTGAAGTGCATAATTTGTACTTAATACATGATGCATATTGGATGGACCATAAGGTGAATGAGATGATCACATCACCGGAACTAATTGTAATCCTTATATTGAATTGTCCATCTATTCTGCTACAGTTTTGGACCTTGTGAATTGACCTTCAGAGTGTATCTCCATTTGAGAAATTTCAGGCACTGTATTGTCGTTGGGGGCTAGAATACGTTACTCCTTCCTCATAAATAGCATGTCTTTTTGCAATATTCCTGATGAAGTTTGACAGGAAAGAATATAGACTTGGAACCAGAATTAGAGCTTTTTCTACACAAGGCTCTTAATCCACTGTTTCTAGTTTCAGCTTCATTGCAGAATTGAGATCTGAGCTCCACACAAAGAACTCCTTTCCTGCTTTTCCTCTAAATAACTTCTAGGTGGTGCTATGCTATTGTGGAATAATGCAATTATGCAAATAGGAAAAGGAATTTTCTTTTGCTTTCAGAAATAATACTTCATTTTCCCTATTCTAAAAACCTAGCAGAACTGTCCTTTAAAAACAAGTGAAACTCAACAATCACAATTAACAACCATGAGTAAGGAATGACAAGTGCGCAATAAATGCCTTGTGTAGAAAAGCTCTTAGAGAAGACCCACTGAAATCAATGACACTTAAGTTGCTCATGAGTAATTTAATTTAATTTAATTGAGTCTACTTTAAGTAAGGCGACCATATGAAAAGGAGGACAGGGCTCCTGTATCTTTAACAGTTGAATTGAAAAGGGAATTTCTGCAGGTGACATTTGTATATAAGGAGAACCTGGTGAAATTTCCTCTTCATCACACCATTAAAGCTGCAGGTGCCCTGCCCTCTTTTAAATCTGGTCACTCTAGTATAGCTCCTGCAGCTTTAACTTTTGTGATGAAGAGGAAATTTCACCAGGTTCTCCATATATACAAATGACAACTTCTGAAATTCCCTTTTCTATGCAACTGTTAAAGATACAGGAGCCCTGTCCTCCTTTTCATATGGTCACCCTAACTTTAAGTATAACTAAACCTGGATCCTTGTCAAAGAATTATGTGCATCCTCTATGTAAAACTGCATTTGCTACCAGGAAGGAAAAGCCTTCCAGATTTCTGAGGCTCTAAGGTATTATCACATGATTTTCATGGAGGATTGTCTGATAAATCGACAAAATGCAGAAAAATGAACTCAAAGTACTCTATCTACACTGAACAACCATTGACAGCTATGTTGCAATATTGCAATGTTTGCCCTGCTTTAAATAGTACCAATTTTAGCTTATTCCCAGGAGAACATAACAAATGCTGGCTCTGACAACTGGTTCACTTAGCTCAGTATTCTGTTTCCAACAGTGGTCAGCCAGATACTTCTTGGAAACTTATAGGTACGGTATGAAGGCAACAACACTCCCCTTTTCTTTGTCTCTGGCATGTGGTATTCAAAGAAATATTTCCTCTGAGCATGCAAGTTCATTTAGCCATTATAGTTAATAGCTGCTGCTCGACTCAACCTCCATCAGCTTGTCTAATCCTTAAAAAAATAGCAATTTAAGATACTGAGAACTGAATTTTATATACCATATTGTATATCTTGCAAATACACCAGGACCAAGGTTATGCTGTACTTTTGGAAGCATTTTGTTTGCTCCTGGAGACTCCACCGCAAAGGCTGTATAAGGTATGCAGGCTGCTGGCTGATCACCCCATCAGCATTAGAAATGAATCATTAATATCCAATATGCACAATCATATTAATGGATGACGCTCATAAGAAATATGCATTATTAAATGAAGTATTTTGGATGTGTCTTTGGAGGGAAATTCATTTTTGACTTACAGTCACGTAAACCAAGCTTCCATATTTTTCACAGATTCAATTTGGTGGAATGGTCTTGGTGTTCTACCCCTGAGCAAAACCTCTACCCAACAGATTTAGATTGTTACATTTTAATGTCTTTTGCTACCTTTCATTCACTTTTATCATTTTCTTTCCTACTATTCTCTGGATGGAAGTCTTCTCACAAAGTCTTTCCTTTCCTTTCATTAGTAAAATCATAAAATAATAATAATACCTTGCACTTAACATCTGCCAATGGTGCCCATCACTTTGATATATGCATTTTTTCCCACACAGAAATGACCAGTCAGTAAAGTTTCTGAATATTGAAAAGGTCAAAGTACTACAAGGTTCTATTACTATCACTTAGCACTATATGAGGCATAAAAATTGTAATGGTGGAATGGATATAAAATGGAACTTGCTCCCCTGACAGTCCTAGCATTGTCACCAGAACACTTTCAGAGGTGTTTTTTTTTAACACCTCAATCTATTTTATTAAGATTCCATATTTTTAACAGAATTAAAATTAAATATGGATGTAGACCTGCAGTCATATTAAAATAGACAATATGCACATAAGTAATCATATACAAAAATAACAATATGCTGATCGTCAGGTAATTAATGTAAAGAAACCAAACCAAATATGCAATAACTAAGCCCACAATCCTAAAAGTAGTCCAAGTCTACTTTTAGGACTGGAGTGCCACATTTGGCATATGGCACTCCATGGGTCAAAAGGAAGTCGGCTGTTGCAGCATCATTTACTACCCGAGGAGTCTCTGGTAAACCCACAGAAAACTCCATGGGCAAAGTTGTGTGACCAGCCATGTGTTTCCAGTTGTAGGGCTTGAAAGGGGATATGTCAAGGGGAATTGTGGCAGGCCTTGACTCCATAGGATCCAAAGTCCTGTGGTTCTCCTGACACAACTGGAAAATGGAGGACGACTACAGCAATCCTAAAATTACCATTGTCATTTTCCTTTCCATAGGATTTGACAGGCTAGGGAAAAAATGAAAATCAGGGAAGAAAAGGGGGAACCTTCCATTCTGACCACAGCAATCCAATCAGGTTTGGAAAGTGGCAGTTCATCTGCCATTAATTCTTCATCCCCTTTCCCCAATAACTCTGTAACTTATTAAAATGGAAAGGTAGCCATGTGGGCCAAAAGAGAGAAAAAAAGTCCAAAATCCTAGGGTTATACATTTAATAGGCCAAAGGGGCTCTGGAAAGTCTAAGGCTGGGATGCAAAACCTCTTTCAACCCAAGAGGCCAATTCAGTTTTGGAGAAACACTTAGGGGCTGTGTTCCACTTTGTGGTTGGAGCTGAAGAAAAAGGGACAGGGCTGAAGCCAAAGACAAAAAAAATGCCACTATGTTTTAGCTCACAGCTCTTACTGCCTGTAACTAAGCCTTAAGAGAGTGTTTAAATCTTTTAGAATGGGGGAAAGGGGGTGGCGGTGGTAGAAGAGGACATGGATTTCTCAGCCCCCCTGGATTGGAGGGCTGGATTGGTCCCTGGGCCTGAGGTTCTCCATGCCTCATCTAAACTATGCCCTAATCTGCACATGCCATTTATCCCAGGATAGTATCAAGGTCATCCCTACCGGGCCACATGACGCACAGCTGATCCTGCGGTGATCCAGTGACAACCACTCTGTTTCCCCAGGATATCACTGACTGCTTTCCCTCCATCTTTTTTCCCTCTCTCAGGAAAGTCCCGAGGCCCACGGGCAGTGTGGCCACTCTCCAGAGGTCTTCGCTGTTCCTCATGAGTAGCGGGGATCAGCAAACAGGGGTGAGCCAATGGATATCGGGCTTGCCATCCTTTGGCACGTCACTGCAGCAGGACTGGTGGTGCATCTTTCTATTGTCAAATATACAATAGTGTGCGATGCATGTTTTATGTGGGCATGCTTCCACATCCCACGCATATGACTCTGTAGTGTTGTTTTAGGTTTTCCTTCTGTATAGCATCATGTTATGGTGCGAATATGCTTGCAGCATGGAAGTCTGGAACCCTGTTAATTAAGGCATCATAATTTCTACCCTCGCCTTGAGACTTCCCCGATTTATTTTTAAGCGAAATAATGTTTGTGTTAACAGAAAGCATTTTCCTATGTACATCCATTAATGCTGGAGCCATTTGCAACTTTAATTAGGTGGCCTATGTCTTGCAATGGGCTTTTTTCTTTTTTCTTTTTTTAAGCTATGAGAAGAAATATAAAGGAATAATGGCATTCTCAGGATTAAAAACAAAACAAAACTGTGCATCTTTAAGTGGCTCTCTTTATTAATATGATATGGCAAATGTTTGCTCCTGTTTATTAAATCACATGAAAGGTTAATTATACTAAGCTACTATGGGTAGAAAACAATTCTTGGAAGAGGCTTTTTTTTTTTTAACAACAGGTTGGCAGCTTGCAGGAGCCATCTGTTTCCCACAAATGTTAAGGTACAATCTTAAAATTGCGAGGTTAAAAATTACAGATTGCACAGTAGTTTAGGAGAAGGAAAATCCATGCTGTGATGATATGAGAAAGTTCTGATTCTCCTTGACATGCAGCCTGGCAGGTTTGCCAAGTCTCTTAAAGATGGTGGTTGGCTGATAATAACCAGGTATCTGTTTCACTTCTAATAAAAGGGAGTTGGCATCCTGGAGTTACATTTTGCCTGAAGTTACTGAAAAACAGGCCTTTGTCTGATATGACATTTACATTTGTTTCTTTAGAAAATTTATAATGAAAGGAGCGCATAACAGGGTTTTTACATAATCTTGATTTTTAAAATAAATTAAAATTAAAATGCATCTATTAAAAATGCATCTGTTAATACTGATTTGTGAATTTGGGCCAATTGTCCAAAAGTTGCCAACATGTCTCTATGTGGTAAAGTTTGTCTACATAATTGAATGGGCCTAGGTTGTTGTTGTTGTTGTTGTTGTTGTTGTTGTTGTTATTATTATTATTATTATTATTATTATTATTATTATTATTTAAAACATTTGTATCTTGCCCTATATCATTAAGATCTCAGGGCAGCATACAGATAAAAGCATACAGTATAAAACAATAAATATTCACAGCTAAAAACAAATTAAACCATGAACCAAGTTAAAACAATATATAATTTTAAAACAGTAAAAACAGTTAAAATGATGTGACATCTTAGTGAATTTAACCATTAAAGGTGTTGGTTAAGCACTGATTTAGCATTGTCATTCCAAGGAACTATTTGAGTGAATGTGATAGATTTTACCATACCAACTTTACCCATGGCAATTTATATAAAATGTATACATGTGGTTCAGTAGCACAGGAATCTTGCAGGAAGCCATGTTCATGAGCTGAGAATCAGGGCGGTGTGGTGGTTAGGAATGTTGGGTTAGTACAAATCCCCACTCAGTCATGCAACTCTTTGGGTGATCTTGGTGCCAATGAGTTACTCTCTCTCTCAGCTTAACCTGCCTCACAGGGTTGTTGTGAGGATAAATGTGTGTGGGCGGAAGGACACCTATACATGATGGTTCACTAAAGTTAAAACCTAATAATACAACATGACAAAATATAAAACTTTTAAAAGCTTTAAACAGCATGGAGCCAAAGCAAAAACCAGAGTAAAAAATCACAAGCAGTGTAAAAATCTAAAAGCACAATGGCATATTTAAAAATAAAGCTAAAGGACTAAAAAGTCTGGGAGAATGAAAGGGTCTTCACATGGCATCAAAAAGACCATAACAAGGTGCCAGGAGAGCCTGTCTGGTAAGGGTACTCCACAATCCCTAGAAAGGCCCTCTCCTTAATAGCTATCTACCAAACTTTATTTGGTGGAGGCAGCCAGAAAATGGGCTCTGCAGATGATCTCATGGTACATAGCATAGTCTTGCAAAAACATACATACATAAAATGAATTCTGGAGCATAAAGGTATGGCCACGAGTGAAATCCATATGTCACTAACTTGCATATAATTTCTGTAGTTTTGCAGAGCTAAACCTGCATTTACTATGCTCATAACACTTGCCAGAAAAAAAGAAAAGAAAAAGATCGTACCACTGACATTGATATATCAATCATGTCAGTTTAAAGTGTCTATCAGTTTCAGCTTGGACTTGTGACACTTTATAACAGCCTTTTCACATCCTTCTGTCACTTCATGCTTTTGCTTTACACTGGGTGTTGTGTTCTCCCAGCCCTTTGATTTAACCTATTTATCTTCTAATTCATTCCCACAAACCTATCCTACTGTACGAGACTTGGAAGTCTTTTGTCATTGCTAAATTCAACGCTGCATACCCCTTGCAATATATTTCCAAAAGCAGTAAATAATCTTTCCTGCCCAAGATAAAGGAGGTGGTCACACTCCATTCTCTGGCTCAGACCTTCATTTTTATTGCCTTGGTTGAGGGAAGGGGCCGAGAGATCCTTTTCACTGGGTGGTGTATCTGAATAACTCACACCTGCCTTCGTACACTTGGATTAACTAAACTGTCTTCTGTTGTTTGTTCTAAACACTCACAGCCTGCTAGTTCTGTGGAAACATTTTGGTTACCGCCACTTGGGTAGGCGAATCCACATGACCTCTGAGCATTTGGTATTGCGTAAACCAGGCAAACAATCTGCCAGCCCGATCATTTGCAAGCTAACGCAGGCCTCCTGCTGCGCTGACTGTGGAGAGACAAGTTCTGCCCAGCCCAGCAACAGCACAGCGTCCTTAGTAACGACAAATTCCTCATTGCGGTGAGTGCGAAAAGCAGTTCGCTCATTCTGGCGGTGGCTGTGGCGGCTGCAGCTTTTGCCTTGACCACCTGAGAAAAGCCAAGCTACGCAGCAAACACTATAGAGGTGGGTGCTGTCAGTCCCTGATCAGGATGTAGGTAAATACATGTTGGAGGCTGACGCTATTCTTTTGCTGAGTGCAGTCTTGAGTGTATAAATGACAGTCACTGGTTGGAAGTGTCTCTGATAGTTAGGGCAAGTTGCTTGCTAAATAGTCTGCTAAGCGCACAGTCAGGGGACTCGGAAAAAGGCAATCTGATTCCCACACTAGAGACTTTCTAGTTGCTTCAGATAGAAATGGACTTTCACCAGTCCTCAAAGCTATCAAGCACACAATGAGCACAAGGGTAATTCTTGTAATGCCCTTGATGTGGGGTTGCCTTTGACGACAATCCAAAAGTTACAACAGGTTCAAAATGTGGTGGCCAGGATGCTGACAAAACAGCTATCAGGAATCATATAATACAGATCCTGACGGAGCTGTATTTGCTGCCTGTCTGTTCTGGGCCAAATTCAAAGTGCTGGTACTGACTTACAAAGCCTTACATGACTTAGGATCCAGTATCTGAAGGAATGCCTCTCCCTGCACCAGCTTGCCCATGCTCTTGGGTGTTTTAATGCTGTTCTTACCAGTCATAGGAGTTATTTGTTTTCTTTTATGAAGGGTGGAATATAAATTGAAATAATAAATAAATCATAAGCATTATTGGGATGGGGGAGGAGATACCTCCCTTTTCCCCGGACACTTCTTAAGGTACTACTGTATCAAACAACGTGTTCTGGAGATTGTGGGCCTGTTCTGAAGACACCTTAAATCATGGCTTTAACCATGGTGAATAAGGCTTTTTGCTTTATTCACTGTGATTAAAGCTGTGGTTTACAGTGTCTTCTGAACACAGCCTGGCTTTCTGGCTTAACCACCATGGTTAAAGCCATGGCTTAAGGTGTCTTGTGAATCGGGCCACTGTAGTGTATTTGGATCTGTGGTGATTATCTCACCATAAAGGCTCTGAATCAGAGCTTGCTCTACTGGTCGCAATTGTTTCAGGTTGTTTTACTACTAACTGCAGACCCTGGAATCACAAGACATTATTATTTTTCCATGTGTAACCTGTTTATGCAAACATGCAAAGCTATTGGGAAGGGGAATGAACTCTTCACACAAAATTTGCTAATTTACGAACACCCAAATGGCAGGACTGAGGGCTCCTCTGCATGTGTTGTGGAAGTACACCTTAGCTGCTCAAAGTAACTAATTTGGGGTGCAATCATATGCAGCTTTAGACAGACAAAAGGCCCTACAACTTCCAGCATAACCCATCCAGCTTTGCTAGCTGGGGAATGCTGGGAGTTGTAGGACTCTTTTTCTGTCTAAACCAGTGGTTCTCAACCTTCCTAATGCCGCGACCCTTTAATACAGTTCCTCATGTTGTGGTGACCCCCAACCATAAAATTATTTTCATTCTTCTCTACACAATCCATTGTCATGGGCTGGTTTGCTAATGAAAATAATGCATAACAATAGCTTTAATAATACAAAAGATGATACATGACATAGTTCAGTCAATACAGTTTCCTAAGACCATCAGAAATATGTGTTTTCCGATGGTCTTAGGCAACACCTGTGAAAGGGTCATTCGACCCCCAAAGGGGTCCCGACCCACAGGTTGAGAACCGCTGGTCTAAACACTGCAGAGGATTAAGGCTGCAGTCTCATGCCCACTCACCTGGGAGTAAGCCCTACTGAATTCAATGGAAGTTACTTCCAAGTAGATATCCATGAGATTCTACTGTAAAACAGCAGTTCCTTAAGGTGCAGCAGGCATGTAGCTATTGCTACATACCGAAAGGTCTGTCTGAATAATTGAGCCATAGTCATATAGCAGCATCTATTGATGTAAACCAAGCCAAAATGAAAACAGGTCAATTGATTCCTGCTTCTAAAACTGATTCCTTCGGTGGGACCCACTTGATTTCTCTTGCAATTGGAGAGTACTAAAAATGGCTTCGCTTTGGGTCACTCATTGTGATGGCTGGTGATTCCTACAGACAGCCCCCTCATATGTGACTGCATGTACTCACAGGGCTCTCTGTGCCCTCTCCAATGTGACATTTAAATTGTAAGCACCATGGGGCAGGAGCTATCTTTTGCTTTTGTTTCTGTATTCAGCCTTATGTGCATCAATCGCCCCATGTAAATGAAAACAGCAACTTGAGCAGGCCCTTTCCCTAAAACATTTGGGAGCTTCAACTGTCCCTTTTCAGTCCCAGTTTTAAAGAGAAAGAGATGGCTATTTCTTCTTGAGTGAGTCTCTCAAGTTATGCTTTTTGAAGTTACAGGGAAGTGGCCTTCTGCGGAGAGAGTGCTGGCAATGGGTTCAGTCAGAAACATCCCTTATGGATTCAGTGCAAATTATGAGACCGTAATAAAGATCATTGGGAGCAAATACGTTCGATGCCTTGTAGAAAAAAATGATGGGTAAGTATCAAACCTGGGAGAAATCTGCTTTTGATAAATATTAGTGGGATTGTGTCATTAATTAAAAAATATTTGAAATAGTAAACAAAAGATGTGCTAGCAATTAAACTGCAGTAAATGCAGATGCCTGTGATTCAAAAGATGGTCTGCATTAGAAGGATCAAAACCTTTAGGGACATTGTGGAGCATTTGAAAGCAGCTTGAACTCTAATCCGATACAGCAGCCCTTCAAATGTTGTTGGATTCTAAGTCCCATCAACCCCTGCCAGCATGGCTTATGGTCAGGGAAGATGGGAGGTTGAATCCAACGGCAGCTGGATGGCCATTGATTCCCACCACCATATACCTACAGTGAAATCCTATACACGCCTATTGGGAAGCATCACTCATTGATCTCAGTGGGACTTACTCTCATGTAAGTGTGTACACCTTAAGCTTATTTGAGTCAGTGTTGGACTGTCAGTCCCAGCAGTTATCAGCGCACTTCAATACCACTATAAAGCAATAGTGTAGATCTAGACTTAGGCCATGGGGATTGCCCCGGGATCATCCCTGTGCATCCACATGACACACAGGGGATCCTGGGAGCAGGGAAGGATGATCCCTCCCTTGTGCCAGGATATCGGCATAGCCTTTAATCCTGCTTTTTCCGTGGTCTCGGGATGATCCCGAGAACATGGAACTTATGGCAGGGTGTCGGGGGTTGTCCTGGCTCCTCGTGAGTAACCTCAAGGAGCTGGGCTCAGAGCACCTCAGGAACTCTGTGCCCATCATGGGTGGGGTGGGGGGAGCAGGGAAATATTTTTTTAAAACACATGCACACACATTTGTTGTTTGAGCTCTCATGTGCTCCTTTAAAAAGAAAAACCGAAATGGCAAGCGCAATGTCCTCTTCCTCCTAGGAAGTTGCGTGCCATGTGTAGACAGAGGGGGAGATCTCGTGATAACCACATCGCAAGATCATACCCCCTCCGTCACGCTAAACCCGGTAGGTCTAGCCATGGCCTTAATCCCTTAGCTGCACCTATTTCAGATTGCCGGCAGGCATTAGGTTTAGCACATCTGAATGCTCCAAATCCTAAACTCCCTTCATGTACAAAACTGGATGTCAGGAAGAGGGACGTTAACTTAGCATTTTCCATCTGTGCTGATAAGCAGTGGGGCTGGGTGTGGGGAGGAGATAATGAAAGGAAGGGCTATAAAAGGGAAGACTAGGATTAAAAATGAAGAAGAGAGCAGGAGACTGCATGACACACATTGGATGTAGGAAAGGGGGAAATGTAGATAGAGAAATGGAGCTCTTTGTAAAAGGTGCCAAACCCTAAACCAAAAGCAAAGGTCAGTGCTGCCGCTGCCACTCCCTGCCCTCTCGGCTGTCTGCCATGCACACTAACAGCTGCTACTGCCCTTAATGCCTTGAATACAAAACTTGGGAAGAAAGCAGATGTACTACTTTGGTTGATTCCAAACTTTCCTTATATTGAAAAATATTTCGGAAGACCTAAAGGGGCATGGCTGGGTCCCCACCGCCCCACCACCATGTTTCTGATAGCAAAGTTCCACAGGTGAGTGGGAAGGCCCAGACAAATATGAGCATGGTCATGTTTGTTAACATAAATGGCTTACCGGTGATCTTTCTTTTCTAGCTGATCAAGTATAAAATGGCTAAATTAATCAGACGCTTGGTTTTATGCTTCAAAAGGAATGGCATTAATAATGGCTAGGATCCAAAAAGCTACTTAAGGCGTGCCCAAGAGGCTCATTGTGCCTAGTGGAACTTTTGATTCCTCCCCCTTGGAGTGACAGGCAGCCATGCCATAATACAAACTGCTTTTGAAAATCCTCTTAGTTTCAAAAGATGTCTCTCATGCAGCAGAGGGACATAATGTTTAACCCATTTAGCTGGCAGTAAGAATAGGGGAGAAATTCATTCAGTTCATATTTTAATGCAAACTTACCTAATTTTGCATTTTCTAACTAATGTGCAAACCAAAACTTAGTTATCCTTCAAAATTCGCACATTTCCAAATTTTGCACATTGCCAAGTTCTCCAATAAAAAATGCACACAGAAATACTGTATTAGGGGAAAGTACACACACACACAAACACATATATTGGTGAAATAACATTCAAACGGCATTGTATTACTTGAGAAAACATGTATACTAGGCAAGTACATAGACATAAATGTATTTATTGTGAGAAATGTGCACAAAAACACGTACAATTTTTCATGTGAATTTTAAAACAATGCTCAAAATTTGGGTTGAACCGAATTTATGCCTGGGGGAAAATCTCAACGTTTGGGATGAATCAGGCTTAATATTGAGAAAATGACAAATTGAAAGAAATGAGATTGACAAATGTGTCCATGCCTGGTTGGGAGTAGTGTTGAAATAGTGAGATGGAGCTCCTCCACAATCAGCTAGTAGTATGACCAAAGCCCTGCACATGAGCACCTGATCATGGGATATCTGTTCTCCATGCGCCTCACATACACACACTTTTAGGCAGCAATCTTATGTCCCCCTAGACAGCATCTGGGAGATGTAGCATTTTCGGTTTCCTGGCCCTGGGCTCAGAGCCAGGAAATTGTCCTTCCCCCTCCTCAGTCCCCTTGTGGCCAGTGCAGAGACAACTGAGTTTCTACAGGCTCACAAACTGGAGCACAGAGATGGGGAGAAGGGGGGTGTTCTGGAGGAGGGGAGGGGACCAGGGCAGCAGCCCTATGCTGTTTCCTATGTCCCCTTTCCCTGCCCCTCCCCAAAGCCTCTGCTACACAAGCGAAATCACCCATTTTGATACAGTGCAGAAAGGGAGGACAAGGTGCTTCCCTCTCTGCATAGGATACTCATAAGCCTTGGGGTTCTGGGGCTTAGGAGTACCCAGGGTGCAACCCATAGGATTACACCCTTAATAGGGATATTTGCTTCAGTCAGTGTGTTTTTGATCAGAATTTATGCACTTTGCACCTTCTGGATTGAACATGGACTCAGACGCAATCTGTGGTCGAAGCGGATGCAAAAAAGTTGTACCCAACAGCATGGCCTACATTTGAAAAATGCACACAAATGCCCTTTCATCAAGGGGACAAGAATGTGGACATTTCAAAGATGTGCACAATTGATGTGCACATTTGGAAAAAAATATGCACAGCTTTTCGTGCGAAAAAGAAGAAAACAAAGCTCGCAATCTGATATGGACTCATTTTGGAATGAGCTTTACGATGCAATTTGGAGGGCTTCAGCAAGCTCAGGTTTTGCTGACTTACACATCCATACCTTTTGAAAGAAAGAAATCACAAACAGGCTTCTGTGCAATCTTCAACAACAGCAGTATGGTGGAAGCGAAGATCTTACTCTACTACTCCACCACTAAATTTCTTTCTTTCTTCCTTTTTTTGTGGGTGGGTGGGGGGCTTGACTTCAATTGATGCCAGCAAGTTTTACATAAATCCTTCTTATTAATGCCATACTGGGACATTTTTAGGTGTTGCCACTTTTCTGTTAACTTTGAAAAAGAATTTTTCTTTGCCACTCAGCATGCCTCTTCTCCACATCTTTGCTTCCTGTTCATTTCATTCAAGTCAGCTTTTCAACAAAATTCAGGAGATCCATGTTAAGATTGTTTTTGAGATTATTGTCTTCAGAATTACACATATGGTAGGTCCAGTGATTAAAGACTGCCCCTTAGGATTCTCCTCGCAGATTCTACAATTGCATTTCCACCCAATCAAAAAATATTCCAAGAAACAAATGTTTTTGGTGTTGGACTGTAATGTAAACGAAAGCAGAACATGTATTTACCTAGGTATCAATAGATTTATTGTATGCCTGTTTCCTGACAGCAAAGCAAAGGAGGGTGTGAAAGCTGAGACACAATCCATGTCCAGAACATTACCCCCACGTAATGCAAGACAGACACATGGAAACCCTCCAGGCCTCAGTAAGCCTCCTTGTCAACAAATCAATTATGGTCGCAATGATGAACAACAGAACAAAGGTGAAAAAGAAGAACATAGGTATAAACAAGGAGAGACAAATGATAACAGATCTGTGGACAGCAAAGTGAGTTCTTACAACTGTCACGATTACATATCCTCACAAATTTCTTATTCAGTGTTAGACTTCACTCCTTGTAGACAGTTAATTAACCACAAAATAAATGAATAATAGGTCTCTTCTTCCTCCTTCTACCATTCTTCTTCTAGTACTTCTACTTGTACTAGTCGTGCTGCTGCTACTACTGAATACATAATAAAGATGGTAAATCATGAGAGTGGTCTTCAGTTAAAGGAACATTCTGCTGCAACCAAATACTGATAAGAGTACTAGGATACCCTCTTATTAAAAACAAACATACATTTAGGCTCTTTTTGCTTCCTGTTACTACCTTGCCTTACTTTTTAATGCTGTTTAGTCCTTTCTCTGACTTTTCCATTTCCAAACATCTCTTTTGTGAACCGCCCAGAGAGCTCCGGCTATTGGGCGGTATAGAAATGTAATAAATAAATAAATAAATTCTCATTTTTCAACATTTTGACTCTGATACAACACTGGAGTTTATATTAATTGTGCAATGTAGTTACTACATTCTTTTTAAATACAACAAATATGATCATAGATAATCTCATTTAGCTTATGGGGAAGACTGTATATTATCTAGTAGATCCAAACAACATACCTCCTCATAAGCAATTATAGTGTGATCGGACCATGTTCTCACTCCCCAGCTCCCAAAATCTTTACATGCATGTGGTTGTCATACATAGGTCACACAGCTGAGCTGCATTGATGATCTGGGACTTGAACATAGAAGTCCTCAGTCTAAGCATAACCCCGACTTGCTTAAAAAGAACAGAATATTTCATATTTTGATAGTTTTTCTGAACTTCCTTAATTATTCAAAATCTTTTCAGTATCTATACATATTTTACAGAATAAATGTGCATTTCTCTTTGATTGCTTCATTTCTATGTTCATTATTCCAGGCTTTAAAATCATTAAATATACACTGCATCACTGCTCCCTCCGGAGATAAATCTTTATCCTACATTCATACACTCCAAAAACCATCTATTGGAGCTCAGACTTTAAGACAACTTGAAAGACAACAGGTAACTGAATCTGAATATAATTGGGGTGATTTGTAGTCCCAGGTGTTTGGCTTGTGCTTGTTGGATATTTTCAATATTTGTCTTTGAATGGCTTGCTACAATGCACTGTATAGAGACTTCAGCTACGCTAGTCCAAAACAGGACAAGAAAAATGATCATTATATGCTACCACTTTGCCATCTCCACTGGCTTCCAGTCCATTTCCGGGCCCAATTCAAAGTGCTGGTCTTAGCCTTTAAAGCCTACATGGCTTGGGCCCAGTTACCTGAAGGAGCACCTCCTCACATATAGACTTTAAAATCCCATACCTTAAAATGATCTTTGGAGGCATAGAGGCCCCTGATTTCTGGGGGTGGGCTACAAGGCAGAGGGTCTTTTTAAACATGGTACCTCAGTTATGGTACCTTAGTTATGGAATGTCCTCCCCAGAACGGTTCAGCTGGTGCCTATGCTCTGGACTTTTCAGTGCCAAGTAAATAACTTTTTATTTAACCGTTTGAACTTTAGCATATTTTAGGATTGTATGATACTCTGGAAGCCTTAAGAACTGTGAGAATCCTCTGGTTTTAGGGGGGGCCATGCTCGTTTTGTTGCTACCAGTTTAATTTCTTGTTCTTTTATTGGAAGCTTCCTAGAGAACATTTTGATATCAGGTGGCATACAAATGCGATAAATAAATAATACAAGTGTGTTAATTATCACTTTACCTTATATGCTATAAAACATATGGCTTTCTTCAGGATATTGTGGAAGAACCAACAGAGACATATGAGGAGAATGATTCTCTCCTGGCTGTCCTCAAAAAGGAACTTGAGCTGTACCCGTTGAGTCTGACTACATTAGACAAGCTGCAGGAAGAGTGTAAGGTTTTGGATCCCAGAATTTCAAGACTTCTAACTCAGGCAGAACTGAGCCACCTGCTTCTAAAACATGAAATCCCTCTTCAGTTACCAACAGTCAAACTTCTTTTCAAGAGATTTTCGAAGGCAAATGACCTAGAATTGGTATGTTAATCTAGTCTTTTGAACTGTGGATAAAAGGACTCATAGTTTCAAAAGCCAATGATTGGTCTTTCTTAAGTCTCACTTGCTCATTCTTTGGAATACTGATATTATAGGTCCAGAGAAACCTTAATTATGAAAACAAACTTGGCCTTTTTGTCATTGTTGTCAAAATCTATTTTCCAAGTCAGTAATAGTAGTATAACACTGTTACATTTGCCCTGTTTAATTATGTGAAAGGCAACAGAAACACCTTTTTACATTGCACATAGTTAAACTGTGGATTTCAGTATCAGAAGATATGGTAATAGCCACCAACTTAGGGCATGTCTACACCATACAGTGTAGAGGGAGGGAGGTGGGACGATCCCGGACTTGCCTACTTCCGGGATCATCCCAGAGTGTCTACACATGGCGCACGACTTCCCAGGAGGAAGAGGACGTCTCGCTTGCCATTTTGTGATATATATTTTTAATCAAAAAAGAGCACAGGAGCACTCCATTGCAAAAGTGAAGTGTTTTAAAAAACTCAAAACACCTCCTACTCCCCCCTCCACCCCCGATGGGCACAGAGCTCTGTGCTCCATGCCCGGTTCCCGGCTCCTCATGTTTACTCACAAGGAGCCAGGATGACACTGGGACAGCTGGCCACACGTCCCACAGACTTGGGATCATCCCGAGACTGTGAGTAAAGTTGGGAAAAATGTGTAGGGCCATATCCTGGGAAAATGCAGAGATCATCCCTCCCTGCTCCCGGGATCCCCTGTGCATCATGTGGACACACAGGGACAATCCCGGGTCGATCCCCAGGATATCACCCTGTGTAGACATGCCCTTAGATGGCTTGTGAAAGGGGATGAGACAAATTTATGGGGGATAAGAATATCAATGCCTACTAGTCAAGATGGCTGTTTGCTGCCTCCAAGACCAGAGGCAACATGCTTCTTAATATCAGTTGTTGAGGTGCAAGAGTGCAATTGCTCTCATCTCCTACTTGAGAGCTTCCCATAGACACCTGATTGGGCACTATGGGAAACAGGATGCTGAACCAGGTAGGTCTTTGTTCTGATTGAGCAGGTCACCTCTTACGTCCATAAGTACAGACTGTTTCAGCCTTCATTTTAATGAGTATCAGCAGATTCAAACTTCCTTAATTGAAGCACACTTAGGGCATATCTTGAACCAATGTTATGCCACTTTCACTGTCCTGGCTTTCCCCCTCCTCTCCAAAGAAACTTGGGAATTGTAGTTTGCTGAGGATACTGAGAATCTGCAGTCCCTATTTTCCCATTGTAGAACAATGTGTCATTGAAAAGAAGGAGCAACTATTAAAGTCTAAATCTGTGGTGTAGAAACGCTTACAAAATGAAGTTTTCTTCATTTTGTAATTTCAGTTACTATCACTGACCTGGTATTACAAACAGACAGTTCAAAACTTTCTGGACCTAATGATAAATGAAGTTAGTTCAACCAATAATCACAATTATTTTCTACATAGCCGGGTGTTATTTTCCTTCAAAATTTTGTTTTTTAAAAACACTGATTAAATTAAACTTCTTTGTCTTCCTCACAGGTAAATTATGAAAAGTTGCTCCAGTTTTTAACATTAGTAGCAGCAAGTAAAATTCAGCAAGCAGGAGCCCTTTCTGAGAAGAGTCAAAATGTAAAGAATCAGAGTAAAAGGTTCTACTTTAATTTTCAACATACTCTTTACTGTAAATAAATGAACAATGTATCTGACAAAAAAAAATCCTCCTCTTTTAGTTTCCATCTGGTAAGGATCTCGTAGGTGCTGTTTTTATAAGCTCCTCTGAAGGAATCCAAATGAAAAATTCATTCACTTATGACACTGCAAATAATTTTATATACTACTTAAGAGCACAGATCTTTGCTTGCAGCCATCCAAAACTCCTGCTAAAGAAACCTGTTTTGACTCTGTGAACACCTATTCTGCAGACTATGAGGATGTATCTGTGGAGATTATGCAGACTTCCTTTAATTAACTTTGGCAAAGAAAGCTGGCAAGGAGTTATATGCATTTATGTGATTGATATATATAGCATGATTTGTTCTGGCTTGGCAGTTCTGCAGCATGAAGCTGCAATCCTACATCATGTGGGAGTAAGCCTCATTGAACTCAATGGGACTTACTTTGGAGTAGATGAGCCAGTGTGGTGTAGTGGCTAAAGTGTCGGATTGGGAGTGGGGAGATCCGGGTTCTAGTCCCCACTCGGCCATCGAATCACACTGGGTAACTTTGCGCCAGTCACAGACTCTCAGCCCAACCCACCTCACAGGGTTGTTGTTGTAAGGGTAAAACGGAGAGGTGGAGGATTCCTTGGATGAAAAAAGGTGGGATATAAATGCATTAATATACATACATACATAATTTTATTTATTTATTTATTTATTTATTTATTTATTTATTTATTTAAAACATTTGTATCCTGCCCTATATCATTAAGATCTCAGGGCGATGCACACATAAGACTGTGCTGAGACTTTCTCTTAAAGTGTAAGAGATTATTTATAGCCAGAATGCCAGTCAAAGCCTATGCACATCCACCATAAACCAGTATTTCTTATCTGCTGGGGAAGACATTAGGGCCACATTTACTACATGAACTTAAGACAATGAGATACTTTTGTGGTCTCTACTCTCACCATTGCACATTGACTGTAGTGTTGGCATGTTATTATAAGACCTCCATTTTACTGAGGTTGTACAGTAGAGTTTATACATTTTCAGAGATTCAGAGAAAGTATGCCCAGGACTAGGGTGACCTTATGAAAAGGAGGACAGGGCTCCTGTATCTTTAACAGTTGCATAGAAAAGGGAATTTCAGCAGGTGACATTTGTGTATATGGAGAACCTGGTGAAATTCCCTCTTCATCACCACAGTTAAAGCTGCAGGAGCTATACTAGAGTGACCAGATTTGAAAGAGGTCAGGGCACCTGCAGCTTTAACTGTTGTGATGAAGAGGGAATTTCACCAGGTGCTGCATGCACACAAATGACACCTGCTGAAATTCCATTTTCTATACAACTGTTAATGATACAGGCGCTCTGTCCTCCTTTTCATATGGTCGCCCTACCCAGGACTATAGCTTTAGAGCAGGGCGGGGCAACTTGTGCCTTCCAGATGTTTTGGCTTACAACTCCCCATGATTCCTAACCATGGGCTATGCTGGCTAGGGCTGATGGGAGATGTGACATTCCAGATGTTTAGGCGTATAAGTTGCCCACCCTTGCTTTAGAAGCAGTATTATCTTGCAATCTCAGCATTGGACCCACTAGTCTGTTCATCCCCAGAAACACTGAAATATTTAACACTCAAACCTTAAGGAAAACAAACATTAAGTTCCACTTTAGTAAAAAAAAAAAAAAAAAAGAGCCTATAGCCAAGACAAACCTGTTTATTATGATATATTAGGTAAGATATATAACCTGCACTATAAAGTTTTAGCAAGCACTTAAATAGGGTGACCATATGAAAAGGAGGACAGGGCTTCTGTATATTTAACAGTTGCATAGAAAGGGGAATTTCAGCAGGCGTCATTTGTATATATGGAGAACCGGATGAAATTCCCTCTTCATCTCAACAGTTAAGGCTGCAGAAGCTATACTAGAGTGACCAGATTTAGAAGAGGGCAGGGCACCTGCAGCTTTAACTGGTGTGATGAAGATGAAATTTCACCAGGTTCTCCATATATACAAATGACACCTGCTGTAATTCCCTTTTCAATACAACTGTTAAAGATACAGGAGCCCTGTCCTCCTTTTCATATGGTCACCCTAACTTAAAACATATTTTGAAGGTATCACAGCTTCACAGGCATCTTCCCTCAGGGTCAACCTAAATCTAATGGTGCTGATGATAAAAATGCAAAGCATATTTTCAGAACTGTAACAGTTTGAATAACATGCATCTGAATAAAATGTAACTTAATTTCTGAACATACCTATGTGAAAAAAGAAGATTCCATTGAAACCACTGATATAATTTTATTCCTTATAAAAGTGAAATTTAAAGGACACACCATATATTTCCAAAAGAAGTATAAAAATAAATCCAATGACAATAACTGCAATAATGATATCATGTTAAAGCTTTCTAAATAGAGCATATTATTGTATATTATCCTAGATTTTGTCTCTCCAAAACATCAAAAATAAACTGATTCATGTTTCTTACAACCCAGTCCTAAACACATTGAATTTTTAGAAAATAATATAGGCTTAAGTTGAAAGTTTGCCCAAGTAAGTATGCTTAAGATCACATTCTTGGTTTATTTATACTTGACCTTGAGACTTGATACAAAAAGACGTAGGCTCCACTGAACATGAATAAATGAGCTTTGACTGGCATCATGGTGCTACACCATCAACTAATATGTGGGGTTTGGCAGCTGAGGATGTGGTACCAAAGTATCAGAATAGACTGAGGACAGAGGACAGTGAGGGCTGGTGGCTCCAATTTCGGTGGGGCTGTGAAAGCATTCTGGGTTTAAGTGAGAACCAGCCAGAACTCTAAAGCAGCTATCCAAGGTGCTGAATCTATTTTAGGTTCAGCACTTTGGATAGCTCCTTTGAAGTTCTGGCTTGTTCTGACTGAAACCCAGAATGGATACACAGCCCTACCAAATTTGGAGCCACCAGCCTCTACTGTTGCCAGATGCAGCATGTAGCAGTGGTGTGAAAACCTATTTTAGTGCTCACAAACTGGCCAAGAAAGGGAAGGAAAGCTGGAGACAGGCTGTGCCAGCTATGTCACTGAAGCTATACCCACAGTAAGCAATTCTAGGATTACAAGTGCCAGACAGCTTTAACTAGCTTCTCCTCTGTCACAAGGAACTTGCTGGAGCTACATGAGTGAATTGTAAGCTATGGTATTCTAGCTATTCAGAAGTCTAGATTTCTCCATTTCATTTCACCGCTGTTTTCATTTCACAAAAACCAAACAAACTTTACTATAATTCTATGGCTCGAATATCAGGTGCCCTCTATTACGGTGTAAAAGAGAGCCCCATTAGTTTCTCAGTTTGAATCTGTTGTTGTTGTTGCTGCTGCTGTTATTGTTGTTATTTCTTTCACAAAACATCTGAATTTTTTGTGCTGGATGGTAAGGGTGTGCTCCACTCCGTTATGGATCCCCGAATCTGAAGCGGAGCGGGCCGATCCAGACCTCTGAAGCTTGGTTCTGGAGCGAAGTGGGGGAGGTCCAAATTGGCTTGAAGTAGTTCGGAATGGTCTGAAGCGATTCAGACCATTCCAAAGCTTCAGACCCAGGTAAGTGGGGGGAGGGGGCTTACCTGGCAGCGGCGCAGTCTGTGCAGCAACAGCGGCGGAGCCAGGTAATGGGGCAGGGGGGAGGAAGGCTTACCTGCGTCTGTAGTGGTCCAGGCGGTGGCTTCAACTGCGGCCCAGGCCTCATGCCAGAAGCAACACAGCCTGCTTCCGCCTTGAGGCCTGGGCCGCTGCCCGGACCGCTATGGACTTAGGTAAGTGGGGGAGGGGGGCTTACCTGGCGCCTCCACCTGCCGCCACGGCAGTCTGTGCAGTGGCGGATGGCAGAGCCAGGTAAGGGGAAAGGGGGACTTATTTGGCCTCCATTTTGCTCCCTCTTCCCCACTTACCTGCCTCTGCCATCTGCCACGGAGGCAAGTAAGTGGAGCAAAATGGGGGCCGAATATCAATCCGGACTTCCGGATCTCACTCCAGATCTGGTTCCGGAGCAGATCGGCGGGGGTCTGGATCGACCCAAACTGATTCGGGCCGGATTGGGATCTGAAGCGGTTAGGGAAGGGGGTGCACAGCCCTACTGGATGGGAACTATAAGGCTATAACAAACAGTGATAAAGTGGGTGGCTTCTTCAACCATCTCTTCTTTGTATGCATTATCATTCCATAGTCCTTGTACTCCAGAGGATGCATTCCAGGTTTTGAAGCAAATACTAAAAGAACAGAAAGGAGAGTTGGACATTGGAAAACTAAGCCTGAGTTTTCTACAACAAGACAAGACTTGCTCAGGTCTTCTTTCGCTCTCTGAGGTAAAAACCATGAAGCCTATATTTTTACTACATTTTGTAGTACTTGTCTAGTTCATACTAAATCTTATTTTTCATCAATAGTTTCTTTTATTTGGTCATGCACACATAATGTCCAACAACATTGTTTTTTCTTATTTGTAGACAGAGATGATTTGCCAAAAGCACGGAATAACTCTACATCCTGGGATGATGGAAGTTTTGGTTAATACCTATGATTTTGGTAGAAGAGGCAGAGTGCAGTGAGTTTTAATCAGAAGTTTTCTTCCTTTCTGCACGTTACACTCACATGCTGAACCTGTGGACCAGATCAGAATGTGACAGTACAATTAAGAGACTTGTGCTGCTAGACAAAAAGAATGATCCCATGTCAATGGAGCTGACTGGTTTGGCTCAAATGTCCCCGATTTCCAGATAAACAGTGTTCCTTTCCTTGTTGTTAAAAATAGCCAGTGCATAACTGGCTCTTGTGTGTCAAAAAATGGATGCCATGCCATTATTATTTTTATTTATTTATTTATTTATTTATTTATTTATTTATTTATTTAAATATATAGCACCATGCTGTGTCAGGTTTGTACAAGAAGTGATTTTGGCCTGTGCCTATGAAATCTTTGCACTCATCCTTATGTAGCATTGAATGAAGCAGGAGCAGCAAGAATTGGGTCAAATCTTAGTGCTGGTATGAAGGGATGAGGTGTATCCTCATTGAAATACTGGAGCCTTTCAAGCAGGGGTAGGCAACCTGTGGCATCCAATTCCCATCATCCATTACAACTGGTTATGCTGACTATTAGCTCCATCAGATGAGTGTTTTATTGCACACTTGTAACTGGGCACTCATGGATTTTTGCAGGTCCTTCTCACTATCTTGTCTGCCTCCCGCACACCTCCCACCCCTTCTAGCCTTCTTCACATGACAAAAAAATCACCCCAGTAAGTTTGACTAATTTTTAAAGATGGAAGTTGCCACTAACTCCTGCTGTGTGCAGGAGAAGCAGTGGGATCAAAACAGCCCACTGAATGGGCCATGTGCACGTTGTTTACTTCTGCTTTCAAAAAAGGAAGTAATGAGGGAGAAATCCACGGGCAGAGGAGCGATGATAAACAAACACGATTTCCCCCTGTGTGATGATGCTCTATGGATGATGGGATTTGTAAGCCAAAAGCTTACAGAGAGCTTCGGCTATTGGGCGGTATAAAAATGTAATAAATAAATAAATAAATAAATAAAAACATTTGAAGGGCCCTAGTTGTCCCCCCGGAACACGCATTGTATCTTATAATCAACTGCCTCCCTCCAGGAGTTTGTCTTACATTGTTGTTTTTAAATTGTTTTATGAATGTTGTTAGCTGCTTTATATATCTCCAGTTGGAGGAGGAAAGCAGGGTATCAATTCTATTATAAATACAAAATAATAAAATAAATAGAATCATGCCATGAATCGTATAGGTTAGCATGGCAACCAGCAAGCACAAAGTAACATATACGTAGTTCAGCACTCTCCTGATTAGGCACAGTTTCCAGTCATGAAGAGACCTTCACTACTGTTCAAATGACCTTCGGACCTTCCCCCTCAACACAGTACACTAATGTCTCCTACCCACTTTTAGACCTCCTGTGAGCAGACTGGATGCCGTATTGGGCTTTTATCACATCCACTTCTACACTGTGATACCCACCATTGCCATGAGTACCCACCATCTTCAAGGTTTCCACCTCATTTTGGCATTTCTTAGGATGACGAAGTTGAAATTTAAGAACATGATCCTGGACTGCAGGGGTTTGGTGCACATTATCAACTAATATGATTGCTGTGCCCTTCCAAAGTGCTTAGTCGGCAGCTCAGATCTTCCAGGATTAGTTGTTTTATGACTTTTTGAATCCTGCTTATTATAGTACATTAATCTCAGCATAACACTATAGTAATGTCTGTTATGTCAATTGTGAAATTAAACATATAATGGGTAAATAGGTTGCAAATGCATGCTGCATTGGCTAAAAACATCTCCCACCCGTATATATAATATCAATATATATCAAAAACATTTAACAAAACCTAGGCATCCTTAAGATTAGGTCTTTAAAGTTCTTTTAATCCGATGTAAATAAAATAAATTGTGTGTGCGTGTGTGTGTGCACTACAGTCATTAGTTTAGTGATGCATCAGCTATTCTAATCTCCACTCCCACTGTGTTGAAACTCCACAGTAATTAGCAAGAATCCTGCTCTGAGCCACATTGTGATTAAATGTGCTTAAGATCAATAAACCGCCCTGAGTGATTGCAGTCATGTGAGATTAATCTCATTGCACAAAGCGATGCCCTCCTTTTAACCTGTTACAGAAAGAGAATAGTACATAGAAAAGATAAATTTGAGTGAGTCCATAGACTTTTTTGGCACATTCTCCTTACATGAAAACAAGAGGCTTCTGCCTCATTTTTTTTTTAAAAAATCAAGGGATTAACTTCTGAAGTACAATTGCTTCATTTGTTATAAAGTGTGCCCTTTACTCCCCACCAGTCCGTTGATAAGGGTCCTAGATCAATAACAACAAAGAACTTTGGGTTGTGGTACCTTAAGGACAAACAAATTACATCCGCTTCATTAGAAGCTTATGCTACAATAAACGTGTTGGTCTTTATGGTGCCAAAACGCTCTTGTTTTTACTCAGGGCTGGCCATCCCATGAAAGTGCCCACATCAGACGGCGGAGTGGGAAGTGCGACGAATTGCACTACTCCCCCCACTCTCACCGGGGGGGGGATCTACACTACTGCTTTAAAGCACTTTATAACAGTTTTGACAACTGTTGGGGCCCAGGACGCACTGCATATACAGGTTTCAAAACGCTTTCAAAACGCTTTAAAGCGCTTTAAAAGCAGTAGTGTAGATCCCCCCTGGAGGGCCCACCACCGCTGCCCCACCATCTCCAGTGGGTGCTCTGGATAGCCCTGCTAGCTGCTCCCCCCTGTGACATTTGCCGCAGTGATAGAGTGGCCAGTGGGGCTCTCGGGAGCAGCTGCCCACCCTCCGTTTCCTCCATCACATGCCTCTTTTACTTTTGCCATCGCTGTGTTGGCTTGATGGAGAGCCACATGGCTGGAAGAAGTGGTTGTGGGGCTCCCGCAAGAGCTCACCACATCTCTCAAGAGCTCCACAGCTACTTCTTCCAGCTGTATGGCTCTCCATAGGGCTGATGCAGTGGCAGCAGCAAAGGGAAGAGAAAGGGGGTAATTATGCAGCAGTGGGATGGGCCATGAAGTGGCTGTGGTGGTGGGAAGAAGGGGTGCAATGCTGTGTGCTCTCAGCCGCAGTTAACAAGAGAGCTAGGGCTGTTTTTACAACAGGGACTAGCTGGGCTAGCTCTTTGGAATTAACTCAATAGCAGATTATCTGCCTTTCATTTAAGATATACCATATACGATTCTCAGTCTCTCTACTATCAGGTTCCAGATAGCATGGCTGAGATAGACCGGGGTTGGAAACTGAAGAGAAGAGGGCACCACCTCTTCTGTTTGTCACTATTGACAGTGCTGACTAAATGGGCCACTGGTCTAAGCACAAATTGGTCATTCTTACTACTTTAGGATTTCAGTTGCAAACACCAGACTTTTCCTACATTGACCAGTTTACAAAGAACACAAGAGAAAGCAAATAGAGGGGGGGGGGAATAAGGAGCAGATCATAGTGAAGACTATTAGAGCCAGAACTATGCTTAAAAAAACAGCAACTAACTAGAAAAATAAAGAAAGGACTAATAAGAAAAAACTCCATAAGAAAGGATAAATTGAATCACAGGAGAACAGTGAATGGGACAATAAATAAATGGATGGCAGAGGAAATGACAGAAGGGAAGATTCTTATAAGACAAAATCAAGGAAACGAAGCGTCAAGAAAGCAGGACATTCATCTTAATGTACAGATTTTGTTTGCATATAATCTTAAAATGTAACTAATGGAAATCTGTTTTCAGATATTACTTTTAATTTTGAGATGTTTCCTCATGTAGATGGAAATCATTTGTGGAGTTTCTGAAGGATGTCCAGGCTGGAATAGACCCTTCTTCACTTGTCTGCAGAAGTAAGCTATATAGTTAAATGGGGGAGGGGGGGTCACACTTAACTATAACAAGTTGGCACCAGCATTTTACATTTCAAGAAAACCTATGGCCCTCCAGATGTTGTTGGACTACAACTCCCATAACCACCCTAGCAAGTATAGCTAATGGTCAGGAATGATGAGGATTGCAGTCCAGTATCATTGGGAGGACCACAAGTTCCCCAGGCCTGCCATGGAAAAATGGAATACCCCATTTGTGGATCATAAGACTGTTCTGTTAACAAGGGTCCCATAGGTGGTGCCTGTTGTTATGGATCTGGGAAAGTGGGTGGAATTAAATTAAAAAGAATGTTGGCTTCCACTAGTCAGGTTGAATCTGCTGACACACCCTGGTGTGTCCAATGGCTTGGGAAGGTTGAAGGTCTCCTCCCATCAGATCAGCTCTAGAAAAAAAGAAAGACACTTTGGCCCAAAGCCCAGAAATTTAAAAATTAATTATATCTTGTGAAATAGTCCAAGCAGTTGTATGCTTATTCAGACTTCTTGGCATGATGCCAACATACCAGAAGTTCTAGAGGGCGCTGTGGAGCCACATCAGTGTATAGGGAGTTGTCACACACCACCTTTCTGGACAGCACTGTGGTCCTGGTTCCAAGCAATGTAAATATTATCTATGGTCATATAAACATCCCTTAGGATGGATATGGTGTCTACTTTGCATTTAGAAGGGACTTCTGGGACAATATGAATACAATATGCATATGGTATGGTTAAATATTCATTTTTAGGCAGAAAGATCATTATATTGTGCCATAATAAAAGAGAAAAGGGGGTCACGACAGCAGAGTGCTAGAGGGATGCTGAAAGAGTAATCAGATAGTTCTCCTACTTCTCAGAGATGCTTCCAAAGCAGTTATATGGTCTCAATGGGAGGAAGTTCTTTTCTTTCTTTCTTTCTTTTTAAATGAATAGGACCATAAATGCTTCTTTCCCCTCATTTCCAACCAGCTGGCATGAGCCTGGCAGAGCTCTGGATGAAGAAATTCAAAGCCAGTTGCCTTCAGAACTCTGCTCTGCATCTAGCTGGATTGCACTGTTAATTTTCCTAATATCCCACAACTTTCCTTGGGTTGAATTCAGAGCGAATATGTAAATAAGAATTAGTAACGATTCTGCTAAACAGCTTACTTCAAAAGAGAACATCTGGAGTGAGAAGAAAGTATAAATCTTGACAAGTTTGCTTATCTCTAGAATCACAGGAGCGCACTTCAGAATTTGATCTCTCAATCCAGTCCTTGTCTCACACAGTTAATTCTGTAGAAGCCTCACAGTCCAGGGGACTTCCTACAAAACCACTTCGTGCATGATTTATACATTATAATGACAAAAGAAATAGTCTTGGGCTTTGTCCTCAAAGTTTCAATACAGGTTCCTCTCCCTGCAGTTCACAGTAATTCAATGAGCCGTTCTTTTCTTTAAGCTGGAACCCTTCAACCTGTTTTGAGTACAATCCACTTGGGATGTACCTTGAATACATAGAGCTACCAGAGAAGTGAAAATATTTATCTGAGGGGACTGTAGGTGGAGCTGGATAAGTTGTTAATAACGTTTTTTAAAAAAAAAGATGAAAAGACTGAGTTACCTGTGATGAGTAATTTAAAACTGTCACTATCCTGTGACAATGGCAATCATCCTGTAAACATAGGAAATGCTTTATTCTTATGCATTTTCTTTAATGACCCACCTAGATAACTTTTGATTATTGGGTGGTCTATAACGTAGTTGTTGTTGATGATGTTGATATTGAGGACGATGTTGATGATGATAAACCTAACCCAGACCGATGATTTCCAGTCCAACATTCTTTCCCCAACATGTTCAACAAAGCTCGTCAGAAGGGTACAGTGGTGATAACCATCCTCTGTTGTTTGTCCCCTGCCCCATCCAGCAAATAGAACTGTACTGCTTCTAACATACAAGCGTAAGAAGTGACCTGCTGGGTAAGACCAAACACTACCTAGTCCAGAGTCATGATTCACACAGTGGACAAACAGATGCTTATAGGAAGCCAGCCCTGCTGTTGTTCCCCAGCAGCTGGCAACGTAAAGAATCTATTCAACTGCCATTGCTAATAACTTGTATACATCTGAATCTATCCTGATTCCAAAAAGGAAGTCAATTTTGTTCCAATTGGATATTCTGGTGGAACTGTCTTGGTCATCCATCTAGGCTGTACTCTTATAATAACTTCCCTGCCTGTCTTCATTTAACTGTTACAGAAGATCTATGGAATTGCCAGTGTAGGGCTTCTTTGATCTTTGTTGGATCCTCAAGGCATGACAATACATCTGTTAAAAACAATTAGACCTGCTGGGCATGTGATTTACAGAGTGCTAGCTCATTGTGATTTCCTTTTTAATGGTGAAAGGAATGATGGACGTGAGACATTGACTTAGGCAGTGCATTAATCTAATCAACTTTAGAAAGCTCTCTGGGATAGTTAATATTCAGGAGGTGGCTGAATGCAAAGGTGAGCCAACTGCAACCATTGCTACAGAGACTGATCAGGATGCAACAGTTGAGCCTGAACTTTAACCATCTGGCTGCAGGCAAACCAGCTGTCTTTCCAGCCAGAAAAGCTATTCATTCCTGGTACTTGATTCATCCCACCATTTAATTTTATGCCTCACAATCTGGCCTGCCACCCATAACTTAGTGCAATGTCCAATTGCTATGGATGAGAAATTGCAAGGCTTAGCTGAAGGATCAAGCAACGCAAGGTTTGAAATATAAATTGAAGGGTGCTGCACTTGGTTCTACTAATCTTTATAGGTGAAAGATACATATGCTTGTGGAGAAGAAACCACGATCTAGTCTTCAAAAATAGCTACAACAATCCGCGTTTGCAGAAGTCGATGGAGTTTAAGAATTGCAAACTGCATCATATGTGATGTATTAGAGAGATCAGCCTTCCTGTCTCCAAGATGATCTTCCTAACCATCACTTCTCCTCTCCGTTTCCTTTTGAAAAACCACCAGAGCTCTCCCTCCTTTACCAGTTCAGCTTGGCCTCTTGTGGAGTGTTCCTGTTCTGGATTGTCCATTTAGTTTGCCTTCCGTCCTAGTTTCCAGTTTACTCTCCCCTCAACCATCAGTTAGGTTTCTCCTTACTAGGTTGAGGGGTCCCCTACAAATGCAGAAGAAGAAGAAGAAGAAGAAGAAGAAGAAGAAGAAGAAGAAGAAGAAGAAGAAGAAGAAGAAGAAGAAGAAGAAGAAGAAGAAGAAGAAGAAGAAGAAGTTTTCTCTCTCTCTAAAGGTTTTTGTTCTGTAATCCATGGGGTTTCCCCAGGCCTGCTGTTACCTCCCTCTTGTACATGGATGCTGCTGTTTTGGCTACATAAACAATAGCGCTCACCTCTGAACATTGGAAATAGAAGGCATGGTAACTCAGATGTAACTCCTTGTAGTATATCTTCCATTACCCGAAGACGACTTCACACCTAGTCTGGAACACATTTCCTAAGAACAAGACTGTTATTATTTTTATTCCCCAGTGCAGTGTCTAAACATAATAGACACACACCACTGCAATTTTGCTGCTATTACATATTCTTAGAAGCCACACTATACAGTGGAGTCCAAAGATTTATAAGCAAGATTTTTTAAAAAATTAGACATTAACAAGATTTTCAGATATAAGAATGTAAATAGTTGTATAACAGCAGTGGGCAGAGAGTCACCAATGGCTGAGATGGAGAGGAAGGGGAAATGTGTGCACTATCAGCAGATGTTTGCTGGATTCATCTGAGTTATGATGGGGAGGTTTGTACAGCAATGAGCAGGCACACTGCTGGTGAATAGTCAAAAGGCCCCCATCTTGGTGTGGGCTAATCAGTTGTTGAGATGAAGGTAGAATGGATCCAAATCTAGAGCCCTCCTAACAACTGGTGGATGTTATCACCGATTTTTTCAGTCATGCTATGTGCATACATCCATGGGTGCTGGACTGCATGCTCCCATAGTGGGCATGCATGGTTTTTTGCCAGTCTACTTTCTGCATGAATGTGTATTGTAGCCAGATTAGAATAGAAGGGTTCTGTGAGTGTCTGGCACCTGCAAGACCCATGGAGTCTCTGCTAAGTGGTGCTAGTTAAAATGGGTCACTGCTGATGGCAGCGCAGCTGTATAGAAATGTTGGTGGTAGAAATGGTGTATGATGTGCTTGACACCGTTCCCAAGATTGTGTGTTTGGGTTTTCATGCTGTCCTTGTTGAATAAGTTGTGTTAGAAAGAATAACAGCAAGTTACATGGTGTGCTTCAGCCACTAGAGAGCACAGTTTGCTCACTGAAGTATGCCAATAGTATCTATTCCTAGCATTTTGCTAGGAAGCCAATTGAAGGTCAAGGAAACTGAACGTGGAATCGAACTTGAGCTTCTCATTGCTAGGAGTTCAAATAATAACTAACTAGCATTTGTGGCTTCAGAAGTCATACTTCATTTCACATCTGAGAGTAGCCCATCCAGATAAATGGGCTTTCAACTGAGCAAACAAAATCCTCACAATTGTTTTCATCATAGGAAGAAAAAAGGAGAAAAGTGAAGATGATTCTCAGGTATTGTTAAAAACGTATTGATAAATCCACAAATTGTTGATTTGTAAAACCCTTGTATGTGAAAGCATTAATACTCATTATAATGTTATCTACCTAAGAGTGTTGGAAATCCTAAACACATTGTCTTCATCCAGCCTGACTACAAACATGTGAGAAGACCATTGCAGTCTGTTTTGGTTCTCCAGCATGAGAAATGAGATTGATAGCAATGTGCCCAGAAGTGTCTAGGATATCCATAGACCCCAAATCTCTGAATCACACATGTGATTCTATGACAGAAGCCAGAAATGCCATTAGCCCATTTTTATCCAATGAGCTGGCCAAAATAATCTAGTGAAGAACACGAGCAACCATTACACTGGACCTCTCGTGAACACTCCCATATCATTATTATAGTAAGTTGACAAATACCAACCTTTTGAAAATGTAACTTGTTCCCTTTAAAGAAGGACAAAAAACAGCACAAACATCTTTCTACCAAGACCTGGAAGCAAATGAATCATGATGTATCTGACTCCAGTGATTCTGAGGAACGAGATGCCTGGATAGACAGGTTCAGAAAACTGGAAAAAGCACTTTATATGTCTGATGTCAAAAACACAGGTAAGAATGATTATGGTTGGATAGCAGGCTGCTACAATGAATATTTTCTTTTGCAGGGATAGATTTTGTTTCTAGCTTGTATACATATCAACCTCATATTAATTTGTGAATGTCTGTGTCATAGTTATGCAGTGGCTAATTGTTGCAAGTTGGGACTTCCTTGTTACTTCTTGCATCAATCCACCTCTAATGTTCAATTATGGAGGTAAAGTGTAGTGGTGATGAATGAAGAGTTAATATTCCCCTATTGTCAATATCCTTGTCAATATCCACACACTTCTTTGTTTAGCTCAGCAGAGCCATATTCTGTATTTGTCAAAAAAAACCTTGTGAACCACCCACAGAGCTTCAGCTATCAGAATGCAATAGAAATGCAATAAATAAATAAATAAATAAATAAATAAAACTTGTCAATTTCCCTGTCCTTTTCACTCGTGAAGTGCTGATGTGGAGGATGAAGTGAACACGCTCTTTGACAAGTTTGGAATATTACTCTCTGAGCTAAATGAAACAGTGTTTGGAGAGGAAGAAACCAACAAGATAGGAATATGCCTCTGTGAGCGACGCAGTGGACAAGCAGACTTGCGATTATGCGCACTTGCACAAGATCACTTTTTTTTTTAAAAAAAGACACCATTTATGCAAATTTCAAAATCCCCCCCATTTTGTGCAAATTGCAATTTGCACAAATGGTGGAACCCCCCCAAAAATGCACAAATTATTTCCAGAATTGCTGCTTGCCAGAATAGAAACACTGTGGAATCTCATAAACAGAACAGAATTCCCAACATTGCACATCCCTATGTGTGAATTTGTCCAGGAACTCATGCCCTGCTTGTGGGTGTTCTATGGGGAAACTAGTTGGTTGCTGTGTGAATATAACACCGAACAAGATGGACCCTTGGTCTGATCCAGCATGGCTGTTCTTATGTTCTTAATAAATTTGCTTAATATTCAAGTCTGATTTTGTCCAAATAGGAAACAATGTCTCTTTTTTTAAAAAAAAAATTACAGGCAAGTTGGAAAAGGAAAAAGCCAAGCGCTTGATCTATAACTACAATCAAATTTATGATCTGTGCCTTAGTCCACTGAAAATTGATAAAGCTTTTCGACCTTTCCGTCCTGGACAAGAGATGCCACTGGAACCTCTGCTACATTACTTAAAGGAGCTGTAACTTGTACTATTAACACAGTACTCATGAATGTACTTGTCCTCATCTCATGTTTATTCATCCATTGACATTCTTACTAATTCATTATCTGCAAATTTCAACTTGCCATTGATTCTTCACTTTCAAATGAGTTGAAACAAAACACACACACCACATTTCCCACCTGTTTTTTTAGTTTTGTTGAAGATATATCTCTTCTGGATGTCAATTTTAATCATTAATTTTGAAGAGCCTTCATAGGTATTTTCACACCATTAACATCACTTGTATTTCATTTCTAAAATAGCACAAGGAATTAATGTAACTCCTAGTGTACTTCCAAATGTAGCACTAACAATTAGAAAACATTGTGCAACTATTCCATCTTTTTGGAATAGAGCTCCATCAGACGGGGGGCGGGAGGGAATCAAGGTTCTCTATTGTCACTTAACTGCCCCCACTTCTGTTGCATAATACTTCCTCTTTCTTACAGAGATGAAAGAGGAACTACACAACATCCATCCGGCCAATTCAGTGAGCTGTTTTTATGGCACTACTTCTCCTGCACACAGTTCCTTTTCTACCAATAAATCGGACTTACTGGGGTCTTTTTTTTGTCAAGGGAAAAAGGCTAGAAGGGGTGGGAGATGCACAGGAGGTGGACGTTGTCATGAATAGGACCCACAAAAATCCGTGAGTGCCCAGTAATGAGCATGCAATAAAATACTCATCTGATGAGTATTTCTGTATTAAGTTAGAAGAAGTAGTGAGAAAACACAGGAGGAACACAAGTAGAAGACACTGACATCTGGACCCCTATAAAATTTTGTTAATAAGGTGGGGCAATTGCACAAAAATGCCTTGTCTTGGCCTATGGGATATCTGCTATCTCAGTGTACTGGACATGTATTGTACAGAGTTGCAATGGAGGCCAGGAGGCAGTTATCTACAAGAAAAGCTACTAGTAAGTAGACACTGGAGACATGAAATTTATTTACGACTACCTGATCTGAGAAGCAAATAATAACTTACCTAACTCCAGAGTAACTTCTTCTACTATGTTGTTCTTAAAAATCATGGACTATAAGGCTTGTATGAGATATTTATTCAAATGACTTTAGATTTTCCCTCTCTCTCTCTTTCCCTCTCTCTCTCTCTTTTTGTAAAAAGTAAAGTTTTTCCATCTGTTTGTCCCGCTCTCCCATCTGTTCCTGAAGTCTCACAGTTTTGTTCAATATGTTTGCATATTGATTTTAAAAAGGAATTTTAATAGCATACTGGTTTGCTGCTAGAGAGAGAAAGATAGGATTTAAAAGAAGAATGGTCCCAAATTATGAATCAAGTGAGATGGAGCATTTGAACACAGAAAAAGACAGATGTAGATAAAGGTACAGGAACAAAGGAAGAGAGCCACCTTAACATTTTGAAAATAAGAATTTACAAATGCAAGGTCCTTGTAGGGAAGCCCATTATAGTTAAACATTTATTTTTCTTATTGAAAAAGAAGGGAATTGTATGAAATCACCTGTGTTATTTAGATGATAACTAAGTTCTGTTTTTACTAGGACACAGTTTGAGGGCTAAAACAGATGCTACCTGGAATCTATATCTAGCAGCTACATCTCCCAACCCCATTTTTTTATTTTAGAGTAGGTGCAGGAGCCCAGATTCAGATCAGTACCCTAAATTGAGAGTTAGGAGGCTTTAAAGAAATAAATCAAGTTCCCTCTACCTACTCTAGAGTAAAAATAGCCAAATGACATGCTACTAGATGCAAATTTAAAGTAATGCCAGTAAGTATATAGGCCTTAGCATCTACCACTCCACCTTCTCACCACCAGTGTCTGGGCCACAGCAAGAGGCAGGTGAACAAGCAGGTTGCCACGGTGAAGAGGAGATGCAACTCCAGGGGACTCTTATCAGTGGAGCCCTGCTGGGATGTGGGCTCTCAGGAGTTACCCAACCATACCTACTCTTGATGCTGGGCGTGATGCTAGCAGTTGCTGCTCTTCATGCTTCTACCTGCTTGCTTCCTTGCCAGCTGCCTGATTGAGTGTGTGGACAGGACAAAAAATCACCACCACAACCACCCTAGGCAGCAGTACTGAGGAGGTGCGGACCAGAGAGGGCATCCTGGTGAGGGCCCCCAAAATCTGGATATAGCATTGTCCAGCAGGCAAGAACAGTTATATTAACCAACTGTACCACCACAGCAAGAGAGGGGGGAAATCTCATTCCCTTACCAGGTTCTCTCTTTCTGGTTCTCTTCTGCGCTTGAAATGAGAGATCAGCTACCATGTGGGCTGTAGATTTCAATGGGGACTCCGCCCTCTAGTGGACATTTTATAGCGTAACCTCAGAAGAGTTGGATTAAAGGAAGTTTATTTTGTGGCGCTAAAACTGAGAAAAGGAACAAGAGATGTACAGGAGGCTGACATCATCATTAAAAGGACCTGTGAACATTCGTGAGTTGCCAGTAATAAGCATGCTATAAAATGCTCATCTGATGATGTTCAAAATCTGAGCTAGAGAAAAATGTGGGGGTTGTCATGCTCACCTTGTATTTCACCCTTAAGTACAAGTCACAGTGACATTACTAGCCACTAGGTCACATCTAAAGCCACCATATCTATAATAATAATAATAATAATAATAATAATGATGATGATGATGATGTATTACCCACATCTCCCTCTGGATCAAGGTGGGGAACAACATTAAATACAATATAATACGTAGAGCTAGTTAAAAGAACATCTAAAACCAATACAATATTAAAATAACCATCATAACATATTAAAATTCTTAAGTTTAAAATTCATCTGGGTAGGCCTGCTGGAAGAGACTACTCTTTATGGCTGTCTTAAACTTGGAAAGAGTGTTAAGGTGACAAATTTATTTATTATTTATTTAAAACATTTATATCCCACCCTATATCAATAAGATCTCAGGGCAGGCCATTCCACAGTCTGGGGGCAGCAAAAGAAAGGTCCTCTGGGTAACTGTTGTCAGCCTAGTTGTGGCTGACTGGAGTAAAACCTTCCCAGAGGACCTGAGTGTGTGGGGTGGATTGTACGGGAGAAGGTGATCCCACAGGTAACCTGGTATCCAAACCATGTAAACAAGCCAGTGCAAGAATATGCCTGGTGTAGTGCCTTAAAAATGGTTGTCATGATTTGGATTATAAATTGCCTAGGACAGGACGGGATGTGACTTAGAGGGGGTGGGAGAAGGGGCAATAGACATCTCTGTGCCAAATCAATTGAATATTCTACTCCACGTTTTGAATATTTAGTATTCATGCTGTTTAAATAGGCCAAACATCTGCTGTGGCTCTTCAGAATTCCTCAGCAACAGTCACACTCTTGTACGTCACCAGCACCAGGATTTAGAATAATCACAGTGCCACAAACACCCCTTGCAAAACCTGTGAAAAATCCAGTTGCATTTCAGGCTTCCATTCAGGCCTCACAGATGCTGGGGTATCAACAAAGCCCCTCTCCCTCTGGTTTTGCAATTCAAAGGTAGCTCTACAGCATGTTGTTACTGAAAGAACCCATTTTCTGTTCTCCCCCATTTTTAAATGCATAATATTCATTAGCAGCCTAATGTGGATTTCAGACTTCTCTGTGTCTCTCTGCCAGGAGGGCATATGTGCATGGCCATGTGCTCGAGGCAGATAAGTACATAAACAGCATATTGGCACCAGACAGACATCTGTGCCTGGAAAAAAAAATGCTTGTGATATGTACATGAATGACATTTTAGCTTTAATTAAATCCACATAGCACTGAAAGGAAGACTTGCCTATTCCCTCCTTTTTATATAACAATAAATAAATAAATAATTTTATTTCTTAGCCTCCTTTCCGTTTGGATCAAGGTGGGGATCAACAATAAGTATAAAATACATAAAACTGATTTAAAACATAGTATACGTCATTAAAACATCCTAAAAACATCCGTGCAGTATTTTAATTCCTCTATCATAATAGAACCCAAGACCCTGCAATAGATAACATATTAACGAAATGCCTGCTATTATTATGTCAGCTAGGAACTATTAGATGAATTAGACTGCAGGGGCAGTTGGGTGCCAAAGGGTCGAATCCCTTTCAGCCAGGGCCGGTGCCAGACTATTTTGCGCCCTAGGCAAGGTGAGCTACTTTCACACCCACCCCACACCCACCCCACACCCAAAAATGCCAACTTTGATTTTTAAGAACATATGTTTCCTGGAAAAAATAAAAAGCACAAAATTTGAAACTGCTAAATTTATTTTAAAGTGCAAGAAATACGTCACGCCAATTATAGCAAACAAATTGGAAAGGAACGTCTATGGATCTAAAATGCATTATTTAATAGGAATATCACCTCCAAATCATCCCCCCCAACTCACATGCGCACAAACACGCACACTCAGCATCACTCACTCCAAACAAACACGCGCATGAACACATGCATTCACTCAAAGACCCCATGCACCCCATTCACCCTTACATTCTCTCTCTCTCTCTCTTTTCCAGGCGCGTTCCGGAAGGCCGAACGTGGAGCTGCCCCACCCCCACCCCAGCGTCCCTGGCTTCGCTTCGGCTGGGCGGGCGCGGGGCGCCATCTCACCCGCCCAGGCCCAGCTGAATCCTCGGGCCGGGCCAGCTCATAGCCAACACGCATGAGTGCTGCGCTGTGCCGGGCGCCCCTCTTAGCTTGGCGCTCTAGGCAGCCGCCTGAGTGGCCTCTATGGTAGCACCGGCCCTGCTTTCAGCGGAAACTAGATTGCCCCGGTGTCAAGGGACGTACTGGACAGGATCAAGCCCACCCCTCCTAACTTCCATCTCTCAGCTGGGAAAGATAGGCCTCAGGCAGTTGTTGCAGGAAGGAGGCCTGGCAGGCAGTGGTTTCCCAAAACTAACAACATCTTTGGAGAATCCATTAGCACAACCTATTCTCCATAGTCTCAGACATCTCTCAGGGGACGTCTACATGGGTGCTTTACCCTGGGGTCGCTTCAGAGTGGCGGCAGGTGAGTTACATGACACAGCTGCCACTCCGAAGGGATCCAGGGGCAAAGCCCCAAAGCTCCACGCTAAAAAAGTTGGGGACTTACTCTGACTTTTTTAGCTCGGAGCCAGGCTCCGCACCTCTGTGGAGGCTTTTTAAGAAAAAAAATTAAAGGGAGAAGGGGGTGGGGGGAGAGGAATGGGATAGCCGGAGGTAGGAGAGCTGGCTGCCCTGTTCCTTTCCCCTCCCCGGTGCTCCTGGCAGTGGCAGCTGTCTCCATGCTGCCTCGTTCCTCTCTGCCCAGGTGCTGCTGCCAGGAGCACTGGGGAGGAGGGAAGAACAGGGCAGCCAGCTCTCCTCCCTCTGAGCTTGCTCTGGCTGCCCTGCTCCTCTCCCCCATCCCCGCTTTTTATTATTATTTTTAATCTTTAGAAGTGAAGGATCGCATCTCCACCCTCCCCAGAAATTCAATCCTTCGCATTTACAGCTAAACAAACAAAATGAAAAACTTTTCCCATTAAACCCCCCCCCCCCCACTTACCAGAGAGGAGGGTACTCAGATGCTCTGCGGTGCCTCGGGTGGGTGGGTGTGGCAGCGGCTGTAAACCCGCAACTGCGGTCCTTCCCATATAGATGCTGGGAAGGAGCATCGATGCAGCTGTGCCCCGGCTCACTCCGCCGGGCGCAGCAATACCGCCGTCGTATAGACAAGGGCTCATTTACAAATTGATGGTCTAACTGATCAGGGTGAGAAGGAGATGGTAGAACATTGATATCCCAGGACTTTTGGGGGTGAGACAACCCACGTGATATTATAAATGGTAATAAAATTAGTGCTGTGGCGAAAATTTCAAGCCAGTCATTTCTGGCAATTTATGAGGAGGTAGGGGCAAAATAAATACCTCAGCAAAAGAAGCTGTTTGGGAGAGAATTTCAATGAATTTTCTCACTGGGAAGGGGTTCTAGTTACGTTCTAAGTGCAGGAGTTGGCAGCGGGGTTTCCATTCTCTTTCTTTTTTACGTTAAAAGGGCCCTGCACACTACTGTAGTGTCACAGAGCAGTCAGCAATGCTTCTGGGCATGCCCAAGAGACCATGTAACACTGCACATTCTCATGAGGATTCAAGAGCTGCTGACCAGCTCTCTGGGCAAAGGGCCCCACACCGAGCTTAAAAAGTGCTGTTCTCATAGCAGCACAGGACTCATTGCCTAGTGCAGGGCTTCTCAGACCTCCTATTCCCCGGGCCCTCTTAAGAGAACTGAAAATGACTGAGGCCCACCAGTCATAAAATGGGTCGGACTCAGTCACAAAAGAGTGACAGATGGAAAGAAAAATCTTGTCTTACAGTATAAAAAATGTAGCCTTCAGCACATCCTGTTTAATCGCCAGTGTTTATAACACAAAACAATCTGTTGTAAATAATTTCTTCAGACATTGAGCTCCTTCAGATGGGGGGAAAACTGTGTTCCCTTACCGAGGCTCTGCTTCCTAGTTCTCTTCCACTTCTGCAACAAGCTGTAATTACATGAGAAAGAGAGCAAGAAGAGAGCAGCAACCATGTGGCTTGTATAGCCTTAATGTGGTTTAATGGGACAGTGCCCTCTAGTGGGCATTTTACATCACAACTTCTCCTAGTGCTGGGCCAAATCCTGCCCCCTATTTCGGGAAACTTTCTCCCTGTGAAAGAGGCATTGTTTTTTCTGCCTCTTTTGCAGTGAGGGGGGAAAATTCATAGAATTTTCTCCTTGGGGAGGGGGACAGGGTTTTCCCATACCTTTTTAAAGTGTAGCCAGTTGCTGAGGGGCCTTCTTACTATTTTTTAATTTTCCAAGAAAATACACCCCCCATTCCCGTTATTTGGAGGACCCCAGCAGATCTTAGTGAATGCTTATTGGAAACCATGTGACCTCCCCCTCTTCAATAAGCATTCAGGAAGAACTCCTGGGCTTCTGAAAATGTCACCAGTGATTTTTTATTTTTTTTAAAGGAAAGACCCCCTCAACAACTGGCTATATTTAAAAAGATATATAGAAACTCTGTCCCCCCTCCCCAATGAGGAAGTTCTCACCTCTCCCAGCCAAGTTTTCATTTCCCCCCCCCATCCCCCACAAAATGCTGAAAATGGAATGGTCAAAATTTTTGGCACAGCACTAATAAATATTTATTATTTATTTAAAACATTTATATCCCGCCCTATATCATTAAGATCTCAGAGTGGTGTTCAGATAAAAACATACAGTATAAAACAATAAATATGCACAGTTAAAAACAAATTAAACCATGATCCAAGTTAAAACAATATATAATTTAAAAACAATAAAAGCAGTTAAAACAATGTGCCAGTGAGTTTAACCATCAAAGGCTTTGGGGAAAAGCCAATGTTTTCCAGAAGGGTCACGTTTTCTAAGCCTTTTTTAAAGTAGGGAAAAGGAGCAAGAGACGTATAGGAAGATCAAAATGACCCATATAGCGTGTTGTCTTATGATTATATAAATTTATTAATTAGGTTGACCATATAGAAAGAAGGACAGGGCTCCTGTATCTTTAACAGTTGTATAGAAAAGGGGATTTCAGCAGGTGTCATTTGAATTCATGCAGCCCTGATGAAATTCCCTCTTCATTACAGTAGTTAAAGCTGCAGGAGCCCTGCCTAGTGTGAACAGATACAAAAGAGGGCAGGGCTCCTACAGCTTTAATTGTTGTGATGAAGAGGGAATTTCACCATGTGGTGCATGCATACAAATGATACCAGCTGAAATCCCCCTTTTTTCTACAACTGTTAAAGCTATAGGAGCCCTGTCCTCCTTTTCATATAGCCCATTGAAAAAGGCCAGTACACCCTGGATTTTATTATGTGTAGGGCATCATCTTACAATGGTAGGCCACACACGGATACGGAAACACCAGAAGCTGCCTTATACTGAGTCAGACCACTGATCCATCTAGCCCAGTATTGCCCCCATTGGCTAACAGCAGCTCTTCAGGGTTTCAGGAAGGAGTCTTCTTTTTCTTATCTGGAGATGCAGGGGATTGAATCTCATACCTTCTGTATGCAAAGCTTGTGTTCTACCAGTGGGCTACAGCCCCTCCCCTGAGGTTGGAGGCATGAATAAGTAGGAAGAGAAGATGGGCAGTCTGGTACTCCCCTCTGTGTGTATGGCTGGATTGGGGTGCCATGTCATCCAATCCACCCCTGTGATGCACGTCTTTGCAGGTGTTTGTTGCATTCATGTTTAAAATATAGTTTTGAAACAGCCCTTATAGGAAGGAAAGGAAGAGAGAGGACACTGTAGAGAAGATCAGCAGCTAATTGACATTTAGCCTTTCAAGGTTGACTAAATGTCATCCACTTGCCTTAAAAGAGGCATCCTCAAACCTGAGCAGAGGTATCCTCAAACTGAGAAGAAAAAATTCTTATGGGAATGGGTGTCACAACCCATGTTCAAAGTCTATTGCAGTATACTGCGTGTGTTTATAAAATTAGAAAATTTGCAAGATAAAGAGTTAAGTATGTCAACTGTATTTAGCGCATGTGCAGGAACATGCGTGTGAACTACTCCCTTGTGGGAAAGGAATCCTATGTTTCTGTATATTTTGAAATGTTCATGGCAAAACTTTTTTAATGTTACATTGAGGATTTTCTATTTCCTATTTAAAAATAATTGCTGTTTTTTGTACAAACTATTAAGAAGAAAATTAACAGTTACAATCCCAACACAGAATTATTCAATAAACAAAAAACCTACCGTTTACAAAACAATGTTAAGGCTCTACAGTTTTCAACAAAACTCCAAAAAACCAGGGAAATTGGGAGTTAAGGCTCACAAGCCTATAACGCCACATCCTCCCTAAGGAGGCAGAAAGTGCCAATGAAATTCTCATTTTCCCAAAGCAGATATAAACCATGAGGACAGGATGGAGAATAAGATATGCAGAGCTGACTGTGGGGTTGTGGAAAACTGATGATGAACAACTTAGGGCCACCTACTTATCTTTTTTTGTTTAAAGCAGCCCTTCCCCAACCTGGTGCCCTCCAAATGTGTTGGACTACAACTCCCAATTTCTCTCTCCCTCCCTGGTCTCCACAGCATTGTGGGGAAGGAGAGGGCCCAGGCAGGGCCTTGGCTCAACTGCATAAGCAAATGGCTGCTAGAAGAGCCAGGCGGCCATCTTATTTGCAACATTCCAATCTATCTGAGACAGGAGAGAGGGGGAAAGTGACACTACTGAGCATGCTCTGCTCTATGAGGCCTCCATTGACTTTAATGGGGCAAAATGGGGAAAAGAAATATTCATTAAAAATCAACGGAAGCGAATTTTGAAAAAAGTAAAGCCATTCCACCAACTAGAAGGACAGAGGGACAAGATCCCACCACTGGATTGAAGGGTAAGGGTCCCAATTTGGAGCTTTTCATGTGCAAAAAACAGTCGCCAACAGAGGTTTTGAGTGTCATTTTCATTCAGAGAGGTCCCCCCCCTTTTGCTCTTTAAACTGGCATCCTTCCCTTAATATTTCACCAATCTTCTTGAAAATCCCAGGATATATAAAAACAGCATTTCTTTCTGGCAGGTCTCTTTTTCAGAAAGATTGGTGAAACATTTTCCATTTTATGGATGCTAGAATGACCCGCCCCCCAATTATGGCCTTAACATGGTGGAATGCTATGCCTATAACACTGTGTTCCCTGTAATATATGTTTAATTAAACCCATGAAGGGCATAAACATACAACTCTGAATGACATTCTGCCCGGTGCATTTTCCTTAGGTTTTGTTTTCTAAACTCATTTTATAATTGATTTAATAAACATAATGGATATGAAGGGAGAAACTGAACCAGTAATGCCTATTCATTTCCATGAAACCAATTAAATGTAATGCATTTGCAAGCTTCAACCACAAGGGAGCATCCTTTGCACATTATACTGCAGCATTTTAAAGTGTGATCATGGTTAAAGGCGAAGACGGCACTCTTATTCATCAGCTTTCTTCAACCTGGTGCCCTCCAGATGTTTCGTTCTTCAACTCCCATCAGTCCCAACCACCATGGCCAATGGTCAGGAATTCTGGGAGTTGAAGTTCAAAATATGTGGAGGGTACTAAGCTGGGGAAGACAGCTATACAAAGTTACCTGGGAGTGGGTCTCATAAAACTGAACAGTGCTTACTTCTGAGCAGTCATGTATAAAATTTGCACTGTAAGTAGCTTGCTTTAATTCCTAATGAATGAATGATGTTTTGACTTCAAATTACCGTAAAGCAACAATGCCAAAGACCCTGGGTGCTTCCAGATGAGGCTTTAATCACACCATTGCTCTGCCTCTTTCATGGAATTTGATCAGCCATGGTGCGCAGCTCACCTGGGCTTGCTATCTCTCCGCCGTGGCCAACGTGGCCCTGTGTTTCAGCTGTGTGGTGTGTGGCTTGCTTGGGCTGATTCCTCCCTACCCAGGTCAGCGTGGCTCTATGTTTTGCTGTGCCCCGCGCGGCTTCCCCAGGCTGCTTCCTCCCCGCCCAAACCAACACAGCTCCGTTTTTCAGCTGCGCCCCATGCGGCTTCCCCAGGCTGCTTCCTCCCTGCCCAAACCAACACAGCTCCGTTTTTCAGCTGCGCCCCGCATGTTTTGCCTGGTGAGAGTATTGCTATTTGACTGTGGGTGAAAGGAGGTAGGGCAGGAAGCTCTGGCTAGGGGCTCTCTGTCTTAATTTGAAATGTATCTAATCAGTGTTGGTAGTGAAATGTTGGAGTGGCAAACAAATTAAGGGAAACTGCAACTTTTATGGTCCATTCCTGTTAAACTTGGGGGATTTGGATTTGCCATACATACATACCTTTCAGCAAGTATGTATGGCAAATGGCATTGCCTTCAGTTCTCCATCTGTAAAATAGGAATAGTTGCAACCTAACTTTTTGATAGAAAAACAAGACTTTTTTTAAAAAAAAGTAGTTCATACAATAAAGCAGTAGCAGCTAAGGGTGTGAGCTGTGAACCAAAAGGATCACTTCAGGTCTTGTTGCAGCCATGAGTTCATTAAGTATTTAAAAGCAAATCACTTATTCACTTCAGCCCCACCTCCTCAATATGGGAAGAATACTAATCTACCTCAAAGGCTTGTTGCAAGAATTGAAAAGATATCTGTGAATAGTCAAATACAATGCAAACGCTACGTTATTATTATTTAGTATTTGGTATCTCTGTGTGAGTGTATTTAGGTGTTGGGCGAATCGAGTGCATGGTTGTTTGTTTATGAATGGATGTGTGTGGGTGTATTTGGGGTGGGTGATTTTTAGTGTGTGTGTGTGTGTGTGTATTTATGTGATGGGTGATGGGTGTGCATGGTTGTTTGTCTATGAATGGATGTGTGTGCAAATTTGGGGTGGGTGATCCTGAGAGAGTGTGCATGTTTGTGTGTGTATTTATGTGATGGGTGAATTGGGTGCATATGAATGTGCTTAAAAGCATGGCTGATACATGGCCATGTTTGGGTGGGCACGCCCCCTTGGGGGCTGGACATGTCGGTAGACATGCCCCTTTGGGGGCTGGACATGTTGGTGGGCTTGCCCCCTTGGGGGCGGCCATGTTGTCCTCCTTTTTGGTTTCCAAAATATGGTCACCCTAAATGAGCACATTACATGCAGTCCGCACACAGAGGGACAGTCACAACTTCAGGGATTCACATCTGCTATTGTCAGGAAAAAATAGCAAGACTAGAGGCTGAGAGTGGGGACGCAGAGCTTTACCACACCAGCGTTATACTGTGCAATCACTGCGAATTGCATGCAAAGGACTCCGAAGTTTTCCAGCTTATAATCTGCTTTTATTGAGAAGTACTCCCATTCGTCCTGCCTTAATTGCGCTTCTTAACCAAAAAAAATTGCAATATTTTGCTACTAGTTTTTGAGTGTATCATTTGTTGTTTTCTGAGCAGCCACTGGGGCGCAGGAGCAGGATTTGAAGAAAAAATAAATAAATGCTTACATCTGCATAAGCTTTAAAGATAAAGACATCAAAATTGGCACAGTAATAGCTATTAAGGATAGCTTTAAGCATACCAAATTTGAATTGGATTGGGTAATTCATTGATTTTTTTATGATTTTTTTACATTTCCCCCTTAAACCCATTTCTTGGTATGCAAAGGATCTAGCCACCCAGTAGCAACAACAACAACGGTGACAGCTTAGCACTGTAGGGGATAATTTGAGGGAAACAGGTACGTGGGATGAAGCTCATAGAGCAAGCAAAGGGGAACAGTGTCTAGGGATAGAAGAAGTTTGGGTTAGGCTAGGAAGCAACTCTTTCCTTCTCTTCCTGCCCACTGAACAGCCACTTGGGAACAGGAAGGAGATCTTGTCCCACTAATATTTTCATGTTTTTCATCAAAATATTTTTTTTAAAAAAGAATTATAGAGCTTTGCAGGCTCAGTTGGAGGTCCCTGCAGCCACCACATTGAAGACCTCCTGTTCTGGACAGCTTTCAGCAATTTGGTGACCTTCAGATGTGTAGAAGTACAGATTCCACCAAACCCAAGCCAGTGTGACTAATGGCTGTGCTGGCTGTGGATAATGGGACCTGTTGTTCAACACATCCGGAGGGTACCAGCAGGGCCGGTGTCAGACTATTTTGCGCCCTAGGCAGGTGCACCCTACTGAAGCTGCCCCCGACCCCCTTGCCCGCTCCTGGCTTCAAAGCCAGGATGCTGGGGTGGGGTGGGGTGGCTTCAGAATGGCATGCCTGGGTCTGCCATACTGAAGCCGCCCCCCGCTCCTGCTCCTAACTTCGAAGCCAGGATGCTGGGGTAAGGGGGGTGGGGTGGAGGCTTCAAAGACGCACGCCCAGAAGTGGCTTCCGGGCGTGCCATTCTGAAGCCGCCCCCCAACCCCAGCGTCCTGGCTTCAAAGCCAGGAGCAGCTTCCGGCTGGGCGCTGGCTTTGAAGTCAGGACACTGGGGTTGGGGGGTGGCCGAGGCGGCGGCTATGGAACAGCGGGCCCAGAAGCCGCTCTAGGAGTACGCCATTCGGCGCCCTCCTTTGCTTGGCACTCTAGGCCGCTGCCTGAGCTGCCTCTATGGCACCGCTGGCCTGGTTCCAAGGCTGGGAAGCCTGCTTTAGGGTCTCACCATTTTGCACTGCTTACACAATCTTCTTTGAGTGTAATTCCACCCTAAGATTCTGTTTCCATGCAGTATTGCATGGGGGGTGGGGCAAGCAGGTAGGCTGCTAGGGTACCTCAGCAAGATGATGGAGCTGCTGAACCTGCCCTTCATCCAAAGGTCTCAAGGGAAGAGGAACATCCTCTGGAAGAGGGGGAAATAGAGCTTGTATTGACAGTGCATTACATTTCAGAGAACCCTCCTAAGGAAGGGCATGAAGAGTATTTCTCTTGACAGTGTTAATTGGGAAAGCAATGAGGCACATTTGAATTAGCAAGGCTGGCCCTGGTATTAGGCAGAGTGAGGCAGCCACCTCAGGCAGTGGGATGGGGGCGGCGACAGTGAGGTGTTGCAGGACATAACAGTGCGAGCCACCTGGCCTGGGCTTTACCTGCTCATCGAGCCTGCTGTGTTCAGGTGCTGGCGAGGAGGATGCCCCATCACCAGTGATGAACTAAGATTCAACTGCTGGTTCTGTCAACTACTACACATAGAATGTAGCTGGGTGGTGAAACACTTTTGGCTTTCACTTCAGGCAGCAAAATGTTTTAGGTTAGCCATATGAATTTTAAAAAGACGAGCTTCTCCTCTCCCTTTCCCCTTCTTTTTAAAAATAACAAAAGAAAAAGCTCTGTTCTCCCTGGAGTTCCTAGTTGGGTGATATATATCATGCGTATTAGTGGGTGTGGTGAATTTGCCTCGAACATGTGAACTTTGTCCACTTTTCTTGCAGTAGCAGTAAAAAAAACACGTCAGCAGAGAGCGTGGGCGTAGTTTCTCTTGCTGGGTTTAGTTCCGTTTCCCTCTACAGACAGCAGTTTGTTCAGACCTGCCAAGACTAGTAGAGTGTGAAGATGCTGTTTCACTTACCTGCTGTCCTCCAAGGGGGTTTGTCTCTACAGGTAGTTCTGGTGTTCCTGGCTACCTTTCTACTCATTGCTGATTACATGAAACGGAGGCGCCCAAGGGATTTTCCTCCAGGGCCTGTGCCTCTTCCTTTTCTGGGCAATCTTCTGCATATTGATACCAAGAAACCTCATCTTGCTATACAAAAGGTAAGGATAAGAACAGGGGATTAGAGTTTGGTTGAAATTAATAGAAAGGTTTTGATGGTATGCCTAGTTTGGCAATGGAACTAATTGTCTAGGGATGAGCTTTTAAGGAAAAGGCTAGACAGCTATCTGGTGGGAATGTTCTAAAGCTGTAATTCCTGCACCAAGCTGGGGGGTGATCTGGATGGCCCACAAGGACCCCTTCAAGTCCCTGATTCTATGAAATCCCATCTTTACAAAGGAGAGCTCCTTCCCTCCACAGAGTTCCTCACAGGCTAGAAGAGTGGCTACTTTGGGTCTCCAAGGTGTAGATCCATTCACTTTGAAATAGCTTGAACTGCATAATCCAAAACTCTACACATACAAAGGTTTCTCGTATGTTATATTGACAAACACCATCATATTTACATGACATGGGTTGTTCTTGTTACTTTAATTTATATGCCTCTTTCCCCCAGGAATATGCTCAAAGAGGGTCAGATCCACAACTTCAGAATACACCAATGCAATAAACATTCTAATAACAATAATTGTGAATGTAAGAGTTGATCCAGAAGGGAATTCAGGTGTGAGGGGTGGACACAGAAATCTTGTACTGCCAATGGTATGTTCCTTTCACTGGCAGAAGGATAATTCTGGATCCAAGCCGATAGAATCAGTCAAAACAAACTATTTCCATAATAATGTTGTAGCCTTTTATCTCATTACAAAATAAGTGGTCTTCATCTGTAAAACATATTATCAATTGGTAACCTTTTATCAGTTGTTAAAGTACGTATATAATATAACTGGCAAGCAGATCTTCAAAAGTGCCAAGTGCAAGCAATAGCAAACAGATTTCTTGCAGCCTATGCCGGTGGATCTCTTTCATACCCCAGAGCATCCAAGAACAATGGAGACCAGGGTCAGGGACTTCCGTGATAAGTTAATGTAGGGTGACCATATGAAAAGGAGGACAGGGCTCCTGTATCTTTAACAGTTGTACTGAAAAGGGAATTTCTGCAGGTGTCATTTGTATTTTCAATAAACAAAAAACCTACAGTTTACAAAACAACGTTAAAGGCTCTACAGTTTTCAACCAAACTCCAAAAAGCAGGGAAATTGGGAGTTAAGGCTCACAGGCCTATAACGCCACGTCCCCCCCTAAGGAGGCAGAAAGTGCCAGTGAAATTCTCATTCTCCCAAAGCAGATATAAACCATGAGGACAGGATGGAGAATAGGATATGCAGAGGTGACTGTGGGGTTGTGGAAAACTGATGACGAACAACTTAGGGCCACCTACTTCTCTCTTTTTTTGTTTGTTTAGAGCAGCCCTTCCCCAACCTGGTGCCCTCCAAAGGTGTTGGACTACAACTCCCATCATTGCAAGTCTGTATGTCCCATGGTCAGGAAAGCTGGGACAGCAGGATAGGGAACGCTGTTCTATATCCTTACCAAATACAGGGGCTGTGCAGTATTTTTTTCTCACACACATCTCGCATAGAGCAGCACGATTGATAACAGAAGGGGCACTATTTGTTGGAGATGTAGAACCAGAGAAAGGGCTGGCACTTTCAGCTTTTAGTAAATACCCTGCCTTTCAAAGAACCAATTTTTTTTCTTAAAATGTGTTCATACAAAATATACTGTTCACTCCCCACAATCCCTCCACAATACATCATCTCATCAGAGTGACAGAGGAACAGAAAAGGATTAGTTTGGGTGTCTTGAACTCCTTTCAGATGAGATTAGTTTGCAATCCTATACCACTTGGGGGGAAGCCCTAGTAAAATCAGTGGCACTGGCTTTTGAGAAGACCTGTATAGGATCCAAGTATAAACCATCCTTCTCCAGCCTGGTACTCTCCAGATGTGAAGCGAATTTTGAAAAAAGAAAAGCCATTCCACCAACTAGAAGGACAGTGGGACAAGGTCCCACCACTGGTTTGAAGGGTAAGGGTCCCAATTCGGAGCTTTTAGTGAGCAAAAAAAATCATCGCCACCCAGAAATAGAAAGCAATTTTGAGCCAGAGAGGTTTTGCCCATTTTGGTACTTTGAACTGCCATCCTGCCCTCAATATTTTACAAATCTTCCTGAAACGCGCAGGGTATGTACAACCAGCAATTCTTTCTGACAGGTCTCCATTTCATAAAGATTGGTGAAACATTTTCCATTTTATGAACATCAGAATGACCCAGCCCCAATTTCGGCCTTAACATGGTGGAATGCTCTTTTCACTGATCTCCTATAACACAGGGAAACACTAGGGGTGTGCACGGACCCCCCGCTCCGCTTCACTTCCAGATCTGCGATTTGCGGATCAGCCCGCTTCACTCAGCCCCCGCTGTGCCCATGTTCGCTCCGCTCCGCTCGGAGCTCCGGATCCGGATCGGAGCTCCGTTTCCCCCCCGCCCATAGGCTTGCATTAAGCTAAAAAAGTATACAACTTTTTTTCTGTGAAAGTTAGAAACCTCAAGTTTGGCACCATGACACCTCATGGAGGTATACATACGCACGCCAAGACTCAAGGCAATCCCATCATCCCCTGATTTTTGGGGAATTTATGAAAATCGGGCACCCCATTTACACCCCTTTCCATAGCTCCGTCAATTTGCACGTTAGAAACCTCAAACTCGCCACCATGACAGCTTATCCAGGGATACACATGCACACCAAGACTCAAGGCAGTCCCATCATCCCCTGATTTTGGGGGAATTTATGAAAATCGAGCACCCCATTAACACCCCTTTCCATAGCTCCGTCAATTTGCACGTTAGAAACCTCAAACTCACCACCATGACAGCTTATCCAGGGATACACATGCACACCAAGACTCAAGGCAGTCCCATCATCCCCTGATTTTTGGGGAATTTATGAAAATCGGGCACCCCATTCACACCCCTTTCCATAGCTCTGTCAATTTGCACGTTAGAAACCTCAAACTCGCCACCATGACAGCTTATCCAGGGATACACATGCATGCCAAGACTCAAGGCAATCCCATCATCCCCTGATTTTTGGGGAATTTATGAAAATCGGGCACCCCATTCACACCCCTTTTGATAGCTCCGTCAATTTGCACGTTAGAAATCTCAAACTCGCCACCATGATAGCTTATCCAGGGATACACATGCACGCCCAGACTCAAGGCAGTCCCATCATCCCCTGTTTTTTGGCAGGGCTTAAACCTGCAGACATCTCAATGGGGCCATTTCAAAGGAAATCCCAACATGCCATGAATTGGGGAGTATGAATCTTCTTCCACACTTGAAAAATGGATTTGGAACTTCCAAAACTCCAATTGAGCGCAGGAAGGACAGCTTTCACATCCATTTGCTGTGTTCTGGGAGACCAGAAGGAAGGGTTGGACACAATTTTTGAACTAGACTGACTACGCTTGGGGCATGTCAACAGCCCACTCAAAATCCTCTCCTGGAATATTGCTGGATGGAAATCCAAATGTAGAGAACCAGATTTCCTAACATACCTTAACAACTTTGATGTGGTCTTGTGTCAGGAGACCTGGTGCGACAACCATATCTATGTAAATGGTTTTGTGTCCTATTGCCTCCCCGCATTGCCAAGCAAGGGCAAGGGCAGAGCCAGAGAGGGTTTAAGCATCCTGGTATCCTCTTCCCTTGACACCAGGATAAGAGAACTCCCTAAATACTCCTCATCCATTCAGGCTCTGGCCTTGGAATTGGGGGATGTTGGGCTGACCTTGCTAATATTTAATGTTTACTTTTCTCCAACAGCTTGTAAAGAGACTGTACAGGCCAGATGGCTTCAAGCCGAAGGCTTTTTCTTAGAGCAGTCAGCTAAATTCCCCTCAGCCTATTTTATAATTGCAGGTGATTTTAATGCAAGAACTGGGACTCATCTCCCGGACACTTCCAGGTGTGGTGGTCTATACACGCTGGGCAACAACAAACTTAGAGTTGGCCAACGTAACTCCAAAGACTCCTTTGTTAATCCTGCTGGAGTCTGTTTGCTTCAGTTTGTGTCCAGAAATGATTTATGTATTTTGAATGGTACCAGTGCTGATGACGCCTGGGGTGAATTTACCTATATTTCTTCTAGGGGAGCAAGCACAGTGGACTATATTTTAGTACACCCACAGCTTAAATCATGGGGATGCTACTTAAAAGTAGCAGTTCGCTCTGACAGTGATCATCTCCCACTGGAGCTCTCTCTTGACAACTTAGGCTCCTCAAAACTGTCCATACATCCCTGTCCCTCTCCTGGTTCTCTAAAAGTAAATTCTAACAGGATTAAATGGTCTCATAAAACTGGTATGGTTTTCAATAGGCTAATCAAATCTCCTTGTCTTTTGGATGTTATGGATTCAATTTCCATAACCGCCCCTCCTAAACAGGGCATTTTAGCTTTTGAAGAGTTTATACAGGTTTTGAGTGCCTCCCTTCAAAACTCTGCCAGCACAGTGATGCGCCCAAGAACCAGTAGGAACAAATGGTTTGACTGGGATTGCATTAATCTCCGGAGATGTATCCAAACTGCTTATTCTGCTTATCGCATGAGTAATGACGGTCAACTCCCACACTCGTATTTTGTGCTTAGGAAAGAATATAAGAAATTGTTACACCGCAAAAAGACTGAAGCAAACTGTGAATCATGGCAAATGTTGATAGCTGCTTCTGTAACGCGTAGCTGTAAAACTTTTTGGCAGCTTGTATCGGGCGCTCTAAGTAACAGGTGTTGTTTTTCGTGACAGCAGTGATACATTACCCCACCCCTATCTATCTTCCGCTGCCCCGGAATGGCCTCCGGTTGACTCTGCCACTGTGGAAGACTTAATTCATCAGCTTAAGCCTGGTAAGGCTCCCAGCCCTGATGGTATTCCATCAGAGCTGATTCAAAATAACATCAGCTGGTGGGCCCCATTGTTGGCCTCCCTATTTTCTTTAATTAATCAATCAGGTATTATTCCTGCCGCTTGGCTGAAAGCTTTTATAATTCCAATATACAAAAAGGGACGCAAAGATGATCCATCAAATTACCGCCCTATTTGTCTGTTATCGATAGTGGGGAAGATCTATGCCAGTTATTTAGGCCTCAAACTAAAGACATGGACCATTGAGCATGACATACTGGGTGTTGAGCAGATTGGTTTTAAACCCGGCTGTTCAACCCTTGACCACTGTTTGGTCTTGACTCACCTGGCTTACAGATATTCTGCCCCCAAAGGCAGCAAACTTTTTGCAGCCTTCATTGATTTAAAATCGGCTTTTGATTCTATATCACGCTCGTGTCTTTGGAACAAACTGGAACAGCTTTCTGTTGATAAGAGACTCTTGTTTCTGATTCAATCCCTCTATTATAACACCACTGCTCAGGTTCGGTGCAGCCCATCAGGTCATTACACAAAAGAGATTGCTGCATCATGTGGGGTTAGAGAAGGCTGTGTGCTCGCGCCTCTATTATTTAATTTGTATTTGTCAGACCTCCCCCGTGCCTTGGAGCCTTTACCATCCCACCCACCTAAGATACAGAGAACTAAAGTATCCCTACTTCTGTATGCAGACGATGCAGTTCTGGTCTCTCAGACCAGGGTGGGCCTCAAGAGATTGCTGTGCGGCTTTGCCAACTACTGTTCAGAAAACTTACTTTCTATTAATTATACAAAATCCAAGGTACTGGTGTTTTCCAAACGTAAGGTTAGATTTTCCTGGGCCATGGAGAACTCCAAGATCGAGCAAGTGGGCTCCTATAAATACTTGGGTATATGGTTCCATGAAACCATCTCTTGGAGAGAACAGGCAAAACACTCTAAGACTAAAGCTGAACAACACGTAGGTGCAATTACTCACTTCTTTTTCACAAGGGGAGGGAAATTCATTCCGGCAGCTGTCCAGGTTTTCAAGGCTAAAATCATCCCACAGATTTTATATGGGGCACCAATTTGGTTTCCGTGCTCTAAATCTTCCTTCAAGGGCACCCAGTCATCTTTTCTTAGGATGTTATTTGGTGTTCCCAAGTGTGTCTCTGGAGCTGCTCTTAAACTAGAAGTTGGTCTGAATTCCGTTAATTGCCTGGCCTGGATCCATGCTATCCATTTTTGGCTTCGCTGTAAGTTGGCACCTCCATCTATTTCTCTCGTATCTAAGATTCTGTTAGACCACTTCGAATCTCCTTGGTCAAAGGCCATGACAAGTAAAATCAAGTCAGTAGGCCTATCTCCCCAAATGCTATTATCAAGGGATTTAGTTAGTGCCAAATCACTAGTGAAACAGAGGCTGCTTGATATAGATATGCAAGTCCTTCAGAGTGCTGCACGGGGCCCATGTTCCCCCCTGTCCCTCGGACTATCAGCCTCTTTTTGTAAAGATGGGATGCCCTACCAGCGCTGGTTGACTATTCCTAAATACAGGAGAGCATTTTCATTAGCCAGACTTAATGTCCTTCCCTCCAAACTTTTGGATGGCAGATTTAATAAAATTCCAGTGCTCAACAGATGCTGCCCCTGCAACAATATTGAAGTGGAAACTGTATCTCATGTTTTACTGTTTTGTAGATTTTATCTAGGGGCTAGAAATGATCTTCTGTTCCCTATCTTACAATCTTTTCCTGGTCACCCAACTGAATTTTTAATGTCTCTTTTACTTTGTAGTACAGACAAATCAATCACAGAGCAAGTGGCCAAGTTTTTGAACCTGGCCATTTCTATTAGATCTTCTATGATCGCCTGTCTTTTTAATAGCTAATGGTATGTTCAGTTTGCTTGTATGTAATAATATGTATGTAAATGGTCTATTGACTACAATAAACTGTTTGTTGTTATGGTCACCCTAGTTAATGCTTAATCTCTTCCTGTGTGCTCTTGATGTCATTGCTGCCGTTTGTCTCCAGAGGTATACTACTTCTAAACATAGAGAATTCATTTTTAATCATTTGATATGCATATTCCACAAATTTGTCTGTTCTTTCCTAAAAGCCATCTAAACCTGTGGCAGGGAATTCCATGAGTAAATTCTTCTCAATGTAAATAAGTAATTCCTTTCATCTGTTTTGAAAGCTCCCTTGGAAATTGCGAATGTAGAATTCATAGGCTTTGTTCATATAGGTTTTCTTGAGACAAATATATTATTTGATGGTAATGAAAGTTACCCTTCCTGCATACAGACATTCTATGAGCAACAAATAGATATTAATCTGAAATGTATCCAGTTTTTTACATTCTTCCTTATCTTCCGTCCAGCTTAGAGAAAAATATGGCAATATCTTCAGCATACAGTTTGGAAACAAGCAATTTGTGGTTGTGAATGGGCTGCATCTAGTGAAGGAAGCCCTTGTCAATCAAGGGGAAAATTTTATAGATCGTCCAGAAGTTCCTCTCATGCATGAAGTATTTGGGTCATTTGGTGAGTTTCTTTTAATAAGATCCAATTCCTTGGATTTCTTTTTCCAGGTAACATGAATTGTGCAAACCTTTGGATTACCTTCCCCAACCTGGTGCACTCCAAATGTGTTCAACGAGAACTCCCACCATCCCCAGCTGGTATGGGCTGCCAATTGGGTATGATCTGAGTTGTAGTTCAACTTATAATTCTTGGACTATAGAGATGGTGAAAGATTGCACAATAGCAATTATTATCCTTTGTCTAAACATTTAATTTCTTATGCAATAGTCCTGGAAATCCAAAAATTTCACACTTGCTTTCACACTTGCCATTTTTTTATAGACTTGCCAATATTGTGTAAATGGAACTCCCCTACTGCAATGGGATGACCTCCCTTGCTCTTCATCCCCACCCCCTCCAACCACCATACCTCCCCAAACTGTGCTCAGGAAGGTTCCCCAACCCCAAATAGCAGATTTTTATAGCAGGAAAGCAGAAAGGGAATTGTCCCTCTCCTGGTTCCACTGATGGAAGCAGCTCCATCATTAGGGATGAGAACGTCCATCCATTTCAGTTTCTCATTAATCCAATCCCAAATGTATTCCAAAAGTTGAGATATTTTTTCAGTTTTAAGTTGCTAGTCCAGAAGTTGTTAGATTGTCCAGAAGTTTTTTGAATTTTTTAAAAAAATGTTTGCACATTTCTCCTAATACATTGGAGAACTCCACTGCAAAATTCAAAGAAGTGCAAATTTTGGATAACTGACTTTTGCTTTGCATATTGGTTCAACAGTGTAAAATGAGGTAAGTTTGCATTAAAATGTGAGCCAAATGAATCTCTCCGCTATCCCTAGCATCAGTGGGGAAAACTGAGGTCCATCCTTTGTTCCTTAATGGGAGAAGCATGGTGGAACATGGGCTTTGCATGCATAAGGTCACGGCACCCTCCTGCCACTACCACGGCTGCTAATGGAGTCCCTCATGCACCCAGCCACCTTTTTTTTTACCTGGCAATGGCAGTGTATATTTCTCCTTCTTCTCTGGCCAGTCCAACAGTACCCATCTGCAGGGCCTATGTACAATATGAAAAGTAATTTTTAACAGACATTTTTAGTAGCAGTAATCTGAACCATACAGATGGTCCCCTTACAGCAGAGCGGGGCGCTCAGCCAATGAGGGCACAGACATGACATAAAGATTGCCCAACTTTGGTTGTGTGTGAGGTGTCACAGTGACTACAAACTTGGCAATGGCACTACTTTTTGTGGGCAGCACTGGGTGAGCAAAGAGGAAGATGAGGAGGATGGCAGTACCTGGGGTAGGGATGGGTCCTTCTGTGTTTCTGGTGCCTTGGGAGCTGCCCACCCACACTGTCCTATGATGCCTGATTTGTTTAGAAACAATTCGTGGGGAATCTCAATTTTAATCCCACTGCCAGCTAATTGCAAGTGAGCCATACTTTAGCAGCACTAAGGAGGTTTACAGTGGCCCTGTTCAGACCACAAAATGGTTAACAGAATGTTTAACCATGGTTAATGGTGTCATCTGACAAATGTTTTACCTAATCATCTGCCCAGTTAACCACACTACTTAACCGCAAAAGGGATAAAGGCGTTGTCTGTAAGCATTCCGCATGTGGTTAGCATTAACCACAGCTGAACATGGTTAAGCTAAGCACAAAGCCCAGAGTGTCGTCTGAACCAGGCCACAGAATTATTTATTTATTTATTTATTTATTTAATTACATTTCTATACCGCCCAAGAGCCGAAGCTCTCTGGGCGGTACACAAAAATTAAAACCATAATAAAACAACCAACATGTTAAAAGCACAATTACAAAATACAGTATAAAAAGCACAACCAGGATAAAACCACGCAACATAATTGATATAAGATAAAAATACAGAGTTAGAACAGTAAAATTTAAATTTAAGTTAAAATTAAGTGTTAAAATACTGAGAGAATAAAAGGTCTTCAGCTGGCGACGAAAGCAGTACAGTGTAGGCGCCAGGCGGACCTCTCAAGCATTTCTGTCTACTCAGAAGTATTGATTTCAATGGCATTTACTTCTGGGTAAATGTATATAGGATTGCAGCTTTATAGTTTTAGAAAGAGTTTTTAAAAGATATGAATTATATGACCTTTTACCTATTCCCAGTTTCCAAAATGTATGAAATTAATTTAGCATAAATTAATTAAGCATTAAAAACCGATCTCAAGCATCAAAACACACAAAAAGCAGCAACAAAGAAGCAAAAGTAGCAGCAAAATCAGAATAGTCAGAGCAGAACGAAGGGCAACCAGATAAAATCCACTAACAAACTGTAATCTTCACAAAATTCCTTACAGACATGTGTCATGTAAGCCATCTTTCCAATGTAATGTCAACTCTTCCCATCTAGGACTGCTCAACTCCAACGGACTTCACTGGAAACAACAAAGACGATTTGCCTTATCAACGCTCAGAAACTTTGGTTTGGGCAAAAGAAGTTTAGAAGAACGAATACAGGAGGAGATTAGATACTTAATGGATTCAATTGAAGAGGAGAAAGGTAAGAACTCGTGTGGTGATGATGTTTCAGCAGCTAGTTTGTTTGTATGCAGAAGCTCAACAATATTTTAACTGGGTTAGTGCTCTAGCTCTGCCTGAGCTTGGACTACTCCATGAGTTGGTAAATGTCAGTTGAAAGCTTCACACAGATGCATATCCCTTGTGATGCATGGAACTTGGTTTGACCTGGAAAGTCATGTGGGAGAATTGGCTGGTGTGGAACTCCTTTTGTACCCTGAAGGCTATAGTTGCATCCAAAAGATTATGATGTGACCTCCTCCACCAACACCCTCGCAACATTCTGAGTAGGGCTGTGCACAGACACCCCCCCCAATCCGCTACTCATCCAGATCTGCAACTTCCAGATCGGGTCCGCTCCTCTCCACAGCGATCAGCCTATGGTCCGCTCTGCTTCACTGCGGAGCTCCGGATCCGAATCGGAGCTCCATGTTCCCCCCCCCCCCATAGACTTGCATTGAAATTCACAGGCCTATAACTTTTTTCTATTAATGTTAGAAACCTCAAAATTGGCACCATGGGAGCTTATCCATGTATCCACATTCCTGCCCAGTTGGAAGCAAATCCAAGCATCCACTGATTTGGGGGGAATTTTTGAAAATCCTAAACCCCATTTTCAGAAATTGGATTTACTCTGACATTTGTACTGATACAAACTTGAAAGTGGGCACCCTCACAGATGCCATCTAGATCCACATTCATGGCAAGCTTCAAGCAAATCCCATCATCCCTTGTATTTGCGATTTCCCCCCTTTTAACTCACCCCAATTTAAGTCCCATGCTAGAACTCCATCAGTTTTCACGTTAGAAACCTCAAAATCGGCACCATGAGAGCTTATCCATGTATCCACATTCATGCCCAGTTGGAAGGAAATCCAAGCATTCCCTACTTGGAGCGCAGAGAGGCAGGCAAAGATGTATGACTATGCCATAGATCTATGCGGAAGTAAGTCCCAGCAGATACCCCACCACAACAGCACCCAGGCAGAGGCGGGAAGGTAAGCATGCTGCAGACATTTCTGGGGGCACAATGAAGTGAGCCAAGGATTGTTTCAAAGCCAGTAATGCAAACCATCCCTGTGAGGCGGGAACAGCACAGAGAGATGCCTTTTCTTTTGCATCCCATAACTACGGGACTAGGAGGATAAGAGTAAAGCTTTGTGATCCTTACTTCAGAGTTGATTGACTGCACTGTGATCACAGCCATTAATAATGTTAATAATAGCAGTACTACTACTAATAAAATAGTAATAATAATAGTAACAACCACAACAATAAGGAGTTGAACCACAATGAAAGCCTGCCTGACTTCACTGAAGAGGGAAAGCCAGGAGAGCTTGGGCTATAGGGTGTATAATACATGTAATAAATAAATAAATAAACATAGGAGGGGTGGAATTAAAAGCAGCAGTGTTGCTGAATCACAACAACAAGAAGATTTTTTTTTGTTTTTTAAAAAAGGCTATGTCTGTCTTTTACCAGTAAGAGGAAAGTGTACCTGCCCAGGGGAAGGTGGAACTGTGCCAATTTGACTAGCCCTGTCTAGGTACCAGTCTTTCAGAAGCAACCACATACTTCAACTCATGAGAGGCATGTAGCTTCCACTGGTTAACCTTTGGAGGGTTCTGATGACCCTCCAAGGACAGGAGTGCACTGGGCACATCCACATGCCCTAGGGGTCCTCATCCCCTTGCACCACATCTATTCATTTGTTCACCAAGGTGGGTAGCAGTGCTGTGTTTCCTATCTGTTATTTATTTGCTTAGTATATGATTTAAGGTTGTGTTTGTGCATTTGGTGGGGCTACTGTTTCAAAACACACTGGGAAAAGTCCATTCAGAGACTTAAAAAGAAAAGTTTCCCAGTATCCCAAGTTACTAAGTATCCGGTTTTGCTTATCCCCCCTCCAACTTTGGGATTGGAGGATGCTTCATCAGGTGATCATGACTGGGAGTTGAATCTGCCTCTCAGCGCTATAAAAAAAGGTACCCCCTCCCGCCTTTTTTACCCTGTTTTTAAAAAAATTATAGCAAGCAAACCGCAGCATGAGAACTGCTGAAAATAGGCACAAATGACCCTCACCCACGACTCTCTAAGCACATTCAATTTCAAGGAGGTAGCTTGAAAAACACAAAAGTTATACACTAATCTTTTCCGCAATGTAATCCTATGCGGAAAATATCCAAAATGGCGGGCGGATCACTCTGCGTAAAAGCGAATTATTCGCTTTCGGTTGCTTCTCTTTGCCATGCTTTGCTAGCCACCCGATCCGCTTCTCCACCTCTAATGGAGGTGAAGCCCCCCCCCTGCTTCGCTATTGCTTCTCTGAACCTAATTCTGAGCACTGTGTTTTAAACTTTCATAGGCTTTTGTTAGCAAATAAAAAATATTTTTTAAATAAGTGAATTGATTTTTTTAAAAAATCATTCTACCAACAACAGTGGAAGGGGAATAAGACAACAACAATCTCCAAAATACGGGGGCTGTAGTATTTTTTATAAATGGTGGGCCCAAAGGGTGGCCAACACATGTTTCCAGGAACACTTTTGCACAACTGAGTGTTGTTGTTTTCTCTTTTTTTCTGTTAACTGCCTCTTTTCTCTCAGTCTTCCTGAAAGATTGCCCTCCTGCTGCAGAGTAATGGCTGAAGCATGCTGGGAGAAGTAGACCTTTTTTCTGTCTAAACATACATAGGATTTTGCCCTGAAATATAAAGGAGAAAGATGCTTTCTTGACAATGCAAATGTGCAGAATACCACATACATAACTCTTAACAGTACAGTCCTATACTATTCAAGTTTTAATTACTGGATTTGTTAATGCTTTAGTTAATGCTTCATTTTATTGAAACGTCCCACCTCTTCCCCTATGTTATATTTTTGTTAAATGAGACCCATAATAATAATAATGATTCTAATATTTCTTCTGCCATCTTTTTTCTCTCCAGGGCAACCGTTTGATCCTCACCTTCAGATTAATAATGCCGTTTCAAACATCATCTGTTCCATTACTTTTGGGGACCGCTTTGAATACCATGACAGTCATTTCCAGAAGTTATTACACTTGCTTGATGAGACACTGCAGCTTCACGCAACTATTTGGAGCCAGGTATGGAAACTCTGTTATCTAATGGTCAACCTCATCCAAATCTTTTTTCCACTGACTAAAACATTCTTCTCGCACATCTCTGATTGGTTTTCTTCAGACATTCTCTTTTTCCTATTGTGTCAGGTCCCCTATTCAGGGAATCAAGGGTGACAGTAAAGATGTATGGGTTAGAGTGTACATTTTCAATAAAGGACTGAGCACCCAAAAGATAAAAATTATGTGTTCTAGCACAGTTAAGGCTTCCAGGTGGGGAATCATGAGATCATGTATTCAAGAGGCAGCTGGACAACCATCTGTCAGGGATGTTTTAAGGTGGATTTTTGCATTGAGCAGGGGGCTGGTTGATGGCCTTATAGGCCCCTTCCAACTCTACTATTCTGTGATTCTATGCCAGAAGACAATTTTCTAACATGCTAACTTTCCACAGAGAAGAATTTTGATTTGGGGTGGGGTTGGGAGAAGTACCCTATACTGCCACTCTGCTCCCATTGTTTCTATTGCACCAGCAGCGCCCACTATGGGCACATCCTAAAGCAAAGTAGGAAATGAGTGGAAATGCTTTTGTCTGAAACAGGACAAATCAGTGGAGCTCCCCTCTACACCTGCCACATTCCAGACCTGCCACATTCTGGAAATAAGCATTTCAGCTCATTTCTGTTTGCTTAAAGAACTATTAGGGACATGATGCATTAGCAGTGAATACTGTCCAATTTTTACACAGGGTATATTCAAGCACTTCATCCTAGAATATTATGTAGCTATATAACAATGTACATTTTGAGCATGCTTATAAATTTCATAGAATCAAAGAATAGTAGAGCTGGAAGGGGTCAATAAGGCCGTTGAGTCCAACCCCCTGTCCAGCTGCCTCTTGAATGCCTCTAGTGTAGGAGAGCCCACGACCTCCCTAGGTAACAGGTTCCATTGTTGTACTGCCCTAACAGTCGGAATCTGGCTTCTATGCCAAGTAACTTCTATGCCCTGAATTCTGGGAGGATTGAGAAGAGATCCTCAAGCTCTGCAATTCATATTATAACAAAAGAGTTGTGAATTCACCATGGGGATACCATTTTAAGCAGCATCCCAGTGGTGACTATGATATGTGCTCAGTCACTAGTGCATACAATCCTTTCAAATGTGGCAGGATCTACACTACTGCTTTATAACAGTATTGACAACTGTTGGAGCCCAGGATACATTACATATACCATTTTCAATCCGCTTTCAAAGTGTTATATCCTGCTTGGTGTAGATCTGCCCTATGTTTTGCTAGGTTTAGTAGAGGCTCAATTCCCCCCTCTTAAACACAATATAATTGTAGTGTTTGTTTCCCACAGCTTTATGAAGCCTTTCCAGCCCTCATGAAACACTTACCAGGACCCCATCAGACCATTATTAAAAACTGGAGACAGTTCAAATCATTTGTGAGAGACATCATTGAAAAGCACAAGGAAGACCGGAACCCACTGGAACCCAGAGATTTCATTGATGCGTATCTAAATGAAATGGCCAAGGTAATTAACAAAATCAGGGGCAAAGTGGATTTAGTTGCTTGATTTTTAGGAGAAGACGACAGAGACACAATGTAAATAAAATGGTCAATTGATTTGTTCAAACAATCTCCCTCTCACAGTTTAAAACACACACTTCAGAATGCCTGGACAGGGCTGGAGTTCCCATTGATTCTGCAGGAATTCAGTCAAATGAGTGAGGGGTCTGTGCACATGAAATAGTGTTTTCCATGGGGTGGGATTTCTGCACTTGTCCACTGCCAATATTGCTGGAATCACAGCAGCATGTGAGTTAAATGCACGTGTGCATATCTTGCACGCTAGCTGGTGGTGTTGGGGGTTAACAACTCTCCATCTGCTAGTCTGTTGTGATAGTGTATACATGGCTGTTAATTTTGGTGTTTTGCAAGCTTGGAGCTTGTTCCCTTCCCTCATATTAAAAACTCAATGTATTCATTAGTAATTAATACACATTAGTAATGAATACGCACAAATTCTGGTGTGTTGTAGTTTAGCTGCATGTTCAAATTTATTTCAACATAAATTTTACAATGTGTCTGTTAGGGCAAGCAGTTGACATGGCAAGAAAAAAGCATCGCTCTAAAGGCATCTTCATTTACTTCTTCCAATCTTAATACAATCCCTCTGGGTGTTGAAGTCCATTTCAGGGATTATTGGGAGCCTTTTCTCTTCCTTCATACTTATTCCCAGCTTCAGCTGTTGATTTGATTGTACAAGATCCTGCAGAGAGATCTTGACTCACAATGTGTTCAAGTGACAGCTACAGTTGCATTTATACGGAAAGCTTCACATGCTGCTGAATATTCCTTTTTCTAAGGAGGACGTTGCTTCCAGTTTCCATGATGAAAGCCTCCTACACTCAACGATGGACCTGTTTTTTGCTGGAACTGAAACAACTTCCACAACGCTGCGCTGGGCTTTGCTGTACATGGCCATTCATCCAGAAATTCAAGGTAGGATAGCATTTTCTTCTTCTTTTCCCTTACTGTTTTTAAATGAATATAATGCTGTACTGTAATGTTTCTGTATTAAATGACTTTAGTCCCAATAATTACAGAAAATTTGCAATTTCTGTGCAGCATATAGAAGTCTGTCTTGGGGATTCAGGAGCTAAGATACATTGTTCCATCAACTGCATCAGTGATGATATTTTCTAAAGCTACCCGAACTCCTCATTGAAATACTTCTGGTGTCTCTATCTATAAAGCAGAAAGTATGTGTATATCACGTATGTCCCAAAATGTTTACCCACTTCCACATATGGTACTGCCTTAATGCTGTTCATGTAGACAGGTCTTTGTGTACATGGATCATAAAAAAATCTAAAAACATGAACTTTGGTATTTTAAACATTTTTAAAGAATTTAATAAAAATGTAGGTTTACACCTACAACTCCCAGCATGCCTTGGGTGGGAGGCCAGATTTATTGGCCTTTAGTGGCCATTTTGATCGCTAATGTCAGTCAACCCAATTCCACATAAAAGGAATCAAGCCACATAAATGGGCTGCATCCATTTGCAGTGCCTCCTCCCACCTGCTGTGTGTGAATTTAAAATCATAATCCACTTGGCACTTAAAAGCCATTAATGCAGTCACTAGGCAAGCCTGCCTGGGGAAAAGAAATCATAAAGCAGGGTGCTACAACTAAGAAGGCCTGCTCTCCCACCACACCTCAGATGTGTTCAAAGATTAACATGTTAGATTCTGATCCCGCCTATCCCCTCAGAATATAAGAGGGTCAAGCAAGAGGAATTTTTGTGTACGGAAGGACGACCTAATCCGGTTTGTTTATCTGTCGGAAGGCGGGTGACAGGCTTTGGGTTGTCAGCGTGCAAAAGAAACATCCCTCAAGTAATCTCCTGGAACTTCTAAAGATACAAGGCAGCAAGCCTATAAATTTTAGTTTAGTCTGAATAGAAAAATAACAGTGAACATTTGAAGCGGCTCATTTCAGATGGTGATTAATTACCTGATAAGAGGCCGGACGGAGAGCAGAGAAAGAAACCGAAAGTAGATTTACAAGCTAATTTGAACTGTACAAACTGTATAAAAGTTAACTGAATTGAAGTTTGATACCTTTGCAATGAAGCTGATTTGTTGAGAGCCCCAGTCCAGGCATTTTAAGGAAAAAAGGTTTGGATTAAAAAAACAAAGTTAAAAGCTAAAATTTCAAGATGGCGGGGAAAGCGAAGTTTTCAAACTATGTTTTTCTGTCTGCGATAGCCAACTTGATTTTTTTTTATCCAACACCACCATCTGCTGTCCATTTGAGAAATGACTAACTTCTGAACAGTATGTTACCATACTTATGCCTTTCCTGTTATTGGTGGTGCAAAGAAATGCTTATATTGTTCCATATTTTTTGGAGGAAATGCAAAATGCGTAAAGTTGCAAGATCTAAAAAGATACATCAGTTCCAGTACAAGAGGCTGGAAGTGACACTATGGCGTCTGCAGGCAAAAAGAAAATGGAGGACCAGCTACCCAGCGATGTTTTGCAGGGCACTTGGAGAGGCTGTTTGGATTCTCCGAGGGCAATGAAAGAAGACCAGTATCAGAAGATATGTGATCTGCTAGAACGGAAGATGAATGAGATTAGAGACAAGATAGAGGCTTCTGAAGTGAAATTGGAATCGAAAATAGAGAGCTGAACTGAAGGTTCAAAATAGAGAGCTGAACTGAAGGTTCAAACTCAGACTATGAAAGTGGAACTCACACAGGAAATTAGAAAAATAGACAGTGCCGTGCAGAAGGTGCAAGAAGAGGTCAAAACGGTTACAGCAAGAGTGGAAACATTGGAGATGAAGACAAACGCGACAACTTTGGCCTTGGAGCACGAACAGGACCGCTGGGCCTGGGTGGAGCTCCAATCAAAAGACAAAATTCTGCGACTTCACGCAGTAACTCAGGAAATTCAGGATGCGGAACTAAGAAGAGTGATAGTGAAAACTATTGCTGAAGGAGTACATGAGGATGAAGACTATGGCCATAGCTAGACCTAAGGTTTAACCCTGGATCGTCCAGGGGTGAAACCTGTTCATCTAGGTGACACACAGGGGATCCAGTGCTCAGGCAGGGGCGAACCCTGGATGATCCCAGGATAAACCTTAGGTCTAGCTGTGGCCTTAGTCGAAGATGAGTTTACAGAGTTTACAGAGTGAATTCGGGATATGCAAAAACAAGAGGATGGCCAGGAGATGTTTTGGTCCACTTCATCAGAAAGACAATGAGAGATAAAATCCTCCAGTGCCACTATGAAAATAAAATAAAAATCCAAGGAAAAGAAGTTATTCTACTGAAGGAAATACCAGTGACAATCCTTTGTAAATGTAAAGACTATGCTTTTCTAACTAAGGTTCTTAATGAGAAAAAGATAAGATTCAGATGGGAATTTCCGGAAGGAGTGATACTTATCTACAAGGAGGAGAGATTTAAGTTGAACTCCATACAAAAAGCAAGAAATTTTGTGGAAAAGCTTAAAGGAGAGCAGGATAACGATGCTGACGAAGGGGAAGGACCAAGCAAAGACAAACAAAACAATGGATCTTAAGCTCTTCTCATGTAACGTCAATGGCTTGAATGCTGTTTCAAAGAGAAACAAAATCTTTCACTATCTAAGAAAAAGTAAATATGATATTGTATGCCTACAAGAAACACATATTAAAAAGGGGGATATCAAATATTTGACCAACAAGAATTTGGGACTGGAATTTACTGCGGTGAGTACAAATAAGAAAAAATGGTCTAGTAATGTATATACAGCAACAGTGACAACCAGAATTGATTTTAGTTGATGAACAAGGATGTTATTTAGGGGTAAAAGTTGTGTTAGATGGTGTCTCAACACTGATCTTTGGAATATATGCCCCTAATGACAGCAAAGCAGAATTTTATGGAGGACTGCTGTCCAAGCTGACAGAGTTACATTTTGAGAACTGGTGTTTGATGGGAGATTGGAATGGAGTAATTTTACCACAGATGGACAGAGCATCAGAGAAGAATATAAAATGCAATCAAGGAAAACTGCCAAAAAGTTTTTTTTGATCTGATGGACAATTTAGGGTTGGTGGACGTATGGAGATTACGAAATGGCTTGGCCAAAGAATTCGCTTTTTTTTCCAGAAAGGCATAAATCCCACTCAAGAGTAGATATGGGGCCAGGTTACCTGAAGGAACGCCTCCTCCCATATGTACCTACCCGGACCTTAAGATCATCTACAGGGGCCCTTCTCCGTGAGCCCCTGCCAAAGGAAGTGAGGCAGGTGGCTACTAGGAGGAGGGCTTTCTCCGCTGTGGCACCCCGGTTGTGGAACGAGCTCCCCAGAGAGGTCTGCCTGGCGCCTACACTGTACTGCTTTCGTCGCCAGCTGAAGACCTTTTTATTCACTCAGTATTTTAACACTTAATTTTAACTCAAATTTAAATTTTACTGTTTTAACTCTGTATTTTAATCTTATATCAACTTTGCTGTGTGGTTTTATCCTGGTTGCGCTTTCGTAATTGGGTTTTAAACTGTGGGGTGTTTTACTGTGGTTTTAATTTTTGTGAACCGCCCAGAGAGCTTCGGCTATTGGGCGGTATAGAAATGTAATAAATAAATAATAATAATAAATAATAAATATGATTATGACAACTAAAGGATTGTTTATGAAAGTTAAGTAAATAGAGTTTTTACCTAAAGTTTTCTCAGACCCTTGGGGTGGCCATGTTGTCCTCCTTTTTGGTTTCCAAAATATGGTCACCCTATGAAAGGAGAGCACCTGGGGGCAGCTGGAGCAGAAGGGAAGGAGGTTGCAGCTCTGGGCCCGTCACTGACGGCAATGACCAAGCTACCCCTGAGCCAGTCAGCCAGCATCCTCTATGAGAGAGAGGGGTGGAAGTGGGGGATGAAACTAATTTAATATGTTTTAAAGTTACCTCACAGGCCTAGGACAGGCAGGGTTGTCGTGAGGGTGAGAGAGGAAAAAAGGAAATGAATTTAATTTGTTTAAAGGTTGACTCACAGGCCTAGCACCAGCCTGCTACTTTAAGATGATTACCTTGCAGACATATATCTTAGGCGTCCCAAGTAGAAGCTTTAAATTTGGCATGCTGATAGGTCTGGCTGCACAATGTACAAGAAAAATTAAAAACATTAAATTCTGGATTTTAAGTATTTTTAAAGAATTTAATAAAAATCTGAGGCTTATGCCTACAACTCCCAGCATGCCGTAGGTGGAACTTCCATTGCCACCAAACTATGACTCATGGTCATGAACAGTACAAATTGCTATTATTCCTTCAAGACATTACATAAATAAAATTTCTTCAGCAAGAGATATTAAAAATTGCTTCATGTTCTAAACACTATTCACAGACTTGAGCAATGAAGGGGGTATCAGCCAGTCCTTAATAAGATTCATTAAATAAAAAACCTACCGTTTACAAAACAACATTAAGGCTCTGCAGTTTTCAACCACGCACCAAAAAGCAGGGAAGTTGGGAGTTAAGGCTCACAAGCCTTAAGGCCACATCCTCCCGAAGGAGGCAGAAAGTGCCAGTGAAATTCTCATTCTCCTAAAGCAGATAATCCCTGAGGACAGGATGGAGAATATGATATACAGAGGGGACTGTGGGGTTGTGGAAAACTGATGACAAACAACTTAGGGCCACCTACTTCTCTTTTTTTGTTTAGAGCAGCCCTTCCCCAACCCGGTGCCCTCCAAAGGTGTGGGAGTACAACTCCCATAATTGCAAGTCAGTATGTCCCATGGTCAGGAATGCTGGGACATGTAGTCTCAAACATCTGGAGTGCTTCAAGTGATGATATACAAGATGATATGCAGAGGTGACTGTAGGGTTGTGGGAAACTGATGAACAATTTAGGTTCACCTACTTCTCTCTTTTTTTAGAGCATCTCCTCATGTTGAGAGTTGGAACCCAACATATCTGACGGGCACCAGGTTGGGGAATGCTTTTCTAGAGCAAGGGCAGGCAGAATGTAGATCTCCAGATGTTTTATGAGCTTCAGAAACTCATAAAAGTCCCTGTCAGCATGGGCAATGATCCGGAATGGTGTGAGTTGATGAACATTTTCCCCACACCTGATAGGTTAACTGTCCTAAATAAGAGACACACAGAGCCCCTACTGTATTGGTTCTGTGGGTGACCTATTTGAGCTACTTAACCCATTGCAGGTGTTTTAAAAAAGCCCCGCATAACAAGCTAGCTCATCATAGGCAGCTCAGCACACCTAAACACTACGGCTTCACATGTTGTGTTAACCCAAACATTTTCTATATCCGTAAAAGGAAATCAATTTGTATCTTTTGTGAACACCAGATTTAGATAGGAAGCCAGCTTCTGTTGAGGTTAAACTGAATAATCTGCATGTTTCAATCCAAGAATGATTTGAAAAAGGCTATTTGCTCCTTCCTGTTGCACACAAAAACAGAAAGCCATCATCTTATCTTTTACACACATACACCCTCTCTCTCTCTCTCTGCCAGGCATTCTTTCTCACATAAAAACACATGCACACACAACAAACTACATACAATTCACCTTGGGAAACCATTCTCATCCAAAAGTCTCAACTCTGTAGGGTGTCATCCATCCACACACCCAATCATATCTGTTAAGGCTCTAAATAAAAGTGATTGTAGGATTTATAGTTTTTGCTTCTGTTCTGTATATAGACTTCTTCTTAAAGCTCGCCACTCCCAGAAATTTGCACATCCTTTGACCTTGGAATCAGCCAAAAGGTCTCCCGTAGCTCCATCTCCTCTCCATGTTATCCTCACAACAGCAACACTTTGAAGTAGACTGGGCTGAGACTATGTGACTGATCCAAAGTCACCCAATGGGTTTCCATGGGCGAGTGGGCACTAGAACCATGATCTCCCGACTCCCAGTCCAACACCTTAGCCACTACACCACACTGGCTCTCTTCTGATGCAGGCCAAACTGTGTGTATGTGTGTGGCTCTCTATTTCTTAGAGAAGCCCTGCTTGCTGATAGTTGAGGTTTGTTTTTCTTGTAATGATTGCAAATGTTACTTTGTAGCAAGAGTCCAAACTGAAATAGACTCAGTGATTGGCCAGTCACGACAACCAGTGATGGACGACAGGGATCGCATGCCCTATACCAACGCAGTTATTCACGAAGTTCAAAGGATAAGCAACATTGTCCCTTTGAATGCACCACGAATGACAACAAATGACACAACCCTGGCTGGATTTCATTTGCCCAAAGTAAGTGTTCAAGAAACAGATGTAATCTTCATAATGCATCTCCCCTTAAGATGCCAAAACATTAAGACAGGAGTGTAACCATTGAGTCATATCAGACCATTCGGTTGTCACTGGTTGAGAAAAGCTTACTTGAGTGGTCTCCACTGTTTAGGGTCAGTGGGCACATTTGGATTTTTGAAAGAGTTGAGCACTCATGGAGGTTTATGGATCTATTACATGATGTTGACAATGAGGAGGATGTCTCCTGTGCAATCCCTGGAAATCCTGATCCTTTATGAACTTGTTTATACTAATGCTTATCCTGGCATTTAGAGCCAGGATAATGTGGAAAAAAGAGGATGGCACTGTCTTAATAGAAGTGAAAGGAGCATGCTTAGAGGGGAAGTATTCAATTTAAACGCCTCTCTGCCCATGTCATGCAGCCCATAACAATCATGTGTAAGAAAAGGAAGTACAAAGCCCTTGGTAAGCAACACGATTTCCCTTCATTGTAAAGACACTTTTTATATTAAAAATATAAAAGGTGACCAGAAGTTACAAAAATTGACCAGAAATTTCAAGAATTACTAAGTAATGATCAGAGGATCTCACAGTGAAAAATTCACCCTTCTTTGTGTGTCTGCAGATAAGAGTTGAAGGCTTACTACAGTTGTAGAATCTTTCATCAATATACTAAGGAGTTCCATGATACGTTAATCTACTTTCTTCTCTACTTTTTCTTTGGCAGGGGACCACGTTGATCCCCAGCTTGACATCAGTGCTGTTTGACAGTGAAGAATGGGAAACACCCAATGTATTTAATCCTGGCCATTTCCTGCAGAATGGTCAGTTCGGGAACAGGGAAGCATTCATGCCGTTTTCCACAGGTAAATAAAAACAAAGTGGTACTTCTCAAATTATTGCCTGCAACTGTGAGTACGTGAAGGCCCGAGTCCTCATCTCCTGCTCTCACCATGCCCAAGATGGCCCTCACTAATTCCTAGAGTTGGTGTTGCTTTTCCCCATTTTCAAACACACTTTTGCTTGTGGAACAGGAGCTCTGTCCTGTCTGGAACAGGAGTAACTCTGTATCCCTCTGCTAGCTGCATTATGAACTAAGCCACTTCCAAATGTAAAGAGAAAAGGGCAGAGGGGGATTTATACACTCAACCATATTACAAATTCTAAGTCGGGGAGAGTTTCCATTGAAGTTATCAGGAGCAGATAAACCCAAAATGGTGCCATCTTCCATTGCCCCCAAAGTTATGGAATTTCCTCTCCTAAGAGCCTAGTGCATCTTTTGGATGTATTTGGGAAATCTTTCCATTTGGCGTTTGCTGTACAGATGGGGTGCAGGATATTTTCACCTGACCTGCAACTGTTTGATGTTTTCCTAGCATTTTTGCAGCATTTCTAAAAGTAAGTAATTCTCTCCTAAGGCTTAGTTACTGGCAGTAATAACCTTCAGATAAAATATGCTGGTAGCTTTGGAATTTTGCCCCCTCCCTCTTGCCTTCGCCTCCACCAACCCCTAGACTGTGGCCTCCAAGAGCTTATCTGAAATGGAATTCAGCCCTGTGTCATTCACCATAGAAAAAACCCTCCGCTCACATCGAGCTTCATCCCACATATCTGTTTCCCTTGAATTATCCCATACAGCACTAGCTGTCAGTGTTGTTGTTGTTGCTACCAGGCGGCTAGATCCTTTGCATACCAGGAAATGGGTTTAAGGGGGGAAATGTAAAAAAATCATTAAAAAATCAAAGGATAACCCACTCTGATTCAAATTTTGTTTGCTTAAAGTTCTCTTTAATATCTATTACCGTACCAATTTTGATGTCTATCTTTAAAGCTGTCACAGATGTAAGAATTAGTTAATTTTTCTTCAAATCCTTCTCCTGTGCCCCAGTGGCTGCTCGGGTGATACACTCGAAAACTAGTAGCAAAATTGGGTGAATCTTTTGCCTTTATAGCACAATTAAAGCAGGATGCAGGGGAGTACTTCAAAATAAAAGCAGATTATGAGCTGGAAAACTTTGGATTCCTGTGCACGCAATTCGCAGTGATTGCACAGTATAACGCTGGTGTGATAAAGCTCATGGACACTTTGTTTCTCTCTAATAGGAAAGCGAGCATGTCTTGGAGAGCAGTTGGCTAGGATGGAACTCTTTCTTTTCTTCACCGCCCTAATTCAGAAGTTCACTTTCCAGGCTCCAAAGGATGTGACATTAAGTCTGGACTTCAGGGTGGGAATTACACTATCCCCACAGCCATACCGAATATGTGCATTCTCTCGCTAAGGGAAACCACACTACTCTGAAAAGAAGTGCAGCTTCATATCTGTATGCGTTAACCATTCCAAAGTATAGAAGAGCACTTACCCACTCTCGCTTTAATGTGTTGCCATCAGCATTACTAGAAGGGCGATTTAGTAAAATCCCGGTTAATGAACGGATATGTCCCTGTGGCACTGGAACAATAGAATCTGTCGAACATGTCATTTTGCATGTAACATGTATGAGGAATGCAGAAGGAAGCTAATCTTTCCATTATTAACAGCCTTTTCTGGATGTAACCCCACAACTTTGGTATTAATTTGTTTAAGGGATGTGTCCTCCCATATCTCTAAGTTTCTTGTGACCTCAATGCAAATTAGAAAAATAACGTTGCAATCCTCCTGAGAGAAGGAGCTTCGCAGAGCTGTATTTTGTTTTTATCTATCTTTTGTCTGTTTTATATTGATTTTGCTGGTCTGTGACCATAATAAATAATTTATTGATTGATTGATTGAAGTGGGGTTGGCTGATGATATCTCCTCCATTTCTGTTCTTGTAGCCCAGTTTCAAAACAATATTCACCATTGTTCTGTTATTATGCCTTGTCCCGTTTTAGTGCCTGGATTTGGGGCGTTCCCAAATGAGGCTTTATTGTGCAGCCACTATGGTTTCATTGCATGGGACTGGTGGATGGGGGAAGGGTTTAAATGACACCATGAGCCATTTGTAAGCAGCCCATGTGGAAGAATCCTGCATTGTTCAATAAACAGAAAGCAAGAAGCCATGTTGGATTCTGCAGAACTGCCTTGGTTAGGTATTCAAGAGTGATTAGTTGTCTCCTCATTTGGTTTAAGATACTCTATTTGAAGTGCTTCACCTGCTTTAGAGTTCCTTGGTAGATCACATCTGTTCTATCCTAATTCTAGAAGACAGGATGCTAATGGCTGGCAATGATGGGAATATCAAATTTTCAAAGAGTGCCTCACTCTGATGGGGATACCATGGGTTTTCTGTGAACAACCCATAACTGCACAGAAGAAGAAAAATCATTTTAAATGGCAGAATGCTCTATATATTTATCGGCTGTAACCTTACTGTCACTGCTGTGACAGTAACCATTCTTTGAAGAAAGAATAAAACCATGTTTACAAATTAGTGCAAATCCTTTTTTAACCATTTCTGTACTGTCCATTTTCTTTGCATGGAAATAAAGTCTAATAGAAAATATTAGACGTGTCTACAGCTTATAGGGTAACATTAGCATTGCTTTCAGTTGGGATCCCAAACAAACAATTACTAGAGAAAAGCTGGACACTTTTTTTTCATATTGTGAGGGCTTGGTGTCACCGGTGCCACCTTCAGGCTACTTGACGAGACTATCCAGGCCAGTAGAACTCAGGAACCTACTTCAATCCCCCCTGTGCTGATGACGCATGTGAGGGTTTAGGTTTACTGCTGCTGCTACTGTCTCGCCTTTACTCTTTTAGGCTCCACAGCCCAGCAACCCTGCCCTCAGTTTCCCATTCCACTGCCACCATTAACTGTTCCCTCCTCAGTCACTATCCCACAGACCACACCCGTTGTTTGAAATAATTGGAATTTATTAACATAAGTAAGTGTGTGTTCATAAGCTTCATGGTTTCCTCAGTTGCAATGTGTATGGTTACAAGGCTTCTAAGCGTATTGGTTTCTGTAAGTTCTTTCTTAAAAGGTTCCACTATAGAATTCTACCATCTATATACTCATCTCAATATCTCAGACCAATCCTTCCAATCCAGTATCTGCCTCTCACTGTGTTCATATAATCATCCACACTACTACTAGAGAATCAGACACTTCTCTCATATAATCATCTACTTCTATAGAATCATACACCTCTTTCATAGATCATACACTCCTACTCACATATGATCATGCAACTTAATGTCTTCCTGTCACCTCAAAACTAAAACATTAAATAAAAAAACTATGGTTTACAAAACAACATTAAGTCTCTACAGTTTTCAACCAAGCACCAAGAAGCAGGGAAATTGGGAGTTAAGGCTCACAAGCCTTAACGCCACATCCTCCCGAAGGAGGCAGAAAGTGCCAGTGAAATTCTTGTTCTCCTAAAGCAGATAATCCCTGAGGACAGGATGGAGAATATGATATGCAGAGGGGACTGTGGGATTGTGGAAAACTTATGACGAACAATTTAGGGCCACCTACTTCTTCTTTTTTGTTTAGAGCATCCCTTCCCCAACCTGATGCCCTCCAAAGGTGTTGGACTACAACTCCCTTCATTGCAAGTCAGTATGTTCCATGGTCAGGAATACTGGGAGGTGTCATCTCAAACATCAGGAGGGCAGAAGGTTATCATATGCAGAGGTGATATGCAAAGCTAGTGTTATGTGTTGCACCGACTTTGTAGGAGCAGGCCACAATCGCCCCATTTTACTACAACTTATTACATTGTAAGCCTATGCGGCAGGGTCTTGCTATTTACTGTGTTATCTGTACAGCACCATGTACACTGATGGTGCTATATAAATAAATAAATAAATAAATAAATAAATAAATAAATAAATAATACTAGTGAGATCTTAGGAGACGCCGGTGTTTCTCAAACAAGCTGTCCAACTGGCAAATCCATGGAAAACTCCCAAAGTGAAGCTTTTTCCTTTGAATTTCTGGCTGAGCAATGGTTCCTAACAGCGAGGTCACTCCAATTGATTTGTTCTAACTTTGAAATTGTGCTTAGCTCTTTAAATAAACTGTTGATGTGGCTCCCAGAAAAGCTTCTCAGCATCCAGGCTCAACCTCCACCCCGCCCCCCGGTTTAGACCCCGTAATCGAACATCACTGCAGAAATGGGTGCCGTTTATCTACAGCCCCCAATATTGGTTCAGATATTGGAATAATAGAGTAAAAAAATGGTGGCCTAGTTCTTTAGCCTTTTTCGATGGTTATTGATGTACATCCCCATGGAGGCCTACACCCATTCTGGGGATTGGTTCAAAGTGCAATTTAAACCTCAAATGGCTGCTAAATATTCAGCCATCATATTTGTTGGCTGTAGAATTACTTTTCTCTTCCCCTGTTTATTAGAGGTACCTACTGAAGTTTACTAAATCTACCATCCCAAATTTACTAATGAAGGAAAAGCTTTTCCTGCATACTGCAGGGATCTACCCATCACGGCTTTTTAAAGACCGGGTCAAACCGTTAATATCCATCAAAAGCCATTCTAATTCTATCCCCCCAGCCGCAGTTTAATGCCCCTAAACAGAGTAGCAGCAAATCCATGGCTTTTTCAACTGTGGTGACTGAAGAAGCAGATCTACCACACAAAAGCTTCATACCAGCTTCCTGCCCATTGTGTGAAGACCAGCCTCAAAGCATCCAGCAATCACCAAGCAGGCCCTCCGACTCCTTCATGTTGGAACAGGAACTGTCTCCTGATTCACTTCATTTGGGGATGGAGGGCGATTTCTTTTGCGCTCGGTCCTTGGTTGAACGGCAACATACTATTACTACCTTGCAAGATCTGATAACATTTGGTCAAGACACTCCTGTGAAAGTTGACAACACTCGTCCAACGTCATGACTCTATCCAGTAGTGTTGCATACGTCGGTGGGGAGTGAGATGTCCATCCCATCCTGCCAACTGCCACAGCTGTCTGGGGGGCTTCCTAATGCTAATCAAGTAGGGCCAACATCAGAGTTAATACCACCCAGTATCATCAATTTCGACCCACACGACAGCAAAGGGGAATTGCTGCATTCAGAGGGACATGGATGGATCACTGGTCGGGATTACCCCGCTGGATTGATGCCAGTGGCCCCAGGGTGATTCCTATCTCAGGATCATATCTTGGAATATTGCAGGCTGGGCGAACAAACGTTAGGATAGCTGCTTTTTTCAATATAACTCTTCCTTTGATGTGATCTTGCTTCAGGAAACTTGGGCCATGGACACTGTTGTTAATTTGCCTCCTACTCTTTGAATGCTCACCGGGTAAATAAGAAAGGTCATCTAAGGGGCGGCCTTGCCATCTTGGTGTCCTCTTCACTGACAGCTAAGGAACTGAATTAGATAATTGTGAACAATTATCTAATTTGTTTGGAAATCAATGCTAGTCATTTTATTTTTGAGTCTGTTTATATCCCTCCTGCTAAACCCAATGAGCAGATCAAGATACTCTGGCACAAAGTAGAGAGCTATTTATCCACTCTAATTATTAGGTTCCCTGATGCATATTTATATATTCTGGGTGACTTTAATGCCAGGATTGGCTCAAATTATTATTATTATTATTATTATTATTATTATTATTATTATTATTATTATTATTAATTTATATAGCACCATCAATGTACATGGTGCTGTACAGAGTAAAACAGTAAATAGCAAGACCCTGCCGCATAGGCTTACATTCTAATAAAATCATAATAAAACAATAATAAAAGAAAATCATAATAAAACAAGAGAATGCAAACAGGCACAGGGTAGGGTAAACAGGCACTGGGTAGGGTAAAACTAACAGTATAAGGTCAGAACAAAATCAGGTTTTAAAAGCTTTAGGAAAAAGAAAAGTTTTTAGCTGAGCTTTAAAAGCTGAGGTTGAACTTGTAGTTCTCAAATGTTCTGGAAGAGCGTTCCAGGCATAAGGGGCAGCAGAAGAAAATGGACGAAGCCGAGCAAGGGAAGTAGAGACCCTTGGGCAGGCAAGAAACATGGCATCAGAGGAGCGAAGAGCATGAGCGGGGCGATAGTGTGAGATGAGAGAGGAGAGATAGGAAGGAGCTAGACAGTGAAAAGCTTTGTAGGTCAACAAGAGAAGTTTATATTGGATTCTGAAGTGAATTGGAAGCCAATGAAGAGATTTCAGATAATAATGATCTGGAAGCAAGATACCCTATCTTGAGTGAACTTAGGGAAAATCAAAATTTTCCACACAGAAACTCAAAAGATCAGTTTCTGAATTACGCTGGCTTTTCCCTGGCTCAACTTCAGCTCAGTCTGGATTTAGTTATTGTAAATGGGGTAGACCTTTGGGAAGGCTCAGGTAAATTTACCTTCTCAAATTTAGTTGGTTCAAGCACAATAGACTATGGGCTGGCATCAAGAAATGCCTTCCAGTTAATATATCATTTTAATATAGGTACAAGAACCTGTAGCGATCACCAGCCTCAAACCCTTATTTTATGTGCCCCAACTCCTAATTCACGACTACCCCATACCCACTTAACTGAAATCCTGTTCGAGTGCCCACACAGAATAAGGGTAAAATGGTCTGATAAATTAAGCAGTCTTCTAGAGGAAACATTAAACTCCAATTCCGTAATTCAATTAAGATCAGCAATTTTGTGGAAGGAATCAGCTGCATCCTCTATAAAAGTGTATGGTGATCTAATTGACTCTTTCCAAAATGCTTTAACTCATGCAGGCAGGTCAGGGTCAGATAATACTGCCCCTATGATCTATAAGGGTCCTATTTGGTTTGACAGAAAAAGTTACCTGAAGAAAAATGAGATAAGGTAGTCTTATATAACCTACAGAAAATCAGGCTATAATTATCTCCCTTCAAACTATTTTCAGTTTAAAAAGCAATATAAGTTCCTCATAGCCCAAAAAAGACACCAAGCTGAACGAAAATCTTGGTCCCTGCTGTTCAATACTTCCTTGAATAATGATTCAAAAATGTTTTGGCAGATTGTGTCGGGCGCCTTACGATCCAACTGCCAAGCACCTAGTTGCACAGTTCCAGGGCAGGTCTGGAAGGATCATTTCAGAGCCATTTTTACCGACCCAGACACTATACAATCAGCTCAGGCTGATATGCAGGATGTCACTTTCTCTTCCCTCCCCTCCTGGAATTCGGTCTCTAAGGAGGAAGTGTTCGAATTAATCCACCAACTTAAAGGGGGTAAGGCACCCGGCATAGATTTCATCCCTGCTGAATTTATTAAAATCAATCAGGATTGGTGGGCCCCTTTGTTAGCCTTCCTTTTTACTGTTATAAATCAATCTGGCAAAATCCCTGACAGTTGGAGACACACAATTTTGGTTCTGATATACAAAAAGAGACACCCAAAAGACCCTGGGAATTTTAGACCTATTAGCCTGCTCTCAATAATAGGCAAGCTCTATGCCCGATTTCTATCTAATAGACTGACTGACATCCTCGAGGCCAATAACGTTGTCACAGAGGCCCACGCTGACTTTAGAAAGAACCACTCCACCTCTGATCATGGTCTGATTCTTTTTCACTTAGCGGAGAAACATCTTAAATTTCTACATGGCAAACTGTTTGTCGCCTTCATGGATCTGAAGTCCACTTTCAACTCCATCCCAAGAACCAAACTATGGGAGAAATTAGATAAGATCCTGGTGGACAAAAGACTTCTTAATCTTATAATGGTCCTTTATAGTGACAGCAAGATGCGAGTTAGATGTGGCACACAGGGACAGCTTTCAAATGAAATTCTTATGTCTAGAGGAGTAAGACAAGGCTGTAGCCTCGCACCTATGTTATTTAACTTATATATAAACGATATTGAGGAGGCCCTGTCTGACCATGAAGGACACTTGCCCAAACTTGGCGCAAGTAAAAATCCTATTTTACTTCACTCAGACGATGCTGTTATTCTCTCCCGTTCTAGACCTGGTTTGAAACATCTTTTAATGAAATTCTCCAACTTTTGCTTGACTAACGATCTGAAAATTAATTTTGAGAAATCTAAAGTCATGATCTTTGAAAATAGTTTTTCTCAATGCTGGTGGTCCCTTGATGGAACAGGTGAAAAAATTCTCTTATCCGGGGTTGTTATTCCATCATACCCTGTCCTGGAGTGCCCTTAGATCGGCCACCCTTAATAAAGCTTCAGTCAGTTCAGCCGCAATAATACACTTTTTCTTTATTAAAAGGGGAATGTTTATACCTTCTGCCATCAAAGTGTTTACTGCCAAGTCTGCAGCCCAGCTGTTATATGCCTCCAACATCTGGATAAGGGGATTAACGTCTGAGATAGATAGGCTACAGACAAGGTTTTTGAGGACCCTTCTTCAACTCCCAATGTGTGTCCCTAATTCTGTACTTTTGTTGGAAACCGGGGAAAGCTCTCTTTCGCTTAGGGCTTGGTGGTTTGCCTTAAAATTTTGGATGGAAGTTAGTCTTTTTGGGAGGAGCTCAGGTCTGCTTCTGTGTCTAGCTGTGAACAGCTGGTCCAAGCTTCTTGCCAGGAAGGCAGCTTCAATCAGTCTCTCCTCTTCCCTCCTCCTTAATCTGGGCTTGAATTTTGCTTTTAAATCTGTTAAACAAAGACTGTGGGACATAGCCTTCTGCGACTTACACACTCGCTCTTATGTTTCTTGCTCTCCCAGTGCATTGCACGTTCATTACGTTGGGCTTCTTCAGCTGGCTGACTATTTAAAGAACATGTCGGTGGCTGAATATCGTATTGCTTTCTCCAAAGCCAGATGCAATGTTTATTCTATTGAATTACTTCAGGGCAGATACGTTCGTGTCCCTTATCAGGAACGGCGGTGCCCCTGTAGGAATATGGAAGTGGAGACAATGGAGCATATCCTTCTGTCCTGTAGCTTTTATAATCAGGCCTGTCATCTTACGATCACCCCATTGCTGAGTAAACTGTCTAGAAGTACAGACAAATTCTGTGTTAAGTTTCTGTTGGAAGATAAGTCCTCAAAAGTAACTTTGGCTGTTGCTGCATTTCTTACAGTGGCAGCCAGGATTAGAGCTCTCTGTGCTTTAGATGGAAGTTGACAATAGCTCTAACTGTCTGATGTTTCATGTTTGATTCTTGTTTTCTCATGGATCTATGGATCGCAATAAAGATGTATGGTATGTTTCACCTGAAGAGGAGTAAACCAAGGGAGAACAGGATAGTGCTCTTCAAATACAGTAGGGCTGTAGTATAGAAGATCTGTTCTCAGTTGTTCCAGAGGACAGAACTTAATGGGCTTAAGGTACTTTGGTTGAATACTAGTAGAAAGGCCTTGATGGTAAGAGTACTTTGCCATGGGGTGAAGGTAATCTCTCCCTCATTGGAGGTTTTCAAGAAAAGGCTGCACAGCTCTCTGGTGGGAATGCTCTAACGCTGTAATCCTTGCACCAAGCTGGGGGCTCATCTAGATCCCCCCTTCAAATCCCTGATTTTATGAAATCCTGACTTTAACAAGGAGCTCTGTGATGAAATGATATTTAATTTGTAAAATATGAGTGTTTAGTTGCGGGCTTGGTTTACTTTAACAAATCCTTTTTTTTTACAAGAAATAATAAATTGGTGGGAGGGGGAAGTGAGAGTGTTGAGCTGTTTGAATGGTGCCTTCTGATTGTCTGTTTCAATTTCAGCTGAGAGTGAGAGAGGGTATAACGGGGACTGGGTTTTCTTTGTGAGGCCAGTAAGGACTGGCTGTTAGATGGGTATAATTAGGGAATGGGGGGTAGAGATTTGGTGGTTGGTAAATTTTCCCTGGGAGGTGGAGGGAGGTGTATGTTAACAACATGAAATGTAATTGAATTAAAATAACCTTTTCCTTATAAATAAAGCTTTAAATTTTGTTTTGTTGTTTTAAATCATACCTTGCTCAGTCTTATTTTTTTATATAAAAATGGGTAAATGAAACCACAGAGAAAATCAGACAAAGGTTGATGATATATGCACTCTCACACAAAGAGGTTTTAAGTTTCCTCATAAAAAGGAAGTGGGTGATGGCAGCGTAAAAGAAGTTGTTGATGGTGTCACAGGGGATTTCCTCCACAGAGTTGTTCATAGGCTACTTTGACTCTCCAAGGAGTACATCCAACCCACTTTGAAGAAGCTTGACCTGCAGAGTACTAACGCTTCAGTATCTACACATGCAAAGGCTTCTAGTATGATGTATGGACAAATACCATCATAATTACATGCCACTTTCTTCCAGGAATAACCATTCTGGTTGCAAGCCAACAGAAACAATCCCCAAAAACAGTTTGATTCAGTAATAATTTTGTAGCCTTTAAAATCATTACAAAATAAGTGTTATTAATCAGTGAAACATATTATCAGTTGGTAAAGTTTCAGCAATTGTTAAAGAATGCACACAATTGCTCAAGTAAAAGCAAAAGCAATCAGAGTTCTTGCAGCCTGCCCAAGTGGATCTCTCTCATGCTCCACAGGATCGAAGAGCAACAGAGACCAGTGTGGTGGTGTTCCTGATGTCCTTGCTGCTATTTATCTCCTGGATCTAGGATCTAGAGGTATAACACTTCTGAATGTAGAGAATCCATTTTTACTCATTTGATCTGTATATCCCACAAATAAGGAAGGGCATGAAGAGTATTTATCTTGACATTGTTAATTGGGAAAGCAATGAGGCACATTTGAATTAGCAAGGCTGGCCCTGGTATTAGGCAGAGTGAGGCAGCCACCTCAGGCAATGGGATGGGGGCGGCGGCAGTGAGGTGTTGCAGGACAGAACAGTGTGAGCCACCTGGATTGTTCTTTACCTAATCATCGAGCCTGCTGTGTTCAGGTGCTGGGGAGGAGGATGCCCCATCCCCAGTGATGAACTAAGATTCAACTGCTGGTTCTGTCAACTACCATACATAGAATGTAGCTGGGTGGTGAAACACTTTTGGCTTTCACGTAAGGCAGCAAAATGTTTTAGGTTATCCATATGAATTAAAAAAAAATGAGCTTCTCCTCTCCCTTTCTCCTTCTTCTTAAATATAACAAAAGGAAAAGCTCTTTTCTGGCTGGAGTTCCTAGTTGGGTGTTATATATCATGCCTATTAGTGGGTGTGGTGAATTGGCCTCGAACATGTGAACTTTGTCCACTTTTCTTGCAGCAGCAGTAAAAAAAATACGTCAGCAGAGAGCGTGGGCGTAGTTTCTCTTGCTGGGTTTAGTTCCGTTTCCCTCTACAGACAGCAGTTTGTTAAGACCTGCCAAGACTAGTAGAGTGTGAAGATGCTGTTCCACTTACCTGCTGTCCTCCAAGGGGGTTTGTCTCTACAGGTGGTTCTGGTGTTCCTCGCTGCCTTTCTACTCATTGCTGATTACGTGAAACGGAGGCGCCCAAGGGATTTTCCTCCAGGGCCTGTGCCTCTTCCTTTTCTGGGCAATATTCTGGATATTGATTTAAAGAAACCTCATCTTGCTGTACAAAAGGTAAGGATAAGAACAGGGGATTAGAGTTTGGTTGAAATTAATAGAAAGGTTTTAATGGTACGACTAGTTTGGCAATGGAACGAATTGCCTAGGCATGAGCTTTTAAGGAAAACGCTGGACAGCATCTGGTAGGAATGCTCTAAAGTAGGGATGTGCTCCGCTCCGATTAGGAGCGTAGAAGCAGTAGCGGATTGGCCTGCTCCGCCTTACCCAGAGGCGGAGTAGGAGCGGACCGCAGACCCCCTAGAAGCAAGGCGAAGAGAAGCGACCATTTTTCAGAGCTCCGAGTTCAGGCGGAGCGCTCCGGTCGCCATCTTGAAAACATTTCGCCATAGGATTGCATTGCGGCAAATAATCGCGCATAACTACGTTGTTTTTGAAGCTATCGTTCTGGAAATTCTTGTGCACAGAGAGTCGTGGATGGGGGTCATTTTGAGACCACTCTCACCTCTCTGCGTGCTGTGGTTCACGTGCAATATTTTTTAAAAAATCGGGTCAACCACGCGGCTCAAACTGCGTTTCGGCTTTTCGCCCATAGGATTGCATTGAGGGAAAGAATCGGGGATAACTGGGGGGGGGGTTTAAGCTATCGTTCTGAAAATTCTTGTGCACAGAGAGTCGTGGATGGGGGTCATTTTGAGACCACTCTCAACTTTCTGCGTGCTGTGGTTCACGTGCAATATTTTTTTAAAAATCGGGGTTTGGGTTTTTTTATTTATTTTTTTATTTTTTTGGAAGCGATGACAGGCACATTCAACTCCCAATCCTGATGAGAATTGATCTCCTCAGAAAGCATCCTCCTCCAATCCCAGCGTTGGAGGGGGGACTAAGGCAGACCCACCCTGAGAACTTTCTGTTTTGTGTCTCTTTGTGGGTTGGCGTTCGTGGAGGGAACACTTAGTTAGTTAGTGCTCCTGCTTTGGACTTTGGAGATAGATTAGGATAGGTTTAGTTTGGCGCGTGTGTGTGTTTGTTTGCTTCTTTCTGACTTGTAGCTTAGTTTGCCCTGTGTTTTCCCCTTACTTTGATTTAATATAAACTTTATTTTTGAATTTTGGAGTGTGTGGTTGGGTTGGTTGCCCCCCCCTTCCCTGTATTAAAGCCTGACTGTTCTGCTTTTGTGAAAGCTTTCTTTTGAAAGCATACACACACTTTTTGTCCCATTTCCCTACATTTATATTCTTAAACATATTTTATTATATTCTTTCACATAGTCCATTAGTATATATTCTCATACATATTATATTAGTATTCATATTTTGTTCTTCTTATAGTAGTGGTTGGTTCTTTTCCCCCCTCCCCTCTCTTAAATCCTGATTGTGTTTCCTTCTATCTTCTATATACCAAATATACCAAAAAAATTGGATTCTCTTTTTCTTCTCTGTGTAACTTGGACAGAGTGGGCTGCTTTTGTCAAGTTCAACAGGCAGCCACAGATTGAGCATTTTGGGGAAAGCATACGCACACCATTTCCCTATTCTTAAACATATTATATTATATTCTTTGACATAGTCTTAGTAGTCTATTAGTATACATTCTCATACATATTAGTAGTAGTATTCATATTTTGTTCTTGTTATAGTAGTGGTTGTCCCATTTCTTGTCCCATTTCCCTACATTTATTAGTAATATTCTTAAACATATTATTATATTCTTGTAGATATTCTTAGTAGTATATATATATATATATATATATATATATATATATATTAGTATATTCTCATACATATTAGTAGTAGTATATTTTATTGTTCTTGTCCCATTTCCCTACATTTAAACATATTATATTCTTCTTATACATATTCTTAGTAGTACCTTATACATAGTATTAGTAGTATTAATATTTTGTTAGTCATCATGAAAAGAGGAAGCAGGCGTGCTGAAAGCAGCAAGGCTCAGTCTGCCAGCAGTAAGCAGGCTTCCTCTCCTCCTGTGAAACTCAAACGGGCAACTCCTTGGCTGACTGCTCCAAAACAGAAGCAGGACAAGCAGCAGGCAGAGCCACTCTCTTCTGCAACTTGTGCCCGGCGTTCTCTTTTTGAGGGTGGGAATGGGAAAAGTGCCCGTTTGCAAGAGGCACGTGGCAGCAGTGCCATTAGAGGAGGAGGAGTATCCCCAACTCCTTCATTCTCCTTTCAGCCCACGAGCCCGCTGATGGACCTAGACGAGGTCCTCAGCACAGTGGAGGGGGGGGAGGAGGAGGAGGCGGTGGGCCTCCAGGATGTGGGGGCTGAGGAGGAGCAGCAGCAGGCCAAGGCTCTCTCCCCAGTCTCATCCCACACCCCTGTTTCTGTGGCAACACCAGAGAGCTCAGGCAGGCAATTGGTGGTGTCACCACGGAAACGAAAGACAAGCATCGTGTGGGACCACTTTGAGTTGGGAGCGGATCCCCGCTTTGCTGTCTGTCGCCACTGCAAACTCAGCCTAAGCAGGGGTTCATCGACAGGGCATTATGGAACCAGCAGCATGAAGATGCATCTTCATAGGCAGCACCAGGCGATCTTGCTGGGGAAAGAGGCGGGCAAGGCGACTGGTTCCAGGGGAAAGCCGAAGGCTGCTGCTGGCACTGCCACTCTAAGCTCTCCATCTCCCATCCCCACAAGGGTTAGGCAGGCAACCCTGCAGGACATGGGGTGGGGGAAGTATTGACCCACAAGATGGCGTTTTCCAATGCCCACCCAGGGTGCTACTGTGTTGGGGCATCTGCCGGGACTGACTCCTCCCCAATACTAGATCTATGACATGTCACTCTGCCTGCCCCTCTGCTAGCCTGTCCTCCTCGGTGACCGACTCGCTGGGATGGTTTGCGTTTACAATGCGTGACTAACTGCAATGCTGGCTTAGAAACCAGCCATCACTTCCTTGTGCCCCCAGAAATGCCCGCAGCCTGCCTGCCTGCCTGCCCGCCTGCCCGCCTCCCCCGGGGTGCTGCTGTGGTGGGGCATCTGCCAGGACTGACTCCTCGCCTACTCTGCCTGCCTCTCTGCCCGCCTGGTGCCTGGTTTGCTCCCAATCGTCCTCCTCTGTGCCCCTCAAGGCGTAACTGCTGGCTTAGAAAGAAATAACCAGCCATCTTTGCCTCACTTTGCGCCCACTTATGGGTTGGTTTGCTATGCGTTAGTGCTCAAGCCATCCTTGCGGCACTACAATGCATGCTGCCTGCCTGCTTTCCCTCCCTTCTCCCCTTCCCGCCTTGCAGCGATGGTGTATGTGTCTTGCTTTGACTCAGGGGAGAAGTCCTTCCTGCGCTCACTTAGACTTTATCAAGTTCAATAATCCCTTTTTCAAATGTGCCAGAAGATTTAGGGTTCTTCTGGCACAGAAGAACCCTAAATAGTTCTTAACTATTTAGAACTAATAAAAAATAGTTCTTAACAGAGAAACAGTAGGACCTGATAAGACAGAGAAGCCGTGCGTTGACTAATTGCCCTGGAGCGTTGCTTTTTCTAAAGAACGTTGGGATTTAGACAAAGGAAGAGGCTTTTTTGTAAAGCTTTTTGTCTTGCAAAGTCACACGCTGTCTGATAGAAGGCTATTTTTGAATTTGAAAAGGGATTCTGAGGTTGTTAAGCCGGTCAGTTCCCAAAAAGGAAATTCAAATAACAAAAGGGTTTATAAATTATATAACCCTCAAGAGGTTATGGGCCCAGCTGCCCAGCTACCCAGTAACCCAGTAACCCAGTGGCCCAGTAACAGTCTGGACATAATTCTAGTTCGTAATGCAGAGAAAGCTAAAACCCACATAATCCTCTGTATGAGGAATGATCAGCTATTCTATGTTAATAGAGAGGATGCTGTTCATGTGATCTGGACAAAATTGCGTGAAGTATATGTAAGAGATACAGCAGGTTCTCGAATAAATTTAACACGCAGAATGTATAGGACGATGCTAAAAGAATCTGGAGATATTGGCAAACATTTGCAGGAGCTGAGAGAAATATTCCAAAGTTTAGCATCGGCTGGCTTGACTCTTTCAGAGGAAATGAAGTCTTATATTATTTTGTCTAGCTTACCAACGTCTTGGGACGTGTTGGTGACTACCCTAGAGGGAGTGACCGTCCGTGATTTAACCCTGAATTATGTGTGTGGAAAATTATTAGAAGAACAACAGAAAAGACATTCCAAGAGAGAAGCCGTGAGCTCAAACGGCAAGGCAGACTCATTTCAACAATGGTCTGGTTCTGAAGGGGTTAAGACCGGGACTGTTAAAAAGGTGGAGAGATCTTTGCAAAGGCAAATACAGAACTTCTGTTCGGATCGGGGGGGCGAGTTTAGAAGTCTAGAGTTTGCTGATTTTTGCAGAAAGCATGGGATTTCTCATAAGTTTACAGATCCCATGGCGTCTTGGCAAGCTGGGAATGTGGAGCGGCGGATTGGCGTGCTGAAAACGAAAATGGAATGCTTAATGAAGGATGCCAAAGCAGATCCCAAGCTTTGGGGTGAAGCTTTTATGGCTGCAAACTATCTGTGCAACAGAACGTGGTCTTCAGCCATTAAGAATATTCCTTTAGCTCAAAGGAGACAGCTAGGACCCAGGGGAGTCAAAATGATGTTTGTTGGTTATGAAAATGGTAGTTGGAGGTTTTTGCACAAAGGAGGAAGAATTGTTGTCTCAAAATATGCTTCCTTTGCTGAGCAGAATTGGGAATCGGTACATGATAATCAGTCAGTTTTACTAGATTTAGATTCTTCTAGCAGGCAAACGCCTGTAGCAACTCAGACCGAGCCAGAAGACAGAGAGCAAGAGGAGGAGGAGGAGGTGCAGATCCCCCGCAGGTCTCAAAGACAAAACAAAGGCGTGCCTCCCCATAGGCTTGGAATACACGCTTGTAACGTGAGCTGTGAACCTAATTCTTATGCGGAAGTAAAGCAATTAAGTTCTTTTGAACGAAAACAATGGGAGTGTGCCATGGAAAGCGAATTACAGAGTCTTCAAGAGAACAAGGTTTTTGAAGAAGTTGTTTTGCCTCCGGGACAGAAATCTTTAACTTGCCGCTGGGTTTTCAAACGCAAGCCGCTTGAAAACGGGGACACTAAATTCAAGGCTAGGCTGGTTGCTAGGGGATATAATCAGGTTAGGGACGTCGATTATGACGTCACTTTCTCACCCACTGTAAAATCAGAGACTTTACGCTTGTTTTTAACCCTTGCAGCCAAAGAAAAGTTGAAAATAAGTCAGTACGACTTTACCACAGCATATCTAAACGCACCAATCCAGGAAAAATTGTACTTGAGGAAACCAGAAGGGTTTGATAACAACAACAAAGTTTGGTTGTTAAAGAAGGCGATTTATGGGTTGAAACAGAGTGCGAGGTGCTGGAATTCAACTTTAAACAACACTCTGGTAAACGACATGGGTTTTTCTAGGAGCATTGCAGACCCTTGTCTTTACACGAAGGGGAGTGGTAAGGATTATAAAGCCTTAATTTTGTTTGTTGATGACATTTTGATATCTTGTTATAGTGACGCAGAGGTCCAAAAAGTAGCACAGCAGTTGGCTAGTAAGTATAACTTGAAATCCCTAGGGCCAGTGAAAAATTACCTGGGGGTAGAAGTTAAACAAACGGAGGACGGAAGCTTTCTGCTAAGTCAAAAGCAGAAAATTGAGGTGTTACTTGAACAGTGTGGGATGCAAGACTGCAAACCGGTGAAAAGCCCCATGGAACTGAACATACAAAGTACTTTACAAGGTGAATGTTTTAGCAACCCAGATTTGTATCGGTCTGTGGTTGGAATGTTGTTGTACTTAGTTAACTGGTCTAGGCCAGATTTGTCAGCTTCTGTCGCCATTTTAAGCAGGTTTGTTGCAAAGCCCACAATACCAGCCTGGAATGCCCTGAAAAGAGTTTTAAGGTACCTAAAAGGCACCTTGGAGCACGGATTAAGTTTATCTGCAGAGCCAGATGAAGATTTATTGTGCTATGTGGATTCAGATTGGGCAGGCTGTACGGAAGATAGAAAATCCACGTCTGGATATATTCTATTATTTGGAAAAGCCCCAATATCCTGGAAGTCAAGGAAGCAAGCTTCAGTGGCCATATCTTCATGTGAGGCTGAGTATGGGGCACTGTCTGATGTTTGTGGTGAGATTACATGGCTATTGCAATTATTAAAGGACCTCAAAATCCATGTTGCAAAGCCTGTAACTGTGTTCTGTGATTCCCAAGCAGCAATTGCATTGGCGAATTCAGAAATCCTAAAGATAAAGTCTAAACACATAGCTATCAAGTTTCATAATGTCAAAGAACACATAGCTAGTGGAACATTGAAGTTAGCCTACTGTGAGTCCCAGAATAATTTGGCAGACGTCTTTACAAAACCGTTAGGAGCCATCAAACATTGGGAGATTTGTGAAACGTTAGGTTTCAGGCAGGGCTAAAAATGTGATTAACTGTACAAATGTTGTAACGTGGTGAAATAGTGGAAAACCCAAAAAGAAGGGGTGTTGGAGTCCTGAATTAGGACTGGTTTTTTGTGATTTCCATATCTTTGTACAAGCCTGCAAAACCTGGAAGAAACTGAAGACTCAGCATCAGTCAATCAGCTTAAAGGTCAAGTTTGCAGGTGGACTTTATTGAATTATTGGGATGATGCAAAAGTCTAATTGTCTTGCCATTGCCAATTAGTGGTTTCATCATTTGTTCAGGGAAGTGTATATAAAGAGAGTTTTGGAGCTTTGTAACCAGATTAAAATATTCCCTCTCTGCTGATGTGAGCCCTGCTGTAACGTGTATGACCAAGTGTGTGAGTATGTTGGTGTAAATTTGTATTGCCATAAACTGTGTTATTTTCTATCAGTAAAATACTTTATTTTTGTACCAAACAAAATAGACTCTGTCTTGAAGTTAATTTGGTCTTTGCTGACTTTCATAGTTAAGAACCGCTGCTATTCTGCTAGTTCACTGGTATAGTGAACAAAAGGGTTTGTTCACTATAACCCTCAAGAATCTCGTGGCATGTTGGGATTGCCTTGGAACTGGCCCCATTGAGCTGTCTGCAATTGCAACTTTAAATCCCTGACATACTGGAGTGTTCAAATTTCAAAAGTTCCCCTAACATCAGGGGATGATGGGATTGCCTTGAAACTTGGTGTCCATGGGGACACATGGGTAAGCTGTCATGGGACCAAAGGATAGGTTTCTAACGTGCAAATTGACGTAGTTGTAGAATGGGACTTGATTTGGGGTGAGTTAAAAAGTTTAAGCCGCGCCAAAAATCAGGGGATGATGGGATTTGCTTGCAACTTGGCATGCATGTGGACACATGGATAAGCTCTCATGGTGCCGAGTTTGAGGTTTCTAACATGCAAATTGACGGAGCTATCCCAAGGGGTGTGAATGGGGTGCCCGATTTTCAAAAATTCCCCAAAAATCAGGGGATGATGGGATTGCCTTGAAACTTGGCGTGCATGTGGACACATGGATAAGCTATCATGGTGCTGAGTTTGAGGTTTCTAACGTGCAAATTGACGGAGCTATCTAAAGGGGTGTGAATTAGGGTTATGGGTGGTGCGTTAGAGGGTAGAGCCGCGCCAAAAATCAGGGGATGATGGGATTTGCTTGCAACTTGGCGTGCATGTGGACACATGGATAAGCTGCCCTGGTGCCGAGTTTGAGGTTTCTAACATGCAAATTGACGGAGCTATCCCAAGGGGTGTGAATGGGGTGCCCGATTTTCAAAAATTCGCCAAAAATCAGGGGATGATGGGATTGCCTTGAAACTTGGCGTGTGTGTGTATACGCCCATGAGGTGTCATGGTGCCAAACGTGAGGTTTCTAACTTCAACGGAAAAAAAGTTGTTTACTTTTTTAGCTTTCAATGCAACCCTATGGGGGGCAAAAACGGAGCTCCGGATCCGGATCCGGAGCTCCGAGCGGAGCGGAGCGGAAGTGGGCGGAGCGGGGGCGGAGCGGAGCGACCCGCTCCGGAAAATGGCGGATCTGCAAGTGAAGCGGAGCGGGGGGTCCGTGCACACCCCTACTCTAAAGCTGTAATTCCTGCACCAAGCTGGGGGTTGATCTAGATGGCCCACAAGGACCCCTTCAAGTCCCTGATTCTATGAAATCCCATCTTTACAAAGGGAGCTCCTTCCCTCCACAGAGTTCCTCACAGGCTAGAAGTGTGGCTACTTTGGGTCTCCAAGGTGTAGATCCATTCACTTTGAAATAGCTTGAACTGCATAATCCAAAACTCTACACATACAAAGGTTTCTCGTATGATATATTGACAAACACCATCATATTTACATGACATGGGTTGTTCTTGTTACTTTAATTTATATGCCTCTTTTCCCCAGGAATATGCTCAAAGAGGGTCAGATCCACAACTTCAGAATACACCAATGCAATAAACATTCTAGTAAAAATAATTGTGAATGTAAGAGTTGATCCAGAAGGGAATTCAGGTGTGAGGGGTGGACACAGAAATCTTGTACTGCCAATGGTATGTTCCTTTCACTGGCAGAAGGATAATTCTGGATCCAAGCCAATAGAATCAGTCAAAACAAATAATTCATTTCCATAATAATGTAGCCTTTTATCTCATTACAAAATAAGTGGTTTTCATCTGTAAAAACATATCATCAGTTGGTAACCTTTTATCAGTTGTTATTATTATTATTTATTTATATAGCACCATCAAGTACGTATATAATATAACTGGCAAGCAGATCTTCAAAAGTGCCAAGTGCAAGCAATAGCAAACAGATTTCTTGCAGCCTATGCCAGTGGATCTCTTTCATACCCCAGAGCATCCAAGAACAATGGAGACCAGGATCAGGGACTTCCGTGATAAGTTAATGTAGGGTGACCATATGAAAAGGAGGACAGGGCTCCTGTATCTTTAACAGTTGAATTGAAAAGGGAATTTCTTCAGGTTTCATTTGTATATATGGGGAACCTGGTGAAATTTCCTCTTCATCACAACAGTTAAAGCTTCAGGTGCCCTGCCCTCTTTTAAGTCTGGTCACTCTACTATAGCTCCTGCAGCTTTAACTGCTGTGATGAAGAGGGAATTTCACCAGGTTCTCCATGTATACAAATGACACCTGCTGAAATTCCCTTTTCTATGCAGCTGTTAAAGATACAGGAGCCCTGTCCTCCTTTTCATATGGACACCCTAGGTAGTGCTTAATCTCTTCCTGTGTGCTCTTCATGTCCTTGCTGCCGTTTGTCTCCAGAGGTATACTACTTCTGAACATACAGAATCCATTTTTACTCATTTGATATGCATATTCCACAAATTTGTCTGCTCTTCTCTAAAAGCCATCTAAACCTGTAGCAGGGAATTCCATGAGTAAATTCTTCTCAATGTAAATAAGTAATTCCTTTCATCTGTTTTGAAAGCTCCCTTTGAAATTGCGAATGTAGAATTCATAGGCTTTGTTCATATAGGTTTTCTTGAGACCATATATTATTTGATGGTAATGAAAGTTACCCTTCCTGCATACAGGCATTCTATGAGCACCAAATAGATATTAATCTGAAATGTATCCAGTTTTTTACATTCTTCCTTATCTTCCATCCAGCTTAGAGAAAAATATGGCAATATCTTCAGCATACAGTTTGGAAAGAAGCGATTTGTGGTTGTGAATGGGCTGCATCTAGTGAAGGAAGCCCTTGTCCATCAAGGGGAAAATTTTGTAGATCGTCCAGAATTTCCTCTCATGCATGAGATATTTGGGTCATTTGGTGAGTTTCTTTAAATAAGGTCCAATTCCTTGGATTTCTTTTTCCAGGTAACATGAATTGTGCGAATCTTTGGAGTACCTTTCCCAACCTGGTGCACTCCAAATGTGTTCAACTAGAACTCCCACCATCCCCAGCTGGTATGGGCTGCCAGTTGGGTATGATCTGAGTTGTAGTTCAGCTTATAATTCTTGGACTATAGAGATGGTGAAAGATTGCACAATAGCAATTATTATCCTTTGTCTAAACATTTAATAGTCCTGGAAATCCAAAAATTTCACACTTGCTTTCACACTTGCCATTTTTTATAGACTTGCCAATATTGTGTAAGTGGAACTCCCCTACTGCAATGGGACGCTTTCCCTTCCTCTTCATCCACGCCCCCTCCAACCACCATGCGTCTCCAAACAGTGCTCAGGAAGGTTCCCCAATGCCAAATAGCAGATTATTATAGCAGGAAAGCAGAAAGGGAATTGTCCCTCTCCTGGTTCCACTGATGGAAGCAGCTCCATCATTAGGGATGAGCACGTCCATCCATTTCAGTTTCTCATTAATCCAGTCCCAAATGTATTCCAAAATTTGAGGGGTTTTTTCAGTTTTACGTTGTTAGTCCCATTATTTGAATTTTTTTAAAAAAATGTTTGCACATTTCTCCTAATACATTGGAGAACTCCACTGCAAAATTCAAAGAAGTGCAAATTTTGGATAACTGACTTTTGCTTTGCATATTGGTTCAACAGTGTAAAATGAGGTAAGTTGTTTGTATTAAAATGTGAGCCAAACGAATCTCTCTGCTATCCCTAGCATCAGTGGGGAAAACTGAGGTCCATCCTTTGTTCCTTAATGGGAGAAGCATGGTGGAACACGTGCTTTGCATGCATAAGGTCACGGCACCCTCCTTCCACTACCACAGCTGCTAATGCAGTCCCTCATGCACCCAGCCACCCATATTTTTTGTACTTGGCAATGGCAGTGTATCTTTCTCCTCCTTCTCTGGACAGCCCATCAGTACCCATCTGGCCAAGCCTGCAGGGCCTATGTACAATACAAAAAGTAATTTTTAACACACTTTTTTAATAGCAGTAATCTGAACCATACAGATGCTCCCTTTGCAGCAGAGGGGGGTGCCACGACACAGGCTCTGAACACCAGACCTCATGTCTGCCACCACTTATTATGGGGCGACACAGGCTCTGAACACCAGACCCGGGCGAGGCTACTCCCTGCTCAAGCTAAGCACCACCACTTGATACGCCTGAGGCAAGGGATAAAAACCACCTTCCCCCAAACTACGTGGAGAAAGGGGTTTAAAATGGAGAATGGATTTTAATATATATAATATAATGCGCTGTGAGTTATATCTGCTTAGGTGAATGATTGTCAGAGTGGGTGCTAAATGTGTAAACTTAAGATGATAAATGCCAAACAGACACGTGGGACTTTTGTGGTAGTTTAAAAACAAAACAATCAAAATTTATTTTTAAAAGTTCACAAGCTTTGTTTCAACTAACAACATTTAAAAACCTTTTTGAAACCTTTCATACAATCCTGTCACTCATCCACATACACGCTTTCCTTTTTCTCACACAATCACTCTTGAACTTTCTTTATTCTCAGAATTGATTAATATACTTCCACTACGTGCACACCACACTCTAAAGACACCGCACTACACTGACTCTCAAATTTCCCAGAACTTAAGTACCATAAACACAGAGAGCACTACAGACTCTAAGGGTACTTAACAAGTCTCCCTGAAAAGGTTCCCTGAAAAGAACAAGAACTCTCAATCCCCTCAGTCATTCCCTTATATATCACTCCTCCCCCCTCCCAAGACATTCTAACTCCGCCCACTCAGGCCAACATTCTACAAACCACAGACTTACAAACTGCAGACATACATTTGGAATTGACTTGTGGGGTGTAGCGCCACAGGGGGTGCTCAGCCAATGAGGGCACAGACATGACATAAAGATTGTCCGTCTTTGGTTGTGTGTGAGGTGTCACAGCGACTACAAACTTGGCCATGGCACTACTTTTTGTGGGCAGCACTGGGTGGGCAAAGAGGAAGATGAGTAGGATGGCAGTACCTGGGGTAGGGATGGGTCCTTCTGTGTTTCTGGTGCCTTGGGAGCTGCACACCCACACTGTCCCATGATGCCTGATTTGTGTAGAAACAATTCGTGGGGAATCTCAATTTTAATCACATTGCCAGCTAATTGCAAGTAGCAGCGCTAAGCAGCTTTACAGTGGCCCTGTTCAGACAACAAACTAAACCATGCTGCTTAACCACAAAAAGGTTAGTGGAATGCTTAACCATGGTTAACGGTGTCATCTGACAAATGTTTTACCTAATCACCTGCCCAGTTAACCACACTACTTAACCGCAAAAGGGATAAAAGCGTTGTCTGCAAGCATTCCGCATGTGGTTAGCATTAACCACAGCTGAACATGGTTAAGCTAAGCACAAAGCCCAGAGTGTCATCTGAACCAGGCCACAGAAGTTCTATACATGTCTGTCTACTCAGAAGTATTGATTTCAATGGCATTTACTTCCGGGTAAATGTATATAGGATTGCAGCTTTATAGTTTTAGAAAGAGTTTTTAAAAGATATGAATTATATGACCTTTTACCTATTCCCAGTTTCCAAAATGTATGAAATTAATTTAGCATAAATTAATTAAGCATTAAAAACTGATCCCAAGCAGCAAAACACACAAAAAGCAGCAACAAAGAAGCAAAAGTAGCAGCAAAATCAGAATAGTAAGAGCAGAACGAAGGGCAACCAGATAAAATCCACTAACAAACTGTAATCTTCACAAAATTCCTTACAGACATGTGTCATATTAGCCATCTTTCCAATGTAATGTCAACTCTTCCCATCTAGGATTGGTCTCCTCCAACGGACTTCACTGGAAACAACAAAGACGATTTGCCTTATCAACGCTCAGAAACTTTGGTTTGGGCAAAAAAAGTTTAGAAGAACGAATACAGGAGGAGAGCAGATACTTAATGGATGCAATTGAAGAGGAGAAAGGTAAGAACTCGTGTGGTGATAATGATTCAGCAGCTAGTTTGATGCAGAACCACAACAATATTTTAACTGGGTTAGTGCTCTAGCTCTGACTGAGCTGGGACTACCCCACGAGTTGGTAAATGTCCGTTGAAAGCTTCACACAGATGCATATCCCTTGTGATGCATGGAACTTTGGCTGACCTGGAAAGTCATGTGGGAGCGTCGGCTGGTGTGGAACTCCATATGTACCCTGAAGGCTATAGTTGCATCCAAAAGATTATGATGTGCCCTCCTCCACCAACACCCTCGCAACATTCTGAGTAGGGCTGTGCACGGAACCTCCAATCTGCTTCTCATCCAGATCTGCAACTTCCAGATTGGGTCCGCTCCTCTCCGCAGCGATCCACCTATGGTCCGCTCCGTTTCACTGCAGAGCTCCAGATCCGATTAAGAGCTCCGTGTTTTCCACCCAATAGACTTGCATTGAAATTCACATGCCTATAACTTTTTTTCTGTTAACGTTAGAAACCTCAAAATTGGCACCATGAGAACTTATCCATGTATCCACATTTACGCCCATACGTTCTAAGGAAATCCAACCATTCCTTGCTTGGAGGGCAGAGAGGCAGGCAGAGATTTATGACTATGCCATAGATCTATTGGGAAGTAACTCCCAGCAGATACCCGACCACAACAGCACCCTTGGGGAGGTGGGAAGGCAGGCATGCAGCAGATATTTCTGGGGGCACAACGAAGTGAGCCAAGGATTGTTTCAAAGCCAGTAATGCAAATCGTCCCTGTGAGGCGGGAACAGCACAGAGAGATGCCTTTTCTTTGGCATCCCATAACTGGGGGACTAGGAGGATAAGAGTAAAGCTTTGTGATCCTTACTTCAGAGTTGATTGACTGCACTGTGATCACAGCCATTAATAACGTTAATAATAGCAGTACTATTATTATTATTATTATTAATAATAATAATAATAATAATAATAATAATAATAGTAACAACCACAACAATGAGTTGAACCACAATGAAAGCCTGACTGACTTCACTGAATAGGGAAAGCCAGAAGAGCTTGGGCTATGGGGTGTATAATACATGTAATAAATAAATAAACAAACAAACACAGGAGGGGTGGAATTAAAAACAGCAGTGTTGGTGAATCACAACAACAAGAAGATTTTTTTTTTTTAAAAAAAAAGCTATGTCTGTCTTTTCCCAGTAAGAGGAAAGTGTACCTGCCCAGGGGGAGGGGGAACTGTGACAATTTGACTGGCCCTTTCTAGGTACCAGTCTTTCAGAAGCTACCTTACACTTCAACTCATGAGAGGCATGTAGCTTCCACTGGTTAACCTTTGGAGGGTTCTGATGACCCTCCAAGGACAGGAGTGCACTGGGCACATCCACATGCCCTAGGGGACCTCATCCCCTTGCACCACATCTATTCATTTGTTTACCAAGGTGGGTAGCAGTGCTGTGTTTCCTATCTGTTATTTATTTGCTTAGTATATGATTTAAGGTTGTGTTTGTTTGTTTGGTGGGGCTACTGTTTCAAAACACACTGGGAAAAGTCCGTTCAGAGACTAAAAAAGAAAAGTTTCCCAGTATCCCAAGTTACTAAGTATCCCGTTTTGCTTATCCCCCCTCCAACTTTGGGATTGGAGGATGCTTCATCAGGTGATCATGATTGGGAGTTGCATCTGCCTCTCAGCGCTTCAAAAAAAGGTACTCCCTCCTGCTTTTTTTACCCTATTTGTTTAAAAAAATATAGCAAGCTAACCGCAGCACGAAAACTGCTGAAAATAGGCACAAATGACTAGGGGTGTGCACGGACCCCCCCGCTCCGCTTCTCTTCCAGATCTGCATTTTGCAGATCGAGCCGCTTCGCTCCGCCTCCGCTCCGCCTATGTTCGCTCCGCTCCGCTGCGGAGCTCCAGATCCAGATCGGAGCTCCGTTTTCCCCCCCATAAGCTTGCATTGAAAGCTAAAAAAGTATATAACTTTTTTCTGTTAAAGTTAGAAACCTCAAGTTTGGCACCATGACACCTCATGGACGTATACACACGCACACCAAGTTTCAAGGCAATCCCATCATCCCCTGATTTTGGGGGAATTTTTGAAAATCGGGCACCCCATTCACACCCCTTTCCATAGCTCCGTCAATTTGCATGTTAGAATAGAAACCTCAAACTCGGCACCATGAAAGCTAATCCATGTGTCCACATGGACGCCGAGACTCAAGGCAATCCCGTCAACCCCTGATTTTTGGCGCAGCTTCAACTTTTTAACTCACCCCAAATCAAGTCCCATTCTACAACTACGTCAATTTGCACGTCAGAAACCTATCCTTTGGTCCCATGACAGCTTACCCATGTGTCCACATGGACACCAAGTTTCAAGCTAATCCCATCATCCCTTGATGTTAGGGGAAGTTTTGAAAATCGGACACTCCAGTATGTCAGGGATTTTAAAGTTGCAATGCAGACAGCTCAATGGGGCCAGTTGAAAGGAAATCCCAACATGCCATGAGATAACCCTAAATCTTCTTCCACACATGAAAAATGGATTTTTGAACTTGATAAAGTCTAAGTGAGCGCAGGAAGGACTTCTCCCCTGAGTCAAAGCAAGACACACACAACATCCCTGCGAGGCGGGAAGGGAAGAAGGGAGGGAAGGCAGGCAGGCAGGCAGGCAGCATGCATTGTAATGCGGCAAGGATGGCTTGAGCACTAACGCATAGCAAACCAACCCGTAAGTGGGTGCAAGGAGGAAGTGAGGCAAAGATGGCTGGTTGTTTCTTTCTAAGCCAGCAGTTACGCATTGAGGGGCACAGAGGAGGACGACTGGGAGCAAGCGTGCTGGAGGGTGCTGGGCACGAACCGCAAAGCCCATCTCCCAGGCACCAGGTGGGCAGAGAGGCAGGCAGAGCAGGCGAGGAGTCAGTCCTGGCAGATGCCCCACCACAGTAGCACCCTGCGTGGGAGAAAGCAGGCAGGCAGGCAGGCAGGCAGGCATGGGTTGGCGGGCCCAGAAAAGCTGGTACCTTGCACAAGTATCTGCGGGGGAGTCAGTCCAGCCCAACCCAAATATGGCGTGCAGACGGAGCCTGTGCCCATACCCCTGGACTGTGCTCCTCCTGGGAGGGAGCTCACTACTCAGAAAACTTAAACTGTTCCTATGCACTTCACCCTAAACTTGAAAGGTCGACCAGTCGACTGCTGGAGCTTAGCTCCCTCAACAGGTGAAGTCAATGAATTGAAGTGACAGGTTGCTTCTCAAAGAGGGGTTACAGTGGAAGAGGGGTAGGACGAGACCGGGGAGAGAGGCTCGGCCAGCTGCGCATCCACCGTAGTGGCTGTGCTGAAGTGTCTGAACTTGGAGTTGAAGTGAGAGCTCACTTCTCAGAAAACATAAACTGTCCGTATGCACTTCACCTTCTTTTGGAAGAACAATGAAAGAGCAACCAGAGGACTGCTTGGTTGCTCCTGAACCACTGGGCAAAGCCTAACTAGGGGCTGTGGTGAAGTCAACGACTGCCATGAGTTGAAGTGAGAGCTCACTTCTCAGATAACTTCAACTGTTCTTTATGCAGCTAGCTCCTTCAAACAAGGGAAGTCATTGACTTGAAGTGACCAGTTGCTTCTCAAAGAGGGGTTACAGCAGAAGAGGGGTGGGATGAGACTGAGGAGAGAGAAGACAGCATCCACCGTAGTGGCTGTGCTCAACTCAGTGCACTACAAGAGGTGTTGAAGTGAGAGCTCACATCTCAGAAAACTTAAACTGTCCTTACGCACTAAGTGGCTGTGCTACGGGTGACCGGGCGACTACTGGAGTTTACCTCCTGCACATAGGGGAAGTCAATGAGTTGAAGTGAGAGGTTGCTTCTCAAAGCCATGATTTTAGACAGGAGCACCGTATGCGCAGCAAAGTGAACGTGCTGCCAAGTGTCTTCTTCTGAGAGGTGGAAGAACAATTAAAGACCAAACAGAGGACTGCTTGTTTGCTGCTGAACTACTGGGCAAAGCCTAAGTAGTGGCTGTGGTGAAGTCAATGACTGCCATGAGTTGCAGTGTGAGCTCACTTCTCAGATAACTTTAATTGCTCTGTATGTAGCTAGCTCCTTCAAACAGGGGAAGTCATTGAGTCGAAGTGACAGGTTGCTTCTCAAAGAGGGGTTACAGCAGAAGAGGGGTGGGACAACACTGGGGAGAGAAGCTCGACCAGCTGCTGCTACTAATTACACTTCAGGGAAAGGACAACATGAGGAACAGTTAGCTTTGGAGTTCACTTGGAGTCGAAATGAGAGGTTGCTTCTCAAAGACAGGTTTACAGTGGAAGAGGGGTGGAACGAGACTGGGGAGAGAAGCTCGACCAGCTGCTGCGACTAATCCTCACCCACATCCTGGAGGACCAGAGCATCCAACACAAAGTGGCTGTGCTACAGTGTCTGAACTTCAAGATGAATTGAAGTGAGAGCTCACTTCTCAGAAAACTTAAACAGTCCGTACGCACTAAGTGGCTGTGCTACGGGAGATCGGTGGACTGCTGGAGTACCTCTCGCACATAGGGTAAGTCAATGAGTTGAAGTGACAGGTTGCTTCTCAAAGCCATGATTTCAGACAGGAGCAGCAAAGTGAACGTGCTGCCAAGTGTCTTCTTCTGAGAGGTGGAAGAACAATTAAAGACCCAACAGAGGACTGCTTATTCGCTGCTGAACCAATGGGCAAAGCCTAAGTAGTGGCTGTAGTGAAGTCAACGACTGCCATGAGTTGCAGTGTGAGGTAGCGTCTCAAAGATAACACTTGTGGTGAGGGAGTGAACCAAGGACTAGCCCGTTTGATTTTCACAGCCGGAGAGGCTGCCGGCTTGCCAAACCTCAAGCCAATGCAAGGCTCCCCTGATTTTTGGAGAATTTTTGAAAACCGGACACCCCAGTATCTCAGGGATTTAAAGCTGCAGACAGGGGCCAGTTCAAAGAAAATCCCAACATGCCATGAGAAAACCCTAAATCTTCTTCCACACTTGAAAAATGGATTTAGAACTTGAAAAAGTCTAAGTGAGCGCAGGAAGGACTTCTCCCCTGAGTCAAAGCAAGACACACTCAAACCATCCCTGCGAGGCGGGAAGGGGAGAAGGGAGGGAGGGAAGGCAGGCAGGCAGGCGGGTGGGTGGGCGGGTGGGCAGGCTTGGGCCGGTGGGCACAAAGGAGCTGGTACCTTGCACAAGTATGCCATAGATCTCTGGGGGAGTGAGTCCCAGCAGATCCAGCTACCTCACAAGGACGGCTCCAGGGCAGGCGGGCATGGGCAGGCAGGCAGGCAGGCAGGCAGGCAGGTGGGCAGGCTTGGGCCAGTGGGCACAAAGGAGCTGGTACCTTGCACAAGTATGCCATAGATCTCTGGGGGAGTGAGTCCCAGCAGATCCAGCTACCTCACAAGGACGGCTCCTAGGCAGGCAGGCATGGGCAGGCAGGCAGGCGGGCATGGGCAGGCAGGCGGGCAGGCAGGCAGGCGGGCGGGCAAAAAGGAGCTACTAGTTATTGAAGCAATTACTTTGAGTGTGGAAGATTTGTGTGCAGGCTTGGAGGATTAACATTGCTGCTGGATGCAAAGTGGAAGTGTCAGATGACATGGAAAAACCAAGCCTCAGCAAGAACCTTCCAAAGGGCAACCCGTGGACTGCTGGAGTTTTCCTCCTGTTCCCGGTGGCTGGGATGGGTCTTGGCTTCTCAAAGCCATGGCACTGCTGCGTATGCACTGCAGCTTCTCCTACGAGAGCTGTCCCACCGACAACCGGTGCATTACTGGAGCTTAGCTTTTTCTTAGAGGGGAAGTCAATGAGTTGAAGTGAAAGGTTGCTTCTCAAAGAGGGGTTACAGTGGAAGAGGAAGAGGGGTTGGATGAGACTGAGGAGAGAGAAGAGAGCATCCACTGTAGTGGCTTTGCTAGTGGCTGATCGGTGGATTGCTGGAGTTTACCTCCCGCACATAGGCGAAGTCAATGAGTTGAAGTGAAAGGTTGCTTCTCAAAATCAGCAGACTGGTCGAGTAGTCCATTTGATCCCTGAGCTATCCAAAAGGCGACCCGTGGACTGCTGGAGTTTACCTCCCTCAATTGGGGAAGTGAATGAGTTTAAGTGTGAGGTTGCTTCAAAGCCATGAACGTTACCGAGGAAGAGGGGGTTGGATGAGACTGCAGAGAGAGCCTTGGCCAGCTGCTGCTCCTCATCACCCACATCCTGGAGGACCACCGCCTCTACAGTAGTGGCTGTGCTGAAGTCAATGACTTCCATGAGTTGCAGTGTGAGTTAGCTTCTCAAAGGCGAGGACTCTCCTGTTTCATTTTCGCAGCGAGACAGGCAGCCGCAGTCACACACACAACCACACACACAATGACAGCTTTTGCAGAGAGGCTCATGAGTTGAAGTGACAGGTTGCTTCTCAAAACCATAGTTCTGGATCAGGAGTACCTCTTCCACTCCCAGAGCACTCCAAAGGGCGACCCATGGACTGCTGGAGTTTACCTCCCTCAATTGGGGAAGTGAATTAATTGAAGTGTCAGCTTGTTTCTCAAAGCCATGAGCGTTACCGAGGAAGAGGGCTTGGATGAGACTTCCATGAGTTGCAGTGTCAGTTCGCTTCTCAAAGCCAACACTAACTCATTGTGGTGAGTGAGGCGAGGACTAGCCCGTTTCATTTCCACAGCGAGAGAGGCAGCCTGGCTAGTGGTGGTGGTGCCAGGCATTGCCTTGCCCCCTGCTTGCACCTCACCCAAAGACGTGTAGTCAATCATGGAGTCTTTTGGAAATGGGTGGAAAACTATCTGGATGAGTTTACTAAGCTGTACCAGACGCCACAGAAATGAAATGAAATCGAGTGTGGTGCTTTGCCCTCACACAGTCACACACACACACACACACACATGGTGACAAACTCTGCCGACAAATTTTGTAGAGGCTCATGATGCCCACCAGGCAGGAAGTATTCTCCTTTAGGGGAAGATTCAGCCTGGCAGTGCCTGCTACGTCGTCTACTGTGGTAGTGAGGAAGAGAAGACATAGCCTGAATTTGACGGAGTGAACTGAATTGTAGAAGGACTATAGCCTGCCTGCCTGTATGTAAGACGAAGAAGGCATGACCTTACTGAGAGAGATGAATCGAATGATTCAGAGTTGATGTTGTGAACTGAAACGCAGCCACTAAATAATGAAATAATAATAATAATAATAATAATAATAATAATAAATAAATAATATTAAAAAGAAAAAGCCTGCCTGCCTGAACTGTAGTCTGCCTGCCAACCTAAGGAGGGGTGGAATTAAAGGGAGGGGAGCCTGCCTGTCACTCCCACGAGGGCTTGAGGGTGGGGTATCCCAGCAGGGGGAGATTGCCCTTCAGAAAGACCAGCTGCTCCACCAAGTCCGGCTCCAAGCGAGAGCGGTGAGGGGTCACTATGTTGCCCGCCATAGAGAACACCCTCTCGCTTGGAACACTGGTGGGTGGGCAGCTGAGTCGATCCATGGCCACCCGCGACAGGTCCGGCCAAATCTGGCAGCGGGATGACCAGTAGGCCAGGGGGTCCATGGTGCACTCCTCCATGGGCTCTGCCAGGTAAGCTGCACGGCGGTTGCAGCGTCATCCTGGCCGGTGGCTGGGGAGGGTCTCTGCCCAACCATGGTGTGCAGAGCCTCTGCCCAATACCCCTGGCCTGTGCTGCTGCTGGGAGGGATGCAGGTGAGGCTGCTGCTGGTGCTGCTGCTGCTGCAGGGAGTGGTGGCCTGCTCCTCTGCCTCACTCTGCCCCACCCTCTTGGCCCGTGCCGCCTGCACTTCGCCCACCAGCATTTCCACCCAGTGCTGCCTGCTATTTGGCCCACAAAGCCCATTCTTCACACGAGGGTCGCACATGGCTGCCAACATGTGGACCCTGTCTGTTTGGATGGGCTCCAGCCTCCGCGTCAGGCCATCCCTCAGCCTAGTCACCGCTTCGCGGACCTCGGGCTCGAAGCACCTGCCGGTGACGGGATCCTTGTACTCCAGAAACTTGCCCATCTGTTTCTGGAGATGCCTGCATACAGGGATCACCTGACTGAGGAGGGCAGAGCTAGTGCTCAGGGTCTCGGTGGCCTTAAGGAAAGGCTTGAGGACCGCCACCAGCTGGGACATGGTGTCCCACTGCTGCTTGCCCAGGGCTGGGTGGACGCCCATGTCCCTGACCCTGAACAAGTCGTGGATGGCATGCTGTTGCTCCACCATACGCTCCAGCATCAGGTAGGTGGAGTTCCAGCGTGTCACCACGTCTTGCACTAGCCTGTGCTGCGGGAGATTCAACTCCTCCTGCTTCTCCCGCAGCAAGCGACTGCCCTTGACGCTGTGGTGGAAATACCCTGCCACCTTTCTGCAGCTCTCCAGGAGGTTACGGATACAGGACAGGGGACCGAGGTTGGCCTTGGTGCCCATCCCAAGGCCATCCCTCACCACCAGGTTCAAGACGTGTGCGATGCAGCGGACGCCCTCGAATCCGCCGTCGCACACCGCCTTCACCATGTTGGCTCCCCCGTCCGTGACCATGTAACCGCGGGTGACCTTCTGCCCAGCTAGCCACCCATCCACTATGTGGTTCCTGGCCTCCGTAATCTCCCCTGCCATGTGGGACTGGTCCATCACTTGCGTGTGGAGGAGGGCCCAGCAGTAGCCCTCCTTGCCAGTCCCCCTAGTGCTGGATGATGCTTCCTGCCCCATGCCTGCCCACCAGTGAGCCGTCAGGGACAGGTAAGCGTGCACTCCGCCCTCGCTGGACCAAATGTCCGAGGTGAAGTGCACCATCCGTGCCTCTGCCTGGCACAGACAACCCAGCACTAACTCCCTGCAGGAACAGTACAGGGAAGGCACCACCCGCCTGCTAAGGGTGGTGCGACACGGCAGCTTATAGTATGGAACCACAAGCACCATCAGCCTCTTGAAGCCTGCGTTGTCGACGAGGCTGAATGGCTGGTTGTCCAACGCCACCATCTCACCGATGCAGGTGGTGATCTGGGTGGGCGTTGGAAAACGCCATCTTGTGGTTCCATACTTCCCCCACCCCATGTCCTGCAGGGTTGCCTGCCTAACCCTCGTGGGGATGGGAGATGGAGAGCTTAGAGTGGCAGTGCCAGCAGCAGCAGCAGCAGCAGCAGCCGCCTTTGGCTTTCCCCTGGAACCAGTCGCCTTGCCCACCTCTTTCCCCAGTAAGATCGACTGGTACTGCCTCTGAAGATTCATCTTCATGCTGCTGGTTCCATAATGCCCTGTAGATGAACCCCTGCTTAGGGTGAGTTTGCAGTGGCGACAGACAGCAAAGCGGGGATCCACTCACACCTCAAAGTGGTCCCACACTATACTTGTCTTTCGCTTCCGTGGTGACACCAATTGCCCGCCTGAGCTCTCTGGTGTTGCCACAGAAACAGGGGTTGCAGCGGAAGAGGTGTGGGATGAGACTGGGGAGAGAGCCTCGGCCTGCTGCTGCTCCTCCTCAGCCCTCACATCCTAGAGGACCACCGCCTCCTCCTCCTCCTGCCCCTCCACTGTGCTGAGGAGGACCTCATCTAGGAGGTCTGGAGACAGGTCCAGCAGCGGGCTTGTGGGCTCAAACAATAATGAAGGAGTTGGGGATACTCCTCCTCCTCCTCCTCTAATGGCACTGCTGCCACCTGCCTCTTGCAAAGGGGCACTTTTCCCATTCCCACCCTCAAAAAGAGAACGCCGGGCACAAGTTGCAGAAGAGACTGCCTCTGCCTGCTCCTTCTCCTGCTTCTGTTGCGGAGCAGCCAGCCAAGGAGTTGCCTGTTTGATTTTAATAGCAGGAGAGGCAGCCTGCTGCTTACTGCTGGTGCCAGCCTGACCCTTGCTGCTTTCAGCACGCCCCACCACAGACATGCGCCTGCTCCCTCTTCTCATGATGATATTATACTAATACTAATAATAATATGTATAAGAATATACTAATACTAATAATACTATGTATAAGAATATAATATTAATATTAATAATAGTATGTATAAAAATATACTATATGTAGGGAAATGGGACAAGAAGTGTGTGTATGCTTTGCCCAAACAGGATTTGAAATGCTCAATCTGTGGCTGTTGCACTTCACAAACAGTGCACACAGCACACTCACACAATAACACAGTCACACACACAGTCCAAGTAATAGACAGAAGAAATAGAGAATTAATTTTTTTTGGTATTTTTTTGTATATAGAAGGAAGAAGGAAGATGAAACACAGTCAGGCTTTAAGAGAGGGGAGGGGGGACAAACAAACAAACAAACAAACAAACACTCCAAAATTTAAAAATAAAGTTTATATTAAATCAAAGGGAAAAACACAGAGCAAACTAAGCAAAAAGACAGAAAGAAGCAAACAAACACACACACACACCAAGCTAAATCCTAAATCTATCTCCAAACACAGCAGCAGCACCTAACTAAAGTAGCTCCTCTCTCCACGAACGGCAAAACCCACAAGACGCTAAGAGCTCAAAGCTCTGAGGGTGCCTCTGCCTTAGTCCCCCCCTCGAATGCTGGGATTGGAGGATGCTTCATGAGGTGATCAATTCTCATCAGGATTGGGAGTTGAATGTGCCTGTCATCGCTTCAAAAAAACCAAAAACGCCATTTTGCCCGCTGTCCCTATTTGTTTACCCAATTTTTAAAAAAATATAGCACGTGAACCGCACCATGCAGAGAGCTGAGAGTAGGCTCAAAATGACCCCGATCCACAACTCTCTAAGCACAAGAATTTTCAGAAAGATAGCATCAAAAACAACACAGTTATCCCCCTTTCTTTTCCGCAATGCAATCCTATGGGCGAAATGTTTCAAGATGGCGATTGGAGCGGACCGCGCAAAGAGGAGCACTCTGAAAATGGCCGCTTCTCTTCGCCTTGCTTCTAGGGGTCCGTGGTCCGCTTCTACTCCGCCTCTGGGCAAGGCGGAGCAGGCCAATTCGCTCCTGCTTCTACGCTTCGAATTGGAGCGGAGCACATGCCTACAAATGATCCCCACCCACGACTCTCTAAGCACATTCAGTTTCAAGGAGGTAGCTTGAAAAACAAAAAAGGTATACACTAATCTTTTCCGCAATGCAATCCTATGGGGAAAATATCCAAAATGGTGGGCGGAGCGCTCCGCGTAAAAGCGAATTATTCACTTTCGGTCGCTTCTCTTTTCCATGCTTTGCTAGCCACCCAATCTGCTTCTCCTCCACCTGTAATGGAGGCAAAGTGAACTGCTTTGCTATTGCTTCTTCGAACCTTATTCTGAGCACTGTGTTATAAACTTCCATGGGCTTTTGTTAGCAAATAAAAAATATTTTTTAAAAAAAGTGAATTGATTTAAAAAAAATCATTCTACCAACAACAATGGAAGGGGAATAAGACAACTATCTCCAAAATACGGGGGCTGTAGTATTTTTTATAAATGGTGGGCGCAAAGGGTGGCCAACACATGTTTTCAGGAACATTTTTGCACAACTGAGTGTTGTTGTTTTCTCTTTTTTTCTGTTAACTGCCTCTTTTCTCTCAGTCTTCCTGAAAGATTGCCCTCCTGCTGCAGAGTAATGGCTGAAGCATGCTGGGAGAAGTAGACCTTTTTTCTGTCTAAACATACATAGGATTTTGCCCTGAAATATAAAGGAGAAAGATGCTTTCTTGACAATGCAAATGTGCAGAATACCATATACATAACTCTTAACAGTACAGTCCTACACTACTCAAGTTTTAATTACTGGATTTGTTAATGCTTTAGTAAATGCTTCATTTTATTCAAATGTCCCACCACTTCCCCTATGTTATATTTTTGTTAAATGAGACACATAATAATAATAATGATTCTAATATTTCTTCTGCCATCTTTTTTCTCTCCAGGGCAACCGTTTGATCCTCACCTTCAGATTAATAATGCTGTTTCGAACATCATCTGTTCCATTACTTTTGGGGACCGCTTTGAATACCATGACAGTCATTTCCAGAAGTTATTACACTTGCTTGATGAGACAATACAGCTTCAAGCAAGTATTTGGAGCCAGGTATGGAAACTATTATTATTATTATTATTATTATTATTATTATTATTATTATTATTTATATATTATTTATACATATACCATGTACAGTGATGGTGCTATATAATAATAATAATAATAATAATAATAATAATAATAATAATAATCAATGTACATGGTGCTGTACAGATAACACAGTAAATAGCAAGACCCTGCCGCATAGGCTTACAATTTAATAAAGTTGTAGTAAACAATAAAGAGGGAAGGAGAATGCAAACAGGCACAGGGAAGTGTAAACAGGCACCGGGTAGGGTGAAGCTAACATTATGGAGTTAGAACAAACTCAATATTTAAAAGCTATAGGGAAAAGAAAAGTTTTTAGCTGAGTTTTAAAAGCTGTGATTGAGTTTGTAGTTCTCAAGTGTTCTGGAAGAGCGTTCCAGGCGTAAGGGGCAGCAGAAGAAAAAGGACGAAGCCGAGTAAGGGAAGTGGAGGTCCTGGGGCAGGCGAGAAGCATGGCATCAGAGGAGCGGAGAGCACGAGCGGGGCAATAGTGTGAGATGAGAGAGGAGAGATAGGCAGGAGCTAGACCGTGAAGAGCTTTGAAGGTCAGCAGGAGAAGTTTATATTGGATTCTGGAGTGAATTGGAAGCCAATGAAGAGATTTCAGAAGTGGAGTGACATGGTCAGAGCGGCGGGCCAAGAAGATGATCTTAGCGGCAGAGTGGTGGACAGAGACCAGCAGACTGATGTGAGACGAAGGAAGGCCAGAGAGAAGAAGGTTGCAGTAGTCCAACCGAGAGATAACCAGTGCGTGAACGAGAGTCTTGGCAGAAGAGACAGACAAAAATGGTCGAATCCTGGCAATATTATACAGGAAGAAGCGACAGGATTTAGCTACTGCCTCGATATGAGGAGTAAAGGAGAGCGAGGAATCAAATATAAAGCCTACGAGCTTCCTTGACCGGAGTAAGCGTGACATCGTTGACAGTAAGAGAGAATGAGAGGTGAGGAGAAGGTATAGGAGGAGAAATAAGCAGTTCAGTTTTTGCCATATTAAGTTTCAAATGACGATGAAGCAGCCAGGCTGAGATATCTGAAAGACATGCCGAGATACGATCGTGAACATCAGGAGAAAGTTCTGGAGATGAGAGATATAATTTTGTATCGTCGGCATACAGGTGATATTGGAGGCCATGAGATTGAATAAGCTTACCCAAGGGCAGCATGTATAAAGAAAACAACAACGGGCCAAGCACCGAGCCTTGCGGAACCCCTACAGAAAGGGGAAAAGAGGAGGACAAGCTGCTGTTAGCCGACACGCTGAAAGAGTGACCCTCTAGATAGGAGGCGAACCAGTTATAGACAGAGCCACAGAGTCCAAGGTCATGGAGGGAATCTAAGAGAAGATCGTGATCAACCGTGTCAAAGGCTGCAGTTAGATCAAGGAGAATAAGAACGGAATAATGGCCTTTAGACTTGGCAGTGAGAAGATCATTGGTGATCTTGGTAAGGGCTGTTTCAGTGGAATGCAAAGGGCGGAATCCAGATTGAAAGGGATCCAGAGCAGAGTTACTATAGAGAAAGTCAAGACAACGAGAGTAGACCACACGTTCCAGGATCTTTGAGACAAAGGGCAACAGAGAGACAGGTCGGTAGTTAGACAGAGATAGTCGATCAAGAGTGGGTTTTTTGAGAATGGGAGAGACTGTAGCATGTTTAAAAGCAGAAGGAAATGAACCAGAGGACAGAGAAGAATTAATGATGTGAAGCAAGGACGGGAGGATAGCGGGGATAAGATTAATAAAGAAGCGAGAGGGAATCGGATCACGGGAACAAGTGGAAGGCTTCGACGAGCGCAGTATTTTAGACAGTTCATCAGCTGAGACCGAAGGGAACACCGAGAGAGTTGCAGGAGGAACTGACAGGTGAGGGACAGGAGCTGGAAGCGGAGCAGAGCTGGCCAGATCAGAGCGAATAGTTTGGATTTTAGCATTGAAGAAAGAGGCAAAGTCATTGGCAGCCAGAGAGGCGAGGAGAGATGGTGGATTAGGCTTCAGAAGAGAATTGAAGGACGCGAAGAGCCGCTGAGGGTGCTTGGCATTTGACTGGATCAACGTTGAGTAGTGCTGCTGTTTGGCCAGTGAAATGGCAGAAGAGAAAGAGGTGAGAACAAATTTGTAATGGACAAAGTCCGCCCAGTCCTTGGTCTTACGCCACAGGCGTTCGGCTGCCCGGGAACAAGAGCGAAGGTAGCGAAGGAAAGAGGTGAGCCACGGTTGGGGTTGAGAGGGGCGAACTATCCGAGTTGTAGATGGAGCAAGATTATCAAGAGTTGAAGATAAGGAGGAGTTAAAGGAGGAGATGGCTGAGTCCAAGGAGACGGCTGTGAAGACAGAAGGAAGAGAGGAGGCTAGAGACTGAGAAAAAGCCTCATAGTTGATAGAATGCAGGTCACGACAAGGGCGTGAAGCAGGACGTGGAGGAGGGGGATTGTGAGTAATATTGAAAGAGACTAGATGATGATCTGACAGAGGAAAGTCAACAGTAGAAAAGTCCAGGACAGAGCAGTTCTGAGTGAGGACAAGATCCAGACAGTGTCCAAGGGAATGTGTGGGAGCTTCAGACCAGAGCTTAAGATCGTAAGAGGAAGATAAGGAGCGAAATCGTAGAGCTGCAGTATCGTGAAGGTCATCTACATGGATATTGAAGTCACCCAAGATCAGAGTAGGAGAGTTGTCAGAGAGGAGAAAGGACAGCCACGAGTCGAGATCAGAGAGAAATTTAGAGGATGAGCCAGGGGGGCGGTACAGAACTGCAACCCGCAGTCGCAGAGGAGCGAAGAGTCTCACCACATGTGCCTCAAAGGAGGAGAAACAGTGTAAAGGTGGAATGGAAAGAGGTTGGAACTGGCACAAACTCGATTATAAAAGACCCACACCACCACCTCGACCCTCTGGGCGACTCGAGTGAGAGAAAGAGAGTCCTCCAAGAGAGAGGGCAGCTGAGATGGCGGTATCATGGGCAGGAAGCCAGGTTTCAGTAAGAGCAAGGAGGTGGAGAGATCTAGAGAAAAACAAGTCCTGGATGACAGGGGCCTTGGAAGCAATAGAGCGACAGTTCCATAAGGAACACGAGAAAGGCAGCTGGGAAGGGGGGAGACACCGAATAGGAACTAAGTTGGGAGAGATGAAATTGGAGCGAGCCATAGGGAACAGATTTGAGGAGAAAGGAATTAAGAGAAGAAATGAGGAGAGAGATAGCAAATAGGCAGGGAAGTAAGACATGCGCAGGACGGGATTAGCCAGAGCTAGCCTGGCCAAGACCAGTATCAGCTAGCAGGAAGGTAGGCACAGTGAAGTGCAGACAGATAGGGTATGTTAGGCAGTTGCATTGCCAGAATAATAACCCGACAGTGCAGGAGAGCATGTCCTGTAGCAGAGGTGAAGACCGGTCCGGGGCTGGGGTTCTTTCTCTGAGGTAAAGAGTTCCGCGCCGAAGGCTCGCGCCTCCAGCAAGCTGGAGTCTTAATTACCTGCAGGAAGGGAGCAAATCAGGGGAGCAAATCAGGGTTTCAGTTTCAAACTGGCCAATGCAGGGGTTCCTTTCTTCCCTCCCACCCAACTCTGTAGATGGCTTGGATGAATGGAGTCTTAATTACCTGCAGGAAGGGAGCAAATCAGGGGAGCAAATCAGGGTTTCAGTTTCAAACTGGCCAATGCAGGGGTTCCTTTCTTCCCTCCCACCCAACTCTGCAGATGGCTTGGATGAATGGAGTCTTAATTAAAAAAAAACCTCTGTTATCTAATAGGCAACTTCATCCAAATCATTTTTCCACTGACTAAAACATTCTTCTTGCACATCTCTGATTGGTTTTCTTCAGACATTCTCTTTTTCCTATTGTGTCAAGTCCCCTATTCAGGCAATCGAGGGTGACAGTAAAGATGTATGGGTTGGAGTTTACATTTTCAATAAAGGACTGAGCACCCAAAAGATAAAAATCATGTGTTCTAGCACAGTTAAGGCTTCCAGGTGGGGAATCATGAGATCATGTATTCAAGAGGCAGCTGGACAACCATCTGTCAGGGATGCTTTAAGGTGGATTTCTGCATTGAGCAGGAGGCTGGTTGATGGCCTTATAGGCCCCTTCCAACTCTACTATTCTGTGATTCTATGCCAGAAGACAATTTTCTAATACGCTAGCTTTCCACAGAGAAGAATTTGGATTTGGGGCGGGCGGGGGTGGGGAGAAGTAGCCTATACTGCCACTCTGCTCCCATTGTTTCTATTGCACCAGCAGGGCCCACTATGGGCATATCCTAAAGCAAAGTAGGAAATGAGTGGAAATGCTTTTGTCTGAAACAGGACAAATCAGTGGAGCTCCCCACTACACCTGCCACATTCCAGACCAGCCACATTCTGGAAATAAGCATTTCAGCTCATTTCTGTTTGCTTAAAGAACTATTAGGAACTTAAAGAACTGTTTGCATTAGCAGTGAATATTGTCCATTGTTTACACAGAGTATATTCAAGCACTTCATCCTAGAATATTATGTAGTTACATTTTGTACATTTTGTACATTTTGAGCATGCTTATAAATTTCATAGAATCAAAGAATAGTAGAGCTGGAAGGGGTCAATAAGGCCGTTGAGTCCAACCCCCTGTCCAGCTGCCTCTTGAATGCCTCTAGTGTAGGAGAGCCCACGACCTCCCTAGGTAACAGGTTCCATTGTTGTACTGCCCTAACAGTCGGAATCTGGCTTCTATGCCAGGTAACTTCTATGCCCTGAATTCTGGGAGGATTGAGAAGAGATCCTCAAGCTCTGCAATTCATATTATAACAAAAGAGTTGTGAATTCACCATGGGGATACCATTTTAAGCAGCATCCCAGTGGTGACTATGATATGTGCTCAGTCACTAGTGCATACAATCCTTTCAAATGTGGCAGGATCTACACTACTGCTTTATAACAGTATTGACAACTGTTGGAGCCCAGGATACATTATGTATACCATTTTCAATCCGCTTTCAAAGTGTTATATCCTGCTTGGTGTAGATCTGCCCTATGTTTTGTGAGGTTTAGTAGATGCTCAATTCCCCCCTCTTAAACACAATATAATTGTAGTGTTTGTTTCCCACAGCTTTATGAAGCCTTTCCAGCCCTCATGAAACGCTTACCAGGACCCCATCAGACCATTATTAAAAACTGGAGACAGTTCAAATCATTTGTGAGAGACATCATTGAAAAGCACAAGGAAGACCGGAACCCACTGGAACCCAGAGATTTCATTGATGCGTATCTAAATGAAATGGCCAAGGTAATTAAAAAAATCAGGGGCAGGGTGGATTTAGTTGCTTGATTTGTAGGAGAAGACAGAGACACAATGTGAAAAAACGGCCAGTTGATTTGTCCAAATAGTCTCCTGTGGTTTACTTCCACATTAGCCCTATTCAGGCATTCTGAAAGTGTGTTGTTTAAACATCTGAGGATTGGGAGCGTGTTAGTTCTGCCCTCCTCTATCATTGCTTTTGTTATTCTATAGATTTGGAGGGTGACTGTCTGAAGCAGAGAGCTCCTTCTATCCATGGGGGTTCTCTACACACTCTGTATAGTGCGGAGACTGACATGGATTGAAGAGGGGCTCTGTTTCAGACAGTCACTCTCTACACGCGTTGGGCAATGAGGCCAATGATGGAGTGGGCGAGGGTTGGAGGGTCCCTCTCACTGTGTAAAACACACACTTCAGAATGCCTGGATAGGGCTGGAGTTCCCATTGATTCTGTAGGAATTCAGTCAAATGAGTGAGGGGTCTGTGCACATGAAATAGTGTTTTCCATGGGGTGGGATTTCTGCACTTGTCCACTGCCAATATTGCAGGAATCACAGCAGCATGTGAGTTAAATGCACGTGTGCATATCTTGCAAGCTAGCTGGTGGTGTCGGGGGTTAACTGAACTCTCCATCTGCTAGTCTGTTGTGATAATGAATACATGGCTGTTAATTTTGGTGTTTTGCTAGCTTGGAGCTTGTTCCCTTCCCCCATATTAAAAACTCAATGTATTCATTAGTAATGAATACACATTAGTAATACACACACATTCTGGTGTGTTGTAGTTTAGCTGCATGTTCAAATTTATTTCAACATAAATTTCACAATGTGTCTGTTAGGGCAAGCAGTTGACATGGCAAGAAAAAAGCATCGCTCTAAAGGCATCTTCCTTTACTTCTTCCAATCTTAATACAATCCCTCTGGGCGTTGAAGTCCATTTCAGGGATTATTGGGAGCCTTTTCCCTTCCTTCATACTTATTCCCAGCTTCAGTGATTCTCAAGGCTGTTGATTTGATTGTACAAGATCCTGCAGAGAGATCTTGACTCGCAATGTGTTTAAGTGACAGCTACAGTTGCATTTACACTGAAACTTCACGTGCTGCTGAATATTCCTTTTTCTAAGGAGGACGTCGCTTCCAGTTTCCATGATGAAAGCCTCCTACACTCAACGATGGACCTGTTTTTTGCTGGAACTGAAACAACTTCCACAACGCTGCGCTGGGCTTTGCTGTACATGGCCATTCATCCAGAAATTCAAGGTAGGATAGCATTTTCTTCTTCTTTTCCCTTACTGTTTTTAAATGAATATAATGACGTACTGTAATGTTTCTGTATTAAATGACTTTAGTCCCAATAATTACAGAAAATAGGTAATTTCTGAGCAGCATATTCAAGTTTGTCTTGGGGATTCAGGAGCTAAGATACATTGTTCCATCAACTGCATCAGTGATGATATTTTCTAAAGCTACCCGACTTCTCATTGAAATACTTCTGGTGTCTCTACCTATAAAGCAGAAAGTATGTGTATATCACATATGTCCCAAAATGTTTATCCACTTCCACATATGGTACTGCCTTAATGCTGTTCATGTAGACAGGTCTTTGTGAACAAGGATCAGAAAAAATCTAAAAACATAATGTTTTAAACATTTTTAAAGAATTTAATAAAAATGTAGGTTTACACCTACAACTCCCAGCATGCCTTGGGTGGGAGGCCAGATTTATTGGCCTTTAGTGGCCATTGTGATCCCTAAAGTCAGTCAACCCAGTTCCACATAAAAGGAATCAAGCCACATAAATGGGCTGCATCCATTTGCAGTGCCTCCTTCCACCTGCCGTGTGTGATTCTAAAATCATAATCCACTTGGCACTTAAAAGCCATTAATGCAGTCACTAGGCAGCCTGCCTGGGAAAAAGAAATCATAAAGCAGGGTTCTACAACTAAGAAGGCCTGGTCTCCCACCACACCTCAGATGTGTTCAAAGATTAACATGTTAGATTCTGATCCCGCCCCCCTGAGGCTTGGCTGCCTGACGTTTGGTCCGAGGGCTCTTTGGAGCTTCCGGCATAACACAGTCATTTACTGAGTCTGGGAAGATATATCCATATTTTTATTCCCTCGGAATATAAGAGGGTCAAGAAAGAGGAATTTTTGTGTGCGGAAGGACGACCTAATCCTGTTTGTTTATCTGTCGGAAGGCAGATGACAGGCTTTGGATTTTCAGCGCGCAAGAGAAACATCCCTCAAGTAATCTACTGGAACTTAGGGCCACCTACTTCTCTCTCTCTTTTTGTTTAGAGCAGCCCTTCCCCAACCTGGTGCCCTCCAAAGGTGTTGGAGTACAACTCCCGTAATTGCAAGTCAAAATGTCTCATAGTCAGGAATGCTGGGACATGTAATCTCAAACATCTGGAGGGGCGCAAGTGATGATATACAAGATGTTATGCAGAGGTGACTGTAGGGTTGTGGAAAACTGATGAACAATTTAGGGCCACCTACTTCTCTCTTTTTTTAGAGTATCTCCTCATGTTGAGAGTTGGAACCCAACATATCTGATGGGCACCAGGTTGGGGAATGCTGTTCTAGAGCAAGGGCAGGCAGAATGTAGATCTCCAGATGCTTTGGAGTTCAACTCATAAAAGTGCCTGTCAGCATGGGAAATGATCAGGAATGCTATGAGTTGAACATTTTCCCCACACCTGACAGGTTAACTGTCCTAAATAAGCCACCCACAGAGCCCCTACTGCATTGGTTCTGTGGGTGACCTATTTGAGCCACTTAACCCATTGCGGATGTTAAAAAAAAAGCCCCGCATGACAAGCTAGCTCATCATAGGTAGCTCAGCGCACCTAAACACTATGGCTTCACATGTTGTGTGAACCCAAACATTTTCTATATCCTTAAAAGGAGATCATGGTGTATCTTTTGTGAACACCAGATTTAGATAGGAAGCCAGCTTCTGTTGAGGTTAAACTGAATAATCTGCATGTTTCAATCCAAGAATGATTTGAAAAAGTCTATTTGCTCCTTCCTGTTGCACACAAAAACAGAAACCCATCATCTATCCTTTACACACACTCTCTCTCTCTCTCTGCCAGGCATTCTTTCTCACATAAAGACAAACGCACACACAACAAACTACATGCAATTCAAATGTGATCGTAGGATTTATAGTTTTTGCTTTTGTTCTGTATATGGGCTTCTTCTTAAAGCTGGCCACTCCCAGAAATTTGCACGTCGCTTGACATTGGCATCAGCCAGAAGGTCTTCTGTGGCTCCACCTCCTCTCCACCACCTCCTCTCCATGTTACCCTCACAACAGCAACCCTGTGAAGTAGACTGGGCTGAGACTATGTGACTGATCCAAAGTCACCCAATGGGTTTCCATGGGCGAGTGGGCACTAGAACCCGGATCTCCCGACTCCCAGTCCAACACCTTAGCCACTACACCACACTGGCTCTCTTCTGATGCAGGCCAAACTGTGTGTATGTGTGTGGTTTTCTATTTCTTAGAGAAGCCCTGCTTGCTGATAGTTGAGGTTTATTTTTCTTGTAATGATCGCAAATGTTACTTTGTAGCAAGAGTCCAAACTGAAATAGACTCAGTGATTGGCCAGTCACGACAACCAGTGATGGACGACAGGGATCGCATGCCCTATAGCAACGCAGTTGTTCACGAAGTTCAAAGGATAAGCAACATTGTGCCTTTGAATGTGCCACGAATGTCAACAAATGACACAACACTGGCTGGATTTCATTTGCCCAAAGTAAGTGTTCAAGAAACAGATGTAATCTTCATAATGCATCTCCCCTTAAGATGCCAAAACATTAAGACAGGAGTGTAACCATTGAGTCATATCAGACCATTCGGTTGTCACTGGTTGAGAAAAGCTTACTTGAGTGGTCTCCACTGTTTAGGGTCAGTGGGCACATTTGGATTTTTGAAAGAGTTGAGCACTCATGGAGGTTTATGGATCTATTACATGATGTTGACAATGAGGAGGATGTCTCCTGTGCAATCCCTGGAAATCCTGATCCTTTATGAACTTGTTTATACTAATGCTTATCCTGGCATTTAGAGGAAAATGTGGAAAAATGTATAAGGATTTATGAGGATAATGTGGAAAAAAGAGGATGGCACTGTCTTAATAGAAGTGAAAGGAGCATGCTTAGAGGGGAAGTATTCAATTTAAATGCCTCTCTGCCCATTTGATGCAGCCCATAATAACCATGGATAAGAAAAGGAAGTACAAAGCCCTTGGTAAGCAACACATTTTCCCTTCATTGTAAAGACACTTTTTATATTAAAAATATAAAAGGTGACCAGAAGTTACAAAAATTGACCAGAAGTTACAAGAATTACTAAATAATGATCAGTGGATCTCACAGTGAAAAATTCACCCTTCTTTGTGTGTCTGCAGATAAGAGTTGGAGGCTTACTTCAGTTGTAGATCCTTTGACCAATATACTAAGGAGTTCCATGATATGCTAATCTACTTTCTTTTCGACTTTTTCTTTTGCAGGGAACCATCTTGATCCCCAACTTGACATCAGTGCTGTTTGACAGTGAAGAATGGGAAACACCCAATGTGTTTAATCCTGGCCATTTCCTGGAGAATGGTCAGTTCAGGAATAGGGAAGCATTCATGCCGTTTTCCACAGGTAAATAAAAACAAAGTGGTACTTCTCATATTATTGCCTGCAACAGTGAGTACGTGAGGGCCCGAATCCCCATCTCCTGCTCTCACCATGCCCAAGATGGCCCTCACTAATTCCTAGAGTTGGTGTTGCTTTTCCCCATTTTCAAACACACTTTTGCTTGGGGAACAGGAGCAACTCTGTATCCCTCTGCTAGCTGCATTCTGAACTAAGCCACTTCCAAATGTAAAGAGAAAAGGGCAGAGGGGGATTTATACGCTCAACCATATTACAAACTCTAAGTTGGGGAGAGTTCCCTTTGAAGTTATCAGGAGCAGATAAACCCAAAATGGTGCCCTCTTCCATTGCCCCCAAAGTTATGGAATTTCCTCTCCTAAGAGCGTACTGCATCTTTTGGATGTATTTGGGAAATCTTTCCATTTGGAGTTGGCTGTACAGACGGGTGCAGGATATTAGGTATAGAGGTTAAATGCTTGTCCCCCACAAATGCCTTTCCCTGGAATGACCCACTTTCACCTGACCTGCAACTGTTTGGTGTTTTTCTAGCATTTTTGCAGCATTTCTACCAGTAAGTAAGGCCACAGCTAGACCTAAGGTTTATCCTGGGATCATCCAGAGTTCACCCCTGCCAGAGCACTGGATCCCCCGTGTGTCACCTAGATGAACAGGTTTGACCCCTGGATGATCCAGGGATAAACCTTAGGTCTAGGTATGGCCTAAGTCTCTCCTTACTTACTGGCAGTAAAAACCTTCAGCTAAGATATGCTGGTAGCTTTGGAATTTTGCACCCTCCCTGTTGCCTTCGCCCCCACCAACCCCTAGACTGTGGCCTCCAAGAGCTTATCTGAAATGGAATTCAGCCCTGTATCATTCACCATTGAAAAAGTCCTCCGCTCACATCGAGCTTCATCTCATGTATCTGTTTCCCTTGAATTATCCCCTACAGCGCTAAGCTGTCAGCGTTGTTGTTGTTGTTGCTACCAGGCGGCTAGATCCTTTGCATACCAGGAAATGGGTTTAAGAGGGGAAATGTAAAAAAATCCTAAAAAAATCAAAGGATAACCCACTCCGATTCAAATTTTGTTTGCTTAAAGTTCTCCTTAATATCTATTACTGTACCAATTTTGATGTCTTTATCTTTAAAGCTTACACAGATGTAAGTATTTGTTTAATTTTTCTTCAAATCCTGCTCCTGCGCCCCAGTGGCCACTCGGATGATACACTCGAAAACTAGTAGCAAAATTGGTTGAGTCTTTTGCCTTTATAGCACAATTAAAGCAGGATGCATGAGAGTACTTCACAATAAAGCAGATTATGAGCTGGAAAACTTTGGAGTCCTTTGCACGCAATTCACAGTGATTGCACAGTATAACGCTGGTGTGATAAAGCTCATGGACACTTTGTTTCTCTCTAATAGGAAAGCGAGCATGTCTTGGAGAGCAGTTGGCTAGGATGGAACTTTTTCTTTTCTTCACCGCCCTAATCCAGAAGTTCACTTTCCAGGCTCCGAAGGATGTGACATTAAGTCTGGACTTCAGGGTGGGAATTACACTATCCCCACAGCCATACAGGATATGTGGATTCTCTCGCTAAGGGAAACCACACTACTCTGAAAAGAAGTGCAGCTTCATATCTGTATGCGTTAACCATTCCAAAGTATAGAAGAGCACTTACCCACTCTCGCTTTAATGTGTTGCCATCAGCATTACTAGAAGGGCGATTTAGTAAAATCCCGGTTAATGAACGGATATGTCCCTGTGGCACTGGAACAATAGAATCTGTCGAACATGTCATTTTGCATGTAACATGTATGAGGAATGCAGAAGGAAGCTAATCTTTTCATTATTAAAAGCCTTTTCTGGATGTAACCCCTCAACTTTGGTATTAATTTGTTTACGGGATGTGTCCTCCCATGTCTCTAAGTTTCTTGTGACCTCAATGCAAATTAGAAAAAATAATGTTGCAATCCTGCTGAGAGAAGGAGCTTCACAAAGCTGTATTGTGTTTTTATGTCACCTTTTATCTATCTTTTGTCTGTTTTATATTGATTTTGCTGGTCTGCGACCATAAAAAATAATTGATTGATTGATTGAAGTGGGGTTGGCTGATGATACCTCCTCCATTTCTGTTCTTGTGGCCCAGTTTCGAAACAATATCTACCATTGTTCTGTTATTATGCCTTGTCCCGTTTTAGTGCCTGGATTTGGAGTGCTCCGAAATGAGGTTTTATTATGCAGCCACTATGGTTTCATTGCATGGGACTGGTGGATGGGGGAAAGGTTCAAACGACACCATGATCCATTTGTAAGCAGCCCATGTGGAAGAATCCTGCATTATTCAATAAACAGAAAGCAAGAAGCCATGTTGGATTCTGCAGCACTGCCTTGGTTAGGTATTCAAGAGTCATTAGTTGTCTACTCATTTGGTTAAAGATACTCTATTTGAAGTGCTGCACCTGCTTTAGAGTTCCTTGGTAGATCACATCTCTTCTATCCTAATTCTGGAAGACAGGATGCTAATGGCCATGGTGGCTGGCAATGATAGGAATATGAAGTTTGCAAAGAGTGCCTCATTCCCATATTTGGGGACTGCTTGAATCATTGTTGCACTAGAATTAAGAAATCCTTGTTAATCTGCTTGGTTCTATGCTATGTGCAGTGCTACATTTATCATCCCAACACTTTCTCCTCACAACGACCCTGTGAAGTAGGTTAGGGTGAGAGTCTATGACTGGTCCAAAGCCATCCAATGAGCTTCTTCTCCTCCTGCTCACCTTCAAAAAATTAGAAACCAAATGCTTAGTCCCATGGCACATTCCACCCTTATTCTCACAATATTATATCCTCAAATGCATCCTGTGAGTTAGGTTAGAGTGGGAGTCTATGACTGGGTGTGTGTGACATGATAACCCTACATGGCTAACTAGTCATGGTGGGTGGTCATGTCATCCAACCCCAGACCATTTTGGATTAATTTTGGACATCAAGCATGTCAACTCATGGAATTGTTCGAGCCATGATGTGTGGTGTGTCACGTGAACCTAGCAGAGCCATTTCATTATGGGCCACGGCTACCAGGTACAGAGGATCTCAGTAAGAGCAGCAAAAAACCCTGCTAGTCTTTGCAATCATGCCAGCACGTACCACTTCAAGCCTCGCTCACCAGGACCTTCCCTTGCAATGATACTCAAATGTCACTTTGGAGGGGCTGGCATTTGTTCACCAACCCTGTGGTTTTTTCAGCCCTAGAAATTTGAACAAATGTGATCACAGTTTATTTTATTTTAGTTGTCTGTCTTCTGCAATTGCTCAGGTGCCCCGTTTTGGCTGTCCAATAAGTGATGCCTTGCCTAAAAACCGTCACATTTGTGCAACTTTCCAGGGCTGAAAAATAATGTTAAAAGATTTATGACCTCGTGTGTGTGTGCGTGTGTGCGCGCACACACACACACATAAATACACACATATATATATATGGGTGGCAGGATAGGCAGACAAGACAGGTTCTGCTGTGAAGGACACTGGGGAGGCTGTCAAAACACTAGGAAAACCCTGTGGTGTGTGGCAGCATGGTGGGAATTATATGAAGCTGTGGAGAGAGAAAAAGTCATGGACTTACCCCAAGTTTTTTCTCCAGAGAGAGGTATGGACATTCATGATGGCATCAAAACAACCCTTCATCTGGGTCTGGAGTTGCAGCGGAGGCGTGGCTGGCCTGGTGGAAGGTGACCTGCGATTTGTTACCTTCTACCAAAAAGAGGGCGGGGTGGCTCAGAAACCCCACAGGTTTACCCCACACCACTCTGGTGGAAGCACAGGGTTTGAAAGGGAAGAGGTGGCAACCCAGCACTGTGAAAACACCCCCTGGGATGCTGCCCAGAGGACCCAGGAGGAAGGAGGTGAGCTCCAGCATCTGTTGGGGATAACATGGGTTTTCTGTGAACAACCCATAACTGCACAGAAGAAGAAATGGCATTTTAAATGGCAGAATGCTCTAAATACTGATCGGCTGTAAAATTACTGTCACTGCTGTGACAGTAATAGTTTTTTGAAGAAAGAATAACACCATGTTTACAAATTAGTGCTAATCCTTTTTTTAACCATTTCTGTACTGTCCATTTTCTTTGCACAGAAATAAAGTCTAATAGAAAATATTAGACGTGTCTACAGCTTATAGGGTAACATTAGCATTGCTTTCAGTTGGGATCCCAAACAAACAATTACTAGAGAAAGGCTGGATACTTTTGTGTCATATTGTGAGGGTTTGGTGTCACCTGTGCCACCTTCAGGCTACTTGACGAGACTATCCAGGCCAGTAGAACTCAGGAACCTACTTCAATCCCCCCTGTGCTGATGACGCATGTGAGGGTTTAGGTTTACTGCTGCTGCTACTGTCTCGCCTTTACTCTTTTAGGCTCCACAGCCCAGCAACCCTGCCCTCAGTTTCCCATTCCACTGCCACCATTAACTGTTCCCTCCTCAGTCACTATCCCACAGACCACACCCGTTGTTTGAAATAATTGGAATTTTTTAACATAAGTAAGTGTGTGTTCATAAGCTTCATGGTTTCCTCAGTTGCAATGCGTATGGTTACAAGGCTTCTAAGCGTATTGGTTTCTGTGAGAACTTTCTTAAAAGGTTCCACTGTAGAATTCTACCGTCTATATACTCATCTCAATATCTCAGACCAATCCTTCCTATCCAGTATCTGCCTCTCACTGTGTTCATATAATCATCCCCACTACTACTACAGAATCAGACACTTCTCTCATATAATCATCTACTTCTCCTAAAGAATAATAGGCCTCTTTCATATATCATACATTTCTACTCTCATATGACCATACATCTTAAAGTCTTCCTGTCAGCTCAAAACTATATCCTTAAATAAAAAAATATGTCTCTACAGTTTTCAACCAAGCACCAAGAAGCAGGAAAATTAGGAGTTAAGGCTCACAAGCCTTAAGGCCACATCCTCCCGAAGGAGGCAGAAAGTGCCAGTGAAATTCTCATTTTCCCAAAGCAGATAAACCCTGAGGACAGGATGGAGAATATGATGTGCAGAGGTGACTGTGGGGTTAAGGAAAATTGATGACAAACAACTTAGGGCCACCTACTACTTCTTCTTTTTTGTTTAGAGCACCCCTACACCAACCTGGTGCCCTCCAAAGGTGTTGGACTACAACTCCCTTCATTGCAAGTCAGTATGTCCCATGGTCAGGAATGCTGGGATGTGTAATCTCAGACATCTGGAGGGCAGAAGGTTATCATATGCAGAAGTGATATGCAAAGCTAGTGTTATGTGTTGCACTGACTTGGGAGGAGCAGGCCACCATCGCTCCATTTCTCATTCTGAGCCTTCCTCAGAGATCAGACAGGTGGACTCTCTAGAGAGAAGGTCTTCTTGATCTCTGACTTTAGGAGGGGGAACAGAGGGGCAGATCAGGTGGCTGGGCTCTCCAGAGAGGCTGCCAGCCCAATTTCTTGTTCAGGGGAATTTCCCAGGGTGGGAGATCAGGTGGGTGGAGACCTACCTGGAGAGCCTTCCTGGCCTAAATATGCAGGCAGTCCAGGGCCAGTCACAAAGCCTCACTTTCAGGAAGGACCCCTCAGAGTTGTAGCTCTCTGGACCTATAGCTCTCTAAACCTGTAGCTCTCTGGACCAGCTGCGTGTCTGATTCCTTATTTGGACAAAGGGGAGGGATGAGGGCAGCAACAGCAAGAGGTGCAACATGAGTCCTCCCACAACAGGTGATGCCAGAGCAAGGCAGCCAGCTCAGGCCCTGAATACTAGCAGGTGGAAACTGGCAGTGAGGTGTTGGAGGACAGAACACACTGCCGTGTGGCTTGAGCTGCACCCGTCCCTCTAGCATGCTGTCCTGAGGTGCTGTGGAGGATGCTGTCCCATTGCCAATGTTGAAGTTCGATTCAATGCCGGCCCAGTCAGCTTCTGTACGTAGAAAGTAGCCTGGGGGTAAAACACTGTTGTTCCACCTCAGGTAGCAAAATGTCTTAATTCTTCCCTGTGAGTTAAGAAAGATGAGCTTCTCCCCTCCCTTCCACTTTCTTCTTAAACATGCTAACGACAACAAAACAAATAATCCACTTTCCTGGCCGGAGTTCCTAGTTGCATAACAGGCCTCTTTGTGTATCAATCTCCTTTCTCGCAGCAGTAGCAGCATCAAAAATACTCACAGCATTAGCAGAGAGGGTGATTGAAGCATGCTGGGTTGGGTTCCGTTTCCCTCTATATAGACAGCAGTGTGTTTTGACTTGGCAAGGCTAGAAGAGTGTGAAGATGCTGTTCCACTTACCTGCTGTCCTCCAGGGGACTTTGTCTATACAGGTGTTTCTGGGGTTCCTGGCTACTTTTCTACTCATTGCTGATTACGTAAAACAGAGGCGCTGAAGGGATTGTCCTCCAGGGCCTGTGCCTCTTCCTTTTCTGGGCAATCTTCTGGATATTGATTTCAAGAAGCCTCATCTTGCTATACAAAAGGTAAGGATGGAGACTGCTTTGAGCACCTTAGGAGCCTGGAAAAGGAGTCCAGTTTGAGCACCTAAGAGTCCAATGAGGCAAGGATGGTGGAACGTGATGTGTTTCATCTGAAAATGGCGTTGGAGGCTGCAGTGCTGTGTGAGTCTCCGTGACTCATGTATTTCAGTTTAGAAGTTTTACTGTTTTATTGACCTATTTTAAGCAGTTTTATTGTTTTATTGTTTTACTCTTTACTCGTTCACTTGTTTTTATTGCTCTTACTTCCCTCTGCATTTCCAGCTTGCAGTTTTGCAGCTCTTCGATGTGCTGCCTCTTTCTTTGAACTGCAAACTTGCTTTCTACCAAGATTTTCATTAACACCCGGCAGCTCTCGAGTATTAGTTGCCGCTCCCTGAAAGGGGTGTCAAACCTTTTAGTAGTGTGGACTTTTTTAGTTTGCCTTCCTCTAGGTCATTTGGCTGACTATGAGAAGGAAAAGAGTTTTATCGCCACCACAAAATGCGAATAATGCACCCTGTGCCAAACGGTGCAGGCTCAACAGTTTTATTGTTCAGCAGCCTCCTCGTGCCATCTCTGCTGCTTTTCCAACAGATGAAATCACTTTGTCTAACAGATATGCTCCTCTGGCCAAGGGAAGCAAAGTTACTGGTGAGTCTATCTTAGGAGACGCTGGCATTTCTCAAACAAGCCGTCCAACCGGCAAATCCCTGGAAAACTCCCAAAGTGAAGCTTTTTCCTATGAATTACTGGCTGAGCAAAGTTTCCTAACAGCGAGGACACTCCAATTGATTTGTTCTAACTTTGAAATTGTGCTTAGCTCTTTAAATAAACTGTTGACGTGGCTCCCAGAAAAGCTTCTCAGCATCCAGGCTCAACCTCCACCTCATCCCCACCCCCCTGGTTTAGACCTGGTAATCGAACGTCACTGCAGTAATGGAGGCCATTTATCTACAGCCCCCAATATTGGTTCAGATATTGGAATAACAGAGCAAAAAAATGGTGGCCTAGTTCTTCAGCTGTTTCAGTGGTTATTGATGTACATCCCCATGGAGGCCAACACCCATTCTGGGGATCGGTTCAAAGTGCTAATTTAAACCTCAAATGGCTGCTAAATATTCAGCCATCATATTTGTTGGCTGTGGAATTACTTTTCTCTTCCCTGTTTATAAGAGGTACCTACTGAAGTTTACTAAATCCACCATCCCAAATTTACTAATGAAGGAAAAACTTTTCCTGCATACTGCAGGGATCTACCCACCACGGCTTTTTAAAGACCTTTGGGTCAAACCGTTAATATCCATCAAAAGCCATTCCAATTCTATCCCCTAGCCGCAGTTTAATGCCCCTAAACTGAGTAGCAGCAAATCCATGGCTTTTTCAACTGTGGTGACTGAAGAAGCAGATCTATCACATAAAAGCTTCATACCAGCTTCCTGCCCATTGTGTGAAGATCAGCCTCAAAGCATTCAGCAATCACCGAGCAGGCCCTCCGACTCCTTCATGTTGGAACAGGAACTGTCTCCTGATTCACTTCATTCAGGGGCGGAGGGCGATTTCTTTTGCACACGGTCCTTGGTCGAAGGGCAACATACTATTACTACCTTGCAAGATCTGATAACTTTTGGTCAAGACACTCCTGTGAAAGTTGACAACGCTCGTCCAACGTCGTGCCTCTATCCAGTAGTGTTGCATACGGCGGTGGGGAGCGAGATGTCATCCATCCCATCCTGCCAACTGCCACAGCTGTCTGAAGGGCTGCCTAATGCTAATCAAGTAGGGCCGACATCAGAGTAAATACCGACCCACAGCCTCCATCGAGCCACACAACAGCAAAGGGGAATTGCTGCATTCAGAGGGACATGGTGTCCAGGAAAGCTGCCAGTAGACCAGCTAATTAGATGGAAATACAGATGTGGGCAGCATGCCCAGACAAACCCCAAGAATTCAGCCACAAACTCAGCAAACAAACGGTGGAGTTTGTCTTTATCTGTGCTATGAAATAATACAGTTAACTCTTTAATGTCAGAGTACAAGACGTTTTAAACATAAGGCAGAATCCAGTTCCGTTCCAAAAGTCAAGGGCTTACGAGAGGTAGAGAGAGTCCAAGAAACAGTCCAGAAGTCCAGGGATAGGAGCAGGTCACGAATTCCAAGCCAGTCCAAAGTTCAACCCGGATACAAGGTCACCACGATCCGAAGCAGGAATCAAGAGCTTTCGCCAGGATGCTCAGTTAATCTCTGGCAACGTTCCTGTTGCTTCCCAGCTCTCTAAATACCCCTCCCTGGCAGCTACAGGTGTTCCCTATTGAGTTGGCGTCTAGTATAAATACGCAGAGACCTGCGCCGGGCTTCCTTTTCCGCCCTATGCTGTCTAAACAATTGTGCAGGTAAGTTTGTTGCTTCTCCCTCTGTGTCTTCTGAATTGGCCAAGCTCCCTGATGGTTTATTCACCGGCACGCTGGTACTTGGGTCTGCTTCCACTTCATTCTCTGAGTTGGCCCCACTCCCAGCTGGCACCTGTTCAGCAGCCTTGACACTAGCCTCTGCCTGTAAAGGTTCTGCTTCCTCCTCCTCTGAGTCCATCCCCAACAACTCTTCAGAGGGCCTAACACATGGATGGATCACTGGTCGGGATTACCCTGCTGGATTGATGCCAGTGGCCCCAGGGTGATTCCTATCTCAGGATCATATCTTGGAATATTGCAGGCTGGGCGAACAAACGTTAGGATAGCTGCTTTTGTCAATATATCTCTTCCTTTGATGTGATCTTGCTTCAGGAAACTTGGGCCATGGACACTGTTGTTAATTTGCCTCCTACGCTTTGAATGCTCACCGGGTAAATAAGAAAAGTCGTCCAAGGGGCGGCCTTGCCATCTTGGTGTCCTCTTCACTGACAGCTAAGGAACTGAATTAGATAATTGTGAACAACTGGTGTTTGGAATTTGTTTGGAAATCAATGCTAGTCATTTTAATTTTGTGTCTGTTTATAACCCTTCAGCTAAATCCAATGAGCAGATCAAGAAACTCTGGCATAAAGTAGAGAGCTATTTATCCACTTAAATTATTAGGTTCCCTGATGCATATTTATATATTCTGGGTGACCCTAATGCCAGGATTGGCTCAAATAATAATGATCTAGAAGCAAGATACCCTATCTTGAGTGAACTTAGGAAAAATCGAAATTTTCCACACAGAAACTCAAAAGATCAGTTTCTGAATTACGCTGGCTTTACCCTGGCTCAACTTCAGCTCAGTCTGGATTTAGTTATTTTAAATGGGGTGGACCTTTGGGAAGGCTCAGGTGAATTTACCTTCTCAAATTTATTTGGTTCGAGCACAATAGACTATGGGCTGGCATCAAGAAATGCCTTCCAGTTAATATATCATTTTTATATAGGTACAAGAACCTGTAGCGATCTCCAGCCTCAAACCCTTACTTTATGTGCCCCAACTCCTAATTCACGACTACCCCATACCCACTTCACTGATATCCTGTTCGAGTGCCCACACAGAATAAGGGTAAAATGGTCTGATAAATTAAGCAGTCTTCTAGAGGAAAGATTAAACTCCGATTCCGTAATTCGATTAAGATCAGATATTTTGTGGAAGGAATCAGCTGCATACTCTATAAAAGTGTATGACGATCTAATCGACTCTTTCCAAAATGCTTTAACTCTTGCAGGCAGGTCAGGGTCAGATAATACTGCCCCTACGATCTATAAGGGTCCTATTTGGTTTGACAGAGAAAGTTACCTGAAGAAAAATGAGATAAGGGAGTTTTATATAACCTACAGAAAATCAGGCTATAATTATCTCCCTTCAAACTATTTTCAGTTTAAAAAGCAATATAAGTTCCTCATAGCCCAAAAAAGACACCAAGCTGAATGAAAATTCTGTTCCCTGCTGTTCAATACCTCTTTGAATAATGATTCAAAAAAGTTTTGGCAGATTGTGTCGGGTGCCTTACGATCCAACTGCCAAGCACCTAGTTGCACAGTTCCAGGGCAGGTCTGGAAGGATCATTTCAGAGCCATTTTTACCGACCCAGACACTATAAAATCAGCTCAGGCTGATATGCAGGATGTCACTTTCTCCTCCCTCACCCCTGGAATTCGGTCACTAAGGAGGAAGTGTTCGAATTAATCCACCAACCTAAAGGGGGTAAGGCACCTGGCATGGATTTTATCCCTGCTGAATTTATTAAAATCAATCAGGATTGGTGGGCCCCTTTGTTAGCCTTCCTTTTTACTGTTATAAATCAATCTGGCAAAATCCCTGACAGTTGGAGACACACAACTTTGGTTCTGATATACAAAAAGAGACACCCAAAAGACCCTGGGAATTTTAGACCTATTAGCCTGCTCTCAATAATAGGCAAGCTCCATGCCCGATTTCTATCTAATAGACTGACTGACATCCTCGAGGCCAATAATGCTGTAATGGAGGCCCAAGCTGACTTTAGAAAGAACCACTCCACCTCTGATCATGGTCTGATTCTTTTTCACTTAGCGGAGAAACGTCTTAAATTTCTACGTGGCAAACTGTTTGTCGCCTTCATGGATCTGAAGTCCACTTTCAACTCCATCCCTAGAACCAAACTATGGGAGAAATTAGATAAGATCCTGGTGGACAAAAGACTTCTTAATCTTATAATGGTTCTATACAGTGACAGCAGGATACGAGTTAGATGTGGCACACAGGGACAGCTTTCAAATGAAATTCTTATGTCTAGAGGAGTAAGACAGGGCTGTATCCTCGCACCTATGTTATTTAACTTATACATAAACAGTATTGAGGAGGCCCTGTCTGACCATGAAGGGCACTTGCACAAACTTGGCGCACGTAAAAATCCTATTTTACTTTACTCATGATGCTGAATAACGATGCTGTTATTCTCTCCCATTCTAGACATCTTTTAATGAAATTCTCCAACTTTTGCTTGACTAACGATCTGAAAATTAATTTTGAGAAATCTAAAGTCATGGTCTTTGAAAATAGTTTTTCTCAATGCTGGCGGTCCCTTGATGGGCATATCCTAGAACAGGTGAAAACATTCTCTTACCTGGGGTTTTTATTCCATCATACCCTGTCCTGGAGTGCCCATAGATCGGCCACCCTTAATAAGGCTTCAGTCAATTCAGCCGCAATAACACATTTTTTCTTTACTAAAGGGGGAATACTTATACCTTCTGCCATCAAAGTGTTTACTAGGGGTGTGATCCGCTCCGATTAGGAGCGTAGAAGCAGTAGCGGATTGGCCTGCTCCGCCTTACCCAGAGGCGGAGTAGGAGCGGACCGCGGACCCCCTAGAAGCAAGGCGAAGAGAAGCGGCCATTTTTCGGAGCTCCTAGTTCAGGCGGAGCGCTCCGGTCGCCATCTTGAAAACATTTCGCCATAGGATTGCATTGCGGCAAATAATCGCGCATAACTAGGTTGTTTTTGAAGCTATCGTTCTAGAAATTCTTGTGCTCAGAGAGTCGTGGATGGGGGTCATTTTGAGACCACTCTCACCTCTCTGCGTTGTCTGGGTCGCGTGCTATTTTTTTGTGAAAATCGGGTCAACCGCGCGGCTCAAACGGCGTTTTCAGCTTTTCGCCCATAGGATTGCATTGAGGGAAAGAATCGGGGATAACTGGGGGGGGGTTTCAGCTATCGTTCTGAAAATTCTTGTGCACAGAGAGTCATGGATGGGGGTCATTTTGAGACTACTCTCAACTTTCTGCATCGTACGGGTCGCGCGCTAGAAGTTTTAAAAAAATCGGCGGGAAAAATACCTTTTTCAAAGGGCTGAGGGGCAGAGTCAGCTCCCGGTCATGATGATCCCAAAGTTGGAGGAGGGCATAGGCAAAACGGGTAACTTGGGATTCTGGGAAACTTCTCTTTCTTCATCTGAACGGGCTTTTCCCCGTGTTTTTTAACACAGTAGCCCCACCAAATGCACAAACACAACCTGAAATCATATACTAAGCCAAGAATAAGAGATAGAAACACAGCACTGCTCCCCACCCTAACCTTGGTGAACAACTGAATAGATGTGGTGCAAGGGGATGAGCTCCCCTAGGGCATCTCATCATGGACGTGCCCCCACTCTCTCCTGCACTGGAAGGCCATTAGAGCCTTCCAAAGAGAGTAAAACGGTGGAGCAATGCCTATCATGAGTTGAAGTGAATGGTCACTTTTCAGTGGTGGAGCAATGCCTGTTATGAGTTGAAGTGAGCGTTTTACTTCTTCTCAGAGCTGTTGGTGGCTGTCTTGAACTGGCAGCTACTTCCCCCTCCCCCGGGCACGTCCCCCTATTGCTGGTAAAAGACAGATATAGCCTTTTTAAAAAAATTCTTCTTGCTGTTTATTGAGCAACACTGCTGCTTTTAATTCCACCCCTCCTTTGTTTATTGATTGATTTATTCCATTTTATATGCATTACTGGCTTATCCTTGGCTCACTTCCTTATGCCCCCAGAAATGCCAGCTGCATGCCTGCCTGCCTTCCCTCCCTCCTCCCCTGCCCACCTCGCAGGGATGTTGTGTGTGGGGTGCCCGATTTTCAAAAATTCGCCAAAAATCAGGGGATGATGGGATTGCTTTGAAACTTGGCGTGCGTGTGTATATCCCCATGAGGTGTCATGGTGCCAAACATGAGGTTTCTAACTTGAACAGAAAAAAAGTTGTATAATTTTTTAGCTTTCAATGCAAGCCTATGGGGGGGGGAAACGGAGCTCCGGATCCGGATCCGGAGCTCCGGGCGGAGCGGAGCGGAAGTGGGCGGAGCGGGGGCGGGGCGGAGCGGCCCGATCCGGAAAATGGCAGATCTGCAAGTGAAGCGGAGCGGGGGGTCCGTGCACACCCCTAGTGTTTACTGCCAAGTGTGCAGCCTAGCTGTTATATGCCTCCAACATCTGGATAAGGGGATTAACATCTGAGATAGATAGGCTACAGACAAGGTTTTTGAGGACCCTTCTTCAACTCCCAAAGTGTGTCCCTAATTCCGTACTTTTGTTGGAAACCGGGGAAAGCTCTATTTCACTTAGGGCTTGGTGGTCTGCCTTAAAATTTTGGATGGAAGTTAGTTTTTGGAAGGGGCTCAGGTCTGCTTCTGTGTCTAGCTCAGGACAACTATGTGAACAGCTGGTCCGAGCTTCTTGCCAGGAAGGCAGCTTCAATCAGTCTCTCCTCTTCCCTCCTCCTTAATCTGGGCTTGAATTTTGCTTTTAAATCTGTTAAACAAAGACTGTGGGACATAGCCTTCTGCGACTTACACACTCGCTCTTATGTTTCTTGCTCTCCCAGTGCATTGCACGTTCATTACGTTGGGCCTCTTCAGCTGGCTAACTATTTAAAGAACCTAAATATCGTATTGCTTTCTCCAAGGCCAGATGTAATGTTTATTCTATTGAATTACTTCGGGGCAGATACGTTGGTGTCCCTTATCAGGAACAACGGTGCCCTTATAGGAATATGGAAGTGGAGACAATGGAGCATATCCTTCTGTCCTGTAGCTTTTATAATCAGGCATGTCATGTTATGATCACCCCATTGCTGAGTAAACTGTCTAGAAGTACAGACAAATTCTGTGTTAAGTTTCTGTTGGAAGATAAGTCCTCAAAAGTAACTTTGGCTGTTGCTAAATTTCTTACAGTGGCAGCCAGGATTAGAGCTCTCTGTGTATTAGATGAAAGTTGACAATAGCTCTAACTGTCTGATGTTTTCTCATGGATCTATGGATCGCAATAAAGATGTATGGTATGTTTCACCTGAAGAGGAGTAAACCAAAGGAGAACATGATAGTGCTCTTCAAATACAGTACGGCTGTAGCATAGAAGATCTGTTCCCAGTTGGTCCAGAGGACAGACTTCATGGGTTTATGGTACAGGAGCTTAGACTTTGGTTGAATACTAGTAGAAAGGCCTTGATGGTAAGAGTACTTTGCCATGGGGTGAAGGTAATCTCTCCCTCATTGGAGGTTTTCAAGAAAAGGCTGCACAGCTCTCTGGTGGGAATGCTCTAACGCTGTAATCCTTGCACCAAGCTGGGGACTGATCTAGATCCCCCCTTCAAGTCCCTGATTTCATGAAATCCTGACTTTACCAAGGAGCTATGTGATGAAATTAATTAATTTGTAAAATATGAGTGTTTAGTTGCGGGCTTGGTTTACTTTAACAAATCCTTTTTTTTACAAGAAATAGTAAATTGGTGGGAGGGGGGAGTGAGAGTGTTGAGCTGTTTGAATGGTGCCTTCTGATTGGCTGTTTCAATTTCAGCTGAGAGTGAGAGAGGGCATAACGAGGACTGGGTTTTCTTTGTGAGGCCGATAAGGACTGGCAGTCAGATGGGTATAATTTGGGAATGGGGGGTAGAGATTTGGGGGTTGGTAAATTTTCCCTAGGAGGTGGAGGGAGGTGCATATATGTTCACAACATGAAATGTAATTGAATTAAAGTAACTTTTTCCTTATAAATAAAGCTTTATATTTTGTTTTGTTGTTTTAAATCATACCTTGCAAAGTCTTATTTTTTTTTATAAAAATGGGTAAATGAAACCACAGAGAAAATCAGACAAAGGTTGATGATATATGCACTCTCACACAAAGAGGTTTTAAGTTTCCTCATAAAAAGGAAGTGGGTGATGGCAGCGTAACAGAAGTTGTTGATGGTGTCACAGGGGATTTCCTCCACAGAGTTGTTCATAGGCTACTTTGACTCTCCAAGGAGTACATCCAACCCACTTTGAAGAAGCTTGACCTGCAGAGCACTAAAGCTTCAGTATCTATACATGCAAAGGCTTCTAGTATGATGTATGGACAAATACCATCATAATTACATGTCACTTTCCTCCAGGAATAACCATTCTGGTTGCAAGCCAACAGAAACTATCCCCCAAAACAATTTGATTCAGTAATAATTTTGTAGCCGTTAAAATCATTACAAAATAAGTGTTATTAATTGAGTTAATGTTCATTCTCTTCCTATGTGTTCCTGATGTCCTTGCTGCTATTTGTCTCCTGGATCTAGGATCCAGAGGTATACCACTTCTGAACGTAGAGAATCCATTTTTACTCATTTGATCTGTATATCCCACAAATAAGGAAGGGCATGAAGAGTATTTATCTTGACAGTGTTAATTGGGAAAGCAATGAGGCACATTTGAATTAGCAAGGCTGGCCCTGGTATTAGGCAGAGTGAGGCAGCCACCTCAGGCAGTGGGATGGGGGGGTGGCAGTGAGGTGTTGCAGGACAAAACAGTGTGAGCCACCTGGCCTGGGCTTTACCTGCTCATCGAGCCTGCTGTGTTCAGGTGCTGGGGAGGAGGATGCCCCATCCCCAGTGATGAACTAAGATTCAACTGCTGGTTCTGTCAACTACTACACATAGAATGTAGCTGGGTGGTGAAACACTTTTGGCTTTCACGTAAGGCAGCAAAATGTTTTAGGTTATCCATATGAATTAAAAAAAAAGATGAGCTTCTCCTCTCCCTTTCTCCTTCTTCTTAAATATAACAAAAGGAAAAGCTCTGTTCTGGCTGGAGTTCCGAGTTGGGTGATATATATCATGTCTATTAGTGGGTGTGGTGAATTAGCCTCGAACATGTGAACTTTGTCCACTTTTCTTGAAGCAGCAGTAAAAAAAAATACAATGTTAGCAGAGAGCGTGGGCGTAGTTTCTCCTGCTGGGTTTGGTTTGGTTTCTCTCTATAGACAGCAGTTTGTTCAGACCTACCAAGACTAGTGGAGTGTGAAGATGCTGTTCCACTTACCTGCTGTCCTCCAAGGGGGTTTGTCTCTACAGGTGGTTCTGGTGTTCCTGGCTACCTTTCTACTCATTGCTGATTACATGAAACGGAGGCGCCCAAGGGATTGTCCTCCAGGGCCTGTGCCTCTTCCTTTTCTGGGCAATATTCTGCATATTGATTCCAAGAAACCTCATCTTGCTGTACAAAAGGTAAGGATAAGAACAGGGGATTAGAGTTTGGTTGAAATTAATAGAAAGGTTTTGATGGTACGACTAGTTTGGCAATGGAACAAATTGCCTAGGGGTGAGCTTTTAAGGAAAAGGCTGGACAGCATCTGGTAGGAATGCTCTAACGCTGTAATTCCTGCACCAAGCTTGGGGGTGATCTAGATGGCCCACAAGGCCCCCTTCAAGTCCCTGATTCTATGAAATCCTGACTTTACAAAAGGAGTTCCTAATAGGCTAGAAGAGTGGCTATACAAGCTGTAGGTCCATTCACTTTGAAATAGCTTAAACTGCGGAATCCAAAACTCTACAAAGGTTTCTAGTATGTTATATTGACAAACAGCATCATATTTACACGACATGAGTTGTTCTTGTTACTTTAATTTGTATAGCTCTTTTCTGCAGGAGTATATCAAAGGGGCTCAGAGCCACAACTTCAGAATACACCATTATAGTAAACATTCTAGTAACAATAATTTTGAGCTTAAGAGTTGATCCAGAAGAGAATTCAGGTGTGAGGGGAAGACACAGAAATCTCGTACTACCAATGGTAGGTTCCTTTCACTGGCAGAAGGGTAATTCTGGAGCTGAGCGAATAGAATTAGTCAAAACAAACAATTCATTTCCATAATAATGTTGCAGCCTTTAAACTCATTACAAAATAAGTGGTCTTCATCTGTAAAACATATTATCAATTGGTAACGTTTTATCAGTTGTTAAAGTACATATATATTAGGGCTGTGCACGGACCCCTGATCCGCTCTGGATCCCAATCCGCAACTTTCGGATTTGGTCCACTCCACTTTGGGACTCCTCTGTTCTGCTCCGCTCCACGGCAGATCTGGATCCGGAGCTCCGCTCTCCCCCCCCCCCCCAGACTTGTATTGAAAATGTAAAATGCCTATAACTTTTTTAGTTTCAAGTTAGAAACATGAAAATGGGCACCATGATAGCTTCTAAATACATCCTTAGGCATGGCCACTTAGAAGGAAATTAGATTATCCCCTGATTTTTTTGGGAATTTTTAAAAGATTTCCCCCTTTATTAACAGAAATGCATGTACCTCCATTATTTTGTAAGATACACACATGCAACTGGGCACCATGATAGCTTCTAAATACATCCTTAGGCTTGGCCACTTTGAAGGAAATTGGATCATACCCTCATTTTGGGGGAATTTTTAAAGTTAAACCTAAATCAGAATCTTCTTCTCAGATTAACCACTTAAAAAATGAACACAGCGAACTTCAAGGTAGAAAATTATTAAACTAGGGGAGTGTACAACACATAGCTGGTCATGGGATAAACAACTCAGACCTTGCGTTGCCATGCTTTGGTCGCAATACTTCTAAAAACTTAATTTCTTTCATGCAATCCACTCATTCCAAAGTGCTATAATGTGATGTTTTTCAAGAGGCTGCACATCAAACAGAGATGCCATTGCATAGACAATCCTTTCAGGGTCCATCACAGTTCACACACTCCAGAGTAAGCCCAGCCAATAATTGTAATAATAATAATAATAATAATAATAATAATAATAATAATAATAATCAGCCTACACTGTTGCAGAGGATTCTGTCATCATGGCAACAGCACATACAAAATGCAGCTGCCTTTTCAGGATGACGAAGGAAGGACTAATGCCCTGAGTCAAAGCAAGACATGCACAAACCGGCCCTGTGAGGTGGGAACAGCACAGAGAGATGCCTTTGCATCCCATGAATAATAGGAGGCTAGCAGGACAACAGTAAAGCTTTGTGCTCCTTGCTTCAGAGTTGATTGATTACACAGCCATTATTAAATAATACAATAATAATAGTAATAATCACAACAATAAGTTTAATTAGAACAAAAAAGCTGACTAACTTTATTACCAATATGAGAAAGTGGACGTGCCCAGTGCCATGGAAACAGTGGACTGTGACAGCCCTCTCAGTCCTTTGGCTGGTCCTGTCTAGGTACCTGCCTTTGAGAAGCCATGTCACACATCAACTCGTGCAACTCATTGGTTTCCACTGGTTCCCCTTTCGAGGGTTCTGATTTCCCTCAAGGGCAGTGGGCACTGGGCATGTCCACATGCTGTACAGATCATCCACTTGCACCGCTGCTATCCAGTTGTCCACCATGGTTATTGTGGGTACCTTGCAGTGTTGTGTGTTGCCAATCCACTACACACTGAAAAAGTCCAACCCAAAGACAAAGAAAGAAAAGTTACTCAGTATCCTTTTTTGCTTAATCCCCCCTCCAACATTGGGATTGGAGGATGCTTCACATGGGCTGATCACTTATCACAATTGGGAAAGGAACTTGTCTATCAATGCTGGGGGGAAAAAGGTTCCCCCCTCTCATTTTTACCCATTCTATAAAAATTAATTGCAAGCAAACAGCACAATGAAAAATTATGAAAGTCTACACAAATGACCCCCAATCATCAATGTCTAAGCACACTAATTTTCAGGGATCTAGCTTTAAAAACAAAGAAGTTATAGGCAATTTTTTGTCCATTGCAATCCTATGTTTAAAAAAACGTCCAAAATGAGTGAACCGCTCCGCATCACTCCACTGCCCTCGACCCGATTCGTATCTGCCTTTCTTGAGACCATATATTATTTGATGGCAATGAAAGTTACCCTTCCTGCATACAGGCATTCTATGAGCACCAAATAGATATTAATCTGAAATGTATCCAGTTGTTTTTTCCATTCTTCCTCATCTTCCATCCAGCTTAGAGAAAAATATGGAAATATATTCATCATGCAGTTTGGAAACACGCGAACAGTGGTTGTGAATGGGCTGCATCTAGTGAAGGAAGCCCTTGTCCATCAAGGGGAAAATTTTTTAGATCGTCCAGAATTTCCTCTCATGAATGAAGTGTTTGGGTCATTTGGTGAGTTTCTTTTAATAAGGTCCAATTCCTTGGATTTCTTTTTCCAGGTAACATGAATTGTGCGAATCTTTGGATTACCTGGCGTACTCCAAGTGTGTTAGACTAGAACTCCCACCATCCCCAGCTGGTATGGGCTGCCAGTTGGGTATGATCTGAGTTGTAGTTCAACTTATAATTCTTGGACTATAGAGATGGTGAAAGATTGCACAATAGCAATTATTATCCTTTGCCAAAACATTTAATTTCTTATGTAATAAGTCCTGGAAATCCAAAAATATTGGCTACTTTCATACTTGCTGTTTTTTAATAGAATTGCCAAAATTGTATAAATGGAACTCCCCTGCTGCAATGGGACTTCCTCCCTTCCTCTTCATCCCCGCCCCCTCCAACCACCATCCCTCTCCAAACTGTGCTCAGGAAGGTTCCCCAACCCCATAAAGCATATTATTATAGCAGGAAAGCAGAAAGGGAATTGTCCCTCTCCTGGTTCCATTGATGGAAGCAGCTCCATCATTAGGGATATTCCAAAATTTTAACACACATTTTAGTAGCAGTAATCTGAACCATGCAGATGCTCCCTGCATGTGACCACATGCACCGGGAAACCCTGAAGACCTCCAGAAAAATGGAGGTCTCCTGGGCAATTGGGACTGGGCCCCAATTCACTCGGGGGAAAGGGCTGGAAGATGCATTCCCCTGCCCCAGCACTGACGTAGCCTTCTCTTGCGGTGGCACAATTGCGCCAGCGCAAAAGAATGGCAAAATCGGCCCTTGGGGGAAGGAGCTGGAAGACACGTTCCTGAACTTCTGGCCCTGCCCCCAGCGCCGATGTAGAAGAAGAAGCAGCAAATAGAAGGTAAGACTAACATGTGTGTTTGAGAGAGAGTATGGGTGAATAAGATGAATGGGATGTTTGAGTGAATGGATGCGCACGTGGGTATGTTTTGGAGTGGGTTATCCTGAGTGTGTGTCCGCGTGTGCATGCTGGCAGTGTGTGGGTGTATTGATGTCTGAATGGGGTGCACAGGGTGTTTGACTATGAATGGATGCATGTGCATGTTTGCAGTGTATGTGGGGAGAGGGCTGTCATTTTCTGTGTGAGAGTTGGGAGGGATGATTTGGGGGTGATATTCCTATTAAATAATGCATTTTGACCCATAGACCTTCCTCTCCAATTTGTTTGATATAATTGGCATGATGTATATTTTGTAACAATGGCTGATAATTGTTCAACCTTCTTTAAAATATTCTTAAAAATTAACAGGGTTGCCATTATTATCATCATCATCATCAACAACAACAACAACAGAAACAACATCATTATTTACCTCTCCTTTCTTGCTCGTGGTGGTTTTTTTAGATGAACATGATGGGCTTTGCCAAGTCTTTTACTGATTCAGAAATGTCCTGACTATTGAACATGATTTAAGTATGACTGCTTTCTGGATGTTGGCATGGAAGTATTTTGGTAGGCCTAATTTCTGAAGGCTTTCTGTAAAAAAAAATTAAAAAACTAATGTGATGCTGGTGACTGATGTGACTCATGGAATAATTGTACAAACCAATCCCAAGCAGCAAAACACACAAAAAGCAGCAATAAAGAAGCAATAGTAGCAGCAAAATCAGAATAGTAAGAGCAGAATGAAGGGCAACCAGATAAAATCCACTAACAAACTGTAATCTTCACAAAATTCCTTACAGACATGTGTCATATTAGCCATCTTTCCAATGTAATATGACAACTCTTTCCATCTAGGTCTGCTCAACTCCAAAGGACTTCACTGGAAACAACAAAGACGATTTGCCTTATCAACGCTAAGAAACTTTGGTTTGGGCAAAAGAAGTTTAGAAGAACGAATACAGGAAGAGAGCAGATACTTAACGGATGCAATTGAAGAGGAGAAAGGTAAGAACTCATATGGTGATGATGTTTCAGCAGCTAGTTTGTGTGTAGAAGCTCAACAATATTTTAACTGTGTTAGCGCTCTAGCTTGTGTGCAGAAGCTCAACAATATTTTAACTGTGTTAGCGCTCTAGCTTGTGTGTAGAAGCTCAACAATATTTTAACTGTGTTAGCGCTCTAGCTTGTATGCAGAAGCTCAACAATATTTTAACTGTGTTAGTGCTCTAGCTCTGCCTGAGCTGGGGCTACTCCATGATTTGGTAAATGTCAGTTGAAAGCTGACACATCTACACCAAGCGGGATATAATGGCGTGAAAACAGTATGAAAGTGGTAAATGGTATGTATCAATGGGCTCCAACAGTTGTCAGTGCATTTTGATACTGCTATAAAGCAGTAGTGTGGCTCCTGCCCTTATATACCACTTTCATAGTGGGAATATCTTGCTTGGTGTAGATGAGCCAACATATGCATATCCCTTGTGATGCCTGGGACTTTAGTGACCTGGAAGGTCATGTGGGAATGTCGGCTGGTGCGGAACTCCATATGTACCCTGAAGGCTATAGTTGCATCCCAAAGATTATGATGGTTTGGTTAGGACTGCAGAAACAGCAACAACAAGAGGCAGGTAAATCGTTTGGAGTGCTGGTTTTATTAGTTGTTGCAATCAAACTAAGGAATGAATCGCACACACACCAGAAGATAAGGTTTTCTTACCTTGGTCCAAATTCCACAAAGACAGGAAATAGGAAGCAAAGACTGATGCCTTATCTGACATGCTGCATGATCAGTCATGATGTTGTGCAATGTGACAAATTGTGCTTGCTTTCAACTTAACCTCCATGCACCTACACTTCTCCTCGGTCTTTGAGGCCACAGCTAGACCTAAGGTTTATCCCGGGATCATCCAGGGTTCACCCCTGCCTGAGCACTGGATCCCCTGTGTGTCACCTAGATGAACAGTTTTGACCCCTGGATGATCCAGGGATAAACCTTAGGTCTAGCTATGGCCTGAGTCTCAAATCCAGGTGGGGAGGTGAGTGAGCAAAATAAAATAGAGGGCGAGAATTACACCAAGTTGCTCAGGAGCAGGTGGCTCAGAGAAAATGGTCTGGAGAAGATTGCCCCAAATAGTTTAAACGCCAAGGAAAAATATGTTCAAAAAGAGAAAAGAGAACCCTTCTTCTGAAAAGGGAGGCAAGAACCAGGCTGAGCCTGCTTCTCAGGCTTCAGGCAGCAAAACTGTCTTCTATCCATGAAAGACAGTCCTGCTTATCAACCAGAATTTCACTCCCATTCGATTCCATAGCCTCCTGCTAAACACTCGGTTCCGAAGCACTTGAACCCAAAAAGGGACCTTAATAACCCAAATGATTAAGGGGAAAGGGGGGAGCAGAGGATGAAGGGGAATGGGTTGAAGCACAGACCAGTAAACAGAAGTGGTAGTTTCTAGTCATGCTGAGGGGATTGCTTGTCCATGTGCACACTTACATGCACACACATGTCTCAGAAATTCACTGCTGTTGATGCTGCTTTTACTCCAGACGGCAGTTGTGCCCTCCTTTCCCATTCTGAGCGCTGTGTTATAAACTTCCATACGATATTAGCAAATAAAAAATATTTTAAAGAAAAGTGAATTGAATTTTTTAAAGAAATTCCACTCTACCAACAACAGTGGAAGGGGAATAAGACAACAACTATATGGAGGCTGTAGTATTTTTATAAATAGTGGGCCCAAACAGTTGCTGTGGCATTACCCACATTTTTAGTTCCTTGGGTATGTCTGCGTGAGTATGTCTAGAGAGTATGGAATGTTGGACTGAGTGGGTGTGGCTGGTGATGCTGTGAAAAGGGGGAGGAGTATATATATGGGGGAGCTGAGTGGTCTGAGGTGTTTGGTTGGTGATTGAGTTTGGAGAGTAGATGTGTTTAGCTGTGTGATTTCTTGTCAGGAGTTGTGTGAGGAGTGAGTGAAAATAAGATCATAGGAACTAAGGATTGTTGTTATTAGATTGGTTACTACCAGTATTATTAAGAATAGGCAGGACTGGAATAGAATTTGAAGGAACTAAGAACTGTAAACAACAATAAGCATTTTCTTTATTTTGCTGCCATAAAAGTTTGGCTGTGTCTCCTGCTCTATTGGTTCATAAATGAGCACATTACATTAAACCTTCAGCCTGCTATATTCACAGAAAAGCCTTTTCCAAATCTCCTATCCTTTTCACTTCTGCCATAAGGGAAAGGTTATACTTTTCTTTTTACCCTTTCCTCAGGTATTTTAAGTGGTGATGCTTAGCCTGAGGGATGTGTGCGCATCAAAGCTTTGTGTGTGAGGTGGTGGCATGGCAGTTGCCAACACAAGTTTTCATAAACACTTTTGCACCACTGAGTGTTGTTGTTTTTCTCTTTTTTCTGCTAACTGCCCTTTTTCTCTCAGTCTTCCTGAAAGATTGCCCTCCTGCTGCAGAGTAATGGCTTTTCTTCTGCCTAAACATACATAGGATGGTGCTCTGAAATATAAAGGAGAAAGATGCTTTCTTGACAATGCAAATGTGCAGAATACCACATACATAACTCTTAAGTAGAGTCCTATGCTACTCATTTTAATTACTGGATTTGTTAATGCTTTAGTTAATGCTTCGTTTTATTCAAATGTCCCACCTCTTCCGCTATGTTATCTTTTTGTTAAATGAGACCCATAATAATAATAATGATTCTAATATTTCTTCTGCCATCTTTTTTCTCTCCAGGGCAACCGTTTGACCCTCACCTTCAGATTAATAATGCCGTTTCGAATATCATCTGTTCCATTATTTTCGGGGGCCGCTTTGAATACCATGACAGTCAATTCCAGAAGTTATTACAGCTGCTTGATAAGACAATGAAGATGCAAACAAGTATTTGGAGCATGGTATGGAAACTATCTAATGGGCAACCACATCCAAACCATTTTTTTCACTAACTAAAACATTCTTCTCGCAAATCTCTGATTAGTTTTCCTCAGTCATTCTCTTTTTCCTATTGTGTCAAGTCCCCTATTCAGGCAATCAAGGGTGACAGTAAAGATGTATTTTTACCCAAAAGATAAAAATCATGTGTCTGGCACAGTTACGGCTTCCAGGTGGGGAATCATGAGATCATGTATTCAAGGCAGCTGGACAACCATCTGTCAGGGATGCTTTAAGCTGGATTTCTGCATTGAGCAGGGGGCTGGTTGATGGCCTTATAGGCCCCTTCCAACTCTACTATTCTATGATTCTGTGCCAGAAGACAATTTTCTAATACACTAGCTTTCCACAGAGAAGAATTTGGATTTGGGGAGGGGTGGGGGAGAAGTATCCTATACTGCCACTCTGCTCCCATTGTTTCTATTGCACCAGCAGCGCCCACTATGGGCACAGCCTAAAGCAAAGTAGGAAATGAGTGGAAATGCTTTTGTCTGAGACAGTACAAATTAGTGGAGCTCCCCTCTGGGCAGACCTGCCACATTCTGGAAATAAGCATTTCATCTCATTTCTGTTTGCTTAAAGGTCTATTACAGTCATGCTGCATTAGCAGTAAATACAGTCCATTTTTTACACAGGGTACATTCAAGCACTTGATCCTAGAATATTATGTCTATTTAATCATCTATGAGTTATCCAAAGACAGTTCTATTGTTATCAAAGAGGGGTGCATCCTACTACTGGATAAGGATTACTTACAGGAGGTTCACAGACAATTAAATGACTCCTCCTGTTATAAATCCATCTCCTCTGACCCTACAAAACGTATTTCATCAATTATCAGAGCCACTGTGGTAGAAGCAATGCTACTGGGCTTTGTTGATGAAACAACATCCAATTTTTTGCAGAATTCTTATCCCAGTGTACCTATCTTTTATATACTTCCGAAGATACACAAGCCTGGTTTCCCACCAAAAGGTCGTCCAATAATTTCTGGGTCCAATTCAATATTGGAACCCTTGTCCCAGTATGTGGACCACTTCTTACACCCTTTTGTTTTTCAAATTCTTTCATATTTAAAGGCTTCATTACTAAAGTCTTCATTAATAAAGTGGAGGGCCTTTCAATTGCATCTCAATCTGTCTTGGTTACCATGGATGTAAACTCATTATATATTAGCATCCCTCATGAGGAAGCACACACGATTGTAGAATTGTTCCTTAACAAGAGGGAAGATCCTCTCCCACCAACTTTTTTCCTTCTCAGTTTGATAGAGGTCATTTTACAAAAAAAATATTTCAGGTTTGCTGACCAATTTTATTTCCAAATTCGAGGAGTGGCTATGGGTATTCCTTTTGCCCCAAGTGTGGCCAATTTATTTATGGCACATCTTGAAGAAACAATTATTTGTAATGCTGAAAATAATCCCTTTTATGAGGACCTTTTCTTTTACAAACGTTACATAGATGACATATTTTTGATATTTTCCGATGAATCTAGGGTACAAGAGTTTTTCAGATGGATAAATACCACCCACAACACTGTTAAATTCACTTTTCATACGCACAAATCACAGATTCCATTTTTGGACACAATTGTATACCGAGAGCTAGACAGGTTATTCATCAAAGCATATACCAAACCAACAGACAGAAATTCACTACTACATTTTTCATCTCATCATTCATCTCAGTTATGAACTAGTCTATCCTTTGGACAGTATCTACGTCTCAAAAGGAATTCTTCCCATCCTGAGGAATATGCTAAGACTAAACTGACGATGAGGCATCAACTCATGGATAAGGGATACCCCAGTACAGTCATCAACAAAGCAGAGAGGAGAGGACATTTTAAATGTGGGGGATGCTCAGTCTGCATATTAACCCTACAAACTAAGATATTTGAACACCCCAGAGACCATCGGCTCTTCAAATTGTATCACTTTTCTAACTGTGCAACCAAATGGGTGATCTATATTAGGGATGTGCTCCGCTCCGATTAGGAGCGTAGAAGCAGTAGCGGATTGGCCTGCTCCGCCTTACCCAGAGGCGGAGTAGGAGCGGACCGCGGACCCCCTAGAAGCAAGGCGAAGAGAAGCGACCATTTTTCGGAGCTCCGAGTTCAGGCGGAGCGCTCCGGTCGCCATCTTGAAAACATTTCGCCATAGGATTGCATTGCGGCAAATAATCGCGCATAACTACGTTGTTTTTGAAGCTATCATTCTGGAAATTCTTGTGCACAGAGAGTCGTGGATGGGGGTCATTTTGAGACCACTCTCACCTCTCTGCGTGCTGTGGTTCATGTGCAATATTTTTTAAAAAATCGGGTCAACCGCGCGGCTCAAACTGCGTTTCGGCTTTTCGCCCATAGGATTGCATTGAGGGAAAGAATCGGGGATAACTGGGGGGGGGGGTTAAGCTATCGTTCTGAAAATTCTTGTGCACAGAGAGTCGTGGATGGGGGTCATTTTGAGACCACTCTCAACTTTCTGCGTGCTGTGGTTCACGTGCAATATTTTTTTAAAAATCGGGTCAACCGCGCGGCTCAAACTGCGTTTCGGCTTTTCGCCCATAGGATTGCATTGAGGGAAAGAATCGGGGATAACTGGGGGGGGTTTAAGCTATCGTTCTGAAAATTCTTGTGCACAGAGAGTCGTGGATGGGGGTCATTTTGAGACCACTCTCAACTTTCTGCATCGTACGGGTCGCGGGCTAGACGTTTTTAAAAAATCGGCGGGAAAAATACCTTTTTCAAAGGGCTGAGGGGCAGAGTCAGCTCCCGGTCATGATGATCCCAAAGTTGGAGGAGGGCATAGGCAAAACAGGTAACTTGGGATTCTGGGAAACTTCTCTTTCTTCATCTGAACGGGCTTTTCCCCGTGTTTTTTAACACAGTAGCCCCACCAAATGCACAAACACAACCTGAAATCATATACTAAGCCAAGAATAAGAGATAGAAAAACACAGCACTGCTCCCCACCCTAACCTTGGGGAACAACTGAATCGATGTGGTGCAAGGGGATGAGCTCCCCTAGGGCATCTCATCGTGGACGTGCCCCCACTCTCTCTTGCACTGGAAGGCCATAGAGCCTTCCAAAGAGAGTAAAACGGTGGAGCAATGCCTCTCATGAGTTGAAGTGAATGGTCACTTTTCAGTGGTGGAGCAATGCCTGTTCTGAGTCGAAGTGAGCGTTTTACTTCTTCTCGGAGCTGTTGGTGGCTGTCATTGTCTTGAACTGGCAGCTACTTCCCCCTCCCCCGGGCACGTCCCCCTATTGCTGGTAAAAGACAGATATAGCCTTTTAAAAAAAGTTCTTCTTGTTGTTTATTGAGCAACACTGCTGCTTTTAATTCCACCCCTCCTTTGTTTATTGATTGATTTATTCCATTTTATATGCATTACTGGCTTATCCTTGGCTCACTTCCTTATGCCCCCAGAAATGCCAGCTGCATGCCTGCCTGCCTTCCCTCCCTCCTCCCCTGCCCACCTCGCAGGGATGGTGTGTGTGGGGTGCCCGATTTTCAAAAATTCGCCAAAAATCAGGGGATGATGGGATTGCTTTGAAACTTGGCATGCGTGTGTATATCCCCATGAGGTGTCATGGTGCCAAACATGAGGTTTCTAACTTGAACAGAAAAAAAGTTGTATAATTTTTTAGCTTTCAATGCAAGCCTATGGGGGGGGGAAACGGAGCTCCGGATCCGGATCCGGAGCTCCGGGCGGAGCGGAGCGGAAGTGGGCGGAGCGGGGGCGGGGCGGAGCGGCCCGATCCGGAAAATGGCGGATCTGCAAGTGAAGCGGAGCGGGGGGTCTGTGCACACCCCTAATCTATATAATTATTCGTCCTTGTGGACTTCTTTACATTGGCAAGACTACACAGAGCATTAGAACATGCATTTTGGAACACCGTTCCAAATTAAAACATAGAGTAGCAGATGCATCAATGTTTCAACACTTCATTGAAAAGGCTCACAGATATGATTTCTGGTTTCTTGTTATAGAAAAAATATATCCCCACAAGTATAATTGGCATAACCATGATAACATCCTTTTAAGAAAAGAAGCTGAATGGATTTTTAAACTCAACTCAGTACATCCTCATGGTTTAAATGCCAGCTTGGAACTATCATCCTTCCTTGGGAAGTGACTTCATGATTGTGCATTAATCCTCATTAATAGGACCATATTTTCTTGATTGTGTATCAACCTGCATTAACAAGACCAGATTTCTTGCCAATCAGCATGAAGAATAACCATGTTGCTGTACCTTTAAGCCTCATATATATATATAACTCTAATGAACAAGCCTGAGCGGGATCACCTGATGGACTGTTTGTTTGCCACTTGTAAGCTAATGAATTTTCAGTCGGGACACAAGGTTTGATGTTGAGACTCTCCTCCATAGTTGGTCTCTATAAATTTACTTGACAGCTAAAGAATTCTCATTATTACGCAGAAAGAATTTCCCTGTCTGAAAACTGGAGGTTATTTAGGGAGATCCTCTGTCTACACCCCCACGGCTATATGGCATGTGGCTGTGAGTGCTTTATCCACATGTAATCCATATATGGAATCCGAGTGCTTTTTTGGAACCCTTTTTTTGAATGTTTTTTTCCCGGAGGATTCTTCTGAAAGTTAATTTTGGCACCCAGCAAGTTTATTTACTCAAGTAATGTTTATCTATTCACAGACCTGAAAGATTGTACATCCAAAGAAGTCTGAAATGACGAAACGGGAAAGATAACCGGAATCCTGTTATAATAATTAATAATTTAATACATCAAGAATATCCAGTCTGTTGTTATAATTTTATTGTTAAGATATCGTAAAAAGTGACTATTTGTTTGATATTTTGTCATCTTCACAAATTTGTATGTTTGAATTGTTCTAATTGATTTTATAAAATAGAAGTCATTATTTTGAATCTTCATACTACTACTGTCCAATTTAATTGGTAAAATTGTTATGCAGTTGTGTGCCTGTTGGCATTCCTTATAATTTGCTATATAACAATGGATATTTTGAGCATGTTTATAAATTTCATAGAATAGTAGAGCTGGAAGGGGCCTATAAGGCCATTGAGTCCAACCCACTGCTCAATGTAGGAATGCACCTTAAAGCATATCTGACAGATGGCTGTCCAGCTGCCTCTTGAATGCCTCTAGTGCGGGAGAGCCCACGACCACTCTAGGTAATTGCGGTTCCATTGTTGTACTGCCCTAACAGTCAGGAAGTTTTTCCCGATGTCCAGCCGGACTCTGGCTTCCTGTAACTTCCATGTCCTGAATTCTGGGAGGATTGAGAAGAGATCCTCAAGCTCTGCAATTCATATTATAACAAAGGAGTTGTGAATTCACCATGGGGATACCATTTTAAGCAGCATCCCAGTGGGTGCTCAGTCACTAGTGCATACAATCCTTTCAAATGTGGCAGGATCTACACTACTGCTTTATAACAGTATTGACAACTGTTGGAGCCCAGGACACATTACGTATACCATTTTCAAACCTCTTTCAAAGTGTTATATCCTGCTTGGTGTAGATCTGCCCTATGTTTTGTGAGGTTTAGTAGATGTTCAATTCCCCCCTCCTAAACACAATATAATTGCAGTGTTTGTTTCCCCCAGCTGTATGATAACTTTCCAGCCCTCATGAAACGCTTACCAGGACCCCATCAGACCATTATTAAAAACTGGAGACAGTTCAAATCATTTGTGAGAGAAATCATTGAAAAGCACAAGGAAGACCGGAACCCACTGGAACCCAGAGATTTCATTGATGCGTATCTAAATGAAATGGCCAAGGTAATTAACAAAATCAGGGGCAGGGTGGATTTAGTTGCTTGATTTGTAGGAGAAGACAGAGACACAATGTGAAAGAAACGGCCAATTGATTTGTCCAAATAGTCTCCAGTGGTTTACTTCCACATTAGCCCTATTCAGGCATTCTGAAAGTGTGTTGTTTAAACATGTGAGGAGGGGGAGCGTGTTAGTTCTGCCCTCCTCTATCATTGCTTTTGATGTTCTATATATGTGGAGGGGGACTGTCTGAAGCAGAGAGCTCCTTCTATCCATGGGGGTTCTCTACACACTCTGTGTATTGTGGAGAATCCCGTGGATAGAAAAGGGTCTCCGTTTCAGACAGTCACTCTCTACACGCGTTGGGCAATGAGGCCGATGATGGAGTGGGCGAGGGTTGGAGGGTCCCTCTCACTGTTTAAAACACACACTTCAGAATGCCTGGATAGGGCTGGAGTTCCCATTGATTCTGTAGGAATTCAGTCAAATGAGTGAGGGGTCTGTGCACATGAAATAGTGTTTTCCATGGGGTGGGATTTCTGCACTTGTCCACTGCCAATATTGCTGGAATCACAGCAGCATGTGAGTTAAATGCACGTGTGCATATCTTGCAAGCTAGCTGGTGGTGTCGGGGGTTAACTGAACCCTCCATCTGCTAGTCTGTTGTGATAGTGAATACATGGCTGTTAATTTTGGTGTTTTGCTAGCTTGGAGTTTGTTCCCTTCCCCCATATTAAAAACTCAATGTTGATTGATTTGATTGTATAAGACCCTGAAGAGAGATCTTGACTCACAATGACAGCAATGGCTGATGTTGCGGTTGCATTTATAGTCAAAGCTTTACATGCTGCTACATATTCATTTCCTAAGGAGGACGTCGCTTCCAGTTTCCATGATGAAAGCCTCCTACAGTCAGTGCTGGACCTGTTTTTTGCTGGAACTGAAACAACTTCCACAACTCTGCGCTGGGCTTTGCTATACATGGCCATACATCCAGAAATTCAAGGTAGAATAGCATTATTTTTCTTTTCCCCTACTGTTTTTAAATTAATATAATGCCATACTGTAATATTTTTGTATTGAATGACTTTAGACCCAATAATTACAACTAATTTCAGAGCAGCATGTAAAAGTGTGTCTTGGGGAGTGGATACGTTGCTCCATCACCTGCTCCAGGGAGGATATTTTCTAAATCTCCCTGAGCTCCTCATTGAAATACTTCTGGTGACCTTAATATGATACAACAAGCAGAAAGAAATATATGCATTCTTATCTTTGTATGGCTCCAGTTTTGATTTTTCGATGCAGGAAATACAATTGAATACAGTTCTTAACATCTCTTTCAAAAACACTCCCAGTTTTTATGCTTGCATCTGAGCAATGTGGCTCATGCCACATTGAAGCAAATTAATCTCAAAGGTGCCATGATGCTGGTGTGTGTGTGTGTGTGTGTGTGTGTGTGTGTGTTGTTTAGCAAGCCAGTATTCTACAGGTGTATTAAAACTACAGTTTAAAGAGGAGGATGTGCTGTGGAATAATTGCTTTCTGGTATAGTGACTCTGTGAAGCGACTAGCAGGGTTTAAAGGTTTACTTGACTAACTTGACCACATTTCACTAGGTCCTGGAAATCCTTCCAGATTCCTTACTTTTAGGGCTGTGCTCTGCTCTGTTTCGAATCCCTGAACCCGGAGTGGAGCAACCCGATCTGGACCCACTAAATATGGATCCAGATCAGGTCTAGTGAGCTCCAGATCGAAGCAAAGTGGTTCGCTTTACCTCGGATCGCTGCACCTTGATCCGGAGCTCCGATTGCCATTTTGAATGTTTTTCCCCCATAGGATTGTATTGGGCAAAAAAATGCCTATGACTTCTTTATTTTTAAAGATGGAGCCCTGAAAATTACTGAGCTTAGAGACTGCTCATTGGGGGTCACTTGTATAGATTTTCAGGAATATACATTCAGCGGTTGGGTTGCAATGATTTTTTATTTAATGGGTAAAAGGGGGAGGGGGGAATAAGCTTTTTTCGGCGTTGATAGACAGCTTCATCTCCCAATTGTGCTGAGTAATCACCCCATGTAAATCATCCTTCAATCCCAATGTTGGATGGGGGGACTAAGCCAGACACTTTTCTTTCTTTGTCTTTGGGTAGGACTTTGGTCAGTGAGGAGTGGATTGGTGAAGCAGTAGCCCGAGCAAACTCACACAACCTTACGTTGCTCCAGTAAAGTAACCCACTGACCAATCTTTTAAATAATATACAAAGTAAAATAAAAGATAGGCAACACAGCACTGCAAGGTATCCACAGTAGCCTTGGTGGGAAACTGGATAGCAATGGTGGAAAAGTGTATGATGTCCTGTACGGCATGTCCAATGTTGGAAAGTGGATGTGCCCGGTGCCCTTGTGGACACATCAGAACCCTCAAAAGGGGAAACAGTGAACTGTGCCACTGTAGTCTACCTCCCGGTGAGGTGGGAGAACAGGAGAGGCTGACAGTAAAAGTGCAGTCTTGCACAAGTTAATGCGTCAGTTGGCTTCTCAAAGCCAAGAACCTAGACAGGAGCACCCAAAGAACTGGGAGGTAGACTATAGTGGCACAGACTGTAATGTCGGGTTCTTACTTGGAGTTATGGAGCAGAGTCCAAGTGCGTTACTAGACGAGGCTCTAGCGCGCGTTACCTTCCGCAGCCACGTCGAGGCTTCCAGATGACGTTCACGAGGATCCGCCGTTATCCTGCGGTGAAGCCTCTTTCTCCCGACTTTAAAAAAGTGAGTTGTAGTGCGCCTTTTCCTGCTGTCCCGCGGTAATTTGGAGTACGTGTGGGAGGATGTGAGGTCACTGCGGTCGGCACTGGTCAGGAAAAGGCGTGCTAAGGGGGAGTGGTCAGCGGCTTCGGTCAAGCCGCCTCCGCCATTTGCGCGCAGTCCGGCAGCTGGGGCAGCGCGGCGGAGCGGCTTTTTTTTTTTATTTCCCCAGTGACAGTTTGCGCAGGAACGGAGGACCGGAAAAGTGGCTGGTGACTCCTTGCGGTGGGCAGCTACCGTGGCCGCATAATGGCGGTGCTGTACGCTGCCTGTTAGTGTGGGTACCAGGCTGGCAGAGGGCAGAGCTGTTTGTGGGCTGCTGCCATGGCTACGGCCAGATGTGGGTTGGCTCCTTGGGATGGGGCACAGGGCACAGAGGCGGTCATCGCCGCCGACACCTCAGAGGCATGATGGGAGATGTAGGCACAGTGGCCATGCAGACGATTGACCTCGGGTCATATGACACCCGCCACGACCCCCATCAGGAAGTGAGCGCATCAATGTTGACCCTCAACAGCACCAGCAGCACTTCAGCTGGCACTGGCACTGCCGCCGCTGCCGCCGCCAGGGCCGGCGGCGGCATCGCTGACGGCTGCGCAAGTTTGCGGTCTTTCGGACGTGCGCAAACCGTGCAGCGAGCGAAAAAAAAAGCCGCGGCAATCAGGCCGGTGTGGCTGCGCAACCGTGCTCGCGGCGGCAGCAGCACAACCGGCGCAAACTTCCGCCATAAATCGAAGGCAGGTGTGGATCATGAGGCGTCACGGCTGAACGGGAAAAGCCGCTTTCACCGCTCCTCAACGACGGAACACCCGGTAGGTCTAGCAACGCCCCAAGACAAATGAAGCTCCCATATGGCAAACAAACAATGTTTATTTCTCCATAGCATGAACAACATCCAAACAAGCAGCAGCACACTCTGGATACAAAGACTAGCTAACACCCAAACCTTGATTAATTAAATGGAATTCAGCTGTGCTGAGACACACTTTGACTTAAAAGAACATTACCACCACACAGACCACTGTTTCCCCTTTTGAGGGTTCTGACGTGTCCTCAAGGGCACTGGGCACTGGGCATGTCCACTTTCCAACATTGGACATGCCGTACAGGAAATCATCCACTTTTCCACCACTGATGTACAGCACAAGATTATCCAGTCTTCCACCAAGGCTACTGTGATTAGGCCACTGGGCACATCCACTTTCCAATACTGGAAATGAAGTCAGGCAGGCTTTTTGTTCTAATTCTTGTTGTGATTGATGATGATGATGATGATGATGATGATGATGATGATGATGATTTAAAAATTGCTGTGTTTACAGTGTAGCCAATCAACTCTGAAGCAAGGAACACAAAGCTTTACTATTGTCCTGCTAGCCTCCTATTATTTATGGGATGCAAAAGGCATCTGTCTGTGCTGTTCCTGCCTCACAGGGCCGTTTTGTGTTTCTGGCTTTGAATGGCCTGGAAACAATCCTTTGCTTACTGACTTGTGCCCACAGAGCTGTGTGCTGCCTGCCCACCTCCCCAGATTCCCGCGTTGTGTGTTAGCCACATCTGGTGGTATTTACCTACGGATGTATTGTTTACTTGTGCATTGCATAGCACCCACCTGCCAGCCATCTCCACCTCTCTGCCTGCCTCTGCCTGGGTGTCATCATTGTGGGGTAGCAGGATCTTCTGGGAGATTCCCAGAGATCTATGGCTTACTCGTGCAATGTACCAGCCCCTTTCTGCCAGCCTCTGCCAGCCTCTGCCTGCCTCTCTGTGCCCGCTTTGTGGGGTAGTTCCTCAGAGATCTATGGCTTACTCGTACATCGTGTAGCACCTCGATACCTGCCCCTCTGCCCTCCTGGTGCCAGGAAGATGTAGATGGGCTGGGTGGGTCAACCCCACAAGCCTATGGCATGCTTGCTCCCAGTGCTTCAGGGACATAGCCGCCTGCTGCCTCTCCTCCTCAGTGCCTGCCTCAGAGGGCCAGTTTGTGCATGTCTTGCTTTACTCAGGGCATTAGTCCTTCCTCATCATGAAAAGGCATGTTATAGCACTTTGAAATGAGTGGATGACATTAAAAAAGTAAGTTTTTAGAAAGTATTGAGACACAAGCATGGCAACGCAAGGTCTGAGTTGTTTCTCACATGACCAGCTATGTGCTGTACACTCACCCTGTTTAATATTTCTATCTTGAAGTTCCCTGTGTTCATTTTTGAAGTGGTTAACCCGAGAGGAAGATTCTGATTTAGGTCTAACTTTAAATTTCCCCCCAAAATCAGGGCATGATCTGATTTCCTTCAAAGTGGCCACGCCTAAGATCCTACATGGAAGCTATCATGGTGCCCAGTTATATGTGTGTAGCTTACAAAATAATGGAGATAACTACATTTCTGCAAACGGGACAGATTTTTTTAAAAAAAAATCCCCCCAAAATCAGGACATGATCTGATTTCCTTCAAATTGGCCATGCCGAAGGTCCTATGTGGATGCTATCGTAGTGCCCAGTTACATGTGTGTATCTTGAAAAATGACAGAGATAACTACATTTCTGTAAATGGGGGGAATCTTTTAAAATTTCTCCCCAAATCAGGGGATGATCCCATTTCCTTCAAAGTGGCCATGACAAAGGATCTATTTAGAAACTATCATGGTGCCCATTTTCATATTTCTAACTTGAAAACTAAAAAAGTTATACACATTTTACATTTGCAATGGAAGACTATGTGGGAGAAAACAGATCTGGATCCGCAGTGAAGTGGATCGGATCAAATCCAGATTGACCCAAACTGGAGCAGACCTGATCTGGAAGGTCCAGATCAGGATCCAGAGCAGATTGGGGGGGTCCATGCACAGCCCTACTTTCTTCCAAGGAAGACATGTGTTACCCCACCTTTAGAATGGGGAAAGCAAAAGTTCTATTTTGGGTTGAGGGAACCCAAGTAACTGCTGGTCAAATACCAGGTATTAAAATGCTTTCATACAGGGCTGTGCACGGACCCCCCCACCCACCCAATCCGCTTCGTGGCCAAATCCGGAACTTCCGGATCGGGGCCGATCCTCTTCGGGCCGATCCACCCGTCCTCTGCTCTGCAGAGCGGAGTGAGATCTGGCTCCGCCGCCATCGCTGCATGGACGCGGTGGTGGCATGCCAGGGAAGCCAACCCCCCACCCCCTTATCTGTGTCCTTCATCGTAGGCTTCAATTGAGGCCCTGACTTGAAGCCAGAAGGGGCCTTGGCCTTCACTTCTGGCTTCAACCAGGGCCTCAATTGAAGACCGCGATGGATGTAGGTAAGCCTCCCTCCTCCCTGCCCCCTTACCTGGCTCCGCCGCTGCAGGGACTGCGGCGGTGGCACCGGTGCCAGATGAGTCCCCCCACCCCACTTACCTGCTTGCGTTCAGAGCTCTGGATCAAAGCGATCCTCTTCGCCTCGATCCACAGCCCCCCCGACTCACTTCTCCTCCGCCTTTTCCAGAGGTGCTTCAGAGCTAATCGCTATTGCTTCTGTGCTCTGAAATGAAGTGGAGCACAGCCCTACTTGTATTTTTTCACTTTTTGTTTCTTTCTACTTTTTAAATAGCACGTAAATTCTGATTTCCTTAAAAGATGATGAAGACGATGATAATAATACTGCACCTTGAGTTCATTCATGTTCACTGTTCAATATCTGCTTGACTTAGGGCCTGTCTTTATGCAGGGAAAGCCCAGCCGTAGCTGCAGATCTGTGCTGCGTCATTCACAGCTGGAGCAGAAAAAATTGACCAGCTGCAAGGGGGAAAGGACTATGGTTTCTGGTCTCTGAGGTCAGACTCCTCCTTTCAACATTGGAGCCCAGAAATCAAACCATGGGATTGCTCTTTCCTTATAAAGTCTCCCTACAATTTGGAGAGCAGAGGTTTCAAAAGATCTGAATTATTCCTAAATTTAAGGGGGTTGTTTTATTAAAGGCATTTTAACTGACAGACAAAGGTTAGATGGTGGCAGCTGTTTAATGCTTTGGGTGGACATCCCTGTATCTGTCTATTGACCTGATCCTTCATGGACTTGTTCACACTAATGCTTATCCTGGCATGGGGAGCTTCCTATTCTTCTGATGCAGGCCAAACTGTGTATAGGTGTGTGTTTCTCTGTTTCTTCGAGAAGCCCTGCTTGCTGATAGCTGAAGTTTGTTTTCTTGTAATGATCACAAATGTTACTTTGTAGCAAGAGTCCAAACTGAAATAGACGCAGTGATTGGCCAGTCACGACAACCAGTGATGGATGACAGGGATCGCCTGCCCTATACCAACGCAGTTATTCACGAAATTCAAAGGATAAGCAACATTGTGCCTTTGAATGTGCCACGAATGACAACAAATGACACAACCCTGGCTGGATTTCATTTGCCCAAAGTAAGTGTTCAAGAAACAGATCAAAACTTCATAATGCATCTCTCCTTAAGGGGTCAAAATGTTAAGACAAGGGTGTAACTACTGAATTACATCAAACCATTCAGTTGTCACTGGTTGAGAAAAGTTTTCTTCAGTGGTCCCCACTGTTTTGGGTCAGTGGGCACATTTGGCTTTCCGAAGCAGTGTCATGGCTGCTCTCATAAAATGGATGTCATGGAGGGCTTTGCAGCACATTCATGAAATGGCTGCCGTGGTGGCTGTGGCTGGTCGCAAAACACAGCATCCAAGTGTATAAAACCTTAATTAATACAATCTTAAGAAATAACATAGGCAGGGAGGCTTACTTACTCAGTTGTAGGTCTGACCCCTCCCTCCACGACACTACAGTTTGCCCATTATTCCTTCTTGTCTGCTGCTATAGAGTTGTAGAATTGATTGGCATAACAACTACTCTAGCACCAGTGCAGAATCATAGATCTGCATTTTGAACTTGGTGGCCTTCTCAGCCTGAGATGTCACAAGGATGCTGGAGTCCAAATAAGAGTAGGATATGCCAGTCTTATGAACACATTTTCGGAGAGTTGATTAATACTACTGGGATATTTTCTTTTGCCTTCTATGGTTTGGCTTTACTTGTATGAGTGATCTGGAATAGACTTTTCTAAACAACTGATTTATTGCATGCTTGTGATTGGCCACTCACAGAGGTTTATGGGTCTATTACATGATGTTGACAATAACTTGGATTTCTCATGTGCTATTCTCTGGAAATCCCGATCCTTCATTGTCTTGTTTATACTAATGCTTATCCTGGCATTTGGAGCCAGGATAATGTGGAAAAAAGGGGATGGCACTGTCTTAATAGACATGAAAGGAGCATGCTTAAAGGGGAAGTATTCAATTCAAATGCCTCTCCACCCATGTGATTCAGCCCATAACAATTGAGCCTAAGAAACAGGAAGTACAAAGCCCTTTGTAAGCAACATGATTTCTCCTCATTGGCTGGTTGCAAAACACGCATTTCCAAGAAGACAGACTAGTGAGACTAAAAGAACCAAGGCCCTAAGTATAAGATAGAGGTGGTTTCTGAGGTCCAAAACTATTAGATTGTAAGCCTACGCGGCAGGGTCTTGCTATTTACTGTTTTACTCTGTACAGCACCATGTACATTGATGGTGCTATATAAATAAATAATAATAATAATAATAATAATAATAATAATAATAATAATAATAAAACACAAGACCACTCTTCTGAACACAAATAGAGATGGATCTGGAGGGCAGCACTTTGTTTCACAGCATGCCAGTGTCCAAATGTATAAAATCTTAATTAAAACAATCTTAAGAAATAACATAGAAGTCATGGGCAGGGAGCCTGGTGGGCACCATGTTGGAAACCCAAGGTGAAATTATTCAGTAACTGGCATAACAACTACACTAGCACCAGTGCAGACAGAATCACAAGCCTGGATTTTGAATTTGGTGGCCTTCTAAGCCTGAGATCATAAAATCATAGAATAGTAGAGTTGGAAGGGGTCTAAAAGGCCATCAAGTCCAACACCCCTGCTCAAAGCAGAATGTCACAAGTAGGGCTGTGCATGGACCACCACCACCCCAATCTGCTCCAGATCCCGATCTGCAACTTCTGGATTGGGTCTGCTTCACTTTGGCCTGATTCACTTACAGTCCGCTCCGCTCTGTGGCGGGGCTCCGGATCTGGATTGGAGCTCCACATTTCCCCCCATAGACTTGTATTGAAAATGTCAAACACCTATAACTTTTTAGTTTTAAAGTTACAAATATCAAAATGGGCACCATGAGAGCTTATCAATGTATCCAGATTCATGCCCATTTTGAAGGAAATCTGAGCATGCCCTGAATTTTGGGGAATATTTAAATATCTGCCCCCCATTTTCAGAAATGCAGTTATCTCCATCCTCACAGATTCTACATATATCCTTATTCATGCCCATTTTGAAGGAAATCTGAGCATGCCCTGATTTTTTGAGGAATATTTAAAGATCAACCTACATCTTCCTCTCAGGATAACCACTTCAAAAATGAACACAGGAAACTTCAAGATAAAGTTTCTCTGTATGCCTTTGGTTTAGTCCCCCCCTCCAACATTGGGATTGTAGGATGCTTCACATGAGGTGATCGCTTATCATCATGATTGGGAGTTGAATTTGCCTCTCATTGCTTTAAAAAAAGTTCTTCCCTTCTGTTTTACCCATTCTATAAAAATTAAAAGCAAGCAAACCACATGATGAAAAATTCTGAAAATTGACACAAATGACCCCCAATCATCACTCTCTAAGCACAGTAATTTTCACGGATGTAGCTTTAAAAACAAAGACGTTATAGGTGTCTTTTTGCAAAATGCAATCCTTTGAGAAAAAAGTTTCAAAATAGCGGGTGGAGCTCCACAATTAAGTGGATTGCTCTGCAAATGGGCAACCCGTTTTGCAACGCTTTGCTTTGTCCCCAACCTGATCCGTATCCACCTTTGGCGGAGGCAAATCAGGCCGCTCCGATATCGCTTCTACGAACCAAACCGAAGCAGAGCACAGCCCTAGTCACAAGGATGTTGGAGTCCAAATAAGATTAGGGTATGCCAGTCTTATGAACACATTTTCTGAGTGTTGGTTAATACTACTGGGATATTTTCTTTTTCTTCCTATGGTTTGACTTGACTTGTATGAGTAATCCTAAAATATTGCTCTTTTAAGGTCTCTTGAGGAGTATTGGGAGTGCATTATAATCTGGAAGGGGTGGAATGCTTTTGGCATTTTTTACTTCCTTCCAACTATCTATAAAACTGGATGCTAAACCCAGTTCTGAGTCTGAACCAAATCACTGGCCTAAAATCAGTTGTTGGTTCAGTTCAGACAACACATTAGTCAATGCAGTGTGAAAACGCCACTCAATAGTTGAGTACTCCCCACAGAACATGTTCTACCTCCACCGTTGTGTGACTGTGAGCTACCATGGAGTTGAGTAAAATCCATTGTGACATTTGATTGACAGTTCCTCCCCCCCTCTCCTCCCCCAGTCCTCCCAATGGTATCTCATCAGCCACCGTGAGATGGAGTTTTCCCACCAGACAACACATTTCTCAATGGTGGTGTAAAAACTCCACTGTGGAGTACTAAAACCATCATTGAGGAATGTGTTGTCTGAACTGAGCTAGTATCTGGTGTTTCTAATCCTTTCTCTTAAAGAATCCCATACTTTGAGAAGATATTTAAAAATATAAAAAGCAACCAGAAGTTCTTGTAAAACATTACAAGAATGACTAAATAATGATCAGAAAATACACAATGGAAAAATAACCTTCTTCCATGTGTCTGCAGATAAGAGTTGGAGACTTACCATATTTCTTCGATTCTAAGATGCACCTTTTCCCCCATGTAAACATCTCTAAAAACAGGGTGCGTCTTAGAATCGCAGGTGCATTTATTATTTCTTAGAATCTGTTTTCTGTTGGTGGTACTGAAATTAGTGTGTGTCTTACAATCAATGGTGTCTTAGAATCGAAGAACTGCGGTAGTAAGTTGTAGATCCTTTGATCAATATACTAAGGAGCTCCATGATACGTTAATCTACTTTCTTCTCTACTTTTTCATTGGCAGGGAACCATCATGATCCCTAGTTTAACATCAGTGCTGTTTGACAATGAAGAATGGGAAACACCTAATGCCTTTAACCCAAGCCATTTCCTGGAGAATGGTCAGTTCAGGAAAAGGGAAGCATTCATGCCGTTTTCCACAGGTAAATAAAAACCAAAGTTGGACTTCTCATATTATTGCCTATAGCAGTGACTATGTGAAGGCCTGAGTCCCCATCCCTGGCTCTCTCCATGCCTGAGACGGCCCTCACCAATTGCTTTTCCCCATTTTCCAGCACACTTCCGTGTGAGGAACAGGAGCCTTCTCCCATCTGGAGCAGGGGCAGCTCTGTTTTCCTCTGCTCGCCTCATTCTGAATTAAGCCACTTCCAAAAGGCAGAGAGGGATTTATACACTCAGTCATATTACAAACTTTAAGTTGGGGTGAGAGTTCCTCTTGTGGTTATCAAGAGCAGATAAACCCAAAATATTACCCTCTTCCATTGCCCCCAAAGTTATGGAATTTCCTCTCTCAAGAGACTACTGTATCTTCAGGATGTATTTGAGAAATCTTTCCACTTGCAGTTGGCTGTACAGAGGGTGTGCAAGATATTAGGTATAGGAGTTAAATGCTTGTCCCCCACAGTCCCGTTTCTCTGGAATAACACACTTTCAACTGACCTGCAACTGTCTGGTGTTTTCCCAGCGTTTCCACCAGTAAGTAAGGCCATAGCTAGACGTAAGGTTTATCCCAGGATCATCCCGGGTTCATCCCTGCCTGAGCGCTGGATGCCCTGTGTGGCACTTAGATGAACAGTTTTGACCCAAGGACAATCCTGGGATAAACCTTAGGTCTAGCTACGGCCTAAGTCTCTTCTAATGCTTAGTTACTGGCAGTAATAACCTTCAGCTAAAATATGCTGGTAGGCTTGGAATTTTGCCCCCTCCCTCTTGCCTTCAGCCTCACCCCACCCCTGGACTGTGGCCTCCAAGAGCTTATCTGAAATAGAATTCAGCTCTATGTCATTCACCATTGCAAAAGCCCTTTGCTCACATGGACCCTTTGCTCCTCTCTTCTAGGAAAGCGAGCTTGTCCTGGAGAGCAGTTGGCTAAGACGGAACTTTTTCTTTTCTTCGCCGCCCTAATCCAGAAGTTCACTTTCCAGGCTCCGAAGGATGTGACATTAAGCCTGGACTACAGGATAGGTTTTATAATGAGCCCACTGCCATACCAGATATGTGCATTCTCTCGCTAAGGGAAACCACACTACTCTGAAAAGTACTCCTCCATTTCTGTTCTTGTGGCCTTGTTTCGAAACAATATCCACCATTGTTCCATTATTATGCCTTGTCCCATTTTATTGCCTGGATGTGGAGTGCTCTAAAATGAGGCTTTATTATGCAGCCACCATGGTTTCATTGTATGGGACTGGTGGATGGGCAGAGGGTTCAAGGAATGCAATGAGCCATTTGTAATCAACCCACAGATGGATCTACACTACTGCTTTAAAGTGCTTTACAACAGTTTCGACAGCTGTATCTGGAGTGTGTCCTGGGCCCCAACAGTTGCCAAAACTGTTATAAAGCGCTTTAAAGCGGTAGTGTAGATCCTGCCCATGTTTCCTTAGTGCTGCATCCCTCTGCTTTTTTCTTTTTCATTATTGCAGCCCCAGGGGTAAAGAGAATAACCACACAATCTCTTTGCAGGTGTTTGTCATTCTTTTTACTATAATCTTTACACGTGAGAATATTGGGTGCTGGCTCTGCCCTTGATCACATAGAGCTGAGCACACGTGGAAGAATCCTGCATTATTCAATAAACAATAAATGTTGGATTCTGCAGAACTGCCTTGGTTAGGTATTCAAGAGTCATTAGTTGTCTCCTCATTTGGTTTATGATACTCTATTTAAAGTGCTGCACCTGCTTTAGAGTTCCTTGGTAGATCACATCTGTTCTATCCTAATTCTGGAAGACAGGATGCTAATGGCCATGGTGGCCGGCAATGATGAGGGCATGAAGTTTTCAAAGAGTGCCTCATTCCCCTATTTGGGGACTGCTTGAATCATTGTTGCACTAGAATTAAGAAATCCTTGTTAATCTGCTTGGTTCTATGCTATGTGCAGTGCTACCTTTATTGTCACAACATTTTATCCTCACAACAACCCTGTGAGGTAGATTAGGATGAGAGTCCAAAGCCACCCAATGAGCTTCTCCTCCTCCTGCTCACCTTCAAAAAATTAGAAATCAAATGCTTAGTTCCATGGCACATTCCACCCTTATCCTCACAATATTAGATCCTCAAAAGCATCCTGTGAGTTAGGTTAGAGTGGGAGGCTATGACTGGGTGTGCATGACAAGACAACACTACATGGCTAACTAGTCATGGTGGGTGGTCATGTCATCCAACCCCAGACCGTTTGGGGTTAATTTTGGACATCAAGCATGTCGACTCATGGAATTGTTTGAGCCATTATGGGTGGTGTACAGGGCCGGTGCCAGGCTATTTTGCACCCTAGGCAAGGCGAGCTACTTGCACACACCCCTCCAAATTGCCAACTTCGATTTTTAAGAACAGATGTTTTGCAGAAAAAATAAAAAGCACAAAACTTGAATCTGCTAAATTTATTTTAAATTGCAAGAATAAGTAATCAATTTTTTATTATCTTTGCAAATCTAACGGGGGGGGCACCCACCATCTCGCGCGGAGACTGAAGGTGCCCGTAGGGTTACAGATATACCGCTTACTTAGCCCCTTCCATGCCTGCACGGGGACATATTGGAGGAGGCAAGAGGGGTGGAATTTGCCCCCTCCTTTCTGGGGCAGCGGTAGCTGTTGCTGCCGCTGCTGCTGTTTTCCAGGTCTGAAGCAGGAGCTGCATGCGGCCCATGAAGCCGCTCACGTGTGGCAGCAGCTCAGAGCCGCTGCCGCTTTTCCATTGTAAATCCGGCAGTGTGGGAGGCGATTCCATGCCAAAGGCTCAGTTAAGGCGCGCAGAGAGGAGTGTGGGGGACGGACAGATAAAAGCTCCGAGCGAAGCAGAAAGCCGTCAGGTGCTCTGCGCTCTCAACTCCCTTTCTCTCCGTTCTCTCGTCCTGCCAAGAGGCAAGAAAAAGGTGCCACCAGCCAGCAGCCAAGGTAGGAATGCCCTGGCCCCCTCCCCCAGCCCCCAAGGGCTGGTGACGCTGCTTCCTGCAATAGGGGGGTAGATGCCCCAAATCTCCCCTCTCCCCACTGCGCCATGCAGAGGGCGCAGGGAAGGGGGCGCTGCTGGGCCCTGCCCATGCAATCCCCCCTCCCCAGACCCCACTGCAGGCAGGAGTGGGGGCCAGGAGTTGTGCCCCCGGAGGAGTGCGGGGCCCATGCCTCCAGGAGGGAGGGGAGGGGCACAGCGGTGGTGGTCTCCCATACCTGCGCAGAGCGCAGGGCCTGTGGGAGTCTTGGGCGGCGCCGGCAGTGGAAAGGAGGCAGCCCGGGCAGACGGGGACACCTCCGCAAGTGGGCAGCCTCTGCCCTGCTTCCCCTTCGCTCCGCCCGTGAGCAGGAGCTTGCCCGCACCCCCTCAGGGTCGGCGCTCTAGGTGAACGGCTGACCTGCCTAGTCCTCGCGCCGGCCCTGGTGGTGTGTCACGTGAACCCAGCAGAGCTATTTCATTATGGGCCACGGCTACCAGGTACAGAGGATCTCAGTAAGAGCAGCAAAAATCCTTGCTAATCTTTGCAATCATGCCAGCACGTACCACCTCAAGCCTCACTCACCAGGGACTGCCTTTGCAATGATACTCAAATGTCACTTTGGAGGGGCTGGCATTTGTTCACCAACCCTGTGTTTTTTTCAGCCCTAGAAATGTGAACAAATGTGATCACGGTTTATTTTATTTTAGTTGTCTGTCTTCTGCAATTGCTCAGGTGCCCTGTTTTGGTTGTCCAGTAAATGTAGCCTTGCCTTCTCAATGTCCATATATATTTCAGCTGTCAAAGAAAGTGCACTTGTGTTTAGTTTTTTGTCAATTTTTCACATGTGTGCAACTTTCCAGGGCTGAAAAAATAATGTTAAAAGATTTATAACCTCATTTACGCTCTCTCTGTCTCTTTCACTCTCCCTCTAGATAGATAGAGATAGATAGATAGATAGATAGATAGAAATAGATAGATAGATAGATAGATAGATAGATAGATAGATAGATAGATAGATATAGATAGATAGATATAACCAGAAAATAAAAATGGGTAGTGATCTGAGTGAGGGGTGGCAGGATAGGCAGACAACAAGATAGGTTCTGCTGTGAAGGACACTGGAGAGGCTGTCTAAACACTCAGAAAACCCTGGGGTGTGTGGTGGTGCAGTGGCGATTATATGAAGCTGTGGAGAAAAGAAAGTCATGGACTTCACCCAAGTTTTTTCTCCAGAGAGAGATGATGACATGTATGATGGCAATTTACAATTTATTAGATTGTAAGCCTATGCGGCAGAGTCTCGCTATTTACTGTTTTACTCTGTACAGCACCATGTACATTGATGGTGCTATATAAATAAATAAATAATAATAATAATCAAGACAACCCTTCATCTGGGTCTGGAGTTGCAGCAGAGGTGTGGCTGGCCTGGTGGAAGGTGACCTGCGATTGGTTACCTTCCACCAAAAAGAGGGCGGGGTGGCTCAGAAACCCCACAGGTTTACCCCACGCCACTCTGATGGAAGCGCAGGGTTTGAAAGGGGAGAGGTGGCAACCCAGCACTGTGAATACACCCCCTGGGATGCTGCCCAGAGGACCCAGGAGGAAGGAGGTGAGCTCCAGCATCTGTTGTCTCTGATGGGGATACCATGACTGCACAGAAGAAAATAAATCATTTTAAATGACAGAATGCTCTATATACTTATCGGCTGTAACATTACTGTCACAGTAACCGTTTTTTGAAGAAAGAATAAAACCATGTTTACAAATTAGTGCGAATCCTTTTTTTAACCATTTCTGTACTGTCCATTTTCTTTGCACGGAAATAAAGTCTAATAGAAAATATTAGACGTGTCTACAGCTTATAGGGTAACATTAGCATTGCTTTCAGTTGCGATCTCAAACAAAAGATTACTAGAGAAAAGCTGGACACTTTTTTTTCATATTGTGAGGGCTTGGTGTCACCTGTGCCACCTTCAGGCTACTTGACGAGACTATCCAGGCCACTAGCCCTCAGGAACCTACTTCAATCCCCCCTGTGCTGATGACGCATGTGAGGGTTTAGGTTTACTACTGCTGCTACTGTCTCGCCTTTACTCTTTTAGGCTCCACAGCCCAGCAACCCTGCCCTCAGTTTCCCATTCCACTGCCACCATTAACTGTTCCCTCCTCAGTCACTATTCCACAGACCACACCCGTTGTTTGAAATAATTGGAATTTATTAACATAAGTAAGTGTGTGTTCATAAGCTTCATGGTTTCCTCAGTTGCAATGCGTATGGTTACAAGGCTTCTAAGCGTATTGGTTTCTGTGAGAACTTTCTTAGAAGGTTTCACTATAGAATTCTATTATCTATATACTTATCTAAATATCTTAGACCAATCCTTCCTGTGCAGTATCTGCCTCTCACTATCTTCATAAAATTATCTACAGAATCATACACTTCTCTCATATAATCATCTACTTCTCCTAAAGAATCATAGACCTCTTTCATAGATCATACACTTCTACTCTCATACACCTTAATGTCTTCCTGTCAGCTCAAAACTATATCCTTAAATAAAAAACCTATGGTTTACAAAACAATGTTAAGTTTCAAGCAAGCACCAAAAAGCAGGGAAATTGGGAGTTAAGGCTCACAAGCCTTATCGCCACATCCTCCCGAAGGAGGCAGAAAGTGCCAGTGAAATTCTCATTCTCCCAAAGCAGATAAACCATGAGGACAGGATGGAGAATAGGATATGCAGAGGTGACTGTGGGGTTGAGGAAAACTGATGACGAACAACTTAGGGCCACTGCTTCTCTCTCTCTCTTTTTTTTTGATATTTTGTTTAGAGCATCCCTTCCCCAACCTGGTGCCCTCCAAAGGTGTTGGACTACAACTCTCTTCATTGCAAGTCAGTATGTCCCATGGTCAGGAATGCTGGGGCTTGTAAGCTCAAACATCTGTTGGGCAACAAGTTATCATATGCAGAGGTGACATGCAAAGCTAGTGTTATGTATTGCACTGACTTTGGAGGAGGAGCCACCATCGACCCATTTCTCATTCAGAGCCGTCCTCAAAGCAAGAGATCAGGCAGGTGGACTCTCTAGAGAGAAGGTCTTCTTGATCGCTCACTTTAGGAGGGGGAACAGAAGAACAGATCAGGTGGCTGGTCTCCCCAGAGAGGCTGCCAGCCCAGGTTCCCGTTCAGGGGAATTTCCCAGGGTGAGAGATCAGGTGGGCGAGTGGCCTCCTTGGAGAGCCTCCCTGGCCTCAATATGCAGGCAGCCCAGGGCCAGTCACAATGTCTTGCTTTCAGAAAGGACTCCTCAGAGTTGTAGCTCTCTGGGCCAGCCGCCTCTCTGATTCCTTATTTGGACAAAGGGGAGGGATGAGGGCAGCAGCAGCAAGAGGTGCAACATGAGTCCTCCCACAACAGCTGATGGCAGAGCAAGGCAGCCAGCTCAGGCCCTGGATACTAGCGGGTGGAAAGTGGCAGTGAGGTGTTGGAGGACAGAACAGACTGCCGTGTGGCTTGAGCTGCACCCGTTCCTCTAGCCTGCTGTCCTGAGGTGCTGTGGAGGATGCTGACCCATTGCCAGGGCCTGTGCCTCTTCCTTTTCTGGGCAATCTTCTGGATATTGATGTCAGGAAGCCTCACCTGTCGCAACAAAAAGTAAGGATGGAGACCACATTGAGCACCTTAGGAGCCTGGAAAAGGAGTCCAGTTTGAGCACCTAAGAGTCCTATGAGGAAAGGATGGAGGAACTTGGTATGTTTCACCTGAAGAAGAGTAAACCAAGGGAGAACAGGATAGTGCTCTTCAAATACAATAGGGCTGTAGCATAGAAGATCTGGGCCGGATCTACACTATTGTTTTAAAGCGCTTTATAACAGTTTTATAGCGCTTTAAAGCAGTTAAAGAGCTTTATAACTGTTATAAAGCGCTTTAAAGCAGTAGTGTAGATCCGGCCCTGTTCTCTGTTGTTTCAGAGGACAGAACTTAATGGGCTTAAGGTACAGGAGCTTAGACTTTGGCTGAATACTAGTAGAAAGGTCTTGATGGTAAAAGTTCTTATTTTGTGGATAAAAATGGATAAATGAAACCACAGAGGACGTAAGAAAAAGGTTGATGATATATGCACTCTTACACAAAGAGGTTTTAAAGTTTCCTAATAAAAAGGAAGTGGGTGATGGCAGCGTAACAGAAGTTGTTGATGGTGTCACAGGGGATTTCCTCCACAGAGTTCTTCATAGGCTACTTTGACTCTCCAAGGAGTACATCCAACCCACTTTGAAGAAGCTTGACCTGCAGAGTACTAACACTTCAGTATTTACACATGCAAAGGCTTCTAGTATGATGTATGGACAAATACCATCATAATTACATGTCACTTTCCTTCAGGAATAACCATTCTGGTTGCAAGCCAAGAGAAACAATCCCCAAAAACAATTTGATTCAGTAATAATTTTGTAGCCTTAAAAATCATTACAAAATAAGTGTTATTAATCAATGAAACATATTATCAATTGGAAAAGTTTTAGCAATTGTTAAAGAATGCACAGAATTGCTCAACTACAAGCAAAAACAATCAGAGTTCTTGCAGCCTGCCCAAGTGGATCTCTCCCATGCTCCACAGGATCGAAGAGCAACAGAGACCAGTGTGGTGGTGATGGGGAATCAATCTCTTCCTATGTGTTCCTGATGTCCTTGCTGCTATTTATCTCCTGGATCTAGGATCTAGAGGTATACCACTTCTGAACGTAGAGAATCCATTTTTACTCATTTGATCTGTATATCCCACAAATAAGGAAGGGCATGAAGAGTATGTCTCTTGACAGTGTTAATTGGGAAAGCAATGAGGCACATTTGAATTAGCAAGGCTGGCCCTGGTATTAGGCAGAGTGAGGCAGCCACCTCAGGCAATGGGATGGGGGCGGCGGCAGTGAGGTGTTGCAGGACAGAACAGTGTGAGCCACCTGGCCTGTGCTTTACCTGCTCATCGAGCCTGCTGTGTTCAGGTGCTGGGGAGGAGGATGCCCCATCCCCAGTGATGAACTAAGATTCAACTGCTGGTTCTGTCAACTACTATACATAGAATGTAGCTGGGTGGTGAAACACTTTTGGCTTTCACTTCAGGCAGCAAAATGTTTTAGGTTATCCATATGAATTTTAAAAAGATGAGCTTCTCCTCTCCCTTTCCCCTTCTTTTTAAAAATAACAAAAGAAAAAGCTCTGTTCTCCCTGGAGTTCCTAGTTGGGTGATATATATCATGCCTATTAGTGGGTGTGGTGAATCAGCCTCAAACATGTGAACTTTGTCCACTTTTCTTGCAGCAGCAGTAAAAAAAATACGTCAGCAGAGAGCGTGGGCGTAGTTTCTCTTGCTGGGTTTGGTTTGGTTTCTCTCTACAGACAGCAGTTTGTTCAGACCCACCAAGACTAGTAGAGTGTGAAGATGCTGTTCCACTTACCTGCTGTCCTCCAAGGGGGTTTGTCTCTCCAGGTGGTTCTGGTGTTCCTGGCTGCTTTTCTACTCATTGCTGATTACATGAAACGGAGGCGCCCAAGGGATTTTCCTCCAGGGCCTGTGCCTCTTCCTTTTCTGGGCAATATTCTGGATATTGATTCCAAGAAACCTCATCTTGCTGTACAAAAGGTAAGGATAAGAACAGGGGATTAGAGTTTGGTTGAAATTAATAGAAAGGTTTTGATGGTACGACTAGTTTGGCAATGGAACGAATTGCCTAGGGATGAGCTTTTAAGGAAAAGGCTGGACAGCTGTCTGGTGGGAATGCTCTAAAGCTGTAATTCCTGCACCAAGCTGGGGGGTGATCTAGATGGCCCACAAGGCCCCCTTCAAGTCCCTGATTCTATGAAATCCTATCTTTACGAAGGGGAGCTCCTTCCCTCCACAGAGTTCCTCATAGGCTAGAAGTGTGGCTACTTTGGGTCTCCAAGGTGTAGATCCATTCACTTTGAAATAGCTTGAACTGCATAATCCAAAACTCTACACATACAAAGGTTTCTCGTATGATATATTGACAAACACCATCATATTTACATGACATGGGTTGTTCTTGTTACTTTAATTTATATGCCTCTTTTCTTCAGGAATATGCTCAAAAGAGGGTCAGATGCACAACTTCAGAATACACCAATGCAATAAACATTCTAGTAAAAATAATTGTGAATGTAAGAGTTGATCCAGAAGGGAATTCAGGTGTGAGGGGTGGACACAGAAATCTTGTACTGCTAGTGGTATGTTCCTTTCACTGGCAGAAGGATAATTCTGGATCCAAGCCAATAGAATCAGTCAAAACAAATAATTCATTTCCATAATAATTAGGCATGTGCTCTGCTCCGATTAGAAGCGCAGAAGCAGGAGCGAATTGGCCTGCTCCGCCTTGCCCAGAGGCAGAGTAGAAGTGGACTGCAGATCCCTAGAAGCAAGGTGAAGAGAAGCGCCCATTTTCGGAGCGCTCCGGTTTCCGTGGTCCGCTTCTATCGCCATCTTGAAACATTTCGCCCATAGGATTACATTGCAGAAAAGAAAGGGGGATAACTGTGTTGTTTTTGAAGCTATCTTTCTGAAAATTCTTGTGCTTGGAGAGTCGTGGATGGGGGTCATTTTGAGACTACTCTCAGCTCTCTGCGTGGTGCAAGTCGCGTGCTAGAATTTAAAAAAAAACTGGCGGGAAATAACTTTTTCGAAGGGCTGAGGGGCAGAGTCAACTCCCGGTCATGATCACATGATCCCAAAGTTGGAGGAGGGGATAGGCAAAATGAGTAACTTGGGATTCTGGGAACTTCTCTTTCTACTCTGAACGGACTTTTCCCAGTGTTTTTTAAAACAGTAGCCCCACCAAATGCACAAACACAACCTGTGAAATCATATACTAAGCCAATAATAAGAGATAGAAACACAGCACTGCTACCCACCCTAACTTTGGGGAACAACTGAAAAGATGTGGTGCAAGGGGATGAGCTCCCCTAGGGCATTCCATGTGGATGTGTCCTCACTCTCTCCTGTACTTGGGGGGGGGGCTATCACAGCCCTCCAAAGAGAGTAACCTGGTGGAGCAATGCCTATCATGAGTTGAAGTGAGCGTTTACTTCTTAGTGGTGGAGCAATGTCTTTCATGAGTTGAACTGACAGCCTTGCTTCTTAAAAGACTGGTTACTAGGACCAGTCAAATTGACAGCTGGTTCCCCCTCCCCTGGGCATGTCCCCCTATTGCTGGTAAAAGACATAGCCTATTAAAAAAAGTTCTTCTTGTTGTTTATTCAGCAACACTGCTGCTTTTAATTCCACCCCTCCTTCGTTTATTTATTTATTTATTTATTCCATTTTATATGCATTACTGGCTTATCCTTGGCTCACTTCCTTATGCCCCCAGAAATGTCTGCTGCCTGCCTGCCTGCCTTCCCTCTCTCCTCCCCTGCCCACCTCGCAGGGATGTTGTGTGTGTCTGGCTTTGACTCAGGGGAGAAGTCCTTCCTGCGCTCACTTGGAGTTTTGGAAGTTCCAAATCCATTTTTCAAGTGTGGAAGAAGATTCATATTAGGTTGATGATCTCTACTCCCCAATTCATGGCATGTTGGTATTTCCTTTGAAATGGCCCCATTGAGATGTCTGCAGGTTTAAGCCCAGCCAAAAAACAGGGGATGATGGGATTGCCTTGAGTCTGGGCATGTGTGTGTGTCCCTGGATAAGCTATCATGGTGGCGAGTTTGAGGTTTCTAACATGCAAATTGACGGAGCTATGGAAAGGGGTGTGAATGGGGTGTTGGATTTTCATAAATTCCCCAAAAATCAGGGGATGATGGGACTGCCTTGAGTCTTGACGTGCATCTGTATCCCTGGATAAGCTATCATGGTGGTGAGTTTGAGATTTTTAACGTGCAAATTGACGGAGCTATCGAAAGGGGTGTGAATGGGGTGCCCAATTTTCACAAATTCCCCAAAAATCAGGGGATGATGGGATTGGCTTGAAACTTGGCATGCATGTGTATACCTCCATGAGGTGTCATGGTGCCAAACTTGAGGTTTCTAACTTTCACAGAAAAAAAGTTGTATACTTTTTTAGCTTAATGCAAGCCTATGGGGGGGAAACGGAGCTCCGATCCGGATCCGGAGCTCCGCAGCTGAGCGGAGCGGACATGGGCAGACCGGGGGTGGAGTGAAGCGGGCTGATCCGAAAATCATGGATCTGGAAGTGAAGCGGAGTGGGGGGTCCGTGCACACCCCTAATAATAATGTTGTAGCCTTTTATCTCATTACAAAATAAGTGGTCTTCATCTGTAGAAACATACTATCAATTGGTAAGCTTTTATCAGTTGTTAAAGTACGTATATAATATAATTGGCAAGCAGATCTTCAAAAGTGCCAAGTGCAAGCAATAGCAAACAGATTTCTTGCAGCCTATGCCGGTGGATCTCTTTCATACCCCAGAGCATCCAAGAACAATGGATACCAGGGTCAGGGACTTCCGCGATGAGTTAATGTGGGGTGACCATATGAAAAGGAAGACAGGGCTCCTGTGTCTTTAACAGTTGTATTGAAAAGGGAATTTCTTCAGGTTTCATTTGTATATATGAGGAACCTGATGAAATTTCCTCTTCATCACAACAGTTAAAGCTTCAAGGGCCCTGCCCACTTTTAAGTCTGGTCACTCTAGTATAGCTCCTGCAGCTTTAACTACTGTGATGAAGAGGGAATTTCACCAGGTTCTCCATATATACAAATGACACCTGCTGAAATTCCCTTTTCTATGCAACTGTTAAGGATACAGGAGCCCTGTCCTTCTTTTCATATGGTCACCCTAGTTAATGCTTAAACTCTTCCTGTGTGCTCTTCATGTACTTGCTGCCATTTGTCTCCAGAGGTATACTACTTCTGAACATAGAGAATCCATTTTTACTCATTTGATATGCATATTCCACAAATTTGTCTGCTCTTCTCTAAAAGCCATCTAAACCTGTGGCAGTGAATTCCATGAGTAAATTCTTCTCAATGTAAATAAGTAATTCCTTTCATTTGTTTTGAAAGTTCCCTTGGAAATTGTGAATGTAGAATTCATAGGCTTTGTTCATATAGGTTTTCTTGAGACCATATATTATTTGATGGCAATGAAAGTTACCCTTCCTGCATACAGGCATTCTATGAGCAACAAATAGATATTAATCTGAAATGTATCCAGTTTTTTACATTCTTCCTTATCTTCCATCCAGCTTAAAGAAAAATATGGCAATATCTTCAGCATACAGTTTGGAAAGAAGCGATTTGTGGTTGTGAATGGGCTGCATCTAGTGAAGGAAGCCCTTGTCCATCAAGGGGAAAATTTTGTAGATCGTCCAGAATTCCCTCTCATGAATGAAGTATTTGGGTCATTTGGTGAGTTTCTTTAAATAAGGTCCAATTCTTTGGATTTCTTTTTCCAGGTAACAGGAATTGTGCGAACCTTTGGGTTACCTTCCCCAACCTGGTGCACTCCAAATGTGTTCAACTAGAACTCCCACCATCTGCAGCTGGTATGGGCTACCAGTTGGGTATGATTACAGGAAACACGGTCGTATTTCCTGTAGTTAAGGACCGTCAGTAAAACGAACATTCCGCCATGTTAAATGGAGTTACTGGGGGGAGGGTCAACCTAGCACCCTAAAATGAAAAATATTACAGCAATCTTTCTGAAATGCAGTACTGCCAGAAAGAAATGCTGGCTTTACATTCCCTGCACATTTCAGGGAGATTGCTGGAATATTGAGGGCTGGATGGGAGTTTAAAGCTGAAAAATGGGGGAAGTATGTCTGTCACAATCTGATCATTTACTTCCTGGTTAGTGACTTTTTTTGTGTGGACTTATAGCGCAAAAGGGGAAGCCTCCCCATGCAATCCATTAGTTGGATTGCATTGTCCTATTCTCCCCATTGATGAAATGGCCTTTCTTTTTTCGAAAGACCATTCCATCAATTTTAAATTGATTTTTTAAAAAACCCATGTTTCCCTATGGGGAATCTGATAAGCTCACACATGCGTGTGAGCATCACAATCCCCAGAGGAAGGGGGAGAATCAGGGAGAGCGCGGCGCGGCCAAGGCCTTTACTTCCGCTTAAAGCCATGGGCTAAATTTAATCTTGCGACGGACAGTGGAGGAGGAAGGTAAGTGATGTTGTGCGGCATGGGGGGGTGATTCCCTGGCCCCCATTGCTGCCTACTATGGCAGCGGCGGGAGGCCAGGACCGGGTGTTGGGGGGAATTCCCTGGGCTGTGCCGCCGCCGCCGTAGTTTGAGCGGCAGCAACAGTGGTAGGCCAGGGCGGGGCTGGGAGGGCATCCGCACGGTCACTTACCTTCCTATGTTCACCTCCCAGTCCAGGCTTCGAAGGCAGGACGCTGGGGTTGGAGGCGGACGCTTTAGAGCTCTGTACCAGGCTTCCTGGTGCAGTGCTCTAAAGAGTCCGCCTCCAACCCCCCTGTCCTGGCTTCGAAGCCTGGACTGGGAGGTGAACGGAGGAAGGTAAGTGACTGTGTGGCGGGGGTGGGGGGACGTTGGGGAGTTGGGGGTCCTAGCCGGGGGGGGAAAGGAGGTACTTACCTCCTTCCTCATTGCAGGCCCGGCGGGAAATGGAGTTCCCAGCGTAACAGGAAGTGACGCAATAGGCCTTGCATCACTTCCTGTTATGCTGGGGATGCCATTTCTCACCTGGCCTGCGATGAGGAAGGAGGTGAGTGCGAGTGCGTGTGTGTGTGTGGGGGGGTTCCCTGGCTTCCGCCGCTGCCACCGTGGATCCTGCGGCGGCGGCGGCTGTAGGCTGGGGTGTGCTGGGTCACACCACGTTGGTGGGGTGGGGGTGCGGGGGAAGCTTCCCTAGCCTGCTGCCACCACCGCTCGAACTGCAGGGGCGGCGAAGCCAGGGAAGCGCTGCGCCGCACCGCGCCGCTGGTGTGTGTGTGGGGGTTGCCGGGCCCGCCGCTGTCGGCGCAGTTCATGCGCCGGCAGTGGTGAGCCCAAGCCGGGGGTTGGGGGTTGGGAGAGAGCGGGTGGGTGGGAGGGGAGCGAGTGGGCAGGAGAAAGCGGGGGAAGGGGAGCTGGAGTGGGGGGTTGGCAGCAAGCGTGCGGGGGGTGGGAGAGAGAGCGACGGGGGTGGGGGAGCGGGGCGGGGTGAAGACAGGGGTTTGTGGGGGTGGGTGTCTTCCCATGGTCCGCTGCTGCCGCTGCCGCTGCTACCACATTTCGTGCGGCAGCGGGTGCAGTCAGGATGGGACGGTGGGGTTTGGGGGGAGGGGAATTTCACCAGGTGCTGCATGTATTACAAATGACACCTGCTGAAATTCCCTTTTCTATAAAACTGTTAAAGATACAGGATCCCTGTCCTCCTTTGCAAATGGTCACCGTACCCATATGGAAAAGAGAACAGGGCTCCTTTGAATAAATCTACAGGAGCGAGACATGCTCAATCCAGCAGCAGCTTGTGACTCCGATGTCAGTGGGGTGGTGAATCCGCTCTGGGTTTCAGCCAGAACTCTAAAAGAGCTTTTCAAAGTGCTGCACCTATTTTGAGGATGGGGTTCCACGCCTTGGAGAGCTCCTTTAGATTTCTGGTTGGTTATAACTGAAACTTGACACGGATTCATAGCCCCACTGACATCGGAGTCACCAGCCCCCCCCCCCCCCCCCCGGTGACCATTTGCAAAGGAGTACAGGGCTCCTGTATCTTTAACAGTTGCATAGAAAAGGACATTTCAGCAGGTGTCATTTGTATATATGGAGAACCTGGTGAAATTCTCTCTTCATCACAACATTTAAAGCTGCAGGAGCCCTGCCATCTTGACCAGATTCAAAAGAGGCAAGGCTCCTGTGACTTTAAATGTTGTGATGAATCCCAAGTGGATTCCTGCATTAAGAAGGGGGTTGGACTGGATGGCCTCGTAGGCCACCTTTGCAACTCTGCTATTCTATGATTCTTTGAACATGGGCAGAGTGCATTGCCTGTGGCTGATGTGAGTCAAACAACCAACGATATCTGGAGGGCGGAAGTTTTCCCAACCCTGACAGCTTGATTCCTGCATTAAGAAGGGGGTTGGACTGGATGGCCTCGTAGGCCCCCTTTCCAACTCTGCTATTCTATGATTCTCTGTACATGGGCAGAGTGCATTGCCTGTGGCTGATGTGAGTCAAACAACCAACGATATCTGGAGGGTGGAAGTTTTCCCAACCCTGACAGCTCAATTCCTGCATTAAGAAGGGGGTGGGACTGGATGGCCTCGTAGGCCCCCTTTCCAACTCTGCTATTCTATGATTCTCTGAACATGGGCAGAGTGCATTGCCTGTGGCTGATGTGAGTCAAACAACCAACGATATCTGGAGGGCGGAAGTTTTCCCAACCCTGACAGCTCGATTCCTGCATTAAGAAGGGGGTGGGACTGGATGGCCTCGTAGACCCTGCCATGACATAAGCTCTGAACACCAGACCCCGCCGCAGCTACTCCCTGCTCAAGCCAAGCACCACCGCTTGATACACCTGAGGCAAGGGATAAAAACCACCTTCCTCCAAACTATGTGGAGAAAGGGGTTAAATGGAGAAGGATTTTAATATATATAATAATGCGCTGTGAGTTATATCTGCTTAGGTGAATGATTGTCAGAGTGGGTGTTAAATGTGTAAACGTAAGATGATAAATGCCAAACAGACATGTGGGACTTTTGTGGTAGTTTAAAAACAAAACAATCAAAATATATTTTTAAAAGTTCATAAGCTTTGTTTCAAATAACAACATTTAAAAACCTTTTTGAAACCTTTCATACAATCCGGTCACTCATTCACATTCACGTTTTCCTTTTTCTCACACAATCACTCTTGAACTTTCTTTATTATCAGTATTGATTAATATACTTCCACTACGTGCACACCACACCCTAAAGACACCACTCACTACACTGACCCTCAAATTTCCCAGAACTTAAGTACCATAAACACAGAGAGCACTAAAAACCCTAAGAGTACCTAACCAGTCTCCCTGAAAAGGTTTTCTGAAAAGAACAAGAACAAGAACTCCCAATCCCCTCAGTCATTCCCTTATATATCATTCCTCCCCCCTCCCAAGACATTCTAACTCCGCCCACTCAGGCCAACATTCTACAAACCACAGACTTACAAACTGCAGACATACGTTTGGGAATTGACTTGTGGGGTGTAATGCCACAGGCCCCCTTTCCAACTCTGCTATTCTATGATTCTCTGAACATGGGCACACACACACACACACACACACTCAAACCCAAATATGTGCCAGTGTAGTGCAATGGTTATAGTATCAGGCAGGTTCTAGTCCCCACTTGATCACGAAGCTCACTGGGTAACTTTGGGCCAATCACTGACTCTCAGCCTCACCTACCTCACAGGGTTGTTGTGGCTATTAAATGGACAAGAGGAGAACTATGTAAGCCACCTTGGGTTGCTTGCAAGAGGGAAAAAAGGTTTCTCTCTCTCTCTCTCTCTCACTCTCACACACACACACACACACACACACACTCAAACCCAAATATGTGCCTTGTTATTTTAAAAAGTGATAAAACATGAATCATGTCATCAATTTTAGTGTGTGTGTTTGTGTGTGTGTGTGTGTTTATATATACACGTTTTATAGAAACATTTCAGGTTTGGTAAAATTTAGTTGATGATTTTGCAAAACAATCCCACAATGAATAAAGAGAGGGTAAAAAAACAAAAAAACACCCAGTACAAAGAGTTGTTTTTCACACAATATACTTCTATAGCACCCAGGTCAATGTTATGGTTACACAGGATTGCTAAGACAACTGTCTTATTTAAAATATGTTGTTTTCTCTCACACACACTACTAGCAGGACATCAGAAGTAGCTGTAAAAAAATATCCAAAGGAACATAAAACAGCTGCATGGATTATTCCTTTATTTCCAACATGTTTTGATATACAATATTTGGGTGCGGGAGAGGGGGTTGGCAGGGGGAGAAAAAATCTGATCTCTTATTCTTCAAATAGTCGATGGAAATAGACCCCTGAGACTGCAATCCTATACATGCCTGGGAGTAAAATCCCATTGAAGTCACTGTGGCTTACTTCTTAGTAAATATGCATAAGATTGCACTGTAAATTACTTGTAGCTATGAATGTGTTGTGTGTTTTTTTAGCAGTTTCTTACCTTGTTTTAGGAATAAATTATTGGAGTAGAGGATTTTTTATTTTAAAAGATTGTATTTTGAAATACACTGGGAATAGAAGAGCCCCTTTCTTCCTGTTAAAGATACAGGAGCCCTGTCCTCCTTTCCATATGGGTACGGTGACCATTTGCAAAGGAGGACAGGGCTCCTGTATCTTTAACAGTTGCATAGAAAAGGGAATTTCAGCAGGTGTCATTTGTATGCATGCAGCACCTGGTGAAATTCTCTCTTCATCACAACATTTAAAGTCGCACGAGCCTTGCCTCTTTTAAATCTGGTCAAGAGGGCAGGGCTCCTGCAGTTTCAAATGTTGTGATGAAGAGGAAATTTGGGCTCTCGTCATCCTTTACAAAAAGCCATGAAATTCAATGAACAAAAAACCTACGGTTTATAAAACAACATTAAGGACGTACACTTTTCCACCAAGCATCAAAAAGCGGGGAAATTGGGAGTTAAGGCTCACCAGCCTTAACGCCACATCCTCCCTAAGGAGGCAGAAAGTACCAGTGAAATTCTCATTCTGCCAAAGCAGATAAACCACGAGGACAGGATGGAGAATAGGATATGCAGAGGTGACTGTGGGGTTGTGGAAAACTGATGACGAACAACTTAGAGCCACCTACTTCTCTTTTTTTGTTTAGAGCAGCCCTTCCCCAAGCTGGTGCCCTCCAAAGGTGTTGGACTGCGACGACGGAGCAGGTAAGGAACCCACCCCCTCCTGCCTGGCCCTGCTGCCAGGTAAGCCGCAACCCACTTACGTGTTCCATCGTCACTGGGCCCGGGCTTGAACTGAGCGCCCTAGTCCATCCGGAAGCTCAATTCAAGCCTGGGCCCTGGGACGACGGAGCAGGTAAGAACCCCCCTCCTGCCTGGGCCCTTACCTGGACCCGCTGCCGCTGCTGTGCGAACTGCGGCACCGGCTCCAGGCAAGCCCTCACCCCAGCCCACCCCTCTTACCTTCTCTGTTGTCGCTGGGCCAGGGCTTGAATCGAGCGCCTTGGTCCACCCGGAAGCAAGTCCGCACCTGCAGCCTTGCTTCTGGGTGGACTCGGGGGCTCGATTCAAGCACGGGTCAGGCCATGATGGAGAAGGTAAGTGGTGGGGTGCGGGGGGGGGGGCTTGCCTGGAGCTGCCACCACAACAATTTGTGCAGTGGCGGCTCCAGGTAAGGGGCCAGGCAGGAGGGGGGTTGCCTGGAGCTGCCGTACTTTGTGCAGCGGTGGCAGCAGGTCCAGGTAAGGGGCCAGGTGTGTGTGGGGGTTCTTACCTGCCCCGTCGTCGCCTGGCCCAGGCTTGAATTGAGCCCCTGGGTCCACCCAGAAGCAAGGCTGCAAGTGTGGCCTTGATTCTGGGAGTACCAGGGCACTCACTTCAAGCCCGGGCCCAGCGACGACAGAGCAGGTAAGTGGGTTGAAGTAGGGGGGGGGCTTGCCGCCGCCCTACATTCCCCATCCTGCTGTCCCAGCATTCCTGACCATGGGACATACTGACTTGCAATGATGGATCATCGTAGTCCAACACCTTTGGAGAGCACCAGGTTGGGGAAGGGCTGCTCTGAACAAACAAAAGAAGTAGGTGGTTCTAAGTTGTTCGTCATCAGTTTTCCTCAACCCCACAGTCACCTCTGCATATCCTATTCTCCATCCTGTCCTCATGGTTTATCTGCTTTGGCAGAATGAGAATTTCACTGGTACTTTCTGCCTCCTTAGGGAGGATGTGGCGTTAAGGCTGGTGAGCCTTAACTCCCAATTTCCCCGCTTTTTGGTGCTTGGTGGAAAAGTGTACGTCCTTAAAGTTGTTTTAGAAACCGTAGGTTTTTTGTTCATTGAATCTGAGTTGAAGTTCAGCTTATAATTCTTGGACTATAGAGATGGTGAAAGATTGCACAATAGCAATTATTATCCTTTGTCTAATCATTTAATTTCTTATGCAATAGTCCTGGAAATCCAAAAATTTCACATTTGCTTTCACACTTGCCATTTTTTTATAGACTTGCCAATATTGTGTAAGTGGAACTCCCCTACTGCAATGGGACGCTTTCCCTTCCTCTTCATCCACGCCCCCTCCAACCACCATGCGTCTCCAAACTGTGCTCAGGAAGGTTCCCCAAACCCAAATAGCAGATTATTATAGCAGGAAAGCAGAAAGGGAATTGTCCCTCTCCTGGTTCCACTGATGGAAGCAGCTCCATCATTAGGGATAAGCACGTCCATCCATTTCAGTTTCTCATTAATCCGATCCCAAATGTATTCCAAAATTTTAGGTTTTTTTTTTCCAGTTTTACGTTGTTAGTCCCATTATTTGAATTTTTTTAAAAAATGTTTGCACATTTCTCCTAATACATTGGAGAACTCCACTGCAAAATTCAAAGTGCAAATTTCGGATAACTGTCTTTTGCTTTGCATATTGGTTCAACAGTGTAAAATGAGGTAAGTTGTTTGTATTAAAATATGAGCCAAACGAATCTCTCCGCTATCCCTAGCATCAGTGGGGAAAACTGAGCTCCATCCTTTGTTCCTTAATGGGAGAAGCATGGTGGAACATGTGCTTTGCATTAGGCATGTGCTCTGCTCTAATTAGAACCGGAGAATCAAAAGCGAAGTGGCCTGCTCCACCTTGCCCAGAGGCGGAGTAGAAGCGGACCGCGGACCCCTAGAAGCAAGGCGAAGAGAAGTGCCCACTTTTGGAGCGATCCTCTTTCCACGGTCCGATCCAATCGCCATTTTAAAACATTTCACCCATAGGATTGCATTGCGGAAAAGAAAGGGGGATAACTGTATTGTTTTTGAAGCTATCTTTCTGAAACTCCTTGTGCTTAGAGAGTCATGGCTGGGGGTCATTTTGAGCCTGCTCTCAGCTCTCTGCATGGTGCGGTTCGCATGCTAGAATTTTTTAAAAAGTAGGGTAAAGGCGGGAAAAAGAAAGATTACCTTTTTTTGATTGCTGAGGGGCAGAGCAGAGTCAACTCCTGGTCATGATCACATGATCCCAAAGTTGGAGGAGGGGATAGGCAAAACGGGTAACTCGGGATTCTGGGAAACTTCTCTTTCTACTCTGAACGGAGTTTTCCCAGTGTTTTTTTAAAACAGTAGCTCCACCAAATGCACAAACACAACCTGAAATCATACTAACAGATTGGAAAACACACAGCAGTGCTACCCACCCTAACTTTGGGGAACAACTGAATACATGTGGTGCAAGGGGATGAGCTCCCCTAGGGCATGTGGACGTGCCCTCACTCTCCTGTACTTGGAGGGCCATCAGAGCCCTCCAAAGAGTGACTCAGTGGAGCAGCAATGCCTATCATGAGTTGAAGTGAGTGCTTGCTTCTTAAAAGAGTGGTACCTAGACAGGAACAGTCAAATTGGCTGATGCTTCCCACTTTGGGCACATCCACCCCTCCCCCATTACTGGTAAAAGACAGATATAGCCTTTTTAAAAAAGTTCTTCTTGTTGTTTATTCAGCAACACTGCTGCTTTTAATTCCACCCCTTTATTTTATTTATTCCATTTTATATGCATTACTGGCTTATCCTTGGCTCACTTCCTTATGCCCCCAGAAATGTCTGCTGCCTGCCTGCTTTCCCTCCCTCCTCCCCTCCTCCCCTGCCCGCCTCGCAGGGATGTTGTGTGTGTCTGGCTTTGACTCAGGGGAGAAGTCCTTCCTGCGCTCAATTAGACTTTTGGAAGTTCCAAATCCATTTTTCAAGTGTGGAAGAAGATTTATATTTAGGTTGATCTCTCTACTCCACAATTCATGGCATTTGGGATTTCCTTTGAAATGGCTCCATTGAGCTGTCTGCAGGTTTAAGCTCCACCAAAAATCAGGTGATGATGGGATTGCCTTGTACCTTGGCATGATTGTGGGTCTAGATGGCATCTGTGAATGTGGCCACTTCCCTTTTTTTAATCTGTCCAAATGTCAGAGAACAATCCATGTCTGCAAATTCCCCAAAAATCAGGCGATGATGGGACTGCCTTGAGTCTTGGCATGCATGTGTATCCCTGTATAAGCTATCATGGTGGTGAGTTTGAGGTGTGAATGGGGTGCCCGATTTTCATAAATTCCCCAAAAATCAGGGGATGATGGGACTGCCTTGAGTCTTGGGGTGCGTATGTATCCCTGGATAAGCTATCATGGTGGCGAGTTTGAGGTTTCTAACATGCAAGTTGATGGAGCTATCGAAAGGGGTGTGAATGGGGTGCCCGATTTTCATAAATTCCCCAAAAATCAGGGGATGATGGGATTGCCTTGAGTCTTGGCGTGCGTGTGTACACATCCATGAGGTGTCATGGTGCCAAACTTGAGGTTTCTAACTTTAACAGAAAAAATTGTATACTTTTTTAGCTTAATGCAAGCCTATGGGTGGGGGAAACGGAGCTCCAATCCGGATCCGGAGCTCTGCAGCGGAGCGGAGTGGACATAGGCGGAGCGGGGGCAGAGCGGGTCCGTGCACACCCCTACTTTGCATGCATAAGGTCACGGCACCCTCCTGTCACTATGATGGCTACTAATGCAGTCCCTCATGCACCCAGCCACTTTTTTTTTTTACCTGGCAATGGCAGTGTATCTTTCTCCTCCTTCTCTGGACAGCCCATCAGTACCCATCTGGCCAAGCCTGCAGGGCCTATGTACAATATGAAAAGTAATTTTTAACACACATTTTTAGTAGCAGTAATCTGAACCATACAGATGGTCCCCTTGCAGCGGAGCGGGGCACTCAGCCAATGAGGGCACAGACATGACATAAAGATTGTCCATCTTTGGTTGTGTGTGAGGTGTAACAGCGACTACAAACTTGGCAATGACACTACTTTTCATGGGCAGCACTGGGTGGGCAAAGAGGAAGATGAGGAGGATGGCAGTACCTGGGGTAGGGATGGGTCCTTCTGTGTTTCTGGTGCCTTGGGAGCTGCACACCCACACTGTCCTATGATGCCTGATCTGTGTAGAAGCAATTCATGGGGAATCTCAGTTTTAATCACATTGCCAGCTAATTGCAAGTGAGCCATACTCTAGCAGCACTAAGCAGGTTTACAGTGTTCAGACAACAAGATAAACCATGCTGCTTAACCACAAAAAGGTTAGCGGAATGCTTAACCATGGTTAACGGTGTCATCTGACAAACGTTTTACCAAATCATCTGCCCCGTTAACCTCATTACTTAACCGCAAAAGGGTTAAAAGCGTTGTCTGTAAGCATTCCGCATGTGGTTAGCATTAACCACAGCTGAACATGGTTAAGCTAAGCACAAAGCCCAGAGTGTCATCTGAACCAGGCCACAGAAGTTCTATACATGTCTGTCTACTCAAAAGTATTGATTTCAATGGCATTTACTTCCAGGTAAATGTATATAGGATTGCAGCTTTATAGTTTTAGAAACAGTTTTTAAAAGATATGAATTATATGACCTTTTACCTATTCCCAGTTTCCAAAATGTATGAAATTAATTTAGCATAAATTAATTAAATATTAAAAACTAGGGATGTGCTCCGCTTCTAATCGGACCGGAGAAGCAGTAGCGGAGCGGGGGGCTTCGCCTGCCCTTAAGGCGGAGGCGAAGAGGATTGGGGGGCCGGCGGAGCGTGGCGAAGAGGATCGAGGTGAAGGCGGATCCTTCGCCTCGATCCGGAGCTCCGCCGGAAAGGTAAGTGGGGTTTACCGGGCCCTGCCGCTGTCGCTGTCGCCCATGCGGCAACAGCAGCAGGGCCCGGTAATGCCCCCCGCCCTCCTCTCCCTTACCTGCCTCGGTCCGCGGTCCGTCAGCGTCTCCAATTGAGCCCGTGGTTCCAGCAGGAAGTCTGCGCTGCACTTGCGGCCCAGACTTCCTGGTGGAACCGCGGGCTCAATTGAAGACGGCGACGGACCGCGGACGGAGACAGGTAAGGCCCCCTCCCCCTTGGTCCCTTACCGGGCTCTGCCACTGTCGCCGCATGGGCGGCGATGGCGGCAGGGCCCGGTAACCCCCCCGCCCTCCTCTCCCTTACCTGCCTCCGTCCGTGGTCCGTCAGCGTCTCCAATTGAGCCCGTGGTTCCAGCAGGAAATCTGGGCCGCACTTGCGGCCCAGACTTCCTGGTGGAACCACGGGCTCAATTGAAGACGGCGACGGACCACGGACAGAGGCAGGTAAGGCCCCCCTCCTCCTTACCGGGCTCTGCCGCCGTCGCCGCATGGGTGGCGATGGCGGCAGGGCCCGGTAACCCCCCCTATGGGGGGGACCGGAGCTCGGATCCGGAGCTCCAAGCGGAGCGGAGTGGGCACAGGCGGAGTGGGGGCGGGGTGGAGCGGGCCGATCTGAAAATGGCGGATCTTAAAGTGAAGCGGAGTGGGGGGTCCGTGCACACCCCTATTAAAAACCGTTCCCAAGCATCAAAACACACAAAAAGCAGCAACAAAGAAGCAAAAGTAGCAGCAAAATCAGAATAGTCAGAGCAGAACGAAGGGCAACCAGATAAAATCCACTAACAAACTGTAATCTTCACAAAATTCCTTACAGACATGTGTCATATTAGCCATCTTTCCAATGTAATGACAACTCTTCCCATCTAGGATTGATCTCCTCCAATGGACTTCACTGGAAACAACAAAGACGATTTGCCTTATCAATGCTCAGAAACTTTGGTTTGGGCAAAAGAAGTTTAGAAGAACGAATACAGGAGGAGAGCAGATACTTAATGGATGCAATTGAAGAGGAGAAAGGTAAGAACTCGTGTGGTGATAATGTTTCAGCAGGTAGTTTGATGCAGAAGCTCAACAATATTTTAACTGGGTTAGCGCTCTAGCTCTGACTGAGCTGGGACTACCCCACGAGTTGGTAAATGTCAGTTGAAAGCTTCACACAGATGCATATCCCTTGTGATGCATGGAACTTTGACTGACCTGGAAAGTCATGCGGGAGCGTCGGCTGGTGTGGAACTCCGTATGTACCCTTAAGGCTATAGTTGCATCCAAAAGATTATGATGTGACCTCCTCCACCAACACCCTCGCAACATTCTGAGTAGGGCTGTGCACAGACCCCACCCCCCAATCTGCTTCTCATCCAGATCCGCAACTTCCAGATCGGGTCCACTCCTCTCCACAGCGATCCGCCTATGGTCCGCTCCGCTCCGCAGCTCCATATCTGAATCAGAGCTCCATGTTTCCCCCCATAGACTTGCATTGAAATTCACATGCCTATAACTTTTTTTCTGTTAACGTTAGAAACCTCAACATTGGCACCAAGAGAGCTTATCCATGTATCCACATTCCTGCCCAGTTCGAAGCAAATCCAAGCATCCACTGATTTGGGGGGAATTTTTGAAAATCCGACACCCCATTTTCAGAAATTGGATTTACTCTGACATTTTTACTGATACATACTTGAAAGTGGGCACCCTCACAGATGCCATCTAGATCCACATTCATGGCAAGCTTCAAGCAAATCCCATCATCCCCTGTATTTGCAACTTCCCCCCCTTTTAACTCACCCCAATTCAAGTCCCATGCTAGAACTCCGTCAGTTTTCATGTTAGAAACCTCAAAATCGGCACCATGAGAGCTTATCCATGTATCCACATTCACGCCCAGTTGGAAGGAAAGGCAGGCAGAGATTTATGACTATGCCGTATATCTATGCGGAAGTAAGTCCCAGCAGATACCCCAACACAACAGCACCCAGGCGGAGGTGGGAAGGCAGGCATGCAGCAGACATATCTGGGGGTACAACGAAGTGAGCCAAGGATTGTTTCAAAGCAAGTAATGCAAACCGTCCCTTTGAGGCGGGAACAGCACAGAGAGATGCCTTTTCTTTGGCATCCCATAACTAGGGGACTAGGAGGATAAGAGTAAAGCTTTGTGATCCTTACTTCAGAGTTGATTGACTGCACTGTGATCACAGCCATTAATAACGTTAATAATAGTAGTACTAATACTATTATTAATAATAATAATAATAATAATAATAATAATATTTATTTATTTATTTATTTATTTATTACATTTTTATACCGCCCAATAGCCGAAGCTCTCTGGGCGGTTCACAAAATAATAGTAACAACCACAACAATAAGGAGTTGGACCACAATGAAAGCCTGACTGACTTCACTGAAGAGGGAAAGCTAGTAGAGCTTGGCTATGGGGTGTATAATACATGTAATAAGGGTGGAATTAAAAGCAGCAGTGTTGCTGAATCACAACAACAAGATTTTTTTTTCTAAAAAGGCTATGTCTGTCTTTTACCAGTAAGAGGAAAGCGTACCTGCCAAGGGGGAGGGGGAACTGTGCCAATTTGACTGGCCCTAAGTAAGTACCAGTCTTTATGAACCTACCTGACACTTCAACTCATGAGAAGCATGTAGCTTTCACTGGTTAACCTTTGGAGGGTTCTGATGACCCTCCAAGGACAGCAGTGCACTGGGCACGTCCACATGCCCTAGGGAACCTCATCCCCTTGAACCACATGTATTCATTTGTTCACCAAGGTGGGTAGCAGTGCTGTGTTTCCTATCTGTTATTTATTTGCTTAGTGTATGATTTAAGGTTGTGTTTGTGCGTTTGGTGGGGCTACTGTTTCAAAACACACTGGGAAAAGTCCATTCAGAGACTAAAAAAGAAAAGTTTCCCAGTATCCCAAGTTATCCCCCCTCCAACTTTGGGATTGGAGGATGCTTCATCAGGTGATCATGATTGGGAGTTGAATCTGCCTCCCAGCACTACTCTCTTTCCGGCACCAGTTTAAGACTTTCCCCTTTGCCCAGGCATATGGCGGCACATCCTAATTACCCACATGTTTAGTTTTTTTTAATCGGTTTTTAATGCTTTACGTGTGTATGTACTGTGTTTTAGAGTTTTAAATTTTGTATACTTGTTTTTACCTCAATTTTAGAATTTCTGTAAACCGCCCAGAGAGCCCTGGGTATGGGAGCGGTATAGAAGTGTAATAAATAAATAAATAAAATAAATAAAAAAAGGTACCCCCTCCCGCTTTTTTTACCCTATTTTTAAAAAAATTATAGCAAGCAAACTGCAGCACGAAAACTGCTGAAAATAGGCACAAATAACCCCCACCCATGACTCTCTAAGCACATTCAGTTTCAAGGAGGTAGCTTGAAAAACAAAAAAGTTATTCACTATTATTTTCCGCAGTGCAGTCCTATGGGGAAAATATCCAAAACGGCGGGCGGAACGCTCTGCGTAAAAGCGAATTATTCGCTTTCGGTTGCTTCTCTTTGCCATGCTTCGCTAGCCACCCAAACCGCTTCTCCTCCACCTGTAATGGAGGCAAAGCCCCCGCTTCGCTATTGCTTCTCTGAACCTAATTTTGAGCACTGTGTTATAAACTTCCATGGGCTTTTGTTAGCAAATAAAAAATATTTTTTAAATAAGTGAATTGATTTTTTTTTTTAAATCATTCTACCAACAACAGTGGAAGGGGAATAAGACAACAACAATCTCCAAAATACGGGGGCTGAAGCATTTTTTATAAATGGTGGGCCCAAAGGGTGGCCAACACATGTTTTCAGGAACACTTTTGCACAACTGAGTGTTGTTGTTTTCTCTTTTTTTCTAATAGCTGCCTTTTTTCTCTCAGTCTTCCTGAAAGATTGCCCTCCTGCTGCAGAGTAATGGCTGAAGCACGCTGGGAGAAGTAGACCTTTTTTCTGTCTAAACATACATAGGATTTTGCCCTGAAATATAAAGGAGAAAGATGCTTTCTTGACAATGCAAATGTGCAGAATACCACATACATAACTCTTAACAGTACATTCCTACACTATTCAAGTTTTAATTACTGGATTTGTTAATGCTTTAGTAAATGCTTTGTTTTATTCAAATGTCCCACCACTTCCCCTATGTTATATTTTTGTTAAATGAGACCCATAATTATAATGATTCTAATATTTCCTCTGCCATCCTTTTTCTCTCCAGGGCAACCGTTTGACCCTCACCCTCAGATTAATAATGCCGTTTCAAATATTATCTGTTCCATTACTTTTGGGGACCGCTTTGAATACCATGACAGTCATTTCCAGAAGTTATTACACTTGCTTGATGAGACAATGCAGCTTCACGCAAGTATTTGGAGCCAGGTATGGAAACTCTGTTATCTAATGGTCAACCTCATCCAAATCTTTTTTCCACTGACTAAAACATTCTTCTTACACATCTCTGATTGGTTTTCTTCAGACATTCTCTTTTTCCTATTGTGTCAAGTCCCCTATTCAGGCAATCAAGAGTGATAGTAAAGATGTATGGGTTAGAGTGTACATTTTCAATAAAGGACTGAGCACCCAAAAGATAAAAATCATGTGCTTTAGCACAGTTAAGGCTTCCAGGTGGGGAATCGTGAGATCATGTATTCAAGAGGCAGCTGGACAACCATCTGTCAGGGATGCTTTAAGGAGGATTTTTGCATTGAGCAGGAGGCTGGTTGATGGCCTTATAGGCCCCTTCCAACTCTACTATTCTGTGATTCTATGCCAGAAGACAATTTTCTAATATGCTAGCTTTCCACAGAGAAGAATTTGGATTTGGGGCGGGTGGGGGTGGGAGAAGTACCCTATACTGCCACTCTGCTCCCATTGATTCTATTGCACCAGCAGGGCCCACTATGGGCACATCTTAAAGCAAAGTAGGAAATGAGTGGAAATGCTTTTGTCTGAAACAGGACAAATCAGTGGAGCTCACCTCTGCACCTCCCACATTCCAGACCAGCCACATTCTGGAAATAAGCATTTCAGCTCATTTCTGTTTTCTTAAAGAACTATTAGGGACATGCTGCATTAGCAGTGAATACTGTCTAATTTTTACACAGGGTATATTCAAGCACTTCATCCTAGAATATTATGTAGCTATATAACAATGTACATTTTGAGCATGCTTATAAATTTCATAGAATCAAAGAATAGTAGAGCTGGAAGGGGCCTATAAGGCCATTGAGTCCAACTCCCTGCTCAATGCAGGAATCCACCTTAAAGAATCCCTGACAGATGGCTGTCCAGCTGCCTCTTGAATGCCTCTAGTGTAGGAGATCCCACAACCGCCCTAGGTAACTGGTTCCATTGTTGTACTGCCCTAACAGTCGGAATCTGGCTTCCTGTAACTTCCATGCCCTGAATTCTGGGAGGATTGAGAAGAGACCCTCAAGCTGTGCAATTCATATTATAACAAAGGAGTTGTGAATTCACCATGGGGATACCATTTTAAGCAGCATCCCAGTGGTGACTATTATATGTACTCAGTCACTAGTGCATACAATCCTTTCAACTGTGGCAGGATCTACACTACTGCTTTATAACATTATTGACAACTGTTGGAGCCCAGGATACATTACATATATCATTTTCAATCCGCTTTCAAAGTGTTATATCCTGCTTGGTGTAGATCTGCCCTATGTTTTGTGAGGTTTAGTAGATGCTCAATTCCCCCCTCCTAAACACAATATAATTGTAGTGTTTGTTTCCCCCAGCTCTATGATGCCTTTCCAGCCCTCATGAAACGCTTACCAGGACCCCATCAGACCATTATTAAAAACTGGAGACAGTTCAGACCATTTGTGAGAGAAATCATTGAAAAGCACAAGGGAGACCGGAACCCACTGGAACCCAGAGATTTCATTGATGCGTATCTAAATGAAATGGCCAAGGTAATTAACAAAATCAGGGGCAGGGTGGAATTAGTTGCTTTATTTTATTTTATTCGTTTTTTATAGTATTTTTATCCCCACCCCCAGCCAAAAAGGCTCCCAGAGCAGCTTACAACCAATCAGTAAAGAAGACAGTTTTTACACATGCTTGATTTTTAGGAGAAGAAGACAGAGGCACAATGTAAACAAAATGGTTAATTGATTTGTCCAAATAGTCTCCTGTGGTTTACTTCCACATTAGCCCTATTCAGGCATTCTGAAAGTGTGTTGTTTAAACACATGAGGAGGGGAGCATGTTAGTTCTGCCTTCCTCCATCATTGCTTTTGTTATTCTATAGATTTGGAGGGTGACTGTCTGAAGCAGAGAGCTCCTTCTATCCATGGGGGTTCTCTACACACTCTGTATAGTGCGGAGACTGACATGGATTGAAGAGGGGCTCTGTTTCAGACAGTCACTCTCTAAACGCGTTGGGCAATGAGGCCGATGATGGAGTGGGCGAGGGTTGGAGGGTCCCTCTCACTGTGTAAAACACACACTTCAGAATGCCTGGACAGGGCTGGAGTTCCCATTGATTCTGTAGGAATTCAGTCAAATGAGTGAGGGGTCTGTGCACATGAAATAGTGTTTTCCATGGGGTGGGATTTCATCACTTGTCCACTGCCAATATTGCTGGAATCACAGCAGCATGTGAGTTAAATTAACGTGTGCATATCTTGCACGCTAGCTGGTGGTGTCAGGAGTTAACTGAACCCTCCATCTGCTAGTCTGTTGTGATAGTGTACACATGGCTGTTAATTTTGGTGTTTTGCTAGCTTGGAGTTTGTTCCCTTCCCCCATATTAAAAACTCAATGTATTCATTAGTAATGAATACACATTAGTAATACACACACATTCTGGTGTGTTGTAGTTTAGCTGCATGTTCAAATTTATTTCAACATAAATTTCAAAACGTTTCTGTTAGGGCAAGCAGTTGACATGGCAAGAAAAAAGCGTCGCTCTAAAGGCATCTTCCTTTACTTCTTCCAATCTTAATACAATCCCTCTGTGCATTGAAGTCCATTTCAGGGATTATTGGGACCCTTTACCTTTCCTTCATACTTATTCCCAGATTCAGTGATTCTCAAGGCTGTTGGTTTGATTGTACAAGATCCTGCAGAGAGATCTTGACTTGCAATGTGTTCAAGTGACAGCTACAGTTGCGTTTACACTGAAACTTCACGTGCTGCTGAATATTCCTTTTTCTAAGGAGGACGTCGCTTCCAGTTTCCGTGATGAAAGCCTCCTACACTCAACGATGGACCTGTTTTTTGCTGGAACTGAAACAACTTCCACAACGCTGCGCTGGGCTTTGCTGTACATGGTCATTCATCCAGAAATTCAAGGTAGAATAGCATTTTCTTCTTCTTTTCCCTTACTGTTTTTAAATGAATATAATGCCATACTGTAATGTTTCTGTATTAAATGACTTTAGTCCCAATAATTACAGAAAATAGGTAATTTCTGTGAAGCATATAGAAGTCTGTCTTGGGGATTTGGGAGCTAAGATACATTGTTCCATCAGAAAAAATCTAAAAACGTGATGTTTTAAACATTTTTAAAGAATTTTATAAAAATGTAGGTTTACACCTACAACTCCCAGCATGCCTTGGGTGGGAGGCCAGATTTATTGGCCTTTAGTGATCCCTAAAGTCAGTCAACCCAGTTCCACATAAAAGGAATCAAGCCACATAAATGGGCTGCATCCATTTGCAGTGCCTCCTCCCACCTGCCGTGTGTGAATTTAAAATCATAATCTACTTGGCACTTAAAAGCCATTAATGCGGTCACTAGGCAAGCCTGCCTGGGAAAAAGAAATCATAAAGCAGGGTGCTACAACTAAGAAGGCCTGGTCTCCCACCACACCTCAGATATGTTCAAAGATTAACATGTTAGATTCTGATCCTGCCCCCCTGAGGCTTGGCTGCCTGACGTTTGGTCCGAGGGCTCTTTGGAGCTTCCGACATAATACAGTGATTTACTGAGTCTGGGAAGATATATCCAGACTTTTATCCGCTTGGAATATAAGAGGGTCAAGCAAGAGGAATTTTTGTGTGCGGAAGGACAACCTAATCCTGTTTGTTTATCTGTTGGAAGGTGGATGACAGGCTCTGGAACTTAAGCCCACCTACTTCTCTCTCTTTTTTTGTTTCGAGCAGCCCTTCCACAACCTGGTTCCCTCCAAAGGTGTTGGAGTACAACTCCCATAATTGCAAGTCAATATGTTTCATAGTCAGGAATGCTGGGACATGTAATCTCAAACATCTGGAGGGCCGCAAGTGATGATATACAAGATGTTATGCAGAGGTGACTGTAGGGTTGTGGAAAAGTGATGAACAATTTAGGGCCACCTACTTCTCTCTTTTTTTAGAGTATCTCCTCATGTTGAGAGTTGGAACCCAACATATCTGACAGGCACCAGGTTGGGGAATGCTTTTTTAGAGCAAGGGCAGGCGGAATGTAGATCTCCAGATGTTTTGGAGTTCAACTCATAAAAGTCCCTGTCAGCATGGGCAATGATCAGGAATGCTGTGAGTTGATGACCATTTTCCCCACAGTCCTAAATGATTTAACTGTCCTAAATAAGCCACCCACAGAGCCCCTACTGCATTGGTTCTGTGGGTGACCTATTTGAGCCACTTAACCCATTGCAGGTGTTTAAAAAAAAAAGCCCCGCATGACAAGCTAGCTCATCATAGGTAGCTCAGCGCACCTAAACACTATGGCTTCACATGTTGTGTGAACCCAAACATTTTCTATATCCTTAAAAGGAGATCATGGTGTATCTTTTGTGAACACCAGATTTAGATAGGAAGCCAGCTTCTGTTGAGGTTAAACTGAATAATCTGCATGTTTCAATCCAAGAATGATTTGAAAAAGACTATTTGCTCCTTCCTGTTGCACACAAAAACAGAAAGCCATCATCTCTCTCTCTCTCTCTCTCTCTCTCTCTCCACCAGGCATTCTTTCTCACATAAAGACAAACGCACACACAACAAACTACGTACAATTCAAATGTGATCGTAGGATTTATAGTTTTTGCTTTTGTTCTGTATATGGGCTTCTTCTTAAAGCTGGCCACTCCCAGAAATTTGCACGTCGGTTGACATTGGCGTCAGCCAGAAGGTCTCCCGTGGCTCCACCTCCTCTCCATGTTACCCTCACAACAACAACCCTCTGAAGTAGGCTGGGCTGAGACTATGTGACTGATCCAAAGTCACCCAATGGGTTTCCATGGGCGAGTGGGCACTAGAACCCGGATCTCCCGACTCCCAGTCCAACGCCTTAGCCACTACACCATATTGGGTCTCTTCTGATGCAGGCCAAACTATGTGTATGTATATGGCTCTCTTTTTCTTAGAGAAGCCCTGCTTGCTGATAGTTGAGGTTTGTTTTTCTTGTAATGATCGCGAATGTTACTTTGTAGCAAGAGTCCAAACTGAAATAGACTCAGTGATTGGCCAGTCACGACAACCAGCGATGGACGACAGGGATCGCATGCCCTATAGCAACGCAGTTATTCATGAAGTTCAAAGGATAAGCAACATTGTGCCTTTGAATGTGCCACGAATGTCAACAAACGACACAACACTGGCTGGATTTCATTTGCCCAAAGTAAGTGTTCAAGAAACAGATGTAATCTTCATAATGCATCTCCCCTTAAGATGCCAAAACATTAAGACAAGAGTGTAACCATTGAGTCATATCAGACTATTCCGTTGTCACTGGTTGAGAAAAGCTTACTTGAGTGGTCTCCACTGTTTAGGGTCAGTGGGCACATTTGGATTTTTGAAAGAGTTGAGCACTCATGGAGGTTTATGGATCTATTACATGATGTTGACAATGAGGAGGATGTCTCCTGTGCAATATCTGGAAATCCTGATCCTTTATGAACTTGTTTATACTAATGCTTATCCTGGTGTTTAATGTGGAAAAAAGAGGATGACACTGTCTTAATAGAAGTGAAAGGAGCATGCTTAGAGGGGAAGTATTCAATTTAAATGCCCCTCTGCCCTTTTGATGCAGCCCATAACAATCATGTGTAAGAAAAGGAAGTACAAAGCCCTTGGTAAGCAACACAATTTCCCTTCATTGTAAAGACACTTTTTATATTAAAAATATAAAAGGTGACCAGAAGTTACAAGAATTGACCAGAAGTTACAAGAATGACTAAATAATGATCAGAGGATCTCACAGTGAAAAATTCGCCCTTCTTTGTGTGTCTGCAGATAAGAGTTGGAGGCTTATTATTATTATTATTATTATTATTATTATTATTATTATTATTTATTTATATAGCACCATCAATGTACATGGTGCTGTACAGAGTAAAACAGTAAATAGCAAGACCCTGCCGCATAGGCTTACAATCTAATAAAATCATAGTAAAACAATAAGGAGGGGAAGAGAATGCAAACAGGTACAGGGTAGGGTAAGCAGGCACTGGGTAGGGAAAAACTAACAGTAGAAAGTAACAGTAGAAGTCTGCACAACATCAAGTTTTAAAAGCTTTAGGAAAAAGAAAAGTTTTTAGTTGAGCTTTAAAAGCTGTGGTTGAACTTGTAGTTCTCAAATGTTCTGGAAGAGCGTTCCAGGCGTAAGGGGCAGCAGACGAAAATGGACGAAGCCGAGCAAGGGAAGTAGAGGCCCTTGGGCAGGCGAGGAACATGGCATCAGAGGAGCGAAGAGCACGAGCGGGGCAATAGTGTGAGATGAGAGAGGAGAGATAGGAAGGAGCTAGACCGTGAAAAGCTTTGAAGGTTAACAGGAGGAGTTTATATTGGATTCTGAAGTGAATTGGAAGCCAATGAAGAGATTTCAGAAGCGGAGTAACATGGTCAGAGCGGCGAGCCAAGAAGATGATCTTTGCGGCAGAGTGGTGAACAGAAACCAATGGACTGATGTGAGAAGAAGGAAGGCCAGAGAGAAGAAGGTTGCAGTAGTCCAACCGAGAAATAACCAGTGCATGAACAAGCGTCTTGGCAGAAGAGACAGACAAAAATGATCGAATCCTGGCAATATTATACAGGAAAAATCGACAAGATTTAGCTACTGCCTCAATATGAGGAATAAAGGAGAGCGAGGAGTCGAAGATAAAGCCAAGGCTACGAGCTTCCTTGACCGGAGTAAGCGTAACATCATTGACAGTAAGAGAGAATGAGAGATGAGGAGAAGGTTTAGGAGGAAAAACAAGCAATTCAGTCTTTGCCATGTTAAGCTTCAAGCGACGATGAAGCAGCCAAGCTGAGATATCTGAAAGACATGCCGAGATACGATAGTGAACATCAGGAGAAAGTTCCGGAGATGACAGATATAGTTGTGTATCATCGGCGTACAGATGATATTGGAGGCCATGAGATTGAATAAGCTTGCCCAAGGGCAACATGTATAAGGAAAACAACAACGGGCCAAGCACCGAGCCTTGCGGAACCCCTACTGAAAGGGGAAAGGAGGAAGACGAGCTGCCATTAGCCAACACGCTGAAAGAGCGACCTGCTAGATAGGAGGCAAACCAGTTATAGACAGAGCCACAAAATCCAAGGTCATGAAGGGAATCTAAGAGAAGATCATGATCAACCGTGTCAAAGGCTGCAGTTAGATCAAGGAGAATAAGAACGGAATAATGGCCTTTAGACTTGGCAGTAAGGAGATCATTGGTGATCTTAGTAAGGGCTGTTTCGGTGGAATGCAGAGGACGGAATCCAGATTGAAATGGATCCAAAGCAGAGTTACTAGAAAGAAAGTCAAGACAGCGAGAGTAGACCGCACGCTCCAGGATCTTTGAAACAAACGGCAACAAAGAGACAGGCTTACTTCAGTTGTAGATCCTTTGACCAATATACTAAGGAGTTCCATGATATGTTAATCTACTTTCTTTTCTACTTTTTCTTTGGCAGGGAACCATCTTGATCCCCAGCTTGACATCAGTGCTGTTTGACAGTGAAGAATGGGAAACACCCAATGTCTTTAATCCTGGCCATTTCCTGCAGAATGGTCAGTTCAAGAACAGGGAAGCATTCATGCCGTTTTCCACAGGTAAATAAAAACAAAGTGGTACTTCTCAAATTATTGCCTGCAACAGTGAGTACGTGAGGGCCCGAATCCCCATCTCCTGCTCTCACCATGCCCAACATGGCCCTCACTAATTCCTAGAGTTGGTGTTGCTTTTCCCCATTTTCAAACACACTTTTGCTTGGGGAACAGGAGCCCTGTCCTGTCTGGAACAGGAGCACCTCTGTATCCCTCTGCTAGCTGCATTCTGAACTAAGCCACTTCCAAATGTAAAGAGAAAAGGGCAGAGGGGGATTTATATGCTCAACCATATTACAAACTCTAAGTTGGGGAGAGTTCCCTTTGAAGTTATCAGGCCTCCAAGAGCTTATCTGAAATGGAATTCAGCCCTGTGTCATTCAACATTGAAAAAGTCCTCCGCTCACATCGAGCTTCATCCCATGTATCTGTTTCCCTTGAATTATCCCCTACAGCGCTAAGCTGTCAGCGTTGTTGTTGTTGTTGTTGCTACCAGGCGGCTAGATCCTTTGCATACCAGGAAATGGGTTTAAGGGGGGAAATGTTAAAAAATCATTAAAAATCAACGGATAACCCACTCCGATTCAAATTTTGTTTGCTTGAAGTTCTTAATATCTATTACTGTACCAATTTTGATGTCTTTATCTTTAAAGCTTACACAGATGTAAGTATTTGTTTAATTTTTCTTCAAATCTCGCTCCTGCACCCCAGTGGCCGCTTGGATGATACACTCGAAAACTAGTAGCAAAATTGGTTGAGTCTTTTGCCTTTATAGCACAATTAAAGCAGGATGCACAAGAGTACTTCACAATAAAGCAGATTATGAGCTGGAAAACTTTGGAGTCCTTTGCATGCAATTTGCAGTGATTGCACAGTATAACGCTGGTGTGATAAAGCTCATGGACACTTTGTTTCTCTCTAATAGGAAAGCGAGCATGTCTTGGAGAGCAGTTGGCTAGGATGGAACTTTTTCTTTTCTTCACCGCCCTAATTCAGAAGTTCACTTTCCAGGCTCCGAAGGATGTGACATTAAATCTGGACTTCAGGATGGGAATTACACTATCCCCACTGCCATACCGGATATGTGCATTCTCTCGCTAAGGGAAACCACACTACTCTGAAAAGAAGTGCAGCTTCATATCTGTATGCGTTAACCATTCCAAAGTATAGAAGAGCACTTACCCACTCTCACTTTAATGTCTTGCCATCAGCATTACTAGAAGGATGATTTAATAAAATCCCGGTTAATGAACGGATATGTCCCTGTGGCACTGGAACAATAGAATCTGTCGAACATGTCGTTTTGCATGTAACATGTATGAGGAATGCAGAAGGAAGCTAATCTTTTCATTATTAAAAGCCTTTTCTGGATGTAACCCATCAACTTCGGTATTAATTTGTTTAAGGGATGTGTCCTCCCATATCTCTAAGTTTCTTGTGACCTCAATGCAAATTAGAAAAATAATGTTGCAATCCTCCTGAGAGAAGGAGCTTCGCAGAGCTGTATTTTGTATTTATGTCACTTTTTAATCTATCTTTTGTCTGTTTTATATTGATTTTGCTGGTCTGCGACCATAAAAAATAATTGATTGATTGATTGATTGATTGAAGTGGGGTTGGCTGATGATACCTCCTCCATTTCTGTTCTTGTGGCCCAGTTTCGAAACAATATCCACCATTGTTCTGTTATTATGCCTTGTCCAATTTTAGTGCCTGGATTTTGGGCGTTCCCAAATGAGGCTTTATTATGCAGCCACTATGGTTTCATTGCATGGGACTGGTGGATGGGGGAAAGGTTCAAACAACACCATGAGCCATTTGTAAGCAGCCCATGTGGAAGAATCAGCCCATGTGGAAGAATCCTGCATTATTCAATAAACAGAAAGCAAGAAGCCATGTTGGATTCTGCAGAACTGCCTTGGTTAGGTATTCAAGAGTCATTAGTTGTCTCCTCATTTGGTTAAAGATACTCTATTTGAAGTGCTGCACCTGCTTTAGAGTTCCTTGGTAGATCACATCTGTTCTATCCTAATTCTGGAAGACAGGATGCTAATGGCCATGGTGGCTGGCAATAATAGGAATATGAAGTTTGCAAAGAGTGCCTCATTCCCCTATTTGGGGACTGCTTGAATCATTGTTGCACTAGAATTAAGAAATCCTTGTTAATCTGCTTGGTTCTATGCTATGTGCAGTGCTACATTTATCATCCCAACACTTTCTCCTCACAATGACCCTGTGAAGTAAGTTAGGGTGAGAGTCTATGACTGGTCCAAAGCCATCCAATGAGCTTCTCCTCCTCCTGCTCACCTTCAAAAAATTAGAAACCAAATGCTTAGTCCCATGGCACATTCCACCCTTATTCTCACAATATTAGATCCTCAAAACCATCCTGTGAGTTAGGTTAGAGTGGGAGTCTGACTGGGTGTGTGTGACATGACAACCCTACATGGCTAACTAGTCACGGTGGGTGGTCATGTCATCCAACCCCAGACCATTTTGGGTTAATTTTGGACATCAAGCCTGACAACTCATGGAATTGTTCGAGCCATGATGGGTGGTGTGTTATCTGAATCCAGCAGAGCCATTTCATTATGGGCCACGGCTACCAGGTACAGAGGATCTCAGTAAGAGCAGCAAAACCCCCTGCTAATCTTTGCAATCATGCCAGCACGTACCACCTCAAGCCTCACGCACAAGGGACTGCCCTTGCAATGATACTCAAATGTCACTTTGGAGGGGCTGGCATTTGTTCACCAAGCCTGTGTTTTTTTCAGCCCTAGAAATGTGAACAAATGTGATCACGGTTTATTTTATTTTAGTTGTCTGTCTTCTGCAATTGCTCAGGTGCCCCGTTTTGGCTGTCCAATAAGTGTTGCCTTGCCTTCTCAATGTCCGTATATATTTCAGCTGTCAAAGAAAGTGCACTTCTGAAAAACTGTCAAAAAACTAAAAACCGTCACATTTGTGCAACTTTCCAGGGCTGAAAAATAATGTTAAAAGATTTATGACCTCATTTATGATATATATATATATATATATATATATATATATATATATATAGTGTGTGTGTGCGTGTGCGCACACACCCACACCCACACACCCACACACACACATATATATATATATATATATATATATATATATATATATATATTCTGGATATATATATTTATTTTCTGGATATATATATATATATATATATATATATATATATATATATATATATATTCAGAAAATAAAAATGGTTATTTTTGGGTGGCAGGATAGGCAGACAAGACAGGTTCTGCTGTGAAGGACACTGGGGAGGCTGTCAAAACACTCGGAAAACCCTGGGGTGTGTGGCAACGTGGTGGGAATTATATGAAGCTGTGGTGAGAGAAAGAGTCATGCACTTACCCCAAGTTTTTTCTCCAGAGAGAGGTGAGGACATGCATGATGGCATCAAGACAACCCTTCGTTTGGGTCTGGAGTTGCAGCGGAGGCGTGGCTGGCCTGGTGGAAGGTGACCTGCGATTTGTTGCCTTCCACCAAAAAGAGGGCAGGGGTGGCTCAGAAACCCCACAGGTTTACCCCACGCCTGGAGGAAGCACAGGGTTTGAAAGGGGAGAGGTGGCAACCCAGCACTGTGAAAACACCCCCTGGGATGCTGCCCAGAGGACCGAGGAGGAAGGAGGTGAGCTCCAGCATCTGTCGGGGATACCATGGGTTTTCTGTGAGCAACCCATAACTGCACAGAAGAAGAAAAATCATTTAAAATGGCAGAATGCTCTATATATTTATCGGCTGTAACCTTACTGTCACTGCTGTGACAGTAACCATTCTTTGAAGAAAGAATAAAACCATGTTTACAAATTAGTGCTAATCCTTTTTTTAACCATTTCTGTACTGTCCATTTTCTTTGCACAGAAATAAAGTCTAATAGAAAATATTAGACGTGTCTACAGCTTATAGGGTAACATTAGCATTGCTTTCAGTTGGGATCCCAAACAAACAATTACTAGAGAAAAGCTGGACACTTTTTTTTCATATTGTGGGGGCTTGGTGTCACCTGTGCCACCTTCAGGCTACTTGATGAGACTATCCACACCAGTAGAACTCAGGAACCTACTTCAATCCCCCCTGTGCTGATGACGCATGTGAGGGTTTAGGTTTACTGCTGCTGCTACAGTCTCGCCTTTACTCTTTTAGGCTCCACAGCCCAGCAACCCTGCCCTCAGTTTCCCATTCCACTGCCACCATTAACTGTTCCCTCCTCAGTCACTATTCCACAGACCACACCCGTTGTTTGAATTAATTGGAATTTATTAACATAAGTAATTGTGTGTTCATAAGCTTCATGGTTTCCTCAGTTGCAATGCATATGGTTACAAGGCTTCTAAGCGTATTGGTTTCTGTGAGAACTTTCTGAAAAGGTTCCACTGTAGAATTCTACCACCTATATAATCTCAATATCTCAGACCAATCCTTCCTATCCAGTATCTGCCTCTCACTGTGTTCATATAATTCTACCACCCTCTTTCATAGATCATACATTTCTACTCTCATATGACCATACACCTTAATGTCTTCCTGTCAGCTCAAAACTATATCCTTAAATAAAAAACCTATGGTTTACAAAACAATGTTAAGTTTCAAGCAAGCACCAAAAAGCAGGGAAATTGGGAGTTAAGGCTCACAAGCCTTATCGCCACATCCTCCCGAAGGAGGCAGAAAGTGCCAGTGAAATTCTCATTCTCCCAAAGCAGATAAACCATGAGGACAGGATGGAGAATATGATATGCAGAGGTTACTGTGGGAGTGTGGAAAACTGATGACAATCAACTTAGGTCCACCTTCTTCTTCTTTTTGTTTAGAGCATCCCTTCCCCAACCTGGTGCCCTCCAAAGGTGTTGGACTACAACTCCCTTCATTGCAAGTCAGTATGTCCCATGGTCAGGAATGCTGGGATGTGTAATCTCAAACATCTGGAGGGCAGAAGGTTATCATATGCAGAGGAGATATGCAAAGCTAGTGTTATGTGTTGCACTGACTTGGGAGGAGCAGGCCACCATCGCTCCATTTCTCGTTCTGAGCCCTCCTCAGAGATCAGACGGGTGGACTCTCTAGAGAGAAGGTCTTCTTGATCTCTCACTTTAGGAGGGGGAACAGAAGAACAGATCAAGTGGCTGGGCTCCCCAGAGAGGCTGCCAGCCCAGGTTCCCGTTCAGGGGAATTTCCCAGGGTGAGAGATCAGGTGGGCGAGTGGCCTCCTTGGAGAGCCTCCCTGGCCTCAATATGCAGGCAGCCCAGGGCCAGTCACAATGTCTTGCTTTCAGAAAGGACTCCTCAGAGTTGTAGCTCTCTGGGCCAGCCGCCTCTCTGATTCCTTATTTGGACAAAGGGGAGGGATGAGGGCAGCAGCAGCAAGAGGTGCAACATGAGTCCTCCCACAACAGCTGATGGCAGAGCAAGGCAGCCAGCTCAGGCCCTGGATACTAGCGGGTGGAAAGTGGCAGTGAGGTGTTGGAGGACAGAACAGACTGCCGTGTGGCTTGAGCTGCACCCGTTCCTCTAGCCTGCTGTCCTGAGGTGCTGTGGAGGATGCTGACCCATTGCCAGGGCCTGTGCCTCTTCCTTTTCTGGGCAATCTTCTGGATATTGATGTCAGGAAGCCTCACCTGTCGCAACAAAAAGTAAGGATGGAGACCACATTGAGCACCTTAGGAGCCTGGAAAAGGAGTCCAGTTTGAGCACCTAAGAGTCCTATGAGGAAAGGATGGAGGAACTTGGTATGTTTCACCTGAAGAAGAGTAAACCAAGGGAGAACAGGATAGTGCTCTTCAAATACAATAGGGCTGTAGCATAGAAGATCTGGGCCGGATCTACACTATTGCTTTAAAGCGCTTTATAACAGTTTTATAGCGCTTTAAAGCAGTTAAAGAGCTTTATAACTGTTATAAAGTGCTTTAAAGCAGTAGTGTAGGTCTGGCCCTGTTCTCTGTTGTTACAGAGGACAGAACTTAATGGGCTTAAGGTACAGGAGTTTAGGCTTTGGCTGAATACTAGTAGAAAGTTCTTGATGGTAAGAGTACTTTGACAATGGAACTAATTGCCATGGGGTGGAGGTAAAATCTCAGTCATTGGAGGTTTTCAAGAAAAGGCTGCACAGCTCTCTGGTGGGAATGCTCTAACACTGTAATCCTTGCACCAAGCTGGGGACTGATCTAGATGACCCCTTTTCAAGTCCCTGATTCTATGAAGTCCTGACTTTAACAAGGAGCTCTGTGATGAAATGATATTTAATTTGTTAAATATGACTGCTTAGTTGCGGGCTTGATTTACTTTAACAAATCCTTTCTTTTACAAACAATGGTAAATTGGTGGGAGGGGGAGTTAGAGTGTTGAGCTGTTTGAATTGCCTTCTGATTGGCTGTTTCATTTTAAGTTGAGAGTGAAAGCGGGTATAACTAGGACTGGGTTTTCTTTGTGAGGCAGATAAGGACTGGCTGTCTGACAGGTATAATTAGGGAATGGGGGGCGTAGAGATTTGGGGTATGGTAAATTTTCCCTGGGAGGTGGAGGGAGGTGCATTTATTTTAACAACATGAAATGTAATTGAATTAAAATAACATTTTCCTTATAAATAAAGCTTTAAATTTTGTTTTGTTGTTTTAAAACACGTCTTGCTCGTTCTTATTTTGTTGATAAAAATGGATAAATGAAACCACAGAGGAAGTAAGAAAAAGGTTAATGATATATGCACTCTTACACAAAGAAGTTTTAAAGTTTCCTCATAAAAAGGAAGTGGGTGATGGCAGCGTAACAGAAATTGTTGATGGTGTCACAGGGGATGGTGACGCCACAAGCTCCTTTCCTCCACAGAGTTCTTCATAGGCTACTTTAACTCTCCAAGGAGTACATCCAACCCACTTTGAAGAAGCTTGACCTGCAGAGTACTAAAGCTTCAGTAACTATACAGGCAAAGGCTTCTAGTATGATGTATGGACAAATACCATCATAATTACATGCCACTTTCCTCCAGGAATAACCATTCTGGTTGCAAGCCAACAGAAACAATCCCCAAAAACAATTTGATTCATTATTAATTTTTGTAGCCTTTAAAATCATTACAAAATAAGTGTTATTAATCTATGAAACATATTATCAGTTGGTAAAGTTTTAGCAATTGTTAAAGAATGCACACAATTGCTCAAGTACAAGCAAAAGCAATCAGAGTTCTTGCAGCCTGCCCAAGTGGATCTCTCTCATGCTCCACAGGATCGAAGAGCAACAGAGATCAGTGTGGTGGTGATGGGGAATGAATCATAGAATCATAGAATAGCAGAGTTGGAAGGGGCCTACAAGGCCATCGAGTCCAACCCCCTGCTCAATGCAGGAATCCACCCTAAAGCATCCCTGACAGATGGTTGTCCAGCTGCCTCTTGAATGCCTCTAGTGTGGGAGAGCCCACAACCTCCCTAGGTAGCTGATTCCATTGTCGCACTGGAATTCCATTGTCGCATGAGTTAATGTTCAATCTCTTCCTATGTGTTCCTGATGTCCTTGCTGCTATTTGTCTCCAGGATCTAGGGTCTAGAGGTATACCACTTCTGAACATAGAGAATCCATTCAACTGCTGGTTCTGTCAACTACTATACATAGAATGTAGCTGAGTGGTGAAACACTTTTGGCTTTCATTCAGGCAGCATTTTATTTTAGATTATTCATGTGAATTAAAAAAAGACGAGCTTCTCCTCTCCCTTTCCCCTTCTTTTTAAAAATAACAAAAGAAAAAGCTCTGGAGTTCCTAGTTGGGTGTTATACATCATGCCTATTAGTGGGTGTGGTGAATTGGCCTCGAACATGTGAACTTTGTCCACTTTTCTTGCAGCAGCAGTAAAAAAAATACGTCAGCAGAGAGCGTGGGCGTAGTTTCTTTTGCTGGGTTTGGTTTGGTTTCTCTCTACAGACAGCAGTTTGTTCAGACCCACCAAGACTAGTAGAGTGTGAAGATGCTGTTCCACTTACCTGCTGTCCTCCAAGGGGGTTTGTCTCTACAGGTGGTTCTGGTGTTCCTGGCTACCTTTCTACTCATTGCTGATTACATAAAACGGAGGCGCCCAAGGGATTTTCCTCCAGGGCCTGTGCCTCTTCCTTTTCTGGGCAATCTTCTGTATTTTGATACCAAGAAACCTCATCTTGCTTTACAAAAGGTAAGGATAAGAACAGGGGATTAGAGTTTGGTTGAAATTAATAGAAAGGTTTTGATGGTACGACTAGTTTGGCAATGGAACTAATTGCCTAGGGATGAGATTTTAAGGAAAATGCTAGACAGCTATCTTGTGGGAATGCTCTAAAGCATAATTCCTGCACCAAGCTGGGGGTTGATCTAGATGGCCCACAAGACCCCCTTCAAATCCGTGATTCTATGAAATCCTGACTTTACAAAAGGAGCTCCTTCCCTCCACAGAGTTCCTCATAGGCTAGAAGAGTGGCTACTTTGGGTCTCCAAGGTGTAGATCCATTCACTTTGAAATAGCTTGAACTGCATAATCCAAAACCCTACACATACAAAGGTTTTTAGTATGATATATTGACGATAACCATCATATTTACATGACATGAGTTGTTCTTGTTACTAGGGCTGTGCTCTGCTCCGTTTCGGGTCATAGAAGTGGGAGCAGCGTGACCCAATTGGGTCGGGGGCAGTGGAGCACATGGAGTGGTTCGCTCATTTGCAGAGCGCTCCACATCTTTTTGGAGCTCCATCCGCCATTTTGGACTTTTTTTCATAGGATTGCATTGGGTGAAAAATCACCTACAACTTCTTTGTTTTTAAAGTTAGATCCCTGAAACTTACTGTGCTTAGAGATTGATCATTGGGGGGCATTTGTGTTGATTTTCAGGATTTTTTATCTTGCGGTTTGCTTGGAATTAATTTTTATTGAATGCTTAAAAGTGGGAGGGGGGAACCTTTTTTCCCCAGAGTTGACAGACAGGTTCATTTCCCAATTGTAATAAGCGATCAGCCCATGTGAAGCATCCTCCAATCCCAATGTTGGAAGGGGGAATAAGCAAAAAGGGATTCTTTGTAACTTTTCTTTCTTTGTCTTTGGCTTGGAGTTTTTCAGTGTGTAGTGGATTGGTGAAGCCGTAACCCGAGCAAACTCACACACACAACCTTAAATAATATACAAAGTAAAATAACAGATAGGCAACACAGCACTGCAATGTACCCACAATAACCTTGGTGAACAACTGATTAGAAGTGGTCCAAGTGAATGATGTGCTGTACCGTATGTGGACATGCCCAGGGCCCACTGCCCTTGGGGGTAATCAGAACCCCCCCAAAGGGGAACCAGTGGAAACCAATGAGTTGTAGAAGTTGATGAGTAATGTGGCTTCTCAAAGGCAGGTACTGTACCTAGACAGGACCAGCCAAACAACTGAGAGGTGGTGGCACAGTTCACTGGGCACGTCCACTTTCCCATACTGATAAAAGTCAGTCAGCCTTTTTTGTTCTATAGTAATAATAATAATAGTTGTTGTTGTTGTTGTTGTTGTTGTTGTTTAATAATGGCTGTGTAGTCAATCAACTCTGAAGCAAGGAGCACAAAGCTTTACTGTTGTCCCGCTAGCCTCCTATTATTTATGGGATACAAAGGCATCTCTCTGTGCTGTTCCCACCTCACAGGGCCGGCTTTTGTTTCTGCCTTTGAATGGCCTGGAAACAATCCTTGGCTCACTGACTTGTGCCTGCAGACAGTGGCGGCACTAGAGAAAAAAAATCGGGGGGGGGGCACAGCAGGGGCAAAGTACATTTCTAGGTGGGCAGCTGCGCCCCACATATTAAGGTCTCCAAAGAAAAATAATGGTATATCTCACACTATAACTGCCATCCTAAACATATATTCGGAAATAAAACATTTATTGATTTAGTTGTGTGTTTTTTAAATAGCATGTATTAGCTAAATTCAAATTGCATTAAGCGAAAAGGCTTTTAAACAAGGTAGTCAAATATATAAGCATTTCCTTGACATACAGATTAAACAGAAAGAACGCTTTCTTTAGAAAACAGTTACTTTTCAACCAGTGCAGGTGGAAACAGAAAGGTAGACTCTTAGTGTAAGAAAAGTAAGAGCAAACTGTGGGCCCTGTACACCTAGGCAAACCCAGTATATGTTGTTGTGTGGTTATATAATGCCTATTTTCTTTGATATGTTCTTTATGAAGATCACTTAATTGCACTAAAACTGAGCCTCCTTTGGATTTCTGTGGTTTTTGGGTAACTCTCCCGTGCCACCTTACAGGCTTAGAACCATAGAATAGTAGAGTTGGAAGGGGCCTATTAGGCCATTGAGTCCAACCCCCTGCTCAATGCAGGAATCCGCCCTAAAGCATACCTGACAGATGGTTGTCCAGCTGCCTATTGAATGCCTCTAGTGTGGGAGAGCCCACAACCTCCATAGGTAACTGATTCCATTGTTGTACTGCTCTAACAGTCAGGAAGTTTTTCCTGATGTCCAGCTGGAATCTGGCTTCCTGTAACTTCAGCCCATTATTCCGTGTCCTGCACTCTGGGAGGATCGAGAAGAGATCCTGGCCCTCCTCTGTGTGACAACCTTTTAAGTATTTGAAGAGTGCTATCATGTCTCCCCTCCATCTTCTCTTCTCCAGGCTAAACATGCCCAGTTCTTTCAGTCTCTCTTCACAGGGCTTTTTTTCCAGACCCCTGATCATCCTGGTTGCCCGCCTCTGAACACACTCCAGTTTGTCTGCATCCTTCTTGAATTGTGGAGCCCAGAACTGGACACAATACTCTAGATGAGGCCTGACCAGGGCCGAATAGAGAGGAACCAGTACCTCATGTGATTTGGAAGCTATAGTTCTATTAATGCAGCCCAAAATAGCATTGGCCTTTTTTGCAGCCATGTCACGCTGTTGGCTCATATTCAGCTTGTGATCTACAACAATTCCAAGGTCCTTCTCGTTTTTAGTATTGCTGAGCCAAGTATCCCCCATCTTGTAACTGCATTTGGTTTCTATTTCCTAGGTGTAGAACTTGGCATTTATCCCTATTAAATTTCAGTCTGTTGTTTTCACTTTGAAGTTTGTTTCTGTCTTCCAGGGTATTAGCTATCCCACCCAATTTTGTGTCATCTGCAAATTGATAAGCATTCCCTGTACCTCCTCATCCAAATCATTAATAAAAATGTTGAAGAGCACTGGGCCCAGGACTGAGCCCTGTGGTACCCCACTCGTTACCTCCCCCCAGTTTGAGAAGGTTCTGTTAATAAGCACTCTTTGAGTCCGATTCTGTAGCCAACTGTGAATCCACCTAATAGTTGTTCCATCTAGCCCACTTTTAGCTAGTTTGTTAATCAGAATATCATGGGGCTTTGTCGACTGCACTTCTGTTATGCAGCTTCAATCCAATAGCTTTTTTCCAGTTGTTGTACCCTTTGTGAGTAAATGAATTTTCAGCAATACAGGGATCTTTTCCAGAGAAATGGTGACAAACAAAGCAAAACACAGCATTTTGTATTACACTGTATTCTAACCAAGAATAGCATTTGTACCATGCTGGGTTGAAATGTCTCCATGACGATTGGCCATATTTTATTGATGGATAACTTTTTAGCACTGTCTGAATTGGACTTTCTTCTTGAGACTGTGCAATGTCACTTTATTTATTTATTTATTTATTTATTACATTTTTTACCGCCCAATAGCAGAAGCTCTCTGGGCAGTTCACAAAAATTAAAACCACAAAAAACATCCAACAGGTTAAAAACACAATTACAAAATACAGTATAAAAAGCGCAACCAGGATAAAACCACACAGCAAAGTTGATTATAAGATTAAAATACAGAGTTAAAACAGTAAAATTTAAATTTAAGTTAAAATTAAGTGTTAAAATACTGAGTGAATAAAAAGGTCTTCAGCTGGCGACGAAAGCAGTACAGTGTAGGCGCCAGGCAGACCTCTCTGGGGAGCTCGTGCCACAGCGGAGAAAGCGCCACTTGGAACAGGTAACTTTTTAAAAAAAAAACGATGGGAGGCATTAACTCAACCCCTAAACAAGCATCTGGCAACTCTGAAACACTTTCGTCTTCAGAATTATCTATTTCAGAAATATCAGACTCACTACTACTGCTAGATAATTCCTCCTCCTAGTCAAGTTCTGGTTCAGTTAAGTCTTCCCAAGGAACTCTGTGTTTCTGTGACATTAGACTTTTTCCTAAGTTTTGCTTGGCTTGTGAAGTAGTAGTCTAAAGATCTAAAAGACAATGTTTTTGAAGATGTTGCTCCTGATGAAGCTGAGTTTTTTTTATTACAATCCATTGCCTTTATAACATGTAATTAAAGAAATGAGGCATTGAATACGGTGAGATAAATTGATGAGTAAATGTTGTGAGCAAATTCTCACAATTTACTCTTGCACTGTGAGTGAATTCTCACCACCTCCACCCCATTCCTGTCTTAATGCTCTGAGAAGAAAAAAGGAAGATGTGGAGAAGGTACAGATTAATTCTTTCCTCCCCCTCTCATTTTTCCTGGCCAACTATAATGAGACAAAAAGGAAGAGCTCCATGGAATAACCAGTATTCTTCTAGCTGTCTGGTTGCTGGTGCTAGAGTATAGTTTGGAGAACTGCCAAAAATAAGTTTAGGCATCAGGGGTTTTAAGTGTGATGCAGTTATGAGGGCCCCCATCCCAAACCTCAATTACCTAACCCTAATTGATGGGGCAGAAAGTGGGTTCATTGGAGACAGAGCCAAGGGGGTCACCACCCTCCTAGAAACCTCTCTAGAATAACACAGAGAAAGCAGTTTGTGGCAGAGCCCACTTAAGTTCCGTGTGTTCATTTTGGAAGCGTTTAACCTGAGAGGAAGATTCTTATTTAGGTTTATCTTTAAATATTCCCCCCAAATCAGGGCATTATCTGATTTCCTTCAAAATTGAGATGAATAAGGATCTATGTGGAAGCTCTCATGGTGCCCAGTTGCATGTGTGTATCTGGAAAAATACATGCATTTCTGTAAATAGAGGGAAACATTTAAATATTCCCCAAAACTCAGGGGATTGGATTTCCATCAAAATGGGCATGAATAAGGATCTATTTAGAAGCTATCATGGTGCCCATTTTGATGTTTCTAACTTGAAAACTAACAAAGTTATAGGCATATGACATTTTCAATGCAAGTCAATTGCGGGGGGTGGGGTAAGCGGAGCTCCAGATCCAGATTTGCCGTGGAGCAGAGCGGAACAGAGGCGGATCATCCCAAAGTGGAGCGGATCCAATCCAAAAGTTGTGGATCAGGATCCGGAGCGGATCGGGGAGTCCATGCACAGCCCTACTTGTTACTTTAATTCATATGCCTCTTTTCCCCAGGAATATGCTCAAAGAGGGTCAGATCCACAACTTCAGAATACACCAATGCAATAAACATTCTAGTAAAAATTATTGTGAACATAAGAGTTGATCCAGAAGAGAATTCAGGTGTGAGGGGTGGACACAGAAATCTTGTACTGCCAATAGTATGTTCCTTTCACTGGCAGAAGGATAATTCTGGATCCAAGCCAATAGAATCAGTCAAAACAAACAATTCATTTCCATAATAATGTTGTAGCCTTTTATCTCATTCCAAAATAAGTGGTCTTCATTTGTAAAACGTATTATCAATTGGTAACCTTTTATCAGTTGTTAAAGTACATATATAATATAACTGGCAAGCAGATCTTCAAAAGTGCCAAGTGCAAGCAATAGCAAACAGATTTCTTGCAGCCTACGCCGGTGGAACTCTTTCATACTCCAGAGCATCCAAGAACAATGGAGACCAGGGTCAGGGACTTCTGCAGTGAGTTAATGCTTAATCTCTTCCTGTGTGCTCTTCATGTCCTTGCTGCCATTTGTCTCCAGAGGTACTACTTCTGAACATAGAGAATCCATTTTTACTCATTTGATATGCATATTCCACAAATTTGTCTGCTGTTCTCTAAAAGCCATCTAAACCTGTGGCAGTGAATTCCATGAGTAAATTCTTTTCAATGTAAATAAATAATTCCTTTCATCTGTTTTGAAAGCTCCCTTGGAAGTTGCGATTGTAGAATTCATAGGCTTTGTTCATATAGGTTTTCTTGAGACCATATTATTTAATGGCAATGAAAGTTACCCTTTCTGCATACAGGCATTCTATGAGCAACAAATAGATATTAATCTGAAATGTATCCAGTTTTTTACATTCTTCCTTATCTTCCATCCAGCTTAGAGAAAAATATGGCAATATCTTCAGCATACAGTTTGGAAAGAAGCAATTTGTGGTTGTGAATGGGCTGCATCTAGTGAAGGAAGCCCTTGTCCATCAAGGGGAAAATTTTTTAGATCGTCCAAAAGTTCCTCTCATGCATGAAGAATTTGGGTCATTTGGTGAGTTTCTTTTAATAAGGTCCAATTCCTTGGATTTCTTTTTCCAGGTAGCATGAATTGTGTAAACCTTTGGATTACCTTCCCCAACCTGGTGCACTTCAAATGTGTTAGACTAGAACTCCCACCATCCCCAGCTGGTATGGGCTGCCAGTTGGGTATGATATGAGCTGTAGTTCAGCTTATAATTCTTGGACTGTAGAGATAGTGAAAGATTGCACAATAGCAATTATTATCCTTTGCCTAAACATTTGATTTCTTATGCAATAAGTCCTGGAAATCCAAAAATATTGGTTGCTTTCACACTTGCCTTTTTTATATATAGAATTGCCAATATTTTGTAAATGGATCTCCCCTACTGCAATGGGATGATTTCCCTTCCTCCTGTCCTCTTCATATTTATTTATTTATTTATTACATTTCTATACCGCCCAATAGCCAAAGCTCTCTGGGCGGTTCACAAAAATTAAAATCATAGTAAGACAACCAACAGGTTAAAAGCACAAATACAAAATACAATATAGAAAGCACAACCAGAATAAAAACCACACAGCAAAATTGATATAAAATTAAAATACACAGTTAAAACAGTAAAATTAAAATTAAAATTAAGTGTTAAAATACTGGGAGAATAAAAAGGTCTTCAGCTGGTGACGAAAGGAGTACAGTGTAGGCGCCTGGCGGACCTCTCTGGGGAGCTCATTCCATAACCGGGGTGCCACAGCGGAGAAAGCCCTCCTCCTAGTAGCCACCTGCCTTACTTCCTTTGGCAGGGGCTCACGGAGAAGGGCCCCTGTAGATGACTTTCAGGTCCGGGCAGGTACATATGGGAGAAGGTGTTCCTTCAAATCATCCTCTCCTCCTCCAACCACCATCCCTCCCCAAACTGTGCTCAGGAAGGTTCCCCATCCCCAAATAGCAGATTGTTATAGCAGGAAAGCAGAAAGGGAATTGTCCCTCTCCTGGTTCCACTGATGGAAGCAGCTCCATCATTAGGGATGAGCACGTCCATCCATTTCAGTTTCTCATTAACCCAATCCCAAATATATTCCAAAATTTGAGATTTTTTTTCAGTTTTAACTTCAGTTAGTCCCATTTCTGGGGATTTTTTTAAAAAATGTTTGCATATTTCTCCTAAGACATTGCTTTTATTTACTATTTTGGCCAATATACACACATTTGTAAGCTGATACACATTTTCGCCAATTCACATTGGTTTTGGCCATACACAGGTTTGTAAGCATTTTCTTCCTACAATAAACTTTGGAAGATCACTTTCAGTAATATATACATTTTTGAGTACATTTTAAAAATTTCCCTAATATGCACATTTGTTCTTTGGAGAACTCCACTGCAAAATTCAAAGAAATGCAAATTTTGGATAACTGACTTTTGCTTTGCATATTGGTTCAATAGTGTAAAATGAGGTAAGTTGTTTGTATTAAAATATGAGCCAAACGAATCTCTCCACTATCCCTAACATCAGTGGGGAAAACTGAACTACATCCTTTGTTCCTTAGTGGGAGAAGCATGATGGAACATGTGCTTTGCATGCATAAAGTCACGGCACCATCCTGTCACTACCACGGCTGCTAATGCAGTCCCTCATACACCCAGCCACCCATATTTTTTGTACTTGGCAATTGTAGTGTATCTTTCTCCTCCTTCTCTGGACAGCCCATCAGTAACCATCTAGCCAAGCCTGCAGGGCCTATGTACAATATGAAAAGTATGTTTTGAACATACATTTTAGTAGCAGTAATCTGAACCATACAGATGGTCCCTTTGCAGCAGAGGGGGGCGCTCAGCCAATGAGGGCACAGACACGACGTAAAGATTGCCCATCTTTGATTGTGTGTGGGGTGTCACAGTGGCTACAGACTTGGCCATGGCACTACTTTTCGTGGGCAGAGTTGGGTGGGCAAAAAGGAAGATGAGGAGGATGGCAGTACCTGGGGTAGGGATGGGTCCTTCTGTGTTTCTGGTGCCTTGGGAGCTGCACACCCACACTGTCCTATGATGCCTGATCTGTGTAGAAGCAATTCATGGGGAATCTCAATTTTAATCCCATTGCCAGCTAATTGCAAGTAGCAGCGCTAAGCAGCTTTACAGTGGCCCTGTTCAGACAACAAACTAAACCATGCTGCTTAACCACAAAAAGGTTAACGGAATGCTTAACCATGATTAACGGTGTCATCTGACAAACGTTTCACCTAATCATTTGCCCCGTTAACCACATTACTTAACCGCAAAAGGGTTAAAAGCGTTGTCTGTAAGCATTCCGCATGTGGTTAGCATTAACCACAGCTGAACATGGTTAAGCTAAGCACAAAGCCCAGAGTGTCATCTGAACCAGGCCACAGAAGTTCTATACATATCTGTCTACTCAGAAGTATTGATTTCAATGGCATTTACTTCCAGGTAAATGTATATAGGATTGCAGCTTTATAGTTTTAGAAACAGTTTTTAAAAGATATGAATCATATGACCTTTTACCTATTCCCAGTTTCCAAAATGAATGAAATTAATTTAGTATAAAATTAATTTTGCATTAAAAACCAATCCCAAGCAGCAAAACACAGAAAAAGCAGCAACAGTAGCAGCAAAATCAGAATAGTAAGAGCAGAACGAAGGGCAACCAGATAAAATCCACTAACAAACTGTAATCTTCACAAAAGTCCTTACAGACATGTGTCAAATTAGCCATCTTTCCAATGTAATGACAACTCTTCCCATCTAGGATTGGTCTCCTCCAACGGACTTAGCTGGAAACAACAAAGACGATTTGCCTTATCAACGCTCAGAAACTTTGGTTTGGGCAAAAGAAGTTTAGAAGAACGAATACAGGAGGAGAGCAGATACTTAACGGATGCAATTGAAGAGGAGAAAGGTGAGAACTCATGTGGTGATGATGTTTCAGCAGCTAGTTTGATGCAGAAGCTCAAAAATATTTTAACTTGGTTAGTGCTCTAGTTCTGACTGAGCTGGGACTACCCCACGAGTTGGTAAATGTCAGTTGAAAGCTTCACACAGATGCATATCCCTTCTGATGCATGGAACTTTGGCTGACCTGGAAAGTCATGTGGGAGTGTCGACTGGTGTGGAACTCCTTTTGTACCCTGAAGGCTATAGTTGCATCCAAAAGATTATGATGTTCCCTCCTCCACCAACACCCTCTCAACATTCTGAGCATTGTGTTATAAATTTCCATAGGCTTTTATTAGCAAATAAAAAATATTTTAAAGAATTTTTTAAAAAAACAAATTTCATTCTACCAACAACAGTGGAAGGGGAATAAGACAACAGCAATCTCAAAAATATGGAGGCTGTCATGATTTTATAAATGGTGGGCCCAAAGGGTTGCCAACACATTTTTTCAAGAACACTTTTGCACAACTGAGTGTTGTTTTCTCTTTTTTCTGTTAACTGTTCTTTTTCTCTCAGTCTTCCTGAAAGATTGCCCTCCTGCTGCAGAGTAATGGCTGAAGCATGCTGGGAAAAGTAGACATTTTTTCTGTCTAAACATACATAGGATTGTGCCCTGAAATATAAAGGAGAAAGATGCTTTCTTGACAAAACAAATGTGCAGAATTCCACATGCATAACTATTAACAGTACAGTCCTATGCTACTCAAGTTTTAATTACTGGATTTGTTAATGCTTTAGTTAATGCTTTGTTTTATTCAAATGTCCCACCACTTCCCCTATGTTATATTTTTGTTAAATGAGACCCATAATAATAATGATTCTAATATTTCTTCTGCCATCTTTTTCTCTCCAGGGCAACCGTTTGACCCTCACCTTCAGATTAATAATGCCGTTTCGAATATCATCTGTTCCATTACTTTTGGGGACCGCTTTGATTACCATGACAGTCATTTCCAGAAGTTATTACACTTGCTTGATAAGACAATGCAGCTTCAAACAAGTATTTGGAGCCAGGTATGGAAACTATCTAATGGGCAACCTCATCCAAATCTTTTTTCCACTGACTAAAACATTCTTCTCTCGCACATCTCTGATGGATTTTCTTCAGACATTTTTCCTATTGTGTCAAGTCCCCTATTCAGGCAATTGAGGGTGACAGTAAAGATGTATGGGTCGGAGTGTGTATATTTTCAATAAAGGACTGAGCGCTAAAAAGATAAAAACATGTGTTATAGCACATTTAAGGCTTCCAGGTGGGGAATCTCTTGTTTTTATTCTGTTGTTTTTATGTTTCTGAACGTTTTTAAATTTTGTATACTTTTTAATGTTTACTGTTTTAACTTTTGTGAACCGCCCAGAGAGTTTCAGCTGTGGGGCGGTATATAAATGTAATGAATAAATAAATAAATAAAATAAATCATGAGATCATTTACTCAAGAGGCAGGTGGACAACCATTTGTCAGTGATGCTTTAAGGTGGATTTCTGCATTGAGCATGGGGCTGGTCAATGGCCCTATAGGCCCCTTTCAACTGTACTATTCTGTGATTGTATGCCAGAAGACAATTTTCTAACATGCTAGCTTTTCACAGAGAAGAATTTGGATTTGGGGCGGGGCAGGGAGAAGTACCCTATACTGCCACTCTGCTCCCATTGTTTCTAGTGTACCAGCAGGGCCCACTATGGGCACATCCTAAAGCAAAGTAAGAAATGAGTAGAAACGCTTTTGTATGAAACAGGACAAAACAGTGGAGCTCCCCTCTGGGCAGACCTGCCACATTCTGGAAATAAGCATTTCAGCTCATTTCTGTTTGCTTAAAGGTCTATTAGAGTCATGCTGCATTAGCAATGAATACTGCCCATTTTTTACACAGGGTATATTCAAGCACTTGATCCTAGAATATTATGTAGCTATATAATAATGGACATTTTGAGCATGTTTATAAATTTCATAGAATCAAAGAATAGTAGAGCTGGAAGGGGCCTATAAGGCCATCAAGTCAAACCCCCTGCTCAAACCCCCTGCTCACCTTAAAGCATCCCTGACAGATGGCTGTCTAGCTGCGTCTTGAATGCCTCTAGTGTGGGAGAGCCCACAACCTCCCTAGGTAACTGGTTCCATTGTTGTACTGCCCTAACAGTCGGAATCTGGCTTCCTGTAACTTTCATGTCCTGAATTCTGGGATGATTGAGAAGAGATCCTCAAGCTGTGCTCCTCAAGTCATATTATAACTAAGGAGTTGTGAATTCACCATGGGGATACCATTTTAAATGGCATCCCAGTGGTGACTATGAAATGTGCTCAGTCACTAGTGCATACAATCCTTTCAACTGTGGCAGGATCTACACTACTGCTTTATAAAATTATTGACAACTGTTGGAGCCCAGGATACATTACATATATCATTTTCAAAATGCTTTCAAAGTGTCATATGTTGCTTGGTGTAGATCTGCCCTATGTTTTGTGAGGTTTAGTAGATGTTCAATTCCCCCCTCCTAAACACAATATAATTGTAGTGTTTGTTTCCCCCAGCTATATAATGTCTTTCCAGCCCTCGTGAAACGCTTACCAGGACCCCATCAGACCTTTATTAAAAACTGGAGACAGATCAAATCATTTGTGAGAGACATAATTGAAAAGCACAAGGAAGACCGGAACCCACTGGAACCCAGAGATTTCATTGATGCGTATCTAAATGAAATGGCCAAGGTAATTAACAAAATCAGGGGCAGGGTGGAATTACTGTATTTTCTGGCATATAAGACTACTTTTTAACCCAGGAAAATCTTCTCAAAAGTTGGGGGTTGTCTTATACGCCCATTCGTTTTATACGCCGGAAAATACGGTAGTTGCTTTATTTTATTTTATTTATTTATTTATAGTATTTTTATCCCCACCTTAGCCAAAAAGGCTCCCAGAGCAGCTTACAACCAATCAGTAAAGAAGACAGTCTTTACACATGCTTGATTTTTAGGAGAAAAAGACAGAGGCACAATGTAAACAAAATGACTAATTGATTTGTCCAAATAGTCTCCTGTGGTTTACCTCCACATTAGCCCTATTCAGGCATTCTGAAAGTGTGTCATTTAAACACATGAGGAGGGGAGCATGTTAGTTCTGCCTTTCTCCATCATTGCTTTTGTTATTCTATAGATTTGGAGGGGGACTGTCTGAAGTAGAGAGCTCCTTCTATCCATGGGGGTTCTCTACACAATCTGTATAGTGTGGAGAATCCCATGGATAGAAAAGGCTCTCCATTTCAGACAGTCACTCTCTACACGCATTGGGCAATGAGGCCGAGGATGGAGTGGGCGAAGGTTGGAGGGTCCCTCTCACTGTGTAAAACACACACTTCAGAATGCCTGGATAGGGCTGGAGTTCCCATTGATTCTGTAGGAATTCAGTCAAATGAGTGAGGGGTCTGTGCACATGAAATAGTGTTTTCCATGGGGTGGGATTTCTGCACTTGTCCACTGCCAATATTGCTGGAATCACAGCAGCATGTGAGTTAAATGCACGTGTGCATATCTTGCAAGCTAGCTGGTGGTGTCGGGGGTTAACTGAACCCTCCATCTGCTAGTCTGTTGAGATAGTGTACACATGGCTGTTAATTTTGGTGTTTTGCTAGCTTGGAGTTTGTTCCCTTTCCCCATATTAAAAAAAATCAATGTATTCATTAGTAAAGTTTTCTGGTGCGTTGTAGTTTAGCTGCATGTTCAAATTTCTGTCAAAGTAAATTTCACAACATGTCTGTTAGGGCCAACAGTTGACATGACAAAAGAAAAAGAAAAAAAGCATCGCTCTAGAGGCATCTTCCTTTACTTCTGCCAATCTTAATACAATCCCTCTGGGCATTGAAGTCCATTTCAGGAATTATTGGGAGGCTTTTCCCTTCCTTCATACTTATTCCCAGATTCAGTGATTCTCAAGGCTGTTAATTTGATTGTACAAGATCCTGAAGAGAGATCTTTACTCGCAATGTGATCAAGTGACAGTGATGGCTGATGTTGCAACTGTATTTATACTGAAAGCTTCACATGCTGCTAAATACTTCCCTTGCTCAGCTCCGTCCATTTTCTTCTGCTGCCCCTTACGCCTGGAACGCTCTTCCAGAACATTTGGGAACTACAACTTCAATCGCAGCTTTTAAAGCTCAACTAAAAAATGCAGGTTGCTTACCTGTAACTGTAGTTCTTCGAGTGGTCATCTATGCATTCACACATATGGGCTTTGCGCCTGCGCAGAGACCAGACCGGAACCTTCTATAGCTGAGTGGAACGTTTTTGGCGGGAACCCCTCCCCCACGCTACCGTGCATGTCCATGGGGTTCCCGCCCTTACCTCAGTTTACAGGAGTCCGACATTGTGCCCCCATAAACATGAGTGTAAATAAAATAAAGTACATTCCACATATAACTGTGTCATCTATAAGTCTCACACCACCAAGTGGGGATGGTGGGTGGGTTGTGTGAATGCATAGATGACCACTCGAAGAACTACAGTTACAGGTAAGCAACCTGCATTTCTTCTTCGTGGTCTCTATGCATCACACATATGGGCGAGTAGCAAGCTGACATATATTTGGAGGTGGGTTGGTGCATCATCTGAAGATCTCCAAGAGCACTGTCCTTCAAATGAGCAGTCCTGCCTCGCACAGGTGCCCAAACTGTAGTGCCTAACAAACGTGGATGGAGTGGACCACGTTGCAGCTCTACAAACTTCTGTCAAAGGAACACCTCTGCCGAAAGCCACAGATGTTGCGACGGCTCTGGTAGAATGAGCTGTCACAGGTTTCACCAGCTCTAGTTTAGAGATAGAGTAGGCAAGTTCAATTGTCTCTACAATCCAGCATGACAGACGCCGGCATGAAACAGGGAGTCCCTTATAAGGCTCCCCATAACAAATAAACAATTGCTTTGTTGTTGTTTTTTGTTTGTTGTTTGTTTGTTTGTTTGTTTTTAAATTCCCTGTCCTAGCCTTGTAAAAGGCAAGAGTTCTCCTTACATCAAGTGTATGTAAAGCAGACTCTACAGGTGATGTAGGATTCGGAAAGAAAGCTGGTAGAGTGATATATTGGGACAGATGAAAGGTTGACACTACCTTAGACAAGAAGGCAGGGTCTGTGCGTAACACAACCTTATCCTTGTGAAAGATAGTGTAAGGAGCAACTATCTTGAGAGCTCTAAGCTCACTTGCACGTCTAGCAGAAGTGATGGCTACTAAAAAGACAGTATTGAATGTTAGAAGCCTAAGGTCAGATAAGGCCATGGGCTCGAAGGGCTTCTTTGTCAATGCCTGTAACAACACTGATAGGCTCCATGGTGGAACGATACTCTTTACTGTCGGTATCATATTTTTAAACCCTTTTAAAAATTTCCTCGATGTTGGATGCACAAAAAGTGTAAAACCATCCATGCCTCGATGAAAGACGTAATAGCCACTAAGTGAACTCTGATGAAGTGAGTTCGAGTCCCTGCTGATAAAGTGTCAGTAGGTATTTGAGGATTAACGCTAAAGGGCAAGATTCAGGTGCTTGATCGTTTTCCAAGGCAAAAGTTTGAAATCTTTGCCACTTTGCCACATAAGATTTTCTTGTTGAAGGCTTTAGTGATGCCAAAAATATATGGTCTACAGTTAAATCTTTGATACGAGAGGAGGAGTGGATGATATTCTCCATGCCGTCATCTTGAGGGTCGACGGGTTTGCGTGTCGAACCCTGCCCTGGTGTCGAGACAACAGTGTCGGTATCGGCGGGAGTCTGATGTAATTCCCGTCCGACAGTCGAAGGGCGTGGGAGAACCACGTCTGTCGAGGCCACCATGGTGTGATAAGGATGCAGTCCGACCTGTCCGACTGGATTTTGGCCAGCACCTTCGTCAACAGTGGAAACAGAGGAAAGATGTAAAGAAGATTTCCTTTCCAGGTTCTGGTGAAAGCATCTCCTAGCGAGTGCTTTCCTCTTCCTGCTCTGCTGCAGAACCTGGAACAAGCTGCGTTTTCTTCAGTAGCGAAGACATCGACAGCAGGGAGGCTCCAGTACCGAAAGAGAACGTCTCTTACTTCGGTATCGAGCTCCCATTCGTGGTCGACGTGGAAAGACCTGCTGAGGGCGTCCGCGATGATGTTTTCATTGCCCGCTACATGGGTCGCCGTCAGGTGAGTATTTCTCTTTATGCACCAATTCCAAATCCTGAGTGCCGATTGATTCAGAGGATGAGACCTTGTCCCACCTTGTCTGTTGATGTACGCCACTACTGTGGTGTTGTCTGTTGCGATCAGGACGATTCAGCCCTCGATCAATTGTGAAAAAGTTCTTATTGCCTTCTCCACCGCTAGCAGTTCTAGGTGGTAGATATGATGTTCCCTCTGGGAAGGAGGCCAACGGCCCTGAGTTGTGAGGGAGTCGCAGTGTGCTCCCCATCTGATCAACGATGCATCCGTCGTGATCGTTACCAAAGGAGTGTTTCGAAGATCGCAAGTTCTTAAAACCCAGGCTTGCAATATTCTCATTCTGAGTCTTGCAAACCTGATGACTGCATCAAGCCTAATAGCCTCTGAATTGTCCATGCCGAAACCTTTCGGCGGCTCTCAGTAGCGATGGATAAATCTTGAAGGGTGCTCGCTCTAGCTGAGGGCAGGTATGCTCTCCCATCTCGAGACGATAGGGTTACCCCTATAAAGTCGAGCTTCTGATGTGAGGTCAAGATGGATTTCTCCTCGTTGACCCACAAACCCAACAAGTCCAACAAGTTGAGGGTGGTTGAAATGTCGTTCTGGAGCTTGCAACTGCTGTCCGCTACCAGAAGCCAATCGTCCAAGTGTAGGAGCTGCAGAATAAAAGTAACCGTTGTCATACGGAACTTCCTTGGAATGATGAATTTGTTTAACTGCTTTAAGTCCATGATCGGCCGAAGACCTCATATTTCTTCGGGACCGTGAAGTAGCGCGAGAAAAAAACCCTGGTTGAGTTCCTCTGCGGGTACGGGAGAGATGGCTCTCTTCGATAGCAGAGGTCTGTACCTCCGGAAGCAGAGGAAGGGATGGCGCCGTTACTTTCACCCCCGAAGAAGGAGGAAGGACATCGAGCTCGATGGCATACCCCGAGTTGATGATAGTGAGCACGCAGGAGTCTGATGTTATTGACTGCCATTGATGGTAATGGGGAAAGGGAGGTGGACGTGGGACAAAGAAGTCAAACTCGCTGCTTCTTGGTGAAGTCAGGCTGACGCTTGTCTTGTTGAAATGTAGACTGATATGGCCGCTTACTCTGGAGTTGTTGTTGTTGCTGCTCTGTTGGCTTTGATAGTAGGGCCGCTGCTGTTGTTGTTGAGCAGGCGGTCTTGTTCACCGTCTCAGCTTGTATTGGGCAGGCTGAGCAGAGAAACTTATTTTCTTGGCTGTTGTGCAAGCCTTGTATATAGAGTCCAAGGTCTTGTCCGTCTTGCTATTAAACAAGCCCTCGCCATCGTAAGGCATGTTCTCAATCCTGGCTTTGGTGTCATGAGCCAGATTAGCGGAGCGGAGCCAAGCATGTCTCCTCAAGGACACGGGTCCCATCATCGACTTGGAATGGCAGTCAACTTGGTGTCGCGCTGTCGACACTTGCTGCCTGGCTATGGCTGAAGCTTCACTTTGGAAGACTCGTGCCCGCTCTTTTTTGTCCTCTGGGAGATGTTCACATAGTGATCCTATTTTCTCCCAGAGGAAGAGCTGGTATCGTGCCATGGTAGCCTCGTAGGCTGATGCCCAAAGAAGCAGAGGAGTAAATCCTCCGGCCCGTAAGGTCCAACTTTCTGCCCTCTCTGTCCACGGGTGCAGAATGTGCCTTCTGTAAGTGGCCTTGAGCCGACTCCCTACGATCGAATTAAGTTTGGGATGTTGGACCAGAAACTGTACATTTTCTTCTTAGACTCGATAGAGGGTCTCTAGCCTTTACGATGTGGCTTGAGTCATAGCCGGTGTTTTCCAAAATAATTGAGCCATTTGCTTTAAAGCATGTGGTGCTGGATCACCAGTCCTAATGCCTGAGCCATTCTAAGCATATGGTCAGAAGATCTGACCATATCGTCGGAAGGGGAAGAAGGGTCGTTGTCATGAACCTCATCTTATGGTGAAGGCATCGATGGAGTAGCCGACAACCCCAATTCAGAATCCGATGAATAATTTTCTTCAGGCAAGGATACTGTAACCACCTGGAGGTATACATGCTCCGTCGGTATCGTGGTAACCGCGGCAGTCGATGCCGATGGCTGTGTACGGTGTCGAGGCGTCGACACCGTGGACATTGGTGGGCGGGCGGTGGAGGCAGCGGTAGATGACACATGCTCCGTCGGTATCGTGGTAACCGTGGCAGTCGATGCCGATGGCTGCGTACGGTGTCGAGGCGTCGACACCGTGGACATTGGTGGGCGGGCGGTGGAGGCAGCGGTAGATGACGCACCCTCGATGTAAGCGAAGGGTGCGCATAATACTCTTCTTGAGGGTACTGGTGGTCACCCTGGAAGTGGGCGATATCGATCCCATTCATAGTCGCCACATACTGATTGGGGATAAGAGTATTGAGAAGCTCCTTCCCATTGACGCCTTGGAATGTGCCTTGGTGAAGGCGGTAGAGGGATTAGTCCTTGAACCTCTCACAGCCTGGTAGGCTCTCGGAAAGAGGCCGCTGAAACCGAATCCCGCAACTCGCCCTCCGATAGACTGGGAGGGTGTGTCGGTACCGTAGCCATCGGTAGCGGCTGGAATCTCGATACCGAGGGAGGCCTCGGTATCGAAGCGGTCGGTATGGCAGGAGGAGTAGAGTGACTCCTAGCCGGTTCCGCCGCTCCATTTCCGAAGAAGATTTGGGAGTCCGGGCCTTTTTTGGAGATTTTCCTGGCCGCGGAACTCGCCAGTGACCGTCCAGGCGTTAGGGGTATCTGAGCCCTATTAGCCGCTCTGGAATATTCAGGCACCTCAGTGCAACGGTCATCAACGGACTTACTGGCTGCCGTTTTGTCGATCGTCGAAGATTGGGAGTCCGGGCCTTTTTGTAGATTTTCCTGGCCGTGGAACTCACCAGTGACCGTCCAGGCGTTAGGGGTATCTGAGCCCTATTAGCCGCTCTGGAATATTCAGGCACCTCAGTGCAACGGTCATCAACGGACTTACTGGCTGCCGTTTTGTCGATCGTCGAAGATTGGGAGTCCGGGCCTTTTTGGAGATTTTCCTGGCCGCGGAACTCACCAGTGACCGTCCAGGCGTTAGGGGTATCTGAGCCCTATTAGCCGCTCTGGAATTCTCAGGCACCTCAGTGCAACGGTCATCAACGGTCTTACTGGCTGCCGTTTTGTCGGTAACGGACTTACTGGCTGCCGTTTTGTCGGTAACGGACTTACTGGCTGCCGTTTTGTCGGTAACGGACTTACTGACTGCCGTTTTATCCATAGTAGGAGCCTCCGTGGCTCTGAGAGCTTTTTCCCCCCAAGCTGGAGGGAAGTTGTCAGCTCTGCTTTTCCTCATTTGTTTTGTAAACGACATGCAATGATGGCAGGCCTCAACGATATGGCCTTAGTACAAACAAAGGACACAGAGGGAGTGTCCGTCACTTCAACTGCCATACAGGCCTCACGCGACCGAAGTCGCTGAGGAAAAATATCTACAATAATTTTTTTTTTTTTTTTTTTTAATATAAGAAAAGTAGTAAGAAGAGTCTTAGAAAAAGATCGAAAAACGAAGAAGATCGTAAAAGAGAAAATAAAGTTAATAAGAAAAACGCTAGAGGTTCGGTTAAACAGGTCTGTGCACAATGGCGGACGACGAAGAACTGAGGTAAGGGCGGGAACCCCATGGACATGCACGGTAGCGTGGGGGAGGGGTTCCCGCCAAAAACGTTCCACTCAGCTATAGAAGGTTCCGGTCTGGTCTCTGCGCAGGCGCAAAGCCCATATGTGTGATGCATAGAGACCACGAAGAAGAACTTTTCTTTTTCCTAAAGCTTTTAAAACTTGATGTTGTGCAGACTTTATACTGTTAGTTTTACCCTACCCTGTGCCTGCTTACCCTACCCTGTGCCTGTTTGCATTCTCTTCCCCTCCTTATTGCTTTACTATGATTTTATTAGATTGTAAGCCTATGCGGCAGAGTCTTGCTATTTACTGTTTTACTCTGTACAGCACCATGTACATTGATGGTGCTATATAAATAAATAAATAATAATAATAATAATAATAATAATAATAATAATAAATATTCTTTTTCTAAGGAGGACGTTGCTTCCAGTTTCCATGATGAAAACCTCTTACACTCAGCATTGGATCTGTTTTTTGCTGGAACTGAAACAACTTCCACAACACTGCGCTGGGCTTTGCTGTACATGGCCATTCATCCAGAAATTCAAGGTAGAATAGCATTTTCTTCTTCTTTTCCCTTACTGTTTTTAAATGAATATAATGCCATACTGTAATGTTTCAGTATTAAATGACTTTAGTCTCAATAATTACAGAAAATAGGTAATTTCAGTGCAGCAAATAGAAGTGGGTCTTGGGGATTCGGGAGCAAAGATACATTGTTTCATCATCTGCATCAGTGACGAAATTTCCTAAAGCTCCCTGAGGTCCTCATTGAAATATTTCTGGTGTCTCTACCTATAAAGCAGAAAGTATGTGTATGTTGCATATGTCCCAAAATATTTACTCACTTCCACATATGGTACTGCTTTAATGCTGTTCTCCCAGACAGGTCTTTGTGTACACGGATCAGAAAAAATCTGAAAACATGAACTTTGGGGTTTTAAGCATTTTTAAAGAATTTAATAAAAACTTAGGTTTACACCTACAGTTCTCAGCATGCCTTGGGCAGAACTCCCAGCATGCCTTGGGTGGGAGGCCAGATTTACTGGCTTTTGGTGGCCGTTGTGATCCCTAAATTCAGTCAACCCAATTCCACATAAAAGAAATCAAGCCACATAAATGGGCTGTATCCATTTGCAGTGACTCCTCTCACCTGCCATGTGTGGTTTTAAAATCATAATCCACTTGGCACTTAAAAGCCATTAATGCAGTCACTAGGCAAGCCTGCCTGGGGAAAAGAAATCATAAAGTAGGGTGCTACAACTAAGAAGGCCTGCTCTCCCACCACACCTCAGATGTGCTCAAAGATTAACATGTTATTCAGGGAGCTAGGCGTGGGCTTACAACTCCCAGCGTGCCATGGGAGGAATGGTTGTCAGGCTTTGGCGGCCATCATCTGGAAGTAGGTCGCCATCCTGAGCCTGAAAGGAGAGCACCTAGGCCCAGCTGGAGCAGAAGGGAAGGAAGTTGCAGCTCTGGGCCCGTCACCAACGGCAACGACCAAGCTACCCCTGAGCCAGTCAGCCAGCTTCCTCAATGAGAGAGAGGGGTGGAGGTGGGGGAAGAAAATAATTTAATATGTTTTCAAGTTACCTCACTGAGCTAGGACTGGCAGGGTTGTCGTGAGGGTAAGAGAGAGAGAAAAGAAATGAATTTAATTTGTTTAAAGGTTAACTCACAGGCCTAGCACTGGCCTGCTACTTTAAGATGATTACCTTGCAGACATATCTTAGGGGGCCTGAGCAACACCAGGTAGAAACTTGAAATTTGGCACACTGATAGGTCTGGCTGCACAATGTACCAGAACAATTAAAAACATTAAATTTTGGATTTTAAGTGTTTTTTAAGAATTTAATAAAAAAAACCTGAGACTTATGGCTACAACTCCCAGCATGCCTTAGGTGGAACTTCCACGAGTCTTCCCTTGCGACCAAACTATGACTCATTGTCATGACCTGTACAAATTGCTATTATTCCTTCAGGACATTCCATAAATAAAAGTCCTTCAGCAGGAGATATTAAAAATTGTTTCATGTTCTAAACAATATTCACCGATTTGAGCAATGAAGGGGGTATCAGCTAGTCCTTAATAAGATTCATTAAATGATAAACCTACAGTTTGCAAAACAACATTAAGGCTCTACAGTTTTCAACCAAGCACCAAAAAGCAGGGAAATTGGGAGTTAAGGCTCCTCCCTAAGGAGGCAGAAAGTGCAAGTGAAATTCTCATTCTCCTAAAGCAGATAAACCCTGAAGACAGGATGGAGAATATGATATGCAGAGGTGACTGTGGGGTTGTGGAAAACTGATGACAAACAACTTAGGGTCACCTACTTCTCTTTTTTTGTATAGAGCAGCCCTTCCCCAACCTGGTGCCCTCCAAATGTGTTGGAGTACAACCCCCATCACTGCAAGTCAGTATGTCCCATGGTCAGGAATACTGGGACTTGTAATCTCAAACATCTGGAGGTCAGCAGGTGATGATATGCAATAGGGGTGTGCATGGACCCCCTGATCCACTTCACGCCCAATCCGCAAATTGCGGATCGGGCCCGCTCCTCCCGGCCTCGATCCGCCTAGGGGAAGCTCCGCTCCGCTGCGGAGCTCCGGCTCCAAATTGGAGCTCCGCAGTGGCGGGGAGTGGTGCCAGATAAGGCCCCCCTCCCTCCTCCCCCTTACCTGTGTCCGTCGCGGCCCATCCCAGCTTCACTAGAGCCCACGGCTCAACCAGGAACTGTAGGCCCTGATTGCGGCCTACACTTCCTGGTTGAGCCGCGGGCTCTAGTGAAGCTGGGATGGGCTGCGACGGACACAGGTAAGACCCCCCTCCCCCTTACCTGGCTCTGCCACTGTTGCCGCACGGGCAGCGGCGGCAGGGCCAGGTAAACCCCTCTCCCTTACCTCCATCCGTCCGCGGACCCGCAGCTGCTTCAACGGAGCCCGAGGACTCAACCAGGAAGACCAGGCTGCAGTTGCGGCCTAGTCTTCCTTTTTGAGTCCTTGGACTCCATTGACGCAGCCACGGGACCGTGGACAGATGCAGGTAAGACCCCCTCCCCCTTGCCCCCTTACCTGGCTCTGCCGCCGTCGCCGCACAGGCGGCGGCAGCAGCAGGTCCAGGTAAACCCCCCTACCTCCTCTCGCTTACCTGCATCCATCCGCAGTTCCGCGGCTGCTTCAACCGAGCCCAGGACTGAAACAGGACCAGTCTTCCTGTTTGAGTCCTCGGGCTCCATTGAAGCAGCCGTGGGACCGCGGATGGATGCAGGTAAGACCCCCCTCCCCCTTGCCCCATTACCTGGCTCTGTTGCCGTTGCCGCACGGGTGGCATCAACAGCGGCAGGGCCAAGTAAACCCCCCTTACCTTTTTTGCGGAGCTCCGGATCGAGGCGAAGGATCCGCCTTCACCTCGATCCACTCCGCAACGCTCCACGGCTCCCCCGATGCTCTTCGCCTCCGCCTTAAGCGGAGGCAAAGCCCCCCGATCCGCTCCTGCTTCTCCGGTCCGAGGAGAAGTGGAGCACATCCCTAATATGCAATATGATATGCATAGGTAACTGTAGGGTTTTTTCTTAGAGCATCTGCTCATGTTGAGAGTTGCAACCCAGCACATCTGATGAGCACCAGGTTTGAGAATGCTGTTTTAGAGCAAGGGCAGGCAGAATGTAGATCTCCAGATGTTTTGGAGTTCAACTCATAAAAGTCCGTGTCAGCATGGGCAATGATCAGGAATGCTGTGAGTTGATTACCATTTTCCAAAGACCTGATAGGTTAACTGCCCTAAATAAGCCACCCACAGAGCCCCTACTGCATTGGTTCTGTGGGTGACCTATTTGAGCCTATTTGAGCCATTGCAGGTGTTAAAAAAAGCCCCACATGACAAGCTACCTCATCATAGGCAGCTCAGTGCACCTAAACACTATGGCTTCACATGTTGTGTGAACCCAAACATTTTCTATATCCATAAAAGGAGATCAGGGTGTATCTTTTGTGAACACCAGGTTTAGATAGGAAGCCAGCTTCTGTTGAGGTTAAACTGAATGATCTGCAGGTTTAAATCAAGAATGATTTGCAAAGGAGTATTTGTTCCTTCCTGATGCACAAAAAAACAGAAAGCCATCATCTCTCTTTTACTCACACACACACACACACACACGGATCCTCTCTCTCTCCCTCTGCCAGGCATTCTTTCTCACATAAAGACACGCACACACACAACAAACTATATACAGTTCACCTTGAGAAACCATTCTCATCCACAAGTCTCATCTCTGTAGGGTGTCATCCATCCACACACCAAATCATAAGTGTTAAGGCTGTAAATAAATGTGATCGCAGGATTTATAGTTGTTGCTTTTGTTCTGTATATGGATGGGCTTCTTCTTGAAGCTGGCCCCTCCCAGAAATTTGCATGTCCTTTGACCTTGGCATCAACCAGAAGGTCTCCCGTGGCTCCACCTCCTCTCCATGTTATCCTCACAACAGCAACACTTTGAAGTAGGTGACTCGCCCAAATTCACCCAATGGGCGAGTGGGCCCTAGAACCCAGATCTCCTGACTCCCAGTCCAACAGCTTAGCCACTACACCACACTGGCTCTCTTCTGATGCAGGTCAAACTGTGTGTATGTGTGTGGTTCTCCATTTCTTAGAGAAGCCCTGCTTGCTGATAGTTGAGATTTGTTTTTCTTGTAATGATCACAAATGTTACTTTGTAGCAAGAGTCCAAGCTGAAATAGACTCAGTGATTGGCCAGTCACGACAACCAGCGATGGACGACAGGGATCGCATGCCCTATAGCAATGCGGTTATTCATGAAGTTCAAAGGATAAGCAACATTGCGCCTATCGGTGCACCACGAATGACAACAAATGACACAACAGTGGCTGGATTTCATTTGACCAAAGTAAGTGTTCAAGAAATAGATCTAATCTTCATAATGCATCTCCCCTTAAGATGCCAAAACATTAAGACAAGAGTATAACCATTGAGTCATATCAGACCATTCAGTTGTCACTAGGCTGTGCACGGACACACACACACCGATCCGCTCTGGATCCCGAACCACAACTTTCGGATTGGGTCCGCTCCACTTTGGGACAATCCACCTCCGTTCCGTTCCGCTCCGTGGTTGATCCGGAGCTCCGCTTTCCCCCATAGACTTGCATTGAAAATGTAAAACACCTATAACTTTTTTAGTTTTCAAGTTAGAAACATGAAAATGGGCACCATGATAGCTTCTAAATACATCCTTAGGCATGGCCACTTGGAAGGAAACTGGACCATCCCCTGATTTGGGGGAATTTTTAAAAGATTTCCCCCCATTTACAGAAATGCATGAATCTCCGTTATTTTGTAAGCTACACACATCTAATTGGGCACCATGATAGCTTATTCATCCTTATTCATGCCAATTTTGAAGGAAATGTGATCATGCCCTGATTTTGGGGGAAATTTTAAAAGATTCTTCCCCCATTTACAGAAATGCATGTATCTCCATTATTTTGTAAGCTACACACATCTAACTGGGAACTAGGAGAGCTTCTAAATACATCCTTATTCATGCCAATTTTGAAGGAAATCTCTCCTGATTTATGGGGAATTTTTAAAATTAAACCTAAATTAGAATCTTCTTCTCAGGTTAACCACTTCAAAAATGAACACATGGAACTTCAAGATAGAAAATTATTAAACTGTGTGAGCATACAGCACATAGCTGGTCATGGGATAAACAACTCAGACCTTGCGTTGCCATGCTTGGGTTGCAATCCTTCTAAAAATTTAATTTCTTTCATGCCATCCACTCATTTCAAAGTGCTATAACGTGTTCATTTTTCAAGATGCACACACACACACCTCAAACAGAGATGCCATTGAATGGATGATCTTTTCAGGGTCTGTCACAGTTCACACACTCCAGGGTATGCCCAGCCAATAATTGTAATAACAATAATAATAACAGTAATAATGACAATGATGATGAGTCTACATTGTCACAGAAGATTCAGTGATCATGGCAGCAGCACATAAAAAATGCAGCTGCTTTTTCATCACGCAGAAGGACTAATGCCCTGAGTCAAAGCAAGACACGCACAAACTGGCCCTCTGAGGCAGGCACTGAGGAGGAGAGGCAGCAGCAGACAGCTCTGCAGGCACAAGTCAGTAAGCCAACGATTGTTTCCAGGCCATTCAAAGGCAGAAACACAAGCCGGCCCTGTGAGGTGGGAACAGCACAGAGAGATGCCTTTGCATCCCATAAATAAAAGGAGGCAAGCAGGACAACAGGACAACTTTGTGCTCCTTGCTTCAGAGTTGATTGAATACACAGCCATTAAATCATCATCATCATCATCATCATCATCATCATCATCATCACATCAACAAGAATTAGAACAAAAAGGCTGAACGACTTTATTACCAGTATATGAAAGTGGACGTGCCCAATGCTCTGGAAACAGTGGACTGTGCCACCACCTCTCAGTCGTTCGGCTGGTCCTGTCTAGGTGCCTGCCTTTGAGAAGCCACATCACACATCAACTCGTGCAACTCATTGGTTTCCACTGTTTCCCCTTTCAAGGGTTCTGATTTCCCTCAAGGGCAGTGGTCACTGGGCACATCCATATGCCGTACAGGACATCATCCACTTGCACCACTGCTATCCAGTTGTCCACCAAGGTTATTGTGGGTACCTTGCAGTGTTGTGTTGCCTGTTATTTTACTTTGTATGTTATTTAAGGTTGTGTGTGAGTTTGCTCGGGCTACTGCTTCATTAATCCACTACACACTGAAAAAAGTCCGACCCAAAGACAAAGAAAGAAAAGTTACTCAGTATCACTTTTTGCTTATTCCCTCCTCCAACATTGGGATTGGAGGATGCTTCACATGGGCTGATCACTTATCATGATTGGGAGATGAACCTCTCTATCAATGCTGGGGGGAAAAGGTTCCCCACTCCCATTTCTACCCATTCTTTAAAAATTAATTGCAAGCAAACAGCACAACATAGATTTTTGAGAATCTACACAAATGATCCCCAATCATCAATGTCTAAGCACAATAATTTTCAGGGATCTAGCTTTAAAAACAAAGAAGTTATAGGCGTTTTTTCACCCAATGCAATCCTATGTTAAAAACCATTCCATAATGGTGGACGGAGCTCTGAAATGACGTGGAGCACTCCGCAAATGAGTGAACCGCTCTGCATCACCCTCCCAACCCAATTCATATCCACCTCTGGCAGAGGCGAATTGGGTCGCTCCACTCCCGTTTCTATGACCCGGAGTAGAGCAGAGCCCTAGTTGTCACTGGATGAGAAAAGCTTACTTCAGTGATCACCACTGTTTAGGGTCAGTGGGCACATTTGGATTTTTGAAAGAGTTGAGCACTCATGGGTCTATTACATGGGTCTATTACAATGACAAGGATATCTCCTATACAATCCCTGGAAATCCTGATCCTTTATGAACTTGTTTATACTAATGCTTATCCTGGCATTTAGAGCCAGGATAATGTGGAAAAAAAGGATGGTACTGTCTTAATAGATATGAAAGGAGCATGCTTAGAGGGGAAGTATTCAATTCAAACACCTCTCCTCCCATGTGATGCAGCCCATAACAATCATGTGTAAGAAAAGGAAGTACAAAGCTCTTGGTAAGCAATGTGATTTCACTTCATTATAATAACACTTTTTATATAAAAATATAAAAGGTGACCAGAAGTTACAAGAATTGACCAGAAGTTACGAGAATTACTAAATAATGATCAAAGGATCTCATAGTGAAAAATTAACCCTCCTTTGTTTGTCTGCAGATAAGAGATGGAGGCTTACTTCAGTTGTAGATCCTTTGACCAATATACTAAGGAGTTCCATGATACGTTAATCTACTTTCTTTTCTACTTTTTCTTTGGCAGGGAACCATCTTGATCCCCAACTTGACATCACTGCTGTTTGACAGTGAAGAATGGGAAACACCCAATGTCTTTAATCCTGGCCATTTCCTGCAGAATGGTCAGTTCAGGAATAGGGAAACATTCATGCCGTTTTCCACAGGTAAATAAAAACAAAGTGGTACTTCTCAAATTATTGCCTGCAACTGTGAGTATGTGAAGGCCCGAGTCCCCATCTCCTGCTCTCACCATGCCCAAGATGGCCCTCACTAATTCCTAGAGTTGGTGTTGCTTTTCCCCATTTTCAAACACACTTTTGCTTGGGGAACAGGAGCCCTGTCCTGTCTGGAACAGGAGCAGCTCTGTATCCCTCTGCTAGCTGCATTCTGAACTAAGCCACTTCCAAATGTAAAGAGAAAAGGGCAGAGGGGGATTTATACACTCAACCATATTACAAACTCTAAGTTGGGGAGAGTTCCCTTTGAAGTTATCAGGAGCAGATAAACCCAAAATGGTGCCCTCTTCCATTGCCCCCAAAGTTATGGAATTTCCTCTCCTAAGAGCGTACTGCATCTTTTGGATGTATTTGGGAAATCTTTCCATTTGGAGTTGGCTGTACAGACGGGTGCAGGATATTAGGTATAGAGGTTAAATGCTTGTCCCCCACAAACGCCTTTCCCTGGAACAACCCACTTTCACCTGACCTGCAACTGTTTGGTGTTTTTCTAGCATTTTTGCAGCATTTCTACCAGTAAGTAAGTCTCTCCTAGGTTTGGAATTTTGCCCCCTCCCTCTTGCCTTCGGCCCCACCCACCCACTAGGGGTGTGCTCTGCTTCTCCTCTAACCGGAGAAGCAGGAGGTGAAGAGGATTGGGGGGCCGGCGAATCGAGGCGAAGAGGATCGCCTCAATCCAGAGCTTCGCCTGAAGGTAAGTGGGGGGGAGGGGGACTAATCTGGCGCTGCCGGTGCCGCCATCCATGCAGCAGCAGTGGCGGCGGCACCAGGTAAGGGAGCAGGGAGGAAGGACGCTTACCTTCCTCCGTTGCCGGCTTCAATTGAGGCCCCGGTTGAAGCTGGAAGTAAAGGCCGAGGCCTCTTCTGGCTTCAACCGGGGCCTCAATTGAATCCCGCGACGGAGGAAGGTAAGGGGGCAGGGTGGGTGGGTGGTTTCTCTTGTTCCACCGCAGCCGCCGCCGTCCATATAATGACGGTGGCGAAGCCGGATCTCGCTCCGCTCCGCGGAGCGGGAGACAGGAGGAGCAGCGCGAAGAGGATCGGGCCACGAAGCGGATTGCGGGGTCCGTGAACACCCCTACCACCTACCCCTAGACTGTGGCCACCAAGAGCTTATCTGAAATGGAATTCAGCCCTGTGTCATTCACCATTGAAAAAGTCCTCTGCTCACATGGACACTTTGTGTCTCTCTTCTAGGAAAGCGAGGTTGCCTTGGAGAGCAGTTGGCTAGGATGGAACTTTTTCTTTTCTTCACTGCCCTAATTCAGAAGTTCACTTTCCAGGCTCCGAAGGATGTGACATTAAGCCTGGACCACAGGATGGGATTTACAAGGAGCCCACTGCCATACCAGATATGTGCATTCTCTCGCTAAGGGAAACCACACTACTCTGAAAAGAAGTGCAGCTTCATATCTGTATGCGTTAACCATTCCAAAGTATAGAAGAGCACTTACCCACTCTCACTTTAACGTGTTGCCATCAGCATTACTAGAAGGATGATTTAATAAAATCCCAGTTAATGAATGGATATATCCCTGTGGCACTGGAATAATAGAATTTGTCGAACATGTCGTTTTGCATGTAACATGTATGAGGAATGCAGAAGGAAGCTAATCTTTCCATTATTAACAGCCTTTTCTGGATGTAACCCCACAACTTCGCTACTCTGTACAGCACCATGTACATTGATGGTGCTATATAAATAAATAAATAATAATAATAATAATAATAATAATAATAATAATAATAATAATAATTTGTTTAAGGGATGTGCCCTCCCATGTCTCTAAGTTTCTTATGACCTAAATGCAAATTAGAAAAAAAAATGTTGCAATCCTGCTGAGAGAAGGAACTTCACAAAGCTGTATTTTGTTTTAATGTCCCTTTTTATCTATCTTTTGTACATTTTATATTGATTTTACTGGTCTGTTACCATAATAAATAATTGATTGATTGATTGAAGTGGGGTTGGCTGATTATATCACCTCCATTTCTGTTTATTGAAACAATATCCACCATTGTTCTGTTATTATGCCTTGTCCCGTTTTAGTGCCTGGATTTGGAGTGCTCCGAAATGAGGCTTTATTATGCATCCACCATGGTTTCATTGCATGGGACTGGTGGATGGGGGAAGGGTTCAAACGACACCATGATCCATTTGTAAGCAGCCCATGTGGAAGAATCCTGCATTATTCAATAAACAGAAAGCAAGAAGCCATGTTGGATTCTGCAGAACTGCCTTGGTTAGGTATTCAAGAGTCATTAGTTGGCTCCTCATTTGGTTTAAGATACTCTATTTGAAGTGCTGCATCTGCTTTAGAGTTCCTTGGTAGATCACATCTGTTCTATCCTAATTCTGGAAGACAGGCTGCTAATGGCCATGGTGGCTGGCAATGATAGGAATATGAAGTTTTCAAAGAGTGCCTCATGCCTATATTTGGGGACTGCTTGAATCATTGTTGCACTAGAATTAAGAAATCCTTGTTAATCTGCTTGGTTCTGTGCTATGTGCAGTGCTACATTTATCGTCACAACATTTTATCCTTACAACAACCCTGTGAGGTAGGTTAGGGTGAGAGTCTATGACTGGTCCAAAGCCATCCAATGAGCTTCTCCTCCTCCTGCTCATCTTCAAAAAATTAGAAACCAAATGCTTAGTCCCATGGCACATTCCACCCTTATTCTCACAATATTAGATCCTCAAAACCATCCTGTGAGTTAGGTTAGAGTGGGAGTCTGACTGGGTGTGCGTGACATGACAACCCTACATGGCTAACTAGTCACGGTGGGTGGTCATGTCATCCAACCCTAGACCATTTTGGGTTAATTTTGGACATCAAGCCTGACAACTCATGGAATTGTTCGAGCCATGATGTGTGGTGTGTTATCTGAATCCAGCAGAGCCATTTCATTATGGGCTACGGCTACCAGGTACAGAGGATCTCAGTAAGAGCAGCAAAAAATCCTGCTAATATTTGCAATCATGCCAGCACGTACCACCTCAAGACTCACTCACCAGGGACTGCCCTTGCAATGATACTCAAATGTCACTTTGGAGGGGCTGGCATTTGTACACCAAGCCTGTGGTTTTTTCAGCCCTAGAAATGTGAACAAATGTGACCATGGTTTATTTTATTTTAGTTGTCTGTCTTCTGCAATTGCTCAAGTGCCCCATTTTGGCTGTCCAATAAGTGTCGCCTTGCCTTCTCAATGTCCGTATATATTTCAGCTGTCAAAGAAAGTGCACTTGTGAAAAACTGACAAAAAACTAAAAACGTTTGTGCAACTTTCCAGGGCTGAAAAAATAGTGTCAAAAGATTTATGACCTCATTTATGAGATATATATATATCCAGAAAATAAAAAATGGGTAGTGATCTGAGTGGGGGGGTGCAGGATAGACAGACAAGACATGTTCAGCTGTGAAAGACACTGGGGAGGCTGTCTAAACCCTCGGAAAACCCTGGGGTGTGTGGCAGCGTGGTGGGAACTATATGAAGCTGTGGAGAAAAAGTCATGGACTTAACCGAAGTTGTTTCTCCAGAGAGAGGTGAGGACATGCATGATAGCATCAAGATAACCCTTTGTCTGAGGCTGTTGCTAGATGAGCGTTTAGCCCAGGCTGATACCCGGGCTCACCCCTGTGCGTGCAGATGACACACAGGGGATCCCCGGGTCGGCCAGAGCTAAACCCTCCCTTGACCCCCGGGATCTTCTTGTGGCCTGGATAACCAGATCCTCTTGTGGCCTGTTATTTCCGCAGCCCCGGGCTGAGCCAGGTCTAGCTGTTTCTGTGGCTTTTCCCGGCTACGTGGCTTACTTGTGAGTAGCCGGGAGAAGCTGCGCTGTGCCCTTCGGGCTGGGGGGGAATCATGGGGGGAGAGATGGAGGCTGGGGGGGGTAGAGCAGACCCAGCAGGAGAGATGGGGACATTGCGGCTGGGGGGATTGGAGATCGCGGCCCGGGGGGGGCAGAGGGGGCATCGGACATGGCGAGCAAGCGGGAGTGAGCACGTGGGGGGTGAACGAGTGAGTGGGGCAAGGGGGTATCAGACATTGGGGGGGAATCGGGGGCAGAGGGGAGCGGGAAACCTTTTTTAAAAAGACCTACACTATCATTGGTGCACTCCTGCGCACATGGCCCCTTTAAAAAATGGCCGACGTGATGGGTCTTTCCCTTACCCCATCCCATGTCATGTGTAGACTGGGGCGATGGCCCGTGCTAGCTGCAGCGCAGGCTCGCCCCTACTCCCCACTGGATTAACAGGTAGGTCTAGCAAGGCCCTCAGTCTGGAGTTGCAGCAGAGGCATGACCGGGCAGTGCCTGGTGGAAGGTGACCTGCGATTGGTTACCTTCCACCAAAAAGAGAGCGGGGGTGGCTCAGAAACCCCACAGGTTTACCCGACGCCACTCTGGAGGAAGCGCAGGGTTTGAAAGGGGAGAGGTGGCAACCCAGCACTGTGAAAACACCCCCTGGGATGCTGCCCAGAGGACCGAGGAGGAAGGAGGTGAGCTCCAGCATCTGTCGGGGATACCATGGGTTTTCTGTGAACAACCCATAACTGCACAGAAGAAAAATCATTTAAAATGGCAGAATGCTCTATATTAGGGGTGTGCTCCGCTCCGATTAGGAGTGTAGAAGCAGTAGCGGATTGGCCTGCTCCGCCTTACCCAGAGGCGGAGTAGGAGCGGACCGCGGACCCCTAGAAGCAAGGCGAAGAGAAGTGGCCATTTTTCGGAGCTCCTAGTTCAGGCGGAGCGCTCCGGTCGCCATCTTGAAAACATTTCGCCATAGGATTGCATTGCGGCAAATAATCACGCATAACTACGTTCTTTTTGAAGCTATCGTTCTGGAAATTCTTGTGCTCAGAGAGTCATGGATGGGGGTCATTTTGAGACCACTCTCACCTCTCTGCGTTGTGCGGGTCGCGTGCTATATTTTTGTGAAAATCGGGTCAACCGCGCGGCTCAAACGGCGTTTTCGGCTTTTCGCCCATAGGATTGCATTGAGGGAAAGAATCGGGGATAACTGGGGGGGGGGGTTTAAGCTATCGTTCTGAAAATTCTTGTGCACAGAGAGTCGTGGATGGGGGTCATTTTGAGACTACTCTCAACTTTCTGCGTCCTGTGGTTCTTGTGCAATATTTTTTTAAAAATCGGGTCAACCGCGCGGCTCAAACGGCGTTTTCGGCTTTTCGCCCATAGGATTGCATTGAGGGAAAGAATCGGGGATAACTGGGGGGGGGTTTAAGCTATCGTTCTGAAAATTCTTGTGCACAGAGAGTCGTGGATGGGGGTCATTTTGAGACTACTCTCAACTTTCTGCGTCCTGTGGTTCTTGTGCAATATTTTTTTAAAAATCGGGGTTTGGGGTTTTTTGTTTTTTTTTGGAAGCGATGACAGGCACATTCAACTCCCAATCCTGATGAGAATTGATCTCCTGAGAAAGCATCCTCCTCCAATCCCAGCGTTGGAGGGGGGACTAAGGCAGACCCACCCTCAGAACTTTCTGTTTTGTGTCTCTTTGTGGGTTGGCGTTTGTGGAGGGAACACTTAGTTAGTTAGTGCTCCTGCTTTGGACTTTGGAGATAGATTAGGATAGATTTAGTTTGGTGTGTGTGTGTGTGTTTGTTTGCTTCTTTCTGACTTATAGCTTAGTTTGCCCTGTGTTTTTCCCTTACTTTGATTTAATATAAACTTTATTTTTAAATTTTGGAGTGTGTGTTTGGTGGGTTGGGTTGGTTGCCCCCCCTTCCCTCTATTAAAGCCTGACTGTTCTGCTTTTGTGAAAGCTTTCTTTTGAAAGCATACACACACTTCTTGTCCCATTTCCCTACATTTATTAGTAATATTCTTAAACATATTATTATATTCTTTTACATATTCTTAGTACTATAGTATATATATTAGTATATTCTCATACATATTATTAGTAGTAGTAGTAATATTTTATTCTTCTTATACATATTAGTAGTTGGTTGGTCCCCCTTCCCTCTCTTAAATCCTGATTGTGTTTCCTTCTATCTATATACAAATAAATACCAAAAAAATATAATTCTCTTTTTCTTCTCTGTGTAACTTGGACTGCGAGTGTGCACTGCTTTTGTGAAGTCCCACTTCTTGTCCCATTTCCCTACATTTAAACATATTATATTCTTCTTATACATATAGTACCTTATACATATTAGTAGTAGTATTAATATTTTATTAGTCATCATGAGAAGAGGAAGCAGGCGTGCTGAAAGCAGCAAGGCTCAGGCTGGCACCCGTAAGCAGGCAGGTGGCAAGAGGCAGGTGGCAGCAAGAGGCAGGTGGCAGCAGTGCCATTAGAGGAGGAGGAGGAGTATCTCCTTCATTATCCTTTGAGCCCATGAGCCCGCTGATGGACCTAGATGAGGTCCTCAGCACAGTGGAGGGGGAGGAGGAGGAGGCGGTGGTCCTCCAGGATGTGGGGGCTGAGGAGGAGCAGCAGCAGGCTGAGGCTCTCTCCCCAGTCTCATCTCACCCCTCTTCTGCTGCCACCCCTGTTTCTGTGGCAACACCAGAGAGCTCAGGCAGGCAATTGGTGGTGTCACCACGGAAACGAAAGACAAGCATCGTGTGGGACCACTTTGAGTTGGGAGCGGATCCCCGCTTTGCTGTCTGTCGCCACTGCAAACTCAGCCTAAGCAGGGGTTCATCTACAGGGCATTATGGAACCAGCAGCATGAAGATGCATCTTCAGAGGAAGCACCAGTCGGTCTTGCTGGGGAAAGAGGCGGGCAAGGCGACTGGTTCCAGGGGAAAGCCGAAGGCTGCTGCTGGCACTGCCACTCTAAGCTCTCCATCTCCCATCCCCACAAGGGTTAGGCAGGCAACCCTGCAGGACATGAGGTGGGGGAAGTATGGACCCACAAGATGGCGTTTTCCAACGCCCACCCAGGGTGCTACTGTGGTGGGGCATCTGCCGGGACTGACTCCTCCCCAATACTAGATCTATGACATGTCACTCTGCCTGCCTCTCTGCCCGCCTGGTGCCTGGGAGATGGGCTTTGCGGTTCGTGCCCAGCACCCTCCGGCACGCTTGCTCCCAGTCGTCCTCCTCTGTGCCCCTCAAGGCGTAACTGCTGGCTTAGAAAGAAACAACCAGCCATCTTTGCCTCACTTGCTCCTTGCGCCCGCTTACGGGTTGGTTTGCTATGCGTTAGTGCTCAAGTCATCCTTGCGGCACTACAATGCATGTTGCCTGCCTGCCTGCCTGCCTGCTTTCCCTCCCTTCTCCCCTTCCCGCCTTGCAGGGATGGTGTATGTGTCTTGCTTTGACTCAGGGGAGAAGTCCTTCCTGCGCTCACTTAGACTTTATCAAGTTCAATAATCCCTTTTTCAAATGTGCCAGAAGATTTAGGGTTATCTCGTGGCATGTTGGGATTTCCTTGGAACTGGCCCCATTGAGCTGTCTGCATTGCAACTTTAAATCCCTGACATACTGGAGTGCCCGATTTTCAAAAGTTCCCCTAACATCAGGGGATGATGGGATTGCCTTGAAACTTGGTGTCCATGGGGACACATGGGTAAGCTGTCATGGGACCAAAGGATAGGTTTCTGATGTGCAAATTGACGTAGTTGTAGAATGGGACTTGATTTGGGGTGAGTTAAAAAGTTTAAGCCGCGCCAAAAATCAGGGGATGATGGGATTGCCTTGAGTCTGGGCGTCCATGTGGACACATGAATAAGCTATCATGGTGCCGAGTTTGAGGTTTCTAACATGCAAATTGACGGAGCTATCCCAAGGGGTGTGAATGGGGTGCCCGATTTTCATAAATTCCCCAAAAATCAGGGGATGATGCGATTGCCTTGAAACTTGGCGTCCATGTGGACACGTGGATAAGCTATCATGGTGCCGAGTTTGAGGTTTCTAACATGCAAATTGACGTAGTTGTAGAATGGGACAATTTGGGGTGAGTTAAGCCGTGCCAAAAATCAGGGGATGATGGGATTGCCTTGAGTCTGGGCGTCCATGTGGACACATGGATAAGCTTTCATGGTGCTGAGTTTGAGGTTTCTAACATGCAAATTGACGGAGCTATCCCAAGGGGTGTGAATGAGGTGCCCGATTTTCAAAAAATCCCAAAAAATCAGGGGATGATGGGATTTGCTTGAAACTTGGCGTCCATGGGGACACATGGATAAGCTTTCATGGTGCCGAGTTTGAGGTCTAACATGCAAATTGACGGAGCTATCCCAAGGGGTCTGAATGGGGTGCCCGATTTTCAAAAATTCCCCAAAAATCAGGGGATGATGGGATTGCTTTGAAACTTGGCGTGCGTGTGTATACCCCCATGAGGTGTCATGGTGCCAAACGTGAGGTTTCTAACTTGAACAGAAAAAAAGTTGTATACTTTTTTAGCTTTCAATGCAACCCTATGGGGGGCAAAAACGGAGCTCCGGATCCGGATCCGGAGCTCCGAGCGGAGCGGAGCGGAAGTGGGCGGAGCGGGGGCGGGGCGAAGCGGCCCGATCCGAAAAATGGCAGATCTGCAAGTGAAGCGGAGCGGGGGGGTCCGTGCACACCCCTACTCTATATATTTATCGGCTGTAACCTTACTGTCACTGCTGTGACAGTAACCATTCTTTGAAGAAAGAATAAAACCATGTTTACAAATTAGTGCAAATCCTTTTTTAATCATTTCTGTACTGTCCATTTTCTTTGCATGGAAATAAAGTCTAATAGAAAATATTAGACGTGTCTACAGCTTATAGGGTAACATTAGCATTGCTTTCAGTTGGGATCCCAAACAAACAATTACTAGAGAAAGGCTGGACACTTTTTTTCATATTGTGAGGGCTTGGTGTCACCTGTGCCACCTTCAGGCTACTTGACGAGACTATCCACGCCAGTAGAACTCAGGAACCTACTTCAATCCCCCCTGTGCTGATGACGCATATGAGGGTTTAGGTTTACTGCTGCTGCTACTGTCTCGCCTTTACTCTTTTAGGCTCCACAGCCCAGCAACCCTGCCCTCAGTTTCCCATTCCACTGCCACCATTAACTGTTCCCTCCTCAGTCACTATCCCACAGACCACACCCATTGTTTGAAATAATTGGAATTTATTAACATAAGTAAGTGTGTGTTCATAAGCTTCATGGTTTCCTCAGTTGCAATGCGTATGGTTACAAGGCTTCTAAGCGTACTGGTTTCTGTGAGAACTTTCTTAAATGGTTCCACTGTAGAATTCTACCACCTATATAATCTCAATATCTCAGACGAATCCTTCCTATCCAGTATCTGCCTCTCACTGTGTTCATATAATCATCCCCACTACTACTACAGAATCATATACTTCTCTCATATAATCATCTATTTCTCCTATAGAATCATAAATCTCTTTCATAGATCATACACTTCTACTCTCATATGACCATACACCTTAATGTCTTCCTCTCAGCTCAAAACTATATCATTAAATAAAAAACCTACAGTTTACAAAACAATGTAAAGGCTTTACAGTTTTCAACCAAGCACCAAGAAGCAGGGAAATTGGGAGTTAAGGCTCACAAGCCTTAACGCCACATCCTCCCGAAAGGGGCAGAAAGTGCCAGTGAAATTCTCATTTTCCCAAAGCAGATAAACCCTGAGGACAGGATGGAGAATATGATATGCAGCGGGGACTGTGGGATTGTGGAAAACTGATGACAAACAACTTAGGTCCACCTTCTTCTTCTTTTTGTTTAGAGCATCCCTTCCCCAACCTGGTGCCCTCCAAAGGTGTTGGACTACAACTCCCTTCACTGCAAGTCAGTATGTCCCATGGTCAGGAATGCTGGGAGGTGTAATCTCAGACATCTGGAGGGCAGAAGGTTATCATATGCAGAGGCGATATGCAAAGCTAGTGTTATGTGTTGCACTGACTTGGGAGGAGCAGGCCACCATTGCTCCATTTCTCATTCTGAGCCCTCCTCAGAGATCAGACGGGTGGACTCTCTAGAGAGTAGGTCTTCTTGATCTCTCACTTTAGGAGGGGGAACAGAGGGGCAGATCAGGTGGCTGGGCTCTCCAGAGAGGCTGCCGGCCCAATTCCTCGTTCAGGGGAATTTCCCAGGGTGGGAGATCAGGTGGGCGAGTGACCTAACTGGAGAGCCTTCCTGGCCTCAATATGCAGGCAGTCCAGGGCCAGTCATAATGCCTTGCTTTCAGAAAGGACTCCTCAGAGTTGTAGCGCTCTGGGCCAGCGACCTCTCTGATTCCTTATTTGGACAGAGGGGAGGGATGAGGGCAGCAGCAGCAAGAGGTGGAACATGAGTCCTCCCACAACAGCTGATGGCAGAGCAAGGCAGCCAGCTCAGGCCCTGGATACTAGCTGGTGGAAAGTGGCAGTGAGGTGTTAGAGGACAGAACACACTGCCGTGTGGCTTGAGCTGCACCCGTTCCTCTAGCCTGCTGTCCTGAGGTGCTGTGGAGGATGCTGTCCCATTGCCAATGTTGAAGTTTGATTCAATGCCGGCCCAGTCAGCTTCTATACATAGAAAGTAGCCTGTGGGTTGTCGAGGAAATCAAGCTGGGTGGTTCTTTTACCCAAGCACACAGGTATAAGAAAATGGCTCTGTAAATCATTAGCTCTATAAATCATAAAGTTCATGTATTCCTGCTTAATCAAAACATATTTTTAAAGCTGCAATTGCTTTCACAACTCAGCTGATGTTGAAACCATGTCACAAGACGGTGTCAACACCGGCAGCTAGAAGGTGGAGTAAGATGTTTCAAGGCAAGCTAACCACATAAGGAAACAGATGGAGATGTGATTCCTGTAACTATTGCAATTCCCATTTATGTATGGTATTCTAGTCAAGAGAAGTACTTACACTCTGTACATGCCTAAATGCCTTGCTTCTCATTGGTTATTGTATTGCAGAACTGTATTATGATTGGTGGGAAGATTCTGCCATTGTATCTGGGGGGAACTGACCCTATAAATATGTTAGCCTTCCCTGAAATTATTGGGCAGTTCCTCAGGTCTTCTGGGACTGTCACCTTGCAGCGCGCTGCTCATAATAAATCTTCTCTTTTTTTAAAAAAAAATTATTACTTTTCCACATTAATTAGACATACAACCTTACAATAAAATACTCTGGTTTCTCTTCAGATCGTATAACCTTACAATACAAGAAAACATCAAAACAACTACTACATATATGTTGAATAAATGTTGAATACATATGTATTGAATAGATATTAACAATAAAATATCATACCATAACATAATCCTTCTTAACATATAAGTGCACCCCCCACCTCGGGATCTATTCCTGATTCCAAAATCTTATTGTTTCTTCTGCTGGCGGTTTCCCACTTCCCTTAGTAAACACAAATATTAGGAACTGTTTCCAGATTCCTTCAAACTCATTTATTTTAGTTATACCTTTTCTCCACTTAATATTACAAGTCAGTTTATCATTAATAGCTATATCCCATACTTCTTTATACCATTCTTCAATAAAGTATTCCCCTTGAATCTTCCAGTTCCTAGCTACCATCAATCATGCTGCAGTCAGCAAACTCGATATCAACTCTTTAGTTTCTTTTCCACATTTTATATCTTCAAATAGTGACAGTAATGCAATCTTTGGTGTTTGTTCTAATTTCATTCCCACTATTTCTTCAGTTTCAAAAAGCACCATCTTCCATAATCTTTGTACATATTTGCATTCCCACCACATATGTAAATATGTTCCTTTTTCCCCACAACCTCTCCAACAATTTGCTGAATGCTGATCATTTATCTTATTCAATCTAATCGGGGTTAGGTACCACCTCCACAAAATTTTAAAGTAATTCTCTTTTATTCTCACTGACATACTTCTCAACACTCTTTGTTTCCACAGTCCCTCCCAGCTCTGTCGCCCTATTTGTACCTTCAAATCTGTCTCCTATACCATTTTCCCTGAGCTGTCCCTTAACTCCTTTTCTAACAATATTTTATATATTTCACTCATTAACCCTTTTAAAACTATACTTCCTCCTTTACCTTTTTCTTTATTTACTATTAACTCTTCAAACTTCATCATTTCTCTGCAAACTCTATTATCTTTAATCCACTTTTTATTCCATTGTTCTAATTGCCCATACTCTAACCAAGATAATTTTTTCTCCTTTAACAAATCTTCCATATCTTCTCTTGTATTTATATCTCTTAACCAATCCTTTAATTTCAATTTGTTTTTCTCTTTTAATATTTTACTTAATCTACCCTTCAGTTCCTCTGGGAAATTCTTCAACATTATTACCGGTGATAAGGGAGAGTTGCTCGGAAGCAGCTTCCCTTTAAATTTACTCCAAATTTCCCATTGAGACCTCAGGAGTGGATTATCTATACTTTCAACCCATTTTCTCCCTCCTTCCTTGAAAAAGACATTTTCCAAGCTCATCTCCACATTACTTGTAGTTTTATCTTCCATCCAATATAGATCTCCTACTCCTATAATTGCTTCTACAATATGTCTTAATCTATTTGCTACATAATATAATTTTATGTTTGGGAGACCCAATCCTCCCTTTTTTTTGGCTTAAATACCATTTATATAATAAATCTTCTAAAGACAGAGAAATTGTGTCTTGAGAGTGGGGGCGGGGAAATCTACACTACTGCTTTAAAGCGCTTTATAACAGTTTTGACAACTGTTTGGGCCCAGGACACAGTCCATGTACAGTTTTCAAAACGTTTTCAAAGTGCTTTAAAAGCAGTAGTGTAGATCCCCACTCTGTGACTATCACTCAGTGAACCACAGGGACCCGCCCTTTCAGGTTCCACCACAGGTGAAACACTCTTGTTATTCCACCTCAGGCAGCAAAATGTCTTAATTCATCCCTGTGAGTTAAGAAATATGAGCTTCTCCCTTCCCTTCCACTTTCTTCTAAAACATGCTAACAAAAACAAAACAAAAAATCCACTTTCCTGGCCAGAGATCCTAGTTGCATAACAGGCCTCTTTGTGTGTCAATCTGTGGCATGCGAACTTTGTCTTCCTTTCTCGCAGCAGCAGCAAAAATACAGCATTAGCAGAGAGGGTGATTGAAGCTTGCTGGGTTTGGTTCCGTTTCCCTCTATAGACAGCAGTGTGTTTTGACTTGGCAAGGCTAGAAGAGTGTGAAGATGCTGTTCCACTTACCTGCTGTCCTCCAGGGGACTCTGTCTATACAGGTGATTCTGGTATTCCTGGCTACTTTTCTACTCATTGCTGATTACATAAAACAGAGGCGCCCAAGGGATTTTCCTCCAGGGCCTGTGCCTCTTCCTTTTCTGGGCAATCTTCTGGCTTTTGATTTCAAGAATCCTCATCTTGGTATACAAAAGGTAAGGATGGAGACTGCTTTGAGCACCTTAGGAGCCTAGAAAAGGAGCCTGGTTTGAGTACCTAAGAGTCCTATGAGGAAACGATGGAGGAACATGATATGTTTCACCTGAAGAAGAGTAAACCAAGGGAGAACAGGATAGTGCTCTTCAAATATAGTAGGGCTGTAACATACAAGATCTGTTCTCTGTTGTTCCAGAGGACAGAACTTAATGGGCTTAAGGTACAGGAGCTTAGACTTTGGTTGAATACTAGTAGAAAGGCCTTGATGATAAGAGTACTTTGGCATGGGGTGTGGGTAATCTTTCCCTCATTGGAGGTTTTCAAGAAATCCTTTCTTTTACAAGCAATGGCAAATTGGTGGGAGGGGGGAGTTAGAGTGTTGAGCTGTTTGAATGGTGCCTTCTGATTGGCTTTTTCATTTTCAGTTGAGAGTGAGAGAGGGTATAACTAGGACTGGGTTTTCTTTGTGAGGCAGGTAAGGACTGGCTGTCTGATGCATATAATTAGGGAATGGGGGGGGGGTTAAAGATTTGGGGAATGGTACATTTTCCCTGGGAGGTGTATTTATTTTAACAACATGAAATGTAATTGAATTAAAATAACCTTTTTCTTATAAATAAAGCTTTAAGCTTTGTTTTGTTGTTTTAAAGCACGTCTTGCTCGGTCTTATTTTGTTGATAAAAATGGATAAATGAAACCACAGAGGAAGTAAGAAAAAGGTTGATGATATATGCACTCTCACACGAAGAGTTTTTAAAGTTTCCTCATAAAAAGGAGTGGGTGAGGGCAAGTACGGACAAGTACCATCAAAATTACTCTGAAGGAAGCTCAGAGGATGGCAAAAAGGGAGAGGGCCTTTTCAGTGGCACCCCCCCCCCCAATTATGGAATGATCTCCCTGACAAGGCTCACCTGGCACCAACATTGTTATCAAGACTTTTCTCTTCTCCCAGACATTTAACAGCATTTAACAACATATCCTGAGTTAGTTTTTAATGGACCCGTTGTTTTTAAATGGATACTGTTGTTTTTATGCTTTTGCTGGTTTTAAATTTTTTATACTTTTTAATGTTCACTGTTTTTAACTTTTGTATATCGCCCAGAGAGCTTTGGCTATGGGGCGGTATATAAATGTAATAAGTAAATAAATAAACTAGACACTAATTTGGAATGTATCCAATTATTTTCATCCTTCTTCCTCCAGCTTAGAGAAAAATATGGCAATATTTTCAGCATGCAGTTTGGAACCAAGCAATTTGTGGTTGTGAATGGGATGCATCTAGTGAAGGAAGCCCTTGTCCATCAAGGAGAAAATTTTGTAGACCGCCCCAAATTTCCTCTTATGCATGAAATTTTTGGGGAGTTTGGTGAGTTTCTTTTAAGAAGGTTCAGTGTCTTGGTTTGTTTTTGTATGCTCTGCATGTGTGCGTGTGTTTTAGAATCTGTCTGAATTGTGTAAACCATTAGATTAGCCTTCCTCTACATGGTACACTCCAAATGTGTTTGAAAGAAAAATACTCCGGATGAACGACTGGCTGCGAAGGTGGTGCCGTCGTGAGAGTTTTGGATTCTGGGACCACGGGCTACGCTACTTGGAACATGGACTGCTGGCAAGGGATGGGTTGCACCTCACAAGGGCTGGAAAGAATGTGTTCGGCCACAGCGTGAAGAACTTGATCAGGAGGGCTTTAAACTAAATCTTACGAGGGTGGGAGACGTAAACTTCGAGGCAACAATGGATGAAGGCCAAGGCACCACAGTACAGAGAACAGCTCCAATAGTGCCCCAAAATAGTGTCCGCAACAATGTAGGAACAAAGCCAGACTATAAAACACATGGTATTCGATGTCTATATACTAATGTCCAGAGCATGGGAAACAAACAGAATGAACTTGAACTCTTACTCCATGAAGGCAAATACGACTTGATAGGTATAACTGAAACTTGGTGGGATGACTGGAATATAGCAATTGAAGGATATAACTTGTTCAAAAAGAACAGAAGAAATAGAAAGGGAGGTGGAGTTGCACTATATGTTAAAAATACCTATCCCTGCACAGAAATACAGGCAGATCAGACTGGGAGCCCCGTCGAGAACGTCTGGATTAAAATAAATGGGGCAAGGAATAAAAAGAACATGATAATCGGAGTCTACTGCTGACCACCCAATCAAGGAGAAGATGAGGACGAAACTTTTGAGAAACAAATTGCCAGTGCTTCAAGGAAGTGTGATGTAGTAGTGATGGGGGACTTCAATTACCCTGATATCTGTTGGGAGACAAATACTGCCAAAAGCGGCCCTTCCAAGAAATTCCTGACATGTGTGGGTGATAACTTTCTCCTACAGATAGTGGAGGAAGGAACTCGAGGATCGGCAATCCTTGACTTGATATTGACCAACAGGGATGACTTAGTGGATAAAGTGGTAGTTACGGGAACTCTGGGGGAAAGTGACCACGTCATACTTGAATTCTTGATTATGAAGGAGACAAAAGTTGAGTGTAGCCATACACGTACTCTGGATTTTAGGAAAGCTGATTTTAATAAACTCAGAACTATAATAAGTAAGGTCCCGTGGCATTTGAGCCTAATGAGAAAAGGAGTGCAGGATGGGTGGGAGTATTTAAAAAAGGAAATTTTAAAGGCACAGTTACAAACAATTCCAACAAGGAGAAAAGATAGAAGACAACAGAGGAAACCAATGTGGCTCCACAAAAAGCTTAGAGATGACCTGAAAACAAAAAGGCATACATATAGGAAGTGGAAGGAAGGCCAGGCTACAAAAGAAGAATACAGACAGGTGGCGCAGAAGTGCTGAAACGGCATCAGGAAGGCTAAAGCTGAGAATGAGCTGAGGTTAGCGAGTGATGCTAAAAGAAATAAAAAGGCTTTCTTCAGATACGTGAGTAGTAAAAGACAGAGGAAAGAAATGGTGGTTCAACTGCTTAATGAGGATGGCAAATTGATAACAGATGACAAAGAAAAGGCTGAGGTGCTCAATTCCTACTTTGCCTCAGTCTTCTCCCAAAAGTGGGTCTATGACCTCCCTGGAGAAAGTGAAGCAGAAGTTGAGGGGGCAGGATTGCAATTTGAGATTGATAAACAAATGGTCAAAGAACACCTAATTTCCTTGAATGAGTTCAAATCTCCAGGGCCCGATGAACTGCATCCTAGAGTAATGAAGGAGCTAGCGGAAGAACTCTCAGAACCTTTGTCTATTATCTTTGCAAAATCATGGAAGACGGTTTAGGTGCCGGACGACTGGAGGAGGGCTATCGTTGTCCCTATCTTCCAAAAGGGCAAAAAAGAGGAACCTGGGAACTACAGACCAGTCTGTCTGACATCCATCCCTGGGAAAATTCTGGAGCAGATTATAAAGAAGTCAATCTGTAAAAACCTTGAAATCAATGTGGTGATCACTAGAAGCCAACATGGATTTGTCAGGAACAAATCCTGTCAGACAAATTTGATCTCATTTTTTGATCGGGTAACCTCCCTTGTGGACTGTGGGAATGCTGTGGATGTCATATATCTTGACTTCAGCAAAGCTTTTGACAAAGTGCCCCATGATATTCTGATTAACAAACTAGCTAAAAGTGGGCTAGATGGAACAACTATTAGGTGGATTCACAGTTGGCTACAGAATCGGACTCAAAGAGTACTTATCAATGGAACCTTCTCAAACTGGGGAGAGGCAACGATTGGGGTACCGCAGGGATCAGTCCTGGGCCCAGTGCTCTTCAACATTTTTATTAATGATTTGGACGAGGAGGTGCAGGGAACGCTGATCAAATTTGCAGATGACACAAAATTGGGTGGGATAGCTAATACCCTGGAAGACAGAAACAAACTTCAAAGTGATCTTGATAGGCTGAAGTGCTGGGCTTAAAACAACAGACTGAAATTTAATAGGGATAAATGCCAAGTTCTACATTTAGGAAATAGAAACCAAAGGCACAGTTACAAGATGGGGGATACTTGGCTCAGCAATACTACAGTTACAAGATGGGGGATACTTGGCTCAGCAATACTACAAACGAGAAGGATCTTGGAATTGTTGTAGTTCACAAGCTGAATATGAGCCAACAGTGTGATATGGCTGCAAGAAAGGCAAATGCTATTTTGGGCTGCATTAATAGAAGTAGCTTCCAAATCATGTGAGGTACTGGTTCCTCTCTATTTGGCCCTGGTCAGGCCTCATCAAGAGTATTGTATCCAGTTCTGGGCTCCACAATTCAAGAAGGATGCAGACAAGCTGGAGCGTGTTCAGAGGAGGGCAACCAGGATGATCAGGGGTCTGGAAACAAAGCCCTATGAAGAGAGACTGAAAGAACTGGGCATGTTTAGCCTGGAGAAGAGAAGATGGAGGGGAGACATGATAGCACTCTTCAAATACTTAAAAGGTTGTCACACAGAGGAGGGCTAGGATCTCTTCTCGATCCTTCCAGAGTGCAGGACACGGAATAACTGGCTCAAGTTAAAGGAAGCCAGATTCCAGCTGGACATCAGGAAAAACTTCCTGACTGTTAGAACAGTACGACAATGGAATCAGTTGCCTGGTGAGGTTGTGGCCTCTCCCACACTAGAGGCCTTCAAGAGGCAGCTGGACAACCATCTGTCAGGGATGCTTTAGGGTGGATTCCTGCATTGAGCAGGGGTTGGACTCAATGGCCTTGTAGACCCCTTCCAACTCTGCTATTCTATGATTCTATGATTCTATGACTATAACTCCCACCATCCCCTGCTGGTATGGCCTTGTGGCTAGGGATGATATGAGTTGTAGTCTAGTACATCTGGAGGGTTCTGGAAAGTAGCTTTTGATTGTTTCACTAGAGGAAATTTTCTTGAGTCTTGCTTAGGTCAGTTTCTGCATTTCCAGTATGGACAAACCAAATGAAATCACTTATATTAATTTGAACATGTGTTTCATAGATGTGCACCCACCGAAGAGCCTCAACTGTTTGTGACTCCCTGTTCAGTATACCAGAAGAACAGCTTGTAGTTCTTCAATTGTAGTGATGGTGAAAGATTGCACAATGGGAGCAATTATTATCCTTTGCCTAGTTAACTTCTTAGGCAATACATCCTGGAAATCCCAAAATATTGGTTGCTTTCACACTTGGCATTTTTTTATATAGAACTGCCATGTTTTGTGGTGGAAGCGAATACTGCAAGGGAACTTTCTCCCTTCCTCCTGTCCCCTTCATCCCTTCCCCACTCCAGCCACCATGCCTCTCCAGACTCTGCTCTGGAAGGTTCCCCAACCCCATATAGCAGATTTTAAGAGCAGGCAGGCAGAGAGGGAATTGTCCCTCTTTTGGTTCCAATGATGGAAGCAGTTCCATCATTAGGAATGGACAGGTCCATCAGTTTCATTTTCTCTAAATTTCTCATTAATATAATCCCAAATTTTGGTTTCTCTAAGTTTCTCATTAATCTGCAGGGGTGGGTGTGTCTATATGCTCCATTAACCCCATTGTGGTTGTAGGGTCACTCTGCTTTGTTTATATGACATAGGTGCCAACTCACAGCTGACTCAGAGTTTTAATAAATAATAATAATAATAATAATAATAATAATAATAATAATAATTCTTACCCGCCTCTCCGTTTGGATCGAGGCAGGAAACAATATTTTTCTCTAACAATAGCTTTGAAATGTTGCTTTTCCATGGTGTCCTTTTACCACGACTTTTCCAATTGCTCTGAAGTGGTGGCTTCAGTTCAGGAGGCGTTCCTAGGGGACAAGGGTGGGCTCGACAAGTGGAATGGCTGCCGCTGTTGCAGTTTCTCATGCGTAGTGGTGGCTGAAGTGGTTATTTGTAAAGCTCCCTTTCCCTGGCTCATCTTCCTCAACTGCAGTTGGTTGGTGCAAGGACCTCGGCTTCCTCTTTCTCTACCACGCACACACCCACTGTGGAGAAAAGAGCAAGCGTGAGGCTTCCAAATGGTCCCGGGAATGGATAGTGGGGAGAGAAGGCAGCGAAACATCAAGTTTCACCCAAAGTGCTTGGGAAGCCTCTCTTGGTGATGTTGTTAGTTTTTTTTTACTTTACCTAATCACTGTGAGGTGGCTGTCTATATTTTTCTTTCTATTACACATCTCACCATTGCTCTACAGTCTCTCAGGCTGCCTGCACTTCCTGATCTGAATAAGCCCTATGGGAGGAATAAATGCATGATGTCTACCTCTGGGTGGAAAGTGCAGGAAGCCAGGGATGCTACAGATTGACAGAGAGTTATTGTACAATGAAAGACGGGACACTCACCCACTCTCATTAGCCATCTCATCAGTAAGGAAAGCACAAGAACCCTTGAATCAAACACATGAGGATTTATCTGAAATTTCTTCCCCTTTGAATTTCTTTTCGAAAGCAATTTCTTATCTTTCAAATTGAATGAGAACAGTTGAAATTCTTATGGGAGAAATATTCAGCACAGCACTGTTAAAAACCAATCCCAAGCAGTAAAACACACAAAAAGCAGTAATAAAGATGCAACAGTAGCACAAAATCAGAATAATAACAGCAGAATGAAGGGCAACCAGATAAAATCCACCAACAAATTGTAATCCTCATGAAATTCCTTACAAACCTGTGTCATATAAGCCACCTTTCCAATGTTAAAGGAATGCAAAAGTTAGTTAGCAATGTAATGCCAACTCTTTCCACCTAGGATTGGTCTCCTCCAATGGACTTAGCTGGAAACAACAAAGACGATTTGCGTTATCAACTCTCAGAAACTTTGGTTTGGGCAAAAGAAGTTTAGACGAACGAATACAGGAGGAGAGCAGATACTTAACGGATGCAATTGAAGAGGAAAAAGGTGAGAACTAGTGGTGTAGTTGATATTTAAGCAGCTATTTTGTATGCAGATGTTCAATGATATTTTAGTTGTGTTAGTGCTCCAGCACACAAATATAGCTCTGACTGAGCTGAGGCTACCCCATGATTTGGGAAATGTCCATTGAAAGCTTCACATAGTCTGTATCCCTTCTGATGCATGGAACTTGGCTGACTAGGTAGGTCATGTGGGAACGTTGACTGGTGTGGAACTCCGATCTGTTACGTGATGTGCTCTCATTAGACCCGTGTACAAACTTGCACACGTTCTAATGAGACTTACACCCACTTCTAAGGATTCTTTTGACATTGGCAATAGAGCGTCTGTGGCTAAGTAAGACGATTCTTATTCAAGAAACTTATACCACAATGGCACATTTATTGAGGTTGAAACAAATACAAAGGCACAAGCTAGTTTTGGGGAAATTAGCTGAGCAAGTATAAGCTTAGAAGCAGTTTCAAGACTGAAAAATAGACTTTTTGAGACTTAAGAGCATACACACGCAGACAGCAGGGGAAAGAGTAGAGGGAATCTTTAAAGGCAATATACCTTTCCTTGGGCTGCAGCCCTTTCCTGTAGAGCAGAACTGGAGAGCATTGCAACTCTTAGTCTTAGGTGAAGAGGAAAAGAAGACAGCGAGGCAAAACACTCACCCATGGCAGCTTGCACTTGCAAGCTGGAAAGTGTAGTTTATTCTTTGCTTCTGGTTCAAAAAGGAGAGAGAGCTAGCCGCCCTCCCCCCCCCCCTAACTTGAGGGGTCTTTTTGTGTGTGATCTTATCTAAAGTTCTACTTGCTATGGGAACAAAAGAGGATGATTTGGGATGATGGCTGTACTTGATGCAGCTTGGAGTTCAGCAACAGGGCTGCATTAGCATGTGTATGACCAAGTAAAACTCTTGCCATCCAGCATTCATATTCTGCTTAGTTTTACCCCTACCTTTGTCTCTGGGGAATGCATTTGAAGAAGTCTATCAGGAAATGATTACTTGACCTAGGCCTTCTGTGAATGCTCTCAGTCTGTAGGTGGGGTTTTGGGTCACTTCAAAATGGAGTCAGTACTGCTCCAGAAGCTACCTTGTAACAACTTGTACCCTGAAGGCTAAAGTTGCATCCAAAAGATTATGATGTGCCCTCCTCCACACACTCCCTCACAACATTCTGAATACTGTGTTATAAACTTCCATAGGCTTTTGTTAGTTGTGTCCCAAAGATGACGATGGGTTGGAAAGAATTGAACCAACAACAGGCAGGTAAAATGTTTGGACTGATGACTTTGAAAGCTATTGCAATCGAACTCAGGAATGAAATATGTGTTTGTAATATTTCAAAACAATTCATTTCAATCTTTTATGCACACACATGCACAGAAAGAGAGACTACACACACACACACACACACACACACACACACACACACATTAAGTGTTGTTACATTTTATGTTTCAGTCTTTATTCAGATCTTTATTCTCCATTGCTTTGTGAGTTCCTTGGGTTATTATAGAAATGTAACTAATAAATCAATATTCTGTCTCTCAGCAAGACAATGCTCATCAATTTTACTAAGACATTCTTGCAAAAATTCTGTGCCCTGGGGTGCCATCAGTATGCTGATGCCGCTCAGCTTTTTTCTTTGTCATCAGACTGTGAAGGTGCTGCACCAGTTGTTATAGGCAGAGAGAGGTGTGGTGGAGGAGGTAGAATAGGCCAGTCAAGATGAAGGGAGAGGAGACATCTGTGGCTGAGCTTCCTTCTGGTTTACCATGTCATTAGGTCCTCGATCCATTGTGTTATGGAAGGTGTGAATTTGTCTTTCCAGTGTGAGGCTTTTGCTATTCTAGTTGCTGGATTTGTTAATGCTTTAGTTTAATGGTTTATTCAAAAGACCCGCAACTTCCCCCATGTTATATTTTTATTAAATGGGAGCCATATGATACTAATATTTTTTCTACTTTTTTCTCCAGGGCAACCGTTTGACCCTCACTTTCAGATTAATAATGCCGTTTCAAATATCATCTGTTCCATCACTTTTGGGGACCGCTTTGAATACCATGACAGTCATTTCCAGATGTTGTTGCAGTTGCTTGATAAGACAATGAAGCTTCAAGCAAGTATTTGGAGCCATGTATGGAAGCATTATTATTATTATTATTATTATTATTATTATTATTATTATTATTATTATTATTAATATAGCACCATCAATGTACATGGTGCTGTACAGAGTAGAACAGTAAATAGCAAGACCCTGCCGCATAGGCTTACATTCTAATAAAATCATAATGAAACAATAAGGAGGGGAAGAGAATGCAAACAGGCACTGGGTAGGGTAAACAGGCACTGGGTAGGGTAAAACTAACAGTATAAAGTCAGAACAAAATCAAGTTTTAAAAGCTTTAGGAAAAAGAAAAGTTTTTAGCTGAGCTTTAAAAGCTGCGGTTGAACTTGTAGTTCTCAAATGTTCTGGAAGAGCGTTCCAGGCATAAGGGGCAGCAGAAGAAAATGGACGAAGCCAAGCAAGGGAAGTAGAGACCCTTGGGCAGGTGAGAAACATGGCATCAGAGGAGCGAAGAGCACGAGCGGGGCAATAGTGTGAGATGAGAGAGGAGAGATAGGAAGGAGCTAGACAGTGAAAAGCTTTGTAGGTCAACAGGAGAAGTTTATATTGGATTCTGAAGTGAATTGGAAGCCAATGAAGAGATTTCAGAAGTGGAGTTACATGGTCAGAGCGGCGAGCCAAGAAGATGATCTTAGCAGCAGAGTGGTGAACAGAAACCAACGGACTGATGTGAGAAGAAGGAAGGCCAGTGAGAAGAAGGTTGCAGTAGTCCAACCGAGAAATAACCAATGCATGAACAAGAGTCTTGGCAGAAGAGACAGACAAAAATGATTGAATCCTGGCAATATTATACAGGAAAAAACGACAGGATTTAGCTACTGCCTCAATATGAGGAATAAAGGAGAGCGAGGAATCAAATATAAAGCCAAGACTACGAGCTTCCTTGACTGGAGTAAGTGTAACATCATTGACAGTAAGAGAGAATGAGAGACGAGGAGAAGGTTTAGGAGGAAAAACAAGCAATTCAGTCTTTGCCATATTAAGTTTCAAATGACGATGAAGCAACCAAGCTGAGATATCTGAAAGACATGCCGAGATACGATCGTGAACATCAGGAGAAAGATCCGGAGATGAAAGATATAATTGTGTATCATCGGCATACAGATGATATTGGAGGCCATGAGATTGAATAAGATTACCCAAGGGCAACATGTATAAAGAAAACAACAGTGGACCAAGCACCGAGCCTTGGGGAACCCCTACTGAAAGGGGAAAAGAAGAAGACGAGCTGCCATTAGCCAACACGCTGAAAGAGCGACCCGCTAGATAGGAGGCAAACCAGTTATAGACAGAGCCACAAAATCCAAGGTCATGAAGGGAATCTAAAAGAAGATCATGATCAACCGTGTCAAAGGCTGCAGTTACATCAAGGAGAATAAGAACGGAATAATGGCCTTTAGACTTGGCAGTAAGAAGATCATTGGTAATCTTAGTAAGGGCTGTTTCAGTGGAATGCAAAGGATGGAATCCAGATTGAAAAGGATCCAGAGCAGAGTTACTAGAAAGAAAATCAAGACAACGAGAGTAGACCACACGCTCCAGGATCTTTGAAGCAAACGGCAACAAAGAGACAGGTCGGTAGTTAGACAGAGATAGCCTATCAAGAGTAGGTTTCTTGAGAATAGGAGAGACTGTAGCATGTTTAAAAGCAGAAGGAAATGAACCAGAGGACAGAGAAAGATTAATAATATGAAGCAAGGAAGGGAGGATAGCAGGGATAAGATTTATAAAGACGCGAGAAGGAATCGGATCACGAGAACAAGTGGACGGCTTCGAAGAGCGCAGTATTGTAAACAGTTCATCAGCTGAGACCGAAGGAAACACAGAGAAATTTGCAGGAGGAACTGACAGATGAGGAACAGGAACTGGAAGAGGAGCAGAGCTGGCCAGATCAGAGCGAATAGTTTGGATTTTAGCATTGAAAAAAGAGGCAAAGTTATTAGCAGACAGAGAGGCAGGGAGAGATGGTGGATTAGGCTTCAGGAGAGAATTGAAGGACGCAAAGAGCCGCTGAGGATGCCTAGCATTTGACTGGATCAACGTTGAGTAATACTGCTGTTTGGCCAATGAAATGGCAGAAGAGAAAGAGGAGAACTTTGTGATTTAATGGGAGAAGCAACCACACCCAAATCCCTACTGACATTTTCCACTGGCTAGAACATTCTTCTTGCATATCTCTGATCAATAGTCCTCAAACGTTCTCTTTTTCCTATTGTATCAATCAAGTCCCTCTTCAGAAACTTTGGAGTGTCACTGAAGATATATAGGTTGGGGTGTGTATGGTCTGATCTACACCTTGTGTCAAATCATTCCAAATTTGGAATAAAAAGCAGGATGAAACACTATGAAAGCCATATATGAAATGTGTCTCATGCCCCAACAGTTATCAGTGTACTTCACTACAGCTATAAAGCAGTAGTGTGGTTCTTTCCTATGTTTTCAATAAAGCACTGAGCACCCAAAAGATATAAATATGTATTCCAGCACAGTTAAGTCTTCCAGGACCCATTTTTTCCTAATATGCTAGTTTTCCACAGGCAAGAATTTGTTTTTTGTTTGTTTGTTTGGGGTGGGTGGGTAGTATCCTATACTGCTGCTCTGCTCCCACTGTTTCTATTGCACCAGCAGGACAAACTATGGGCTTCATAAAGCATCATAGGAAATGAGTGGGAATACTTGTGTCTGAAACAGGACAGATCAGCAGAGCTCCCCTCTGGGAGCTTGGCAGACTGGCCCATTCTGGAAATAAGCATTTCAGCTCATTTCTGTTGGCTTAAAGGTCTGTTAACTTCCTGTTGCATTAGCAGTGGATAGTGCCCATTTTCTATACTTGGGATTTTCAGGCACTTGATGCTAGAATATTATGTAACTAAATATTAATGGACATTATGAGCATGTTTATACATTTGATTCAAGAGTTCCTCACTCAACAGACTAATGGTGGTCTCACATGAATTCAGCAGTGTGTGTAGGACAGGGGTATTATTTCTGACAGCATGCATATGTTAAGTGCAACTCATGCTCTGCAATTCATATTATAACTAGGGAGTTGAGAATTCACCACAGGGATATAATTTTAAGCAGCATCCCAGTGGTGACTATGAAATGTGCTCAGTCACTAGTGCATACAATCCTTTCAACTGTGGCAGGATCTACACTACTGCTTTATAACTGTATTGACAACTGTTGGAGCCCAGGTGGGAATCTACACTGATGTTATTCTAACGTTTTGAATGGGTTACTGTGACGCACAGCATCACGTGACCCTGTATCTCTAACGTTGTAAATGAATTGTACTTACTGGTTCTATTTCGTTGTCCCCTTTCTTGTTGCTTAGTTGTAGCACTGCTGCTGATCCATGTGCCTCGTTCTACCGGTAATTTTCTTCTTCCTCTTCTCTGAGAGTAGCAGAGCTGCTGGGTTTGGTCCGCCCACTTCCTGTTCTACTTCCTTCGCTTTGCCCGTTTGCTGTCTTATCTGCTACAGCAGTTGGAGCTTTATCACACCAATGTTATACTGTGCAATCACTGACAATTGCATGCAAAGGGCTCAGAAGTTTTCCACCTTAAAATCTGCTTTTATTGTGAAATACTCTCATGCATCCTGCCTTAATTGTGCTCCTTTTGCAAAAGATTCATCCTAATTCCGAGCTGCTGCTGTGGGTGCAGGAGCAGGATTGTAAACAAATGCTTACACCTGCGTAAGCTTTAAAGATAAAGACACTGAAATCAGCACAGTAATAGATATTAGGGAGAGCTTTAAGCATACCAAATTTGAATCGAATTGGGTCATCCATTGATTTTTTATTTTATATATATATATATATATATATATATATATATATATATATATATATATTTCCCCTTCTCTTTGCAAAGGAGCTGAGGAGCGTTCAAATCAATTCCTGGTAAGCAAAGGATCGCTGTAGCTCCATGCAGGAAAATTAACAAGGGTCTCTGCTACCAGTCCAAAACTCTAACTAGCGGGGTTGAAATGGTGTGTTTGAAATAATCCCAACAGCTGGAGCTGCCGAAAACAGGCCTCCCCTTCTGCGCTGCTAAAGCTTTTCAGTTTGGTTACCCATCCAAGCCCTGACCAGACCCAAACCTTCTTAGCTTCAGCAAAGTGGCCGGCTCCTATGCATTCAGGCTATTCCCTGGGACTTATGTTAAGATGTTTTGGGACGGAATTTGTGTATGCTTATGACTATTGGCCTGCACTGCTAGCTAGGAACGAGGCAGGAAGTGGGCGGAGCAAATCAAGCAGCTTTGCTTACTCTCAGAGAAGAGGAAGAATGGAAAGGATTGAACAGTGTGCCCTGAGGTACCGTTACAGCTAAACGTAAGTAACGCTAGTGTGCCCCGTGATACAGAGAACCGATACAGAGAACCACGTTAGAAACGGACACTAGCAACGTTATAAGACTAGTGTAGATCCGGCCCAGGACACATTACATATACCATTTTAAAACTGCTTTCAAAGTATTATATCCTGCTTGGTGTAGATCTGCCCTATGTTTTCCGAGGTTTAGTAGATGTTCCATTTCCCCCCACCCTCCTAAACACAATATAATTGTAGTGTTTGTTTTCCCCAGCTCTATGATGCCTTTCCAGCCCTCATGAAACGCTTACCAGGACCCCATCAGACCATTTTTAAAAACTGGAGACAGTTCAAATCATTTGTGAGAGAAATCATTGAAAAGCACAAGGAAGACCGAAACCCACTGGAACCCAGAGATTTCATTGATGCGTATCTAAATGAAATGGCCAAGGTAATTAACAAAATCAGGGGCAGGGTGGATTTAGTTGCTTGATTTGTAGGAGAAGACAGAGACACTATGTGAAAGAAATCACCAACTGATTTGTCCAAACAGTCTCCAGTGGTTTACCTCCACATTAGCCCTATTCAGGCATTCTGAAAGTGTGTTGTTTAAACATCTGAGGATTGGGAGCATGTCAGTTGTCCTCCTCCATCATTGCTTTTGTTATTCTATAGATTTGGAGGGTGACTGTCTGTAGTAGAAACCTCCTTCTATCCATGGGGGTTCTCTTCACAATCTGTATAGTGCGGAGACTCCTGTGGATAGAAAAGTCTCTCCGTTTCAGACAGTCACTCTCTATACATATTGGGCAATGAGGGTGATGAGGGAGAGGGACCTTATTTCCCCCCTCTTTAATTAAAAACATCACTGTGTTTATTAGTAAAATGTTCTGGTGTGTTCTATAGGGTGACCATATGAAAAGGAGGACAGGGCTCCTGCATCTTTAACAGTTGTATTGAAAAGGGAATTTCAGGAGGTGTCATTTGTATGCATGCAGCACCTGGTGAAATTCCCTCCATCACAACAGTTCAAGCTGCAGAAGCCCTGCCCTCTTGACCAGAGACAAAAGAGGGCAGGGCTTCTGCAGCTTTAACTGTTGTGATGAAGAGGGAAAATGCATACAGATGACACCTCCTGAAATTCCCTTTTCCATACAACTCTTAAAGATATAGATGCCCTGTTCTCCTTTTCATATGGTCACCCTAGGTTATAGTTTAGCTACGTATCCACATTGCCTGCCAACAAAAAATTGACAGAACTAGTTTGTCAGAGTCAACAGTTGACATGACAAGAAAAAAGCATCACCCTAGAGTCATTACATGATGTCCCATTATTTCTTCCAGTCTGAATACAGTCTCTACAGGCTTTCAGGAATTATTGGGAGTCTTTCCCCTTTCTTCATACCTATTCCTGGCTTCATTGATTCTCAACACTGTTGATTTGATTGTATCTTGGCTATCAATGTGCTGAAGTGACAGCAATGGCTGATGTTGCAATTGTGTTTATAGTGAAAGCTTCACATGCTGCTGAGTATTCTTTTCTTTTCTTTTTTCCCTAAGGAGGACGTTGCTTCCAGTTTCCATGATGAAAACCTCCTACACTCAGCACTGGACCTGTTTTTTGCTGGAACTGAAACAACTTCTACAACGCTGCGCTGGGCTTTGCTGTACATGGCCATTCATCCAGAAATTCAAAGTAGGAAATAGAAGTGAATACAGTTCAGTGTGGGAAATAGAAGTGAACACAGATCTTAACATTGCTTTCAATTCACCCTCACTTTTAAGTAGAGCTCTGCACAGACCCCCTCCCCCGCATCTGCTCTGGATCCCAATCTGCAACTTCCGGATTGGGTCCACTCCATGTTGATCCACCTATGCTCCGCTCCACTGTGGGTCTCCAGATCCGGATCAGAGCTCTGTGTTTTCCCCACTATAGACTTGCATTGAAAATCAAACACCTATAACATTTTTACTTTTAATGTTAGAAATCTCAAAATCAGCACCTTGAGAGCTTATACAGGTATCCACATTCTGTCTCAGTGATTTTTTAAGATGCAGACAGGTGAATGGGCTTCTAAATAGATCCTTATTCATGGGCATTTCAAAGGAAATCCCAACATGCCATGAATTGTGGGGAATATTTAAAGATAAACCTAAATAAGAATCTTCAACACTTCAAAAATTAACAAGGAACTTCAACAGGGTGAGCACAGCGGCAATGCAGCTGCCTTTTCATCAGCAGGAAGGACTAATGCCCTGAGTCAAAGCAAGACACACACAAACCTGCCCTGGGTGGTGGGCACAGAAGAGGAGAGGTAGCATGCCCTGCCTGAAGCACTGGGAGCAAGCATGCAAGAGGCTTGTGGGGTTGACCCACACAGCCCATCTACATCTCCCAGGCACCAAGAGGGCAGAGAGGCAGGCAGAGAGGTACTGTACACACACACACACACACGATGTATGACTATGCCATAGATCTATGGGGAAGTAAGTCCCAGGAGATCCTAATACCCCACAATGACAGAACCCAGGCGGAGGCGGGAAGGCGGGCATGCAGCAGACATTTCTAGGGGCACAAGTAAGTGAGCCAAGGATTGTTTCCACTTTCCAGGCCATTCAAAGCCAGTAATGCAAACCAGCCCTGTGAGGCGGGAACAGCACAGAGAGATGCCTTCTGCATCCCATAACTAATAGGGGGCTAGGAGGATAAGAGTAAACCTTTGTCTTCCTTGCTTCAGAGTTGATTGACTGCACTGGGATCACAGCCATTATTAAACAATAATAATAACATTAATAATAGTAGTACTAATATTAATAATATAATCACAACAGCAATAAGAACTTGAATCACAATGAAAGCCTGCCTGACTTCACTGAAGAGGGAAAGCCAGGAGAGCTTTGGCTATGGGGTGGTATATAAATTTAATAAATAAATAAACACAAGAGGTGTGAAATTAAAAGCAGCAGTGTTGCTGGATCTAGGAATAATCAACTAGATTTTTTTTAAAGGCTTTGTCTGACTTTATTACTAGTAAGGGGAAAGAGGACATGCCCAGCAGGACAGGGGACTGTCACCAGTCATTTGGCCGGTCCTGTCTAGGTACGTGCTTTTGAGAAGCGACATCACACTTCAACTCATGCAAGTCATTGGCTTCTCCACTGGCTACCCTTTCAAGGGTTCTGACTAGCCTCAAGGGCAGTGTGCACTGGTCATGTCCACATGCCGAATGGACATCATCCCCTTGCACCACATCTATTCAGTTGTTCCCCAAGGTTATGGTGGGTACCTTGCAGAGGTGTGTTGCCTATCTGTTATTTTACTTAGTATATGATTTAAAGTTGTGTGTGTGAGTTTACTGGGGCTACTGCTTCAAAACACTGAAAAAAGTCTGATCGAAAGACAAAGAAATCAAAGTTACTAGTATCCCAAGTTACTAAGTATGCAGTTTTGCTTATTCCCCCCCCCTCCAACATTGGGATTGGAGGATGTACACATCAGGTAATCACTTATCACAATTGGGCATTGAATCTGTCAACCACCAAGTTGGAAAAAAAGTGCTTCCCCGTTCCATTTTAGCCATTCTATAAAATTATAGCAAGCAAACCGCATGACAAAAACTTCTGAAATTTGACACAAATGACCCCCAATCATCAATGTCTATGCACAGTAAGTTTCAGGGATCTAGCTTTTTTTTAAAAAAAAAAAAAAAGTTATAGGCGCATTTTTGGCCAATGCAATCCTATGGGGGGGGAACCAAAATGGCGAGCGGAGTGCCGAAAACTAGCGGAGCACTCTGCAAATGGGCAGTCCACTTCAAGATGCTTCGCTTCGCCCCTGACTCACTTTGCATCCGCCTTTAACGGAGGCGAATCAGGCCACTCCGATGCCGCTTCTACGACCCTAAGAGAAGCAGAGCACAGCTCTACTTTTATGCTTGCATCTGAGCAATGTGGCTCATGACACATTGAAGCATTTTCTCTCAAAACTGCCATGATCCTGTTTTGTTTGTGTTGCTTAGCAAGCCAGTATTCTACAGGTGGATTAAAATTGCAGTTTAAAGAAAAGGAGTGCATACTGTAGAATAATTGCTTTGTGGAATAGTGACTTTGAGTTTCACTTTGAGGTTTTTAAATAAATAAGTGTTTTATTGCACACTTCCCTGATACATTAACCCACAGAATTGCACCGTAAGTCAAGCAGATATGAAAAGGCAAATGTGAATAAACTCCACATACTGAAGTATAATTATAGAAAAACAAAAAGTAGAAACAAACAAAAAGTGCAGTAATATAAATGAAGCCATTTTAATATGTGCTATTATTTGACTTAGGGTGACCATATGAAAAGGAGGAGAGAGTTCCTGTATCTTTAACAGTTGTATTGAAAAGGAAATTTCAGCAGGTGTCATTTGTATATTTGGGGAACCTGGGGAAATTTCCTCTTCATCACAACAGTTAAAGCTGCAGGTGCCCTGCCCTCTTTTAAATTTGGTCACTCTAGTATAGCTCCTGCACTTTAACTGTAGTGATGAAGAAGGAATTTCACCAGGTTCTCCATATATACAAATGACACCTGCTGAAATTCCCTTTTCTATGCAGCTGTTAAAGATACAACTGTCCTCCTTTTCATACGGTCACCCTATTTGACTAGCAGTGCTCACTTACAGATGTCCACCTCCAGCATGCCTCCCACTCCTTCTGCTCATTTTTCTGTCACAAAATAGACTCCCTTTAATTTGATTTTTTTTTAAAAAAAATGGAATGCGTTGCGATCTCCTGCTGTGTGCAGGAAAAGTGGCATGATTAAAAGGGCCTCTGAATGGGTCATGTGGTCTTTTTTTACTTCCTCTTTCCCCTCGAGGTAGAAGAGGAGGTAATTAGGTACAAATGCAGGGGCGGAGAAGTGACGGTAAGGAAGAGCAATTTCCTCCCGTGTGATGACACTTCTAGTGAAGCAATCAGCAGGATTTAAAAGTTCACTAGGCTAACTTGACCTCACTTTACGAATTCATGGAAGTTCTTCCAAAACCCTTTGTTCACGGAAAGGTATGCGTTGCCCCGCCTTTAGAATGGGAAAAAAACAAAGGTCTATTGGGGGTGAGAGACCCAAGGAACTGCTGGTCAAATAATACCACATGTTAAAATTCTTTCATTGATATATTACTGCACTTTTTGTTTGTTTCTACTTCTTAAATGGCACGTAAATGATTTCCTTAAATAAATACTTTTTTTAATTTTTCTATTATTATACTTCAGTACATGGAGTTTATTCACATTTGCCCTTCCATATCTGCTTGACTTACAGTGCAATCCTGTGGAGATAGTCAGCAGCCTCCTGTCAGAGGCTGCCAAGTATCCAATGCAGGCCAGAGGAGGCACAGAAGGGATCCACCTCTCCATCCTCCACCTATTCTGCATTTTCACTGGATAGGCAGATGATTTCACCCATCTAGCTATGAGCTTCTGATTGCGAGAGAAATGGGCTGGGGAACCACTCTGTTTTCCTCATCTCTGAGCTCTGTTTCTGAGTGCACAGACATAGCTGGCACAGAGAAAGCCAGACTGGCTGTGGGATCATGGTTTCTAGGCTCCGAGATTCTATCCCCCGGATTCTGTCTCGGAGGCATGGGGTTGCTCTCTCCATATAAAGTATCCCCATAATTTGGTGAGCAGAGTAAATAAGAGGTTTGAACCATCACTAAATTTGGGTGGTTGTTTTATTAAAATAATTATAACTGACAAAGGTTAGATGGTGGCATCTGTTTAATCCTTTGGGTGACATCCCTGTATCTGTCTATTGACCTGATCCTTCAGGGACTTGTTCACACTAATGCTTATCCTGGCATGGGGAGCTTCCTATTCTTCTGATGCAGGCCAAACTGTGTGTAGGTGTGTGCTTCTCTGTTTCTTCGAGAAGCCCTGCTTGCTGATAGCTGAAGTTTGTTTTTCTTGTAATGATTGCAAATGTTACTTTGTAGCAAGAGTCCAAACTGAAATAGATGCAGTGATTGGCCAGTCGCGACAGCCAGAGATGGATGACAGGGATCGCATGCCCTATACCAACGCAGTTATTCACGAAATTCAAAGGATAAGCAACATTGTGCCTTTGAATGTGCCACGAATGACAACAAATGACACAACCCTGGCTGGATTTCATTTGCCCAAAGTAAGTGTTCAAGAAACAGATCTAATCTTCATAATGCATCTCCCCTTAAGGGGCCAAAATGTTAAGACAAGGGTGTAACTACTGAATCACAAAAGACCATTCAGTTGTCACTGGTTGAGAAAAGCTTCCTTCAGTGGTCCTCATTGTTCTGGGTCAGTGGGCACATTTGGATTTCCGAAAGAGCGTCATGGCTGCTCTCATAAAATGGATGCCATGGGGAGCTTTGCAGCACATTCATGAAATGGCTGCCATGGTAGTCATGGTGGTCACAAAATACGAATTTCCAAGAAGACAGACTGGTGAGACTAAAAGAACCATGGCCCTTATAAGATAGAGTTGATTTCTGAAGTCCAAAACACAAGACCATTCTTTAGAACCCAGATAAAGATGGATCTGCAGGGCAGCACTTTGTTTCACAGCATGCCAGCATCCAAGTGTATAAAACCTTAATTAATACAGTCTTCAGAAATAACATAAAAATTAGGGCTGTGCATGGACCCCCCAATCCATTTCGTGGCCCGATCCAGAAAATCCAGATTGGGCCTGATCCTCTTCGTGTTGCTCCGCCCATCTCCCGCTCCGCTCCGTGGAGTGAGATCTGACTTCACCGCCATCACCACATAGATGGCGGCAGCGGCGGTGGCGCAAGATAAGCCACCCCCCACCCCCTTATCTGTGTCTGTCGTCGAGGGCTTCAATTGAGGCCCCGGTTGAAGGCGGAAGATGCCTCGGCCTTCACTTTCGGCTTCAACTGGAGCCTCAATTGAAGCCCGTGACGGACACAGGTAAGCATCCCTCCTCCCTGCTGCCTTACCTGGCACTGCTGCCACATGGATGGCGACACCAGCGGCACCAGGTAGGCCAGCCCCCCGCCCCCTTACCTGTGTCCGTCACAGGTTTCAATTGAGGCCCCGGTTGAAGTCGGAAGAGACCTCGGCCTTCACTTCCGGCTTCAACCGGGGCCTCAATTGAAGCCCGCAATGGACGCAGGTAAGCATCCCTCCTCCCTGCTCCCTTACCTGGCGCCGCTGCCACCGCCACCGCATGCATGGCGGCACCAGCAGCACCAGATGAGTCTCCCTCCCCCACACACTTACCTGCAGGCGGAGCTCCAGATTGAGGCGATCCTCTTCACCTCAATCCGCAGTCCCCCTGACTCTCTTCGCCTCCGTCTTTTCTGGAGGCGAATCAGGCCACTTGCTCCTGCCTCTCTGAACTGAAGAGAAGCAGAGCACAGCCCTAATAAAAATCATGGGCAGGGAGCTTGGTGGGCACCATGTTGAAAACCCAAGGTGTATTTACTCAGTTGTAGGGCTGCCCACTCCCTTCATGACACTACAGTTTGCCCATTATTCCTTCTTGACTGCTGCTATAGAGTTGTAGAACTGATGGGCATAACAACTGCACTAGCACCAGTGCAGACAGAATCACAAGCCTGGATTTTGAACTTGGTGGCTTTCTCAGTCTGAGATCATAAAATCATAGAATAGTAGAGTTGGAAGGCCATCGAGTCCAACCCCCCTGCTGAATGCAGAATGTCGCAAGGATGTTGGAGTCCAAATAAGATTAGGGTATGCCAGTCTTATGAACACATTTTCTGAGTGTTGGTTAATATCATTGGGATATTTTCTTTTTCCTCCTATGGTTTAACTTGACTTGTATGAGTAATCCTGAATTATTGCTCTTTTAAGGTCTCTTGTGAAGTATTGGGAGTGCATTATATTCTGGAAGGGGTGGAATGCTTTTGGCAATTTTTGCTTCCTTCCAACTCTCTATAAAACTGGATGCTAACCCCAGTTCTGAGTATGAACCAATTCACAGGCCTAAAATCATTTGTTGGTTCAATTCAGACAACACATTAGTCAATGCAGTATGAAAACTCCACTCAATGTTTGAGTACTCCCCACACAACATGTTCTAACTCCACTATTGTGTGACTGTGAGCTGCCATGGAGTTGAGTAAAATCCATTGTGACATTTGATTGACAGTTCCTTCCCCCTGTCTCCTCCCCCAGTCCTCCCGACAGTATCCCATCAGCCACATTGAGAAATGAGAATTGAGAAATGTGTTTCCTGCCAGGCAACACATTTCTCAATGGTGGTGTAAAAACTCCCCTGAGGAGTTCTAAAACCAGTGTTGAGGAACGTGTTATCTGAACTGAGCCAGTATCTCTAAGAGAATCCCATACGCTGAGAAGATATTTAAAAATCTAAAAGGGGACCTGAGTTTCTGTAAAACATTACAAGAATGACTAAATAATGATCAGAGGATCTCTCATTGAAAAATTAACCCTTTCTGTGTGTCTGCAGATAAGAGTTGGAGGCTTGGTAGGGTTGTAGATCCATTGATCAATATACGAAGGAGTTCCCTGATATGTTAGTCAACTTCCTTCTCTATTTTTTTTTCTTGGGCAGGGTACCATCTTCCTCTCCAGCTTGGCATCACTGCTGTTTGACAAGGATGAATGGGAAACACCCAGTGTCTTTAATCCTGGCCATTTTCTGGAGAATGGTCAGTTCAGGAAAAGGGAAGCATTCATGCCATTCTCTGCAGGTAAAAACAAAAACAAAAGTTGGACTGCTCATATAATTACAAAAGGCATATGAAGGCTTCAGTCCCCACTCCCTGTTCTCACCATGCCTGAAATGCCCCTCACTATTTCCTAGTCAGTGTAGCTTTCCCCATTTTGCAGCACACTTTCACTTGGGGGACAGGAGCCCTCTTCCATCTGGAACTGAAACAGCTCTGTGTTCCTCTGCTTGCCACACTTTGAATCAAGCCACTTCCAAATGGAAAGAGGAAAGGGCAGAGAGGGATTTATACTCTATGTTTATCCTCTGTGTTCTCTGCCGTTACGGAACCGTTATGGAATTTCCTCTTCCAAGAGATTACTGCATCTTCCAGATCCATTTCAGGGATCTATCCATTTGGGGTTGGCTGTACAGATATTAAACTTAGGAGTAATATCATATTCAACACAACCCCTTTCCCTGGAACCACCAACTTTCCCCTGACCTGCAATTGTTTGGTGGTTTCTCACTTTTTTTTCTTTTTTTTGGCAACATTTCTAACAGAAAGTAAGCCTCCCCTAACACTTAGATACTGGCAGTAATAACTTTAAGCTAAAATACACTGGCAGTTTGGGAATTTTGCCCCATCCCTTTTGCCCTCATACTCACAAACCACTGGAACGTGGCCACCAAGACCTTCTGTGAAATGGAATTCTGCCCTGTGGTTGAAAGAGGTTCAACACCGCTATTGTACACCGCCCTGAGATCTTAATGATATCGGGCAGGATATAAATGTTTTAAATAAATAAATAAATAAATAAATAAATAAATAAATACGTAGAGGCCTTGGTCAAGACAGTTGACTGCTGAAGCAGGTATGATGCACCCAGTTAATGTCAATTTGAAACAGCTATTGGCACGAATCTAAATTGGAAGGCACTGGGATCCAGCAGAAATCCACCAAACTTCCCCCTACATTGTCTGTCATGTTGTTCCAAAGGTGTCTTACTCCTCAGCCCTCTGGAGCAGCATTTTAAGAGGCAAAGGTGGTTGTAGGGAGAGGGAGGAATCATGAGGTTTGCCTCTGTGCCCTCTACTTGCAGTGCAAGCTGAACTCCATTAAGTGGGTCCCACCCATTAGCTGGATGCTTTAAATGTGTATTTTTGTGAAGGTTTTTGTTACGCTCTCGTGTTTTGGGGTTTGGGAAATGGAGAAACAAGCATTAAAGAGATAAAATTTGAAGTAAATAACATTTTATATTTCAAAGTTCACCATTGTAAGTCTCAGCTAACAGAGCAACTTTGCTCCTCTCTTCTAGGAAATCGAGCTTGTCTTGGAGAGCAGTTGGCCAGAAGAGAACTTTTTCTTTTCTTCACTGCCCTAATCCAGAAGTTCACTTTCCAGGCTCCGAAGGATGTGACATTAAGCCTGGACTTCCAAATGGGAAGTACACGGGCCCCCCTGCCATACAATATATGTGCATTATCACGCTAAGGGAAACCACACTACTCTTTAAAACAAATGGGGTTAGCTGAAAATATCTCCTCCATTTCTGTTCTTTTGGACCAGTATCAAACCAATGTCCCCCATTGTCCCATTATTGTGTTTTGTCCCGTTTTTATGACTGGATGTGGGGTGCTTCTAGAAGAGGCTTTATTGTTTAGTCACCATGGTTTCCTTTCATGGGACTCATGGAAGGGTTCAAATGACACCATGATCCATTTATAATCAGCCCATGTTTCCTTAGCGTTGCATCCCTCTCCCTCTTTCTTTCTTCCTTTCTTTTTTTTACTGCAATAAGGAGGGAAAGAGGAGAATAACCACACAATCTCTTTCCAGGTATTCATTATTCCTTGCCTTTCTTTTGGGAAAAGAAAGGTCCTCTTTTAGAACATGTTTTCCCCTGGTTTGAGACTATTTTGAGCCATCTTTACCCAAGCCAGTTTATTTGAGCCAGGCACCAAGCTCCCCAGAAGCTTGTGTAGTTTTCTCTCCCTATTTCATTTTGGTCACAGGTGAAAATTGGGATTCAAAGCACAGGTCTCTCCTTGGGATAGGTAGCTATGCATTCCTTTTAATCTACACCCCCCGCATTACTCCCCTTCTTTTGTTTTCTAAATGTTTGGACCACACTGATATAAACTTGAAAGCTTCAAACACTTCATTTAAATAGTTTGGACTGGTGGAAGTATAACTTATAAAGCTTTCTAAGTGCTTCTGGCCCTATTTGGGCCTCCTAACATGGTTTTGGGACTACTCACGTTGTATTCTAACAGGCCTTAGCAACAGCTAAACTGTAGTGTATTTTGCATTGTGTGCACTTGTATTTTCTTTCTATCATTTTATGTTTCACATTTCACTTCTGTATCTGATGTTCTTTTACATTTACTTTTCTTTATAAAGCATTCACATTTTAAGACTTCTTGTGTGGTTATCTTTTCATTATATTAGCAAGTTAAAAGGGTAATCACTGTCTTACTGCTGATATTTTAAAATCTATTTTCAACAGGCCTAGTAATTTGAAGAGTTACAGAGTTTAGGGGAAATCCTCAAATTCATTGTGATCAGAGGCATGGAGAATGTACCTCTGGAGATAATTTAGACTGACCCCAACCACATAACACTATTCCACTTTCTGAAGAGGTCTGTACTATAGACTACTAAAGACAAAGTGGCAGACCATAATAACAGCTTTCATGTGTCTATTTGCTGTATGAGGTAGGTGATCCTGTCAAGCCTGCCCCTTACCCCCTAGGAATTCCCCTTGAACCGAAGCCAACATCAACAGAGGGAAGAAACAGAGGGAGCAGTTGGGAAAGTTGCAGTAAAAGGACACCATGAAAAAGCACAGTTTCAAAGCTAAAACCCCAATTTCGCTGTGAGTTGGTAGCTGCATCATATAAACAATGCAGCAGCAACCTGCAGCCACACTGGGGTTAATAGAATGTATAGAAAACTGGATTATTTATTTTATTATTTATCACATTTATATACCACCACATAGCCAAAGCTCTCTGGGTGGTTTACAACAGTTAAAAACAGTGAACATTAAAAAAAAATATAAACATGTAAAACCATCAAAAGCATAAAAACAACAATATCTATTTAATACTAACTATTCTGTGGTCAGTTAAAAGCTCAGCATATGTTGTTAACTGCCTGGGATTAGAATAAATAGGGCAAGACTTGGTTTTTATTAAATTCTTTAGAAATACTTATAACCCCAAATTCTGTGTTTTTAGATCTTTCTGGAACATTGTACAGCCAGACCTATCACTGGGTCAAATTTCAAGTTTCTAACTCATCTGGAAGTGGGTTAAAATTTAAAGACATACGTGACTAGAAGCGCCATCCGATGAGCATTTTATTGCACGCTCGTTACTGGGTACTCAAGGATTCCCTGGAGGTAGCTCACATGACGTCGTCTGCCTCTCACGCCCCTTCTGCCCCTTCTGGTCTTCCTTGCCCTGCAAGAAAAACGCCAAAACATTTTTTAAACTAAAGTTGCTGCTCTCTCCTGCTGTGTGTGGGAGAAGCAGTGTGTTCACAACAAGGGACTGAATGGCCCTCATGCACCTTGTTTACTTCCTGTATGAAAACAGGAAGTAATTGAGTGTCCACGGAGAAGCGACGGTAGCCACTAGCCAGCATTAGCCATCGTTTCTTCCAACGTGTGATGGAGCTTACACACATACTTTCTGCTTTGTATGTAGATATGTAGCATGGAGGTGAAACACTCTTGTTATTCACCTCAAGCAGCAAAACATCTTACTGTAGGTCATTCCTGTGAATTAAGAAAGATGATTGTCCCCTTTCCTAACAAAGGAAATGCTCTTTCCTGGCCAGAGTTTCTGTTGTGTAATAAGGATTATGTGTCTTTGTGGGTGTGGTGGATCAATTGGTGCCATGCAGACTTTGCCCTACACTCTTGTAGCAGCCAGAGCAGCAGCAGCAAAAAATACTCACGACATCAGCAGAGAGGACAAGTGTTGCTTTTCTTCCTCAGATCGATTTGGTTTCCTCCACAGATGGCAGTCCATTTTGACTTGGGCCAGATCTACACCAAGCAGGATATGACACTTTGAAAACAGTTTGAAAACTGTATATGGAGTGTGTCCTGGGCCCCAACAGTTGTCACTACTGTTATAAACCGTTTTAAAGCAGTAGTGTAGATCCTGCCTTGGAAGGCTAGAAGAGTGTGAAGATGCTGTTTTATTTGCCTACTGCCCTCCAGGGGAGCTTGTCTCTACAGGTGTTCCTGGTGTTCCTGGCTACCTTTCTATTCATTGCTGATTACATAAAATGGAGGCGCCCAAGGGATTTTCCTCCAGGGCCTGTGCCTCTTCCTTTTCTGGGCAATCTTCTGGATATTGATGCCAAGAAGCCTCATCTCATTATACAAAAGGTAAGGATGGAGACCATTTTGAGCACCTTATCCTTGGAATGAATTCTTATTAAGGAAGCAGTTATAGGCATTGTACTTTACAGAGGATGTAGACAGGACGGAACAGGCTGAGTGGAGGAAATAAAGATGGTCAGGGGTCCGGAAAAGGAGTCCTATGAGGAAAAGACAGAGGAATTGGGTATGTTTCACCTGAAGGAGAGGAGACAAAAAGGGAACAGGATAGTGCTCTTCAAATACCAGAAGAGCTGTGAAATTTAAGTCTTGTTCTCTGCTGTTACAGAGAGAAGGTGGCTGTCTTTATGGCACGGGGTTGGTGCTGCTCTACCACCAAACACCATGGTATCATTGTTGTGGCGTGGTGTTGAGTTGTCTTGATGCATGGAGGCAGTGCAGGCTCTCTGGTGGCCCACACCCTGCCCTCTGCCCAGGTGGTCAGCAACCAATCATGGGTGAGAATAGATAGTGGATGCACTGTTCTAGCCTCGATCCGGAGAAAAAAGTTGGATAAGTCCCGGACTTTTCTCCCTTGCAGTTTTGCCAGAAAGCCCTGGGTGGGTGCACAGTGGCTGCTGCATCATATAATCTATGCAGCACTACCATGCACCCACCCCGTGGTTTTCTGTGTGTTTCGACCACCCCGTTGTCTAGATCTAATGCATTTAACATATAAGAGATTTGACTTAGCTGTACATTAGGGGAAAGGTTTTAATGGTAAGAGTAGTCCCGGCCCTTCAGTACAGGATCCTGATGGAGCACTTCATGGGTGAGAAGTGTGGGCTGACGCAGTCACAGCAGGACTTGGCCAGAGTTGTGGGCATCCACTAAGAGCTGCTTACCTCCCCTCCTTGGCGATGCTACTCCTCAATGCTCTCTCAAGGAACAGCATCGGCAATGAGAGGAGGAAAGTGTCTCTCAGAGGACATGGGCACCTGAGGGCTGCCAAAGGCATGCTGGGAGGTGTAGTAGTTCTCCCTCTAACTGACTTTCCCCAACTGCTTCTTTCCCTGCTCACCGTTCCATTCTAGCCTCAGCTCTCAGTCATTCCTCTGTTTCAATGGTATAGTTAGGCTTTTATATAAACATCATATCAGTCATTCCTCCATTCACTCTTCTGTTTCAGTAGTAAAGTTAGGCTTTTATCGTGTGGTGCAGAGTGGTAAAGCAGCAGTTTCTGCAGCTGAAATTCTCCCCACGGCCTGAGTTCAATCCCAGCGGAAGCTGGTTTCAGGCAGCCGGCTCAGGTCGACTCAGCCTTCCATCCTCCCGAGGTCGGTAAAATGAGTAACCCAGTTAGCTGGGGGAAAGGTAATAACGGCCAGGGAAGGCAACGGCAAACCACCCCGCTATAAGGCCTGCCAAGAAAATGTCAGCGAAAGCTGGCGTCCCTCCAAGAGTCAGTAATGACTCAGTGCTTGCATGAGAGGTTCCTCTCCTTTCCTTTCCATAAACTTTATTCAGTAATTTTTGCATCTGTCTTGGAATGTTTGTGGTTTAGTTAAAATGGGTGGGGGGGGGGAATTCAGCATAAAAAAATCTCAAGTTAAAAGGCCTTGGAAAATATTTTTTTTAGAAAAATCACTCGGCACTTAAAAGCCATTAATGCAGTGACTAGGCAAGCCTGCCTGGGAAAAAGAAATCCATAAGCAGGGTGCCACAACTAAGATGATCTGCTCTCCAGTTGTCTTCCACCACACCTCCAATAGTGTTCAAAGATTAACATATTATTCAGGGACCTAGGCTTATGCCTACAACTCCCAGCATGACTTGGATGAGAGGGACGATTTATCAGGCTTTGTCAGCCATAATCTGGAAGTGGCTCGCCATCCTGGGCCTGAAGAGAGAATAGGCAGTATCTGTTATTCAGATATCTGGGCAAACATTTTCCTAGGTTTGCATCTTTTTTAGCTGGTAGAAAAGGTGTTGTGTGTCCTGATTGTTTTTGACATTTTTGAAGTTTAGATGGCTGTTCCAGCCAAGGCATGATGGGGAGGTGTAGGCATTTCAGGTAAAACAAAAAATGTGGTTTATCACAAAGCTCTAATTTAAAATAAATTTCTTATTAACATAATTTTCCATTTATTCTAACTCAACTCAACTAAAAAACAACAACAACCAACATAAGTTGCAGAGAAATTTATTATCTATATAAATAAAAATGAAAAAGACCGTTCATTACTGTCATTATAGCTCCAAAAGTTCTTCACCGATTGCTTTGAAATTTTGACACAGCGTTGCATTCGAATACGCGAGCATTGTTATGTAACTATGTTCTCTATGGGGTCAAAGGTTTGTCTTAAAATCGAAGAAATAGGCCTCCTCAAAACCAGTCCTGCTGATCATTGTGACATCACCAACCAGTAGGCCAATCCACTGCCTCTGCCTCCTCTCCTATTTGCATGTACTCTCGCAATTGGCTGAGTGAATATAGATGTCACACCTGTGACAGTTACACGTTCTGAAGAAAGATAACTGCCAGGAGTTTCCGCTAACCCTCTCACCGTAAAAACATCCTTTTTAAAAAACCAAACAATCTGCTTTACTTCATCCAAATAATGCCTCGCAGAAGATCACACTTAGGTCGTCGTACTCGCGGAGCGGAAGCACTGCAATGAGAAATTGCAAATCAGACTGAGGAAGAACGGGCATCAGCAAACGAGAAAAAAAGAAAAAGAATGCCTCAAATATGTGCCAAGGAACCAGCCAAGCAACGTTCAGCCAGACTTGAGGATGCACGGTTGCGAGCACGGCAATCACGTTCTACAGCTTCAGATCTGCTTTGTTCTCAACAGAATGAATGCGACAGGCTGAGAGTGGCTGAAAGACGTCAACGAAAAACAGCACATCAGCGTCAAACACGACTCCGTGGTAAACAATCACACGATTACAATCGCCTTGCATTCTGGTACAACCCAGCTGATGATTATAGTTTGAGGCGGCATGTTCTCATCGGCACTATGACTGAAGTGTGTCCTTATTGCAAGGCTCTTAAATTTAATGGAGAAACAAAAGGAATGTGTTGCGCTGCTGGAAAAATTAAACAGCCTCAACTTGGAGGACCACAAGAGCCATTACAAACTTTGCTTGCCGGATATACCGCTGAATCAAAGCATTTCCTATCTAACATCAGGAAATACAACTCATGCTTCCAAATGACGTTGTTCGGCGCAGAAATCATCACAGCTCCATTTATGCCAACTTTCAAAGTCAAAGGACAAATTTATCATAAAGCCGGCTCCTTCCTTTCGTTTCAAGATAGTCAACATAAATTCCTACAAATGTATTTCATTGGTGATGGCAATGATGAATTGAATGCACGCTGCGGAATTTATACCGGCATAAAAAGGTCCGTCGTTTCAAAACTGCAACAGCTACTTCGCGAAAAAAACAATTTAGTACATTTGTTCAAAACAGCAATTGACATGATGCCATCTGATACACACAAGATTGTTATTCATGCTGACAAAACGCCTGCTGGAGAACATGTGCGAAGATTCAATGCTCCAACTATAGATGAAGTGGCAATTGTTATAGTCGGAGATCAATCTTGACAGGACCTTTCAAAGGTGAAGATGTCCTCATTCCTCGCATTCCTATGATTCCAACAGATATGCCATTTCAATTTAAGAGATTACAATTCCCAATTCGATTGGCATTTGCAATCACCATCAACAAAGCTCAGGGCCAATCTTTAGAATTGTGCGGTTTAGATCTAGACACAGATTGCTTCTCACATGGACAATTATATGTTGCGTGTTCTAGAGTCGGCAAACCAGACAATCTCTATATCTACACAGACAATGGAACAACTAAAAATATTGTATATCCACAAGCATTGTGAAATTAAACATATTAGAAACATCCGCTTTGTCTTTTCTTTCTTTTCAATTTAACCAGACTGAGCCACAGCAACGCGTGGCAGGGTACAGCTAGTTTATCAAATAAATGTTATAAACATTATTCACAGACTTGACCAACACCGGGCATATCCGCTAGTCTGCAATATACTTGCTCTTTTACATTCTTCTTCTACTCCCTCCAGCTTAATGAAAAATATGGTGACATCTTCAGCTTGCAACTTGGAAACACGTGGTTTGTGATGGTGCATGGACTACATCTGGTGAAGGATGTTTTGGTCCATAAGGGTGAAAATTTCACAGACCGTCCAAAATTTCCTCTTACATATGAAATTGTTGGGGAGTATGGTGAGTTTCTTTTAATAGGTTTAATTTCTTTGTGTGTGTTTTTATGGGTCTGCCCAAATTATGCAAACCATTGGAGCAACTGGACTATGGGCCAATTCAGATGACCTTTAGGTACATGTCAGGCTGCTATTTTCTCCACTCAGGCTAACAGCTGGTGATCTGGGCCAAATCTACACCAAGCAGGATATAGCACCATGAAAGCGCTATATAAGAGGCAAGAGTCACTCTACTGCTTTATAGCAGTATTAAAGTGCACTGACAACTGTTGGGGGCCATGACACAGGGCTCCACCAACGAGCGTTTTATTGCACACTCATTACTAGGCATTCATGGATTTTTCACAGGTGCCTCACATGACATCATCTGCCTCCCACACCCCTTCTGTCTTTCCTTGCGCCACAAGAAAAAACACAGAAAGTCTGAAACACTTCTAAAACCAGAAGTTGCTGCTCTCTCCTGCTGTGTGCAGGAGAAGCAGCATGATTAGAACGCCCAACTGAATGGGCCTCGTGCTCATTGTTTACTTCCTGTTTTGAAACAGGAAGTAACTGAGCAAAGAAACCATGAGCAGAGAAGCGACAGTAGGGAGCGTGTTTTCGCACGTATGATGGTGCCCACACACCATATACTGCTTTCATTCTGCTTTCATACCGCTATATCCTGCTTGGTGTAGATCTGGCCAAAGACAGATGAGTATAAATTCTATTACAGCACTCCATTTACTATCTACTTTGGGGCTGCTCAATGTGCCATACCCAGATTTTGGATGGGGGATGCGAGCTGGGTATGATCCTAGGTAGGGGTGGAAGATGGAAGAGCTGAGCTAACCCCATGCTGAATGACTCAATGGGGAATTGCTAAGCCTTGCTGTAACTCTCCTAAGCTGAATCACTGAAATCACTTTTGGATGAAATCACTATTAGGCAGGGAGGCTTGGTGCTCCACTGGTACAGTGGAGCTAGTTTAGCAATTACCCTTGGTTTGGAGCTGCTGAATCACACAACACACACACACCCCGTTACTGTTGCTGCCACCTGCTGGTCCAACATATTGCAGCATCCTTTAGTTTTGTGCCTGGAGGATTCCTATTCATTCCTTGGACTAACTGTGAGTACAGCCAAAGGACCCCGACTTCCATTGGCCTGTCTAGACCCTGGGACGGAGTGGGATGTATTGAACCAAAAAGGTATTATTCTCTATGTTGTTCTACTCTTGTTGATTCATTGTTGGCAGTCAACTTGAATAAATAACAGTGGATCAATCTGTGGCATAAAAACTTTGCTCTACACTCTTGCATCAGCCAGAGTGGCAAAAATCCTCACAACATCAGCAGAGAGGACAAGTGTAGCTTCTCATCTTCAGATCAATTTGGTTTCCTCTATAGACAGCAGTCCATTTTGTCTTGGAAGGCTAAAATAGTGTGAAGATGCTGTTTTATTTACCTACTGCCTTCCAGGGGAGCTTGTCTCTACAGGTGTTCCTGGTGTTCCTGGCTACCTTTCTACTCATTGCTGATTACATAAAATGGAGGCACCCAAGGGATTTTCCTCCAGGGCCTGTGCCTCTCCTTTTCTGGACAATCTTCTGGATATTGATGCCAAGAAGCCTCATCTTTCTATCCCAAAGATAAGGATGGAGACTGCTTTGAGCACCTTATCCTTGGAATGAATTCTTATTAAGGAAGCAGTTATAGGCACTGCACTTTACAGAGGATGTAGACAGGATGGAACAGGCTGAGAGGAGAGTGATACAGATGGTCAGGGTTCTGGAAAAGGAGTCTTATGAGGAAAACATAAAGGAATTGGGTATGTTTTTCCTGAAGAGGCAAAGGGGAACATGATAGTGATCATCAAATACCAGAAGGGCTGTAAAATTGAAGGTTTGTTCTCTGCTGCTACAGAAGGCAGGTCTAGATCTAACGGGGTTTAAAGTACTAGAGTCATGACTTGGCTGAACCTTAGGGAAAAGGTTTTGATGGGAAGAGTAGTTCCGCAATGCAACAAATTGTCTAAGCAGGTGAGGTTTTCAAGCAGATGCTCTAAAGCTCTGGCTTGGCAATTCTTGTATCAAGCTGGGGGTGGATTTAGATGGCTTATAAGGCCCCCTTCAAGTCCAGGATTCTACAAAATCCTCTATAGGTAGAGATTGATCAGCACAGCTCATATTTGGTGGGTAAAAAGAAAGCAGGTCCACTTATTTAGGGCAACTCCTTCAGACATAAAACATGACACATAACACAGGTATGGCTTATATGGGAGTCCGATTATTTTCCCAGCTCATGGTTGGAATTGGAGTAGATAAAGAGACAGACAGACAGACATAAATGTCATATGTTTCACTTGTGTGTTTCACTGTTGGGGATCCCCTTAATTACTTCATAACTTTTGAGCTCTTTTACTGGGTTTCTTTCTCTACCCAGGCTGGGTCTCTATCCCGGTCTTCTCTGGTGCCTAGATATAGGTCTTACCCTCTCATGGTCCACTATGGACCGCTATGACCTTTTAGGAGCGTTCTACACTCCGCCAGTTGGCACAAACTTTACCTTTTAGGATCCTTGTCAGAGGTACCCTGCCACGACACAGGCTCTGAACAACAGGCCTGGCCACAGACACTCCCTGCTCAAGCTAAGCCCCACCACTTGAGGAGCCTGAGGCGAGGGACAACCACCGCCTTTCTCCAAACTATGTGGAGAAAGGGGTTAAATTGGAAGGATTTCAGTAATAAATTAAAGCGCTGTGAATTATATGTACTGAGGTGAATTACTGTCAGAGTGGGTGTTAAATGTAAATAACTGCAGATGATAATTGCCAAACAGACACGTAATAACAGATAGGAATTTGGCACGTTTAGAAAGGATCAGAGATTAGGAGCAAGATAAGAGTCTGGTATTACATTGCAAATCAATTAAGATATGTGATAGAGGAGATGATAGGAAATAAAGATTTGGAATGGTTAGAATGGGAGACACAAGAGAAGAAGTATAGGTTGGAGAACATTTTTTTATATATAATTTAAAAAAAAAGAAATGGGGGGAATAGAGAACCCCTTGATGAAAAATATAATAGAGATTTGGGCCAAATATAAAGAAAAATTAATGCCAAAGGTATCACCCCTAACGCCAGTGGTGATGATGGGGAATTTCCCAGAGAATTTGAAGAAAGAATTGGAGAAAGATTTAAGGGAAAGGGGAATAAATAAATTAAAAGATTGGATGAAGGAAATGGACAAAGACAAAATAAAACAGTTAGTAAGAGAGAGGTGAAATGCTTAGATGGAGGCACCACAACTAGAACAATGGACAAAAAAGTGGAAAGAGGAAAATATAGAATGTAGAGAGTGTACAGAAATGGATATGTTGATTTTACAAAGAGAAAACAAAAATGGAAAGTTAGTTGGTAGGGGTATAATGAGTGCAGTGTATAAGATACTAATGAGCATGGAAAAACAACAAGAACATATTAAAATGATATGGGACCAAGACGTGGTAGGACAGTTAAGTGGTCAAGAGTGGGGGAAGATATGGAGTCAACGTATATTAAAGAGTATGTCGACAAGAATAAAAGAAAATTACTACAAATTAGTATGGAGGTGGTATTTAACACCAGTAAGATTACACCAGATAGATAAGAAATATTCAGTAAATTGTTGGAGAGGGTGTCAGGAAATAGGTACGTATTTTCATATGTGGTGGGATTGTAAAAATATTCAGAAGTTTTGGGAAATAGTATTTAAAGAAACAAATGAAATAATGGGAATGAAGGTAGAAATAGGCCCAAAGATAGCATTGTTATCAATATATGAAGGGGTCCAATGTACGCAAAATAGTAAAAAATTAATAACTAATTTACTAACAGCAGCTAGACTGATAATTGCTAGGAATTGGAAAGAACAAAGAGAATATAAAATAGAAGAATGGTATAAAGAAGTCTGGGATATTGGTATTAATGATAGGCTAACGGGGTGTATGAAAGTTAAGAAAGGAATATTAGAGCAGAACGGTTTTGAGGAGATTTGGAAACCATTTGTCAAATTTGTATTAGGAAAAGGGAAAGGGTGTAAACTGTCACATGTTACAATTTTGGAGTGGAGAATAATGGTCCCAGGGGGTGGGTTGCACCTTTTATTATTATCATTTTTATTATGGTTATTATTATTATTATTATTATTATTATTATTATCATCATAATTATTAGATTATTGTATTAAGTAGGTTTTTTTCTTTGTTCTTTATTGTTATTATTGTTAAAAAAATAAATAAAAAGGAAACGGGTCCAGGCATCTTCTATACGTAGAATGTAGCATGGGGGTGAAACACTCATGCTGTTCTGCCTCAGGCGGCAAAATGACTTAGTTCATCCCTGTGAGTTAAGAAAGATGATCTTTCCCCTCCCTTCTTCCTTTCTGTTAAACATGTTAACAAAAGAAATCCTCTTTCCAGGCCAGAGTTCAAAGTTAGGTAATACGCATTATGCTTTTTTGTAGGTGTGGTGAATCATTCTGTGGCGGCGTGCAGACTTTGACCTCCTTTCTTGCAGCAGCAGCAGGAAAACATTCTCACAACATTAGCAGAGAGGGTGGGCATAACTTCTCTTGCTGAGTTTGCTTTGGTTTCCCTCTACAGACAACGGTTTGTTCAGACTCGGCAAGGCTAGTAGAGTTGGAAAATGCTGTTCCTCTTACCGGCTATCTTTCAGGAGAGCTTGCCTCTACAGGTGGTTCTGGTGTTCCTGGCTACCTTTCTGCTCATTGCCAATTACATAAAATGGAGACGGCCAAGGGATTTTCCTCCAGGGCCTGTGCCTCTTCCTTTTTTGGGCAATCTTCTGGATATTGATCCCAAGAAGCCTCATCTTGCTATGCAAAAGGTAAGAATAAGACCAGTTTCAGCACACCAAATAGGTCCCTGTCCTAGGGGTGAATCCCTATTAAAGAAACAGTTCTGGGTGCTGCACTTTGGGAAGAATGTAGATCAACCTTCCATAACTTGATGCCCAAGAGTCCCTGCCAGCATGACCAGTGGTTAGGAATTGTGGTCCGAAACATCTGGAAGACACCTGTTTGGGAAATGCTGATGAAGACAAACTGGAATGGGTTGGGAGGAGGGGAATGAAGATGTTCAGGGGTCCGGAAAAGGAGTCCTACGATAAAAGACTGGAGGAACTGGATGTTTTTAGTAGGGGTGTGCACGGACCCCCCGCTCCACTTCTCTTCCAGATCCGTGATTTGCGGATCGGGCCGCTCCGCCCCGCCTATGTCCGCTCCGCTCCGCTGCGGAGCTCCGGATCCGGATCGGAGCTCCGTTCCCCCCCCATAGGCTTGCATTAAGCTAAAAAAGTATACAACTTTTTTTCTGTTAAAGTTAGAAACCTCAAGTTTGGCACCATGACACCTCATGGATGTATCCATACGCAAGCCAAGACTCAAGGCAGTCCCATCATCCCCTTATTTTTGGGGAATTTATGAAAATCAGGCACCCCATTCACACCCCTTTCGATAGCTCCGTCAATCTGCATGTTAAAAACCTCAAACTCACCACCATGATAGCTTATCCAGGGATACAAACGTATGCCAAGACTCAAAGCAGTCCCATCATCCCCTGATTTTGGGGGAATTTATGAAAATCCAACACCCCATTCACACCCCTTTCAATAGCTCCGTCAATTTGCACGTTAAAAACCTCAATCTCACCACCATGATAGCTTATCCAGGGATACACACGCACACCAAGATTCAAGGCAGTCCCATCATCCCCTGATTTTTGGGGAATTTATGAAAATCAGGCACCCCATTCACACCCGTTTTGATAGCTCCGTCAATTTGCAAGTTAAAAACCTCTGAGTTTGATAGCTTATCCAGGGATACACATGCACGCCAAGTGCTATCAATTTGCACTTTAGAAACCTCAAACTCACCACCATGATAGCTTATCCAGGGATACACATGCATGCCAAGGTACAAGCTGACGGCGACGGCGGCAGAGCCCGGTAAGGGACCAAGGGGGAGGGGGGCCTTACCTGCCTCCATCCTCGGTCCGTCGGCATCTTCAATTGAGCCCGCGGTTCAACCAGGAAGTCTGGGCCGCAAGCGGCACAGACTTCCTGGTTGAACCGCGGGCTCAATTGAAGAAGCCGACGGACCGCAGACGGAGGCAGGTAAGGGAGAGGAGGGCGGGGGGGGGGGGTTTACCGGGCCCTGCCGCCATCGCCGCATGGGCGACAGCGACAGCAGCAGGGCCCGGTAAACCCCACTTACCTTTCCAGTGGAGCTCCGGATCGTGGCGAAGGATCTGCCTTCACCTCGATCCTCTTCGCCACGCTCCGCCGGCCCCCCAATCCTCTTCGCCTCCGCCTTAAGGGCAGGCGATGTTGGGTTATTGTGCCAGAACTTTTCTCCTTCTGGAACTCTGTTTGTGCTCAGAAACAAACACACATCACGCAGGTCTTACACAGCAGAGCTGGTTTATTTCCTTCAGGCTTCTGTGCAGTTCAATTCAGATCAGTTCAGATCAGCACACTGAGGCATACACAGAGAGCAGTGATCATAGAGCAGTGATCAGTAAGCAGTGATCAGTTCCATTTTACACAAGTGAGAAACTATATACACATCTTACACAATTCTTATCTACATTACATACAGCTGTGATGAGGCTAACTTAGAATCTTGGCAAGGTTCCCAGAACAGCCTCTATCTCAAGGTAATTGCCCACAGATAGACTTTCTCTGTTTAACCCTGAGATAGCCATACACACACAATTTTAATGACTAAGCAAGTATTTCTTTTCATATACTTAACAGTCCTCCTCTTGCGCATGTTGTTTAAATTGTGTTACAATCTGAGACCCAGCTTTAAAAGCATCTCTTTGTGTTTTACCATTGATACTGGTTTTGTGAATAAATCAGCCAACATCATTTCAGATGGACAATATTCAAACTTAATCCAGCCCTTCTGAATTATATCTTTCACATGAGAATAACGAATATCCACATGTTTAGTTCTTGGCTTACACTTTTCAGATGTAGCCATACTAATACATGCCTGATTATCCTCAAATATGGTTACTGGTGTCTCAATTTCCAACCTTAGATCAGCAAATAATTGTTTATACCACTCAATCTCATTACAAGCCAGAGATAAGCTGATATATTCTGCTTCTGCACTAGAGGTTGCTACACAATTTTGTTTTCTTGTAACGTTCCACCTGTCCTTTCTCATTTTGTTTTACTTTGAATACCCATTTACAGGTAATGGCTTTACGACCTTCAGGTAAAGGTACTAGCTCCCACGTTTCATTTTTTTCCATTGCTCTGATTTCCTCTGACATTGCTTCATGCCAGCCCTGAGCTTCTGTAGGTTCCATTTCCTGAATTTCCTCAAATGAAGTAGGTTCATAGGCTATTAGTAAAGCTCTATGAGAAACCTGTTTGCTTTGGTATTCATCTGAATAACGAATTGGAGCTTTGCGTTCCCTTTCTGATCGTCTTGGCATAGTTACAGGCATAGTTTCCTCCTCCACAGTTTCTTCCCCCTCCCTCTCTTGCTGAGATTGTTCAGGAATTTCTTCTGTTTCTACAGCTTTCTGTTCTACAGGCAAACTTACATACTGTTTTGTTTCCTGCATTTGTTCATGAAAAACTACATCTCTGCTCACAATTACACTTTTGTGATATGGAGACCACAAACGATAGCCTTTTGTTTGTGTATCATATCCCAACAGTTTACATTCCAAACCTCTTTGAGCTAGCTTTCCTGGTCTGTTTTCTTTCTGAATATGAGCAAAACATTTACTTCCAAAAACTCTTATATGTGACACTCTAGGTTTTCTTTTGTAAAACATTTCATATGGAGTTTTTTCATGTACAGAGTGGTAAAGCCTGTTTAACAAATAATTTGAGGTGGACAAAGCTTCTGCCCAGAACAGGTTAGACAATCCTGACTCTTTCAATAGAGCTCTTAACATGTTCTGCAAGGTTCTGTTTTTCCTTTCTGCAACTCCATTTTGAAATGGTGAATATGGAGCAGTAAGGTCATGTTGTATACCTTCATCACTGAGGAATTTTTTTAATTGGTTGCTAAGAAATTCACCTCCCCGGTCCGTTCTTAGATTAGCTATAGGTTCTTTAAATCTATTTTTACTCCACTTAACAAACGCTTTGAACTTTCCAAAAGTTTCACTCTTCTGTTTTAACACATACACAAATCCAAATCTACTGTAATCATCAACAATAGACAAGAAAAATCTGTTTCCTCCTTGACTTGTCTCAAAAGGACCTGCAAGATCTGCATGAATTAATTCAAAAATTCTTTTTGTTGTTCTCTCACTATGTTTTGGAATGTTTGACTTATGACACTTGGTTTCACTGCATACATTACATTCTACATAATTAGAACATGGTTTGATTTTCACCCCTTCACACAATTCTGGAATCTTAGAAATTGTTTTATAGTTAGCATGACCAAACCTTTTATGAGTTAAATGGATACACTCTTGGTGTGGTTTGCAATTGGCTATTGTTTTTGTTGTGACTTTGCTGGCTACAACTTCATTTTCTGTACAAGTATATTAATCACATACAAAGATTCTTTCATTATTCCCTGCACACACACCTTGTTTCCCTGTTTTATAGTACAATTTTCTTCAGGAAAACAAACCTCATACCCCATTTCTGTTAACTGAAACACACTTAGAAGGTTTGTTTCCAATTCTGGTACATATAAAACACTTTGTAGTTCAACTCCCAGACAATCAAAATATACATTACCCACACCACAAATCTGGATTTTTGTTCCATTTGCAAGGGTAACACACTTTTGCTCTGAAGTAGAAGTTTCCAAGGTTACAAATGAAAGTTTGTCTTTTGCCATACTTATTGAAGCCCCAGAGTCCAAAAACCAAGGATTCATTGTCTCTTTGACTCTTGCTAGAAGACACTTCTTTGTTGATTCAGCTTCATTCATGTTGTTTTCTTCTCTCCACTTTGCTGTCGACTGCTTTTTCTTCTTGTTGTTGCAATCCCGCCTTAAGTGTCCTGTGGAACCACAGTTAAAGCATTTCCTTGCCTTTAATGCAGCCACCACGTCAGAAGATTTATGGCTTTGTTGAAATTCAGCCACAGGATTTTTAAAGCTCTGTTGTTTTGAAGCTTGTCTTCTTTCATAGGTTTCCAGTAGTTTTCCAGCTACATACTCGAGGGTTAAATTTTTCTCCTCTTGACTTTCCATCATGGTGACAACCGCGTCGTACGATGAATCAAGACTTGACAAAATCACATAGACTTGGTGTATAGTTGTAAACTCCATCCCTCGTGCCCTGAGTTGATTGAAGATTTCTCTCATGCTTTTCAAATGGTTTGACATAGACTCCCCTGGTTTCAGCTTCATTCCATACAGTTTCCGGGTTAGAATTACTTTACTGCCCGCTGTTTCTCTTTGATATACAGCTTGTAGCACATTCCAGCACTCTTTTGATGTATTCAAAAACTGAATGAAGGAAATTTGAGAGTCTTCCACAGCTAATGCAATAACTGCCATTGCTTTTGCATCGTCCTTAAACCATTTAGCATTCTGTGGATCTGCTCTATCTGGTGGATCCTCTGTGACTACATACCACAGTTCAGCCTGAATCAGATACATTTGCATTTTGTAAGACCATAATGCATAGTTAGAGTCATTCAGCTTTTCCAACAATTGATGCAAACCAGACATATTAGCTCCTGCCATTCCCTCTGCTTTAGGAATTGGTATCTCACCGTCCTCCTGCTCAGAGTCCTCCTCAGAGTCAGCCGACTGAGATTTTTCCTCACTTTGCAGCACTGGCTTTAGCTTGATGTCTTTCTCCATCAACAGTCTTCTGTTTTAGCAGACTCCTGGTTCTGATACTGCACCGTTCCCACCAAGTTCTGGTTCTTCTGCCTGGGTTAGGCTGGCGTAGGCTGGACTGGACTAGGACTAGGCTGCCTGGACTGGGCCCATAACCTTTGTTGGGTTATTGTGCCAGAACTTTTCTCCTTCTGGAACTCTGTTTGTGCTCAGAAACAAACACACATCACGCAGGTCTTACACAGCAGAACTGGTTTATTTCCTTCAGGCTTCTGTGCAGTTCAATTCAGATCAGATCAGTTCAGATCAGCACACTGAGGCATACACAGAGAGCAGTGATCATAGAGCAGTGATCAGTAAGCAGTGATCAGTTCCATTTTACACAAGTGAGAAACTATATACACATCTTACACAATTCTTATCTACATTACATACAGCTGTGATGAGGCTAACTTAGAATCTTGGCAAGGTTCCCAGAACAGCCTCTATCTCAAGGTAATTGCCCACAGATAGACTTTCTCTGTTTAACCCTGAGATAGCCATACACACACAATTTTAATGACTAAGCAAGTATTTCTTTTCATATACTTAACAGGCGAAGCCCCCCGCTCCGCTTCTAATTCGCCGGTCCGATTAGAAGCGGAGCACATCCCTAGTGTTTAGCCTGAAGATGGGAAGATTAAGGGGAAATATGATAGTGCTCTTCAAATACTAGAAGGGCTGTATCATAGATGCTTTGTTTTCTGCATTTCCAGAGGCCTGGTCTAGATCTAATGTGTTTAAGGTACAGGAGATTAAACTTTGGCTGAACACTAGGAGAAATGCCTTGATGGTAAGACTAGTTGCACCTGAAAAATGTGGAAAGAAGTGAGAATTTGGAGAAAATCATTGCAAGAACTTCAACAAGAACAAATGAATCCTCGTTTAGCTTTCAGGCAGTCAGCACATGGCAACTAAAAAGTTGTCTGTCCTCCATATAGACGTTCTATGAGCACCAACTAGCCAGGTTAATCTGGAATATACTCACTCTTTTAAATTCTCCCCCCTCTCCCTCCAGCTTAGAGAAAAATATGGTAACGTCTTCAGCCTGCAGCTTGGAAACCAGCGATTAGTGATTGTGAATGGGCTGCATCTGATGAAGGAAGCCCTCGTCCATCAGGGTGAAAATTTTGTAGACCGCCCCAGATTTCCTCTTATGCTGGAAATCTTTGGGGAATTTGGTGAGTTTCTTTTAACATGGACCAATTTCTTATGTTTCTTGTATTATTATTTTAAAGTCCCTGCCCTAATTGTGTGAACCTCTAGATTAGCCTTCCCATCCCTGGCACCCTGCTGATTGCAGTGGTGGAAGTTGTAGGCCAACACATCTGGAAGATACCAGTGGCCAGGATAGGGAAGGCTTCTTTAGGTTGTTTCACAAGATAAAATTTTCTCAAGTGATGCTTAGGACAGTGTTTGCATTTCCAGTCTCAGTAAACCAAATGAGCTTCAGTTGGTTGGGGTTTCACTGTTCTGACAAAACAGTAGTTATTGGACTGTAGTGATGGAACAGCTTGTTGTTATTGGACTGTACACATATAATAGTAGGCGAAACATGCCATGTGGGTAGCGATAAGTATTCTTTGTTTAACTAGTTATCAGCTTATGAGTAAGTTCTGGAAAAAGGGCATTAAGCTACAGTTCACAACCCAACCCAATGAGGAGTGATCTCCTTGAAGTCTGTATCAGAAGCCTTGGAAACAGATCCTCATAAGGATTTATTCTATTCTATTTACGCTTACGTTTGTCATCTGATGGCCTAAAAAAAGCAGAAAACCATCTTGCTTGCAGTTTACAAGAGCTTCCCTTCCCGATTGCCTGGAGAAGACCATGGCCAACCAGGCAAATTGTTGCATACAAACCTGATACATATAGCATCCTGGAGTAAGGGCCAATTCAGATGACCTTTAGCTACATGCCAGTCTGCTGTTTTTGTATTTAGACTAGCAGCTGTGTGATTCAACCTAATTTGTGGCAAAGGCTTCACATGAGCACAACCTCTAATTCAGCACTCCATTGTACTGTCGACTTTGTAGTTGTTCCGTGTGTCATGCCCAGATTTTGGAGAGGGAGCCCAGCCAGCCATGATTCTAGGGGTCCTGGGACTCAGCCCTAACTGCCTAAGGAAATTAACATAATTATTTTACATTTTAAACTTCTCTTGTGCCTCTTATGTGATAATTCTGATGCAACCCAAAAGCAACAAAACCTTTGCAGGAGCATGTAAGTGTGTCTTCCGTCAAACCACTCACCAAGTACAACCAGGCTAAGTTGAAGACCATTTGGAAAGTGTTTTGAGTAGAATATTTAAGAGGTTCAAGCTCTCTGTCAGTGTTAGACTTGCAGCTATTTCATGAGATGGAGAAGCAATGGAATATACAAACAACTATCTATTATTATTATTATTATTATTATTATTATTATTGGTACTCCTTAATCAGGCAATTTTTGTTTGTTTATTTGTCTCTTTCAAAACATGTGTATATTTTATTTCCTACAGAGATCCCAAGTTGGCTAATAATGAAGATAAATCCATAAATTAGCCATTAAAGGCCGTTTCTCACAATTTCTTAGTGAGGGAGACAGGAGCAGGCAGAGACCATCAGGGCCTCCTCCAGTTGCCCCAGCCACCCACCCCCAAGGTTAATTGGCATCATGACCCTGTGGGAAAGAAGAAGGACTTGTTGGTCTGCCCCTCCATTGGGAGATGAGAGGGGGCAGGGCCTTCCCACCAGTCCTGCTAAACAGTCTCCTTAATTTCCCCCCCCCTCTCTTCCCTCCACACCCCCTTTTCCTTGTGTGTCATGGCTTTTTTAGAATGTAAGCCTGAGGGCAGGGACTGTCTTCTTTACTGATTGATTGTAAGCTGCTCCGGGAGCCTTTTTGGCTGACGTGCAGGATAAAAATACTAGAAATAAAATAAATAAATAAATTTAACATTAAAAGGCATTGGGCTGGTTCGCATGTCATGGCAGCAATTCTTGGGCTGCTTAAACCTAATTGGGTTTCATTCCTTGTTCCCTCAAGAGGAAGACTTGTAGCTCAGTAATAGAGCATGTGTTTTGCATGCACAAGATCACCTGTGTAGGAATGTCAGAGAAATCCACAATGAAACCAAATGAGCTTGGATTTTTATGAATCTTACCCACAGATTCCTCAGTGGAATGGCTTTTCCCCTGTCTGGTGGAGTCTGTGGACTTGCAAACCATTTTCATTATAGAAAAATACACAAAAATAAAAGAAGCTTGGCCCATAAATATGCATTTCACTGTTTTTAACTTCTGTAAACCACCCAGAGAGCTTCAGCTATGGGGCAGTATATAAATGTAATAAAATAAATAAATAAATAAATTTCCACCATAGGCTAAAGCATGAAAAAATGCATTTGGGGGGAAATTGTGCAGTTGCGGGGAAATTGCACATTTATGCACATGCAAATTTGTGGAAATTTGGAAGCTGAAAAAAATCCAATTGTGTTGATGGGAGGACAATAGAATGAAAGGTGCCTGACAATCTGTAGAACACAGCACCCCTAAATTCCCTGGCATCTCCAGATAGACCTGAGAAAGAAAACACTTGTCTGAAACCCTGGAGAACTGCTAGCCATCAGTATAAACAGTACTGAACTAGATGGACCAGTGACTGACTGAGTATAGCACAGCTTCCTATATTCTAGTGAATGTTACAGTTCATCCAGATGGTGTCATCAGCCTGCTGTATTCCAGTGCTTTGTATAATGGCCTCTGTGGTATTTTTTTAATGTGTGTATCATAAGAAACCTAATTGCAGCACAACCCTGTCCAGTGCAGACAGCCAAAGCACTGTTTAGGCTTTCCAGGGCTCCCGTGCCTAAATGAAAACATTTTGCAACTTTGGTGCACTTCATTACTTCTGGTTGAGTGCTGGTGGTAGATCAGTGATTTAAAGCCTCCTAATTGCCCCAAAGTCAGTTTCTATTTCTTTAGGGCAGGATGAAAGACTCTTTAATTATCAGGCCCGGCCCAAGACGGGTCACCATCTGAAGCAGGACCTGCCGCGGTAGGGCTGGCCCTGTTAATTATCAGTTTACTTCTCTTTATTTAGCAAAAGAGCTATAAAAATGAAAATAAAACAAGCTGTCAACAGTGAGTGATGGTTCTAGAGCAGCAGAGGGCAAAACACAGCCTGCAGGATGCATGTAGTCTTTTGGGGGTCCCCAACCCCACCCCAAATCGCTATCAGGGCAAATTCTCTGGGGCACCTTGTTTTAAAGCAAAAGGGTAGCTTCTTTCTCACTGCTGAACCCCAAAGTGGGTCTCTACAACCAGTAAAACACACAAAAAGCAACAAGAGCAAGAGCAAAGTCAAAACAATAATAGCAGAATCAGGAGGAACGAACAAATCTTAATCATCCCCAAATGCCCTGCAGACCACCCAGTGTGTCATAAGAAAGTAAGTGGAATAGCCCCAAAGAGAAGAAAATCCATTTTTACCATTTAATAAGAATGTTAAATGTGCTTACCAATGTAATGTGAAATCTTCCTATCTAGGATTAATTAATTCTAATGGACTTAGCTGGAAACAACAAAGAAGATTTGCCTTATCAACACTCAGAAGCTTTGGTTTGGGCAAAAGAAGTTTAGAAGAACGAATACAGGAGGAGAGTAGATACCTAATGGATGCAATTGAAGAGGAGAAAGGCAAGAACTAGAATCATCAGGCAATGGTGCTGATGATCTTTAAGTTGCCATTTTGTAGGCACAAACTCAAACATGCATTAGCTCCAGGTCACTAATGTATCTCTGATTGAACAGGAACTCTTCCACGACCAGGAAAATATCTCTTGGAAATTTCACAAAGGTACATTTCCCATGTGATTGACAGGAGCTCCTGTGGGAGCCTCTGCTAGTGTGGGTCTCTGTATGCACCCAGAAGGCTGCAGGTAGAGATGTCCAGATTTTGTGAAATCTGTACTGTTTATGTTTTGTTGATTGTGCAGTGTTGTTCGTTCCAGCATCTGTTCACAGATGGAGTCGATTTATTTTTCTGCTAAGTGAAAAAACACGTAAATAATTCCATAAGAAAGTTCATGACAATTTACACAATTGATGTTGGTATGTAACACTTAGAGTATCACCCCGCCCACACTCCATTCAACTTTTCCCCAAGTATATTTTCCAGCATGATGTATGTCTTAGCACGAATATGGATATTTTCCTACAAATTAAGTTGCATAAATTTGAGGAAAGTAAAAATAAAATAAAATCTGGAAGTCAACTCCGCACTGAGGAGGCCAGTCCGCATCAGATTCTGCAAGTCAGATTCGTAGCAATCTAAACTCAATTTATTCCATCTCAAATCTCTTCAGGATCCCTAGCTGCAGGTGGATCCCAAAGATCCAGAACTGGAATGATCATGGTTGTGTATGTGAACTCGGTGGGGCCAGGAGCCCTTTCCCCCCTTCACACACACAACACACAGATGCCCATGCCTATTCATTCTCTCTCTCTCTCTCTCTCTCTCTCTTCCATCACCCTAGCAATCATAATTACTTGGGGATCTCAATCAAATCATTGATCTTAACGTTGCTTCCGCTCCCAGCCATCCTGATCAAGATCACTCTTTCCTAAAAACTTGAAGGGAGAGCAGGGTGGATGAGGAAAATGGAGGCTTTTTGTAATGTCTTGGAATTATCAACTGTATAATTGGGAAGGCGGGAGGTGGGGGTGGCAAGCCACATTTGCCCTGCAGGTTGCCCATATTTGTTTTAAACAAACAAATAAAATGCTTTTCTCCAGACCCCTGTTTTTGCTTAATAATCTTCCTGGTGAGTAAACTAGAAAGCTAGAGCTGGAGCTGTGCAACTTTCTTTAGTAGGTGTCACTAAGGCTGTAAGTCTGCACCAATGCATCTTCCTGTTCAAGGCAGCCTCCATCGGTAACCCATCAAATGTGCCCTTCTGCTGCAGAGTAATCTCTTCCTAAATTATAATGGACATATGCTTCCTTGAAAATACACCCACACAGAATGTCTTGTACATAGCTCTATACAGCAGAGTCCTGTGCTACTAAGGTAGAAATTATTGGATTTATTAGTGCCTTATTCTATCCCAAAGCCCCATATATTTGTTATACAAGTGCCATAATCATAATCTTCCTAATAACTTTCTTCTATCTTTGTTTTCTCTCCAGGGCAAGCATTTGATCCTCACTTTCAGATTAATAATGCCGTTTCAAATATCATCTGTTCCATCACTTTTGGGGGCCGCTTTGATTACCATGACAGTCAATTCCAGACGTTACTGCACTTGCTTGACAGAACACTGTATCTTCAGGGAAGCATTTGGAACCAGGTAGGGCTGCTTTGTGATCTAATGAACAACCACACCTGTCTTCCTCCACCCTCTGCTTTTGACTGTCAAAAGCCCCTTGACCAGAACATTCTTCTCCCAGGTCTCTGATTGGTTGTTTTTAAAATTTCTCTTTTCCTTTTGTGTCAAGTCTCCTCCTGCAAGAAAACTGGGGTGACATTTACAATACTGAAGACATTAAAGTTGGGTGTGGGTATGTTTTCAATAAAGGACTTAGCACCCCAAAAAATAAAATAAAAAATCATATATTACAGAACAGCTGAGACTTATAGGTGGGGAATCATGTATGTGATTGTAAAAACATAATGAGAAGGATAGACCAACTTGTCTCTCTTGCTTTCCATAGCAAGAAGGTGAGTTTATTTTCTACAGGTGGAATATTCAAACATACTGTGCTACAATGTTTATGTAACTAAATGTTAATGAACATTTGGGGCGTTATATTTAAATTGGAGTCTGTGTTGTACTAAGTGGTGCAATCAAAAATGGCCTTCCCATGTGAATTCTACAATATGTGTAGAGAAGGGACACCATTTATGGCAGCACCGCTATGCTGAGTGTATTCATGTTCTGTAATTCATACATTATAACCGAGAAGTTGATGATTTGCCACAGGGATGCCATTTTAAGGGGCATCCCAGTGACTATGATGTGTGCTGCTCAGGGAACAGTGTCTACAATCCTTTAATTTTTCCTGTAATAGGTTAGATATGACTTTTCTTTTGGCTAGCTTCTTTCTCTTGATAGCATGATGGTGTGCCATTATTTTTGGAGGGTTCACTAGACGTTCTATTTCCCCCCCCCCTCATACAGACTATATAATTTTAGCATTTCTTTCCCCAGCTGTACAATGCCTTTCCAACTCTCATGAAATACTTGCCAGGTCCCCATCAGACCCTGTTTAAAAACTGGGAACAATTGAAATCCTTTGTGAGAGAAATCATTGAAAAGCACAAGGAAGACTGGAACCCACTTAACACAAGAGATTTCATTGACGCTTATCTACAAGAAATAGCCAAGGTAATTAACTAAATCAATGGCAGGGCAGAATTTCTTTCTTAATTTTTAGAAAAAGACACACAATCTAAAAGACTAGAACTGGCCAATTGATTTGTTGAAATAACATTCAGTGCCTTACCTCCATGTTGTTTCCATTGATTCTGTATGAATTCAAACAGGTAAAGGGGTGTATGTGTGTATGCATGCAAATATGCACAATAGCTGCATATGAAATAATGTTTGGGGGGTATTTCACCACTTGCCTACCACCTACATTTCACAACTTGTTTGTGAATGTCTGAGCAATCAGTTGACATAACAAAAAATATCACTCTACAGGCATCATATAAGAACATAAGAACAGAAGTGCCATGCTGGATCAGACCAAGGGTCCATCTAGTCCAGCACTCTGTTCACTAGGGCTGTGCATGGACCCCCCCCCCCCGATCTGCTCTGGATCTTGATCCACAACTTTTGGATTGGGTCCGCTCCACTTCGGGTCAATCCGCCTCCACTCTGCTCCACTGAGGATCCAGGTCCGGAGCTCCGCTTCCCCCCCCCCCCCATAGACTTCCATTGAAAATGTAAAATGCCTATAACTTTTTTAGTTTTCAAGTTAGAAACATGAAAATGGGCACCATCACAGCTTCTAAATAGATCCTTAGGCATGGCCACTTTGAAGGAAATGGGATCATCTCCTGACTTTGGGGGAATTTTATAATATATTTTCTCCCATTTACAGAAATGCAGTTATCTCTGTTAATTTTTAAGCTACACAGATGTAACTGGGAACCATGATAGCTTCTAAATAGATCCTTAGTCATGGCCACTTTGAAGGAAATCAAATCATGCCCTGATTTTTGGGGAATTTTTAAAAGATTTCCCCCCATTTACCGAAATGCAGTTATCTCCATTATTTTGTGAGCTACACACATGTAACTGGGCACCATGATAGCTTCCACATAGGATCTTAGACATGGACACTTTGAAGGAAACCAGATCATGCCCTGATTTTGGGAGAATTTTTAAAGTTAAACCTAAATCAGAATCTTCCTCTCAGGTTAACCAGTTCAAAAATGAACACAGGGAACTTCAAGATAGAAATATTAAACAGGGCGAGCATACAGCACATAGCTGGTTATGTGAGAAACAACTCAGACCTGCACCGGGAGGTAGACTACAGTGGCACAATCCACTATTTCCCCTTTTGAGGGTTCTGATGTGTCCTCAAGGGCAGGGGGCACTGGTCACATCCACTTTCCAACATTGGACATGCCCAGGATATCATCCACTTTTCCACCACTGCTGTACAGTACAAGTTTATCCTGTTTTCCACCAAGGCTACTATGGTTACCTTGCAGTGCTGTGTTGCCTATCTTTTATTTTACTTGTATGTTATTTAAAAGATTGGTTTTTGGGTTCTTTTACTGGAGCAATGTATGATTGTGTGAGTTTGCTTGGGCTACTGCTTCATCAATCCACTCCTCACTGACCGAAGTCCTACCCAAAGACAAACAAAGAAAAGTTTCTCTGTATGTCTTTTGCTTATTCCCCCCTCCAACATTGGGATTGGAGGATGATTCACATGGGGTGATCACGATTGGGAGATGAAGCCGTCTATCAACGCTGAAAAAAGCTTATTTCCCCCTCCCGCTTTTACCCATTAAATAAAAATTCATTGCAACCCAACTGCTGAACGTATATTTCTGAAAATCTACACAAATTACCCCCAATGAGCAATCTCTAACCTCAGTAAATTTCAGGGCTCTATCTTTAAAAATAAAGAAGTTATAGGCATTTTTCGCCCAATACAATCCTATGGAAAAAAACCCATTCAAAATGGCGATTGGAGCTCCACATCGAGGTGAAGCGCTCCACAGTGGAGCGACTCACTTTGCCTTGATCCACAGCTCCTCCAACCCGATTCAGATCTCCCTTTAGTGGAGCAGAGCACAGCCCTACTGTTCACACAGTGGCCAACCAGCCATCGGCCAGGGATGAACAAGCAGGACATGGTGCAACAGCACCATATAATCTACCATTACGTTATCTGCTCTTGATAATTAATTATTAGAAGTCTTTTTCTCCATTTCTTAAAACTTACTCTCAGTTTCAGTAACTCTCAATTATTACCCTGATACTTATCCTTAATATTATTATTCATTACATTTCTATAGAGCCCCATAGCCAAAGTTCTCAGGGCAATTTACATAGATTACAACCCATTAGAGATACATTGTACAAAGTGTAAAACTATTTACATAAAAACATATAAACAGACGACACAGAGAGAGAGACAACCAACTGAAAACAACAGTTAGACAAATTCTCCAGACTGCAGGCTTGATCATATTAGATCCTGAGCACTCTTCAGGAATATTGTAGAGGTCTTGAATGTGATCACCTGACAGCTAGAGCTGATGTTGGGCTGATGTTTTTAGTGAATGTTTAGCATTTTCTATTTTCTTTTTGAAGGAGGACGCTGATTCCAGTTTCCATGATAAAAATCTCCTACATTCAGCACTGGACCTGTTTTTTGCTGGAACAGAAACAACTTCCACAACGCTTCTCTGGGCTTTGCTGTATATGGCCTTTTATCCAGAAATTCAAGGTAGACTGGTAGTTTTTTCTCTTTCATTTCTTGCTATTTTTAAAATGAATACAATGCCATACTGTTTTTGCTCTTGAGAGTGACTCATTGCCTCCAACTTTAGCCCCAATAATTACTGCAAACAGCTAATTCCATAGGAGTAGTTAGAAGCGTGCTTTAGAGACTTGGGAATAGAAAAGTACAGGGTTCTAGGATATATAAAATCTGTTCCATGATGAAACTTAGGGTAATTTCTAAAGGGGTGGAAAGAGCACCTTGAACTCTTCACTGCAATACATCCGGCATCCCTGATGTGATATAGTAAGCAGAAATAGATATGCACATTTGAATCAACTTAGTGCTCTTATTTTGAGGTCTCCTTGCAGGAAACAGAATTCTTAGTATCCCTTTCAAAAATATCCTCACATATTTGCTCCTAAATCTGAGCACTGTGGCTCATGCCACTTTGAAGCTACTTCAGCTCAAAGGTGCCATGATGTTTTTTTTTGTGTGTTTTGTTTAGCAAGTCAGTGTTCTTCAGGTGAATGAAAACAATAGTTTAAAGAAAAGGAGCACACATTGTAAAATAATTCCTATATGAAATACTGGCAATTGGCAGAATTTAAGAGTTTGCTCAGCTAATTTGACCACAATTCATATTACTAAGTCCTGGAAAATCCCATTTTCCCTATTTGTGATTATGTGTATATTGGTATATTTGAAGAATGTCTCCTAGAGCAGGACACTTCCCAAATCTCTCCTGCCAGCTGGTGTGTATGTGTGTGTATGCACACACGCATGCACACACGTGCACACACGCACTTAATTTCTTCTAGTGGAATCTTATATCAATGTCAGGTGTGAATTCATGGTTCACATCTGCAGGCAATAGTAATAAAGGGGCTAAAAACAAATTATATTTTATTTCCTTAATTAAATGCAATTTTATTTGTTTGATTATCATAATTCTGTACCTGAAGTTTATGTTTGCTTGTCTCAATATACTATTAAGTGTAGAGTATTAAGTGTAGTGTGTGAGCAGTTTTAAGGGGTTTGAACTAGCCCTAAATTTGGAGGTTCTTTTATTAAACTGACTGAAAACATTAGATGAGGGCAGCTGTTAAAACCTTTGGGTGTACATCTTTGTATCCCTCTATGAATCTGATCCCTCTCAGACTTGTTCATGCTTAGGCTTATTCTTCTCATCCAAGCAAAACGCTGTGTATGTTTCCCCCCCAAATTGCACATTCATTGCTCATGACACTGTTCCCAGTTTCTTGGAGAAGTTCTGTTTGCTTATAGTTCAGATTTGTATTTTCTTGTACTGATTGCAACTGTTACTTTATGTGTAGCAAAAGTCCAAACTGAAATAGACTCTGTGATTGGCGAGTCACGACTGCCAGTGATGGATGACAGAGATCGCATGCCCTATACCAATGCGGTTGTTCACGAAGTTCAAAGGATAAGCAACATTGTGCCTTTGAATGCACCACGAATGACAACAAATGACACAACGCTGGCTGGGTTTCATTTGCCCAAAGTAAGTGTAAAGGAAATAGATCCAATCTTTGTAATACATCCTTAAGCCAAGTATCTAAATACTGAGTTACATCAGACCTTTCAATTGTCACTGGTGAAGGAAAGCTTACTCTGGCACCAAGGATCTAGAAAATAGATCCAGACATACGGAAAAAGATTTTGGGGCGAAAATCCACAAGGGCAACAGACACCCCCATGTTCAGCCTTCATGGGCCCAGGCAGATGCGCCCAGCGGATTTTTGCTCCAACACTCCATTTTGCCCCTTTTTTCCTTTCCCCCCACTGCTTTAATGGTGGGGGTGCTGTGTTGTAGGAATAACAAACTACATGATATAAGGACTTAAAGCTTCTTTATTTCAGGAGTTTAGCAAAATTAACCCATCAGGCCACACTCCAACAACTCTGGCTCCACCCTCTCACTTACTGACCCTGTTTGGACATCACACTAAACCACAGGGGTTAAGCATTTTGAGCTAAACATTATGGCTTCGCTTGTCATGTGAACCATGGTTTAGTGTGTCATGTGAACCATTCCTAGCCATGATGGCTACATAACCACAGTTTAAACACGGTCACTAACCATTTGCTGCAATAGGGTTAGTGGCCTAGCCATGGCTTAGCGTGTTGTCTGAACAGGCCCACTCTAACTGCAACTCCCAGCACACAACTCACCCTCTGCAATGCTACAGCAGGGAGGGAAAGGCCTGTTTACCTAATGTGAAGACCATTTTAAAGACTACTTTTATAGTATTATTGGCTAAGCAAAAAAAAAAAGTAATTCTAACAATGAAGAGAGCTTTTGAAAATGTCTTGAAAGAGGGTGGAAGATCCTTTAGAGTATTGACAATGGAATAACTCATTTGAGAAATTGAAACAGTTATTCAAAAGTTTCTAGAGAAAAATAAGTTAGCTGTATATATTTTAAATGCTGGACATTCACATTTTTTATTGTATTTTTACCGTCTGATTCTTGACATGGTTTAAAGCCTCAGCATGTCTTGATCTAGCCCTTAATCTTAGCAATACCCCTGGTCCATGCTATTGTGATTTGCCCATTCTCCCCTCTCCTCTGCTGCTTTGGAGTTATGGAACTGGTTGTCATCACCAGTGCAGACAGAAGCATAGGCCTGGCTGTTCAGTCTTGGTGGCCTTCTCAGCCTGCAATGTCACAAGGATGTTGGAATCCAAATAAGACTAGGATATGTCAGTCTTATGAACACATTTTCTTGACTTTGGTTATTATTGCTAGTAGGTTTTAAAAATCATCATCATTGCCTTCTGTAGTTAGCTTTGGCTTACCTGGGTTGCTTGCATGAGTTATTTGGACCTATTGAGCAATATCCCACCAGCGGGAGCAACAGCTTGCACAATGGGGATTTAGCACTTCATAAAATAAGATCCAGATAAAAGTGCTTGTTTCCCCAGTAGAGACAGACCAGCATAGCTTTCTTCTGCAAGTTCTGCTGCCCTGCCCTGTTCGAGAAATGAGCATTTCTTCTCATTTCAGGTTGCTTTATGAAGTGCTAAATTCCTCTTGTGAGACCAGTCCCCACTGGCACACAGGCACAATAAGATGCCACCCGTTTCTCTTTAAGACACTCTTGGAGTATTATGGAGGCATATTATGATCAGGAAGGGGTACAGTGAATTGGGCTAGCTAGCCTTTTGTTCCTTCAAACTCCTCTATGGGACGGGACACCGGTCCCAATTCTGAGTTTGAACCAATAAACAGGCCTGAAATCTGTCAGTAGCTGGTGTTGCTAATCCTAACTCCAAAACTTAATATTTTAAAAAATCCATCTGGCACTTGTTCTTTGTTTGTTTTCCAAAAACAATTTTGTGCATTTCTAGGTAATGAGTAGAGACTCTCACAGCCAAAAATTAACCCTTCTTTATCTCTGAACTGATACAGTTGGACTTGTACTTTAATCTACCTCCCACTCTTTTTTTTCTTTGGCAGGGAACCATCTTGTTCTCCAGCTTGACATCAGTACTGTTTGACAAGGATGAATGGGAAACACCCAATGTCTTTAATCCTGGCCATTTCCTGGAGAATGGTCAGTTCAGGAAAAGGGAAGCATTCCTGCCGTTCTCTGCTGGTAAATTTAAGAAAAAAGCAAAAAGCTTGATAGACTGCTCATAAGTGCCGCATAAAGCAGGCTGGAGTCCCTGCCCCCTACTCTAACCATGCCTGAAATGAGACTCATTCATTCTTAGAGTCGGTGCAGAGAAGGATATAGTCTCAACCATATCACAATTTCAAAGTCTGGGTGAGAGTTTCTACTTGGGTTTGTCCTCTGTGTCAATGTAGCTAAGCCCCGCAAAAGGTGCCTTCAGCCGTTGCTCCTACAGTTACGGAATGCCTTCTCCCAAGAAACTGCTTTAGCCTTGGGAGCCAGGTGCATATTCCCCAGGGAGCCATGCCCTCTATCCATGGACCAACCCACTTACCCCCGGCTACCAATTGCTTTGTAGCTTCCTGGTGTTTGTGCAGTTTCCCCTTCATTCTGTAAGCTTGGACTGTATAAAGCAGTGACTATGTGAAGGCTCAAGTCCCCACCCCCTGCTCTCACCAAGCTAATTCTTAGAGCCGGTGTAGCTTTCTCCATTCTGCAGCACACTTTCACTTGAGGGACAGGAGCCCTGTCCTGTCCAAAACAGGAGGAACTCTGCTTGCCACACTTTGACTCAAGACACTTCCAAATAGAAAGAGGAAAGGGCAGAGAGGGATTTATACACTCAGTCATATTACAAACTCTTATGTTTATCTTCTGTGTCAGAGCAGCTGAGCCAAAATGTGTTCTCTGCAGTTATGGAACAGTTATGGAATTTCCTCTCTCAAGAGACTACTGCATCTTCTGGATCCATTTGGGGTTGGCTGTACAAATAGGGTGTAGATCTTAGGCCTGGGGGCCAAATGCATATTCCCCAAATGGCCACAACCCCTTTCCCCGGAACCACCTACTTTCACCTGCAATTGTTAGGTGGCTTCCCAGCGTAATAACCTTAAACTAAAATATGCTGGTAGTTTGTGTATTTTGCCTTCAGCCCCACCCACCACTGTAACGTGGCCCCCAAAAATTTCTCTGAAATGGAATTCAGCCCTGTGGTAGAAAGAGGTTCAATACTGCTACAGTAGAGGCCTTAGTCAAGCCAGTTGACTGTTGGAGCAGGTATGATGCGCCCAGTAAATGTCAAATTGAAACAGATACTGGCATGGATCCAGACTGGAAGGTGCTGGGATCCAGCAGAGGCTTATCACTGAGGGAGTGGGTTGGGCAAGTGATCTTCCTCCTACATTGTCTCTCACGCTGCACCAAAGGCTCCCTCCAGCATCCAGGTTTTCAGGAGGCACAGGGGGCTGTAGAGGGGTGGAGGAATCATGATGTTTGCCTCTGTGCCCTCTTCTTCTGCCAATCCAAGTGGAATTCTGTTAAGTGTTTATCTGGATCCAACCCATTAACTGGATGTTTTAAATCTGTATTTTAATGAAATTTGTTTCCACTCTCTCCAAGTCATTGGGATTTAGGGAATGGAGAAATAAACATTAAGATATAAAATTTGAAGTCCATAAAATTCTATATTTCAAAGTTCTAGAAACCATGATCAAATCTTTTCAGTTCCCTCACTTGCCTGAATAAGGAATGGATAGAGAAGGCTTGCACATAATTTGTAACTGCACAGCAACTTTTAAAGGCATTATATTTCCTGATCTTCCACGGTTCTGTTAGGTGCTTTGCTATGTCAGTTGCTGTAGCCACAACTCATCACAAAAGCACCATTGCGCGTTGCAAAAAACCTCTGCTAACATGGCCACTTTGTCCTTCTCTTCTAGGAAAGAGGATTTGTCTTGGAGAGCAGTTGGCCAGAACAGAACTTTTCATTTTCTTCACTACTCTCATCCAGAAGTTCACTTTCCAAGCTCCAAAAGATGTGACATTAAGCCTTGATTTCAAGATGAGACTTACAATGTCCCCACAGCCATACCAGATATGTGCATTCTCTCGCTAAGTGAAACCACATTGCTTTTAAAAGAGGTAGGGTAAGCTGACAATATCGTCTCCATTTCTGTTCTTTTGACACTGTATTCTGTATTTGTGTTTTTAACCTGTTGGTAGTTTTATGATGGTTTTAATTTTTGTGAACTGCCCAGAGAGCTTAGGCTATTGGGCGGTATAAAAATGTAATAAATAAAATAAATTATGCCTGTGTGAAAATTTAATCCAGGAAATCATTGCAAAGGAGGAGCAATAAAACATTTTCATTAGTTGGGACATCACACTTGCAAGACGTCACCTAATATATGCACAAAGTATCATCACCATTGTTGGAAGTGCTCTGAACATATTGATTCATCTTTTAATCCTTAGCTTAAAATATGGACTGTCCAATACTGCGAGAATCTTGAGACATGGTTGCTGATGGTTGCCAGGATTTTCTCATTGATTACAGATACCTACTAAAGCTGGGAGTTTTTGAACGTAATGACCCCTGAAGTAATTATTCACTGGAGCCAAGTTGCATGGCTACCAAGCAGCAGAGAACCAATAAAATTTGGGTGAGAATAATAAGTGCTAAGATTTGTTCAGCAAGTGATAAATTCCATGTGTGTATAGGTTTGTGTTTAAAAAGTTGTTATGGTGCCATGATTTCTGTTTGTTGCCTATGCGGAAACCCTACATATTTCTGATCACATCCCAATCACACACAGATGCAATATTTTTTCAGGAAACCCACACATATAAACCATTCATATCTTAAGACTTCCTGTGTGACATATTTTTATTTGTTTAGCAAGCTGAAAGAGTATTCACAGTTTTCCTGCTTAAGTTTTAAAATATATTTTCAAACATATAGAACACTTAAATAGGCTTAAGTCAGCTCTGTTAAATTCTATCACCCCCTGGGACAAAGTTAGAATCTCATTTTTAGCCCCATCCCATTTGCCTTGGAGACTGAATTGGCCCACTTCGATTTGGATTCTGGGTTGGGGATCAAGGCAAGGCACACCCCTACTCAGTTTCACCCATTCAGCAAAAGACCAGCTTATACGCCAAAGAAAAATGTCTTTGCCTACCAACAGAAAGACAAACAAGGAGACAACAAAGGTCCTCTAGGAGTTCTAAGAGCCTGGGAGTGGCCACTGAGAAGGCCCTCTCCACATCACCACCAAATGTGCCTCCAGTGGTGGCAGGGCCTTCTCTCCTTGGATGTTACTTTAGGGTGACCAATCATCCAGATTTTCCCAGTTTCATCCGGGTTTTTGCTCTCTCCTGGGAGTCTGGCCGGATTTGCTATAAGATCCAGGCACAGCTGGCCCACCACGAAGCGGGGGTGAACCATTCCTAACCATGGTGGCTGCAGAACCACGGTTTAAACATGCTCACTAACTTATTATTATTATCATCATCGTCATCATCATCTTCATTTATATACCACCCCACAGCTGAAGCTCTCTGGGCGGTTTACAAAACTTAAAAACAATGAACATTAAAAACAGATATACAAAATTTAAAAAGAAAAATATAAAAAACAATATCCATTTAAAACATGAGACAGCATTTCTCTTGGCTCTTGGCTCTGTCCTTTTGCCAGTTCCTACCCACCTTCTACATGCAAATCTCATCTATTGAAAGGAGCTGGAGAATGGAAAACTAGGGGCTGGAGGGAACGCAAAGCTCGGTCCATTCCGACCTCTCCACGGGCCATCTGGGAAAGGATCCCATCTACCCGCTGGGCATAAGACTGGTCTTCTTGGGGCTGGTACAATTTCCTAATCTCTGTCGTCCGTCTTTTGTCTTTAGAGGCACCAGCTGCAAGGAGCGATGGCTGAGACACACTGTTCTGAACAGGGTTCAGGCTCCTTGAGGCATTCTGGGACAAGTGGGTACCAGCGGGTTTCCCTGGTACTTGCTGGCACAGGAGACATTGCTTGGGCTTCTTTCGGTTCCTGATCACACAGTCTCTGCAGATGTAGTTGTCCGACAGGCCCTCCGGGGCAGGGATGTTGAGTGGGGGCAGGTGAAAGGGGATAAGGTCTTTTCTGTCCTGAATGAAAACCAGAGGAACCCAGCTGGAGGGGGGGGGGCGCAGTGCAGCACCATCCCCTGGACCACACACCAACCCCGGATCATACCTGTTTTCTCTTCAGAGGGCCCAGTTTTTACATCTCTGGTCACATTCAAATAGGGGATTTCTGGAAGGGCCTCAGGATTGGGCTGACACTCATCATTCTCGTTTGCTTCAAAATTTGCTGCAAAAGAGTTAGCAACTAAACCATGCCTTAGCATGTTGTCTGAACAGGCCAATTATGGCTTAGTGTGTTATGTGAGCCATGACTTGGCATGCTGTGTGAACCACTCCTAACCATGGTGGCTACATAGCCACTGTTTAAACATGCTCACTAACCATTAGTCTACTCACAAAAGTGTTAGTGTACTAACCATGGCTTAGTGTAGTCTGAACAGGTCTCCTATAACAGTGCAACTTTACTTTATCAACTAAAACAAGAAGGGAGAAAATCTGAATTCATTGCTGGTGACCACATAGTTGAATTTTAAAGTAGTTAAAGTTAAAAACTAGTGCTATATCAAGTAGTCAACCACAAATTCAGTTGCAAACAATTACTACAAAACCTCCCTGCTGTCTGTAGATTTTTACTACACCCAATGAGTGAGATATCTCTTGAGGCACTTCTTACAATCCAGTAGGGCGAAAAACTTGTACATACAGGTGTTGGATACGAATTTCCCCATGCCATGATGGTGGGGGGTTGATGGGAGTTGTAGTCCAAAATAGAAGGGCACCTGGCTGGGAAAGGCTGTCCTGGGCTGAATAACCTCAAGTAAGAGCTGATGCTGTGCATAGCCCATGCATCATCGGAGTACATAGTCTGAAAAATCTTACTCATTTTTAAATTAATCTTAAAAAAAAAAGTCAATATTCAGGGAGTTAGAGCAACAAAATAGAGGAAATGGTAATATTTTATTAAATCAAGGTAAGATTAAAACTAGACTTGGCAGCAAATGTGTTGCTACTGCAAAAAATGGCAGCCCGTCATTTAGTTTACTCTATAAACCTTTCATTTCTGAAGACTTCCTGTGTGGCATGTTTTTATTTGTTTAACAAGTTGAAAGAGTATTCACTGTTTTCCTGCTTTAGTTTTAAAATATTTTTTTTCAAACATATAGAACTTTTAAATAGCTTAAAGTCAGCTCTGGTTAAACTCTCTCGCCCTTTGGGGCAAAGTTAGAACCTCATTTTCATCCTTCAGCAACAGACCAGCTTATATGCCAAAATGTCTTTGCCTGCCAACAGAAAGACAACAAAGAAGGAGCCAACGTAGTCCCCTTTGGAGTTCCAGAGCCTGGGAGTGGCCACTGAGAAGGCCATCGCCACCAAACGTGCCTGCAATGGTGGCAAGCCCTTCTCTCGTTGGATGTAGTTTACACATCCAAACTCTTATCATAGGTAGTGAGCTTCTCCACAGGCTGTTGAGTATTGTGTCTGGGGCTACAAGATGGTGATGGGCAGGGTCAAAGCCAGAAGTGGGTGGGACCACTGTTTCCTCTCCGTTTTCTATTTTCATGACTCCTTACTAAACTACTGTCTTTCGTATGAATAAAAATGTGGTAAACCTTAAGCTTGAGCTGTATGCATTGGGTTTGAGAAGGCAACTACAAGTCCAATAGGTAAAATAAACAGACCACAAAAATAGTGTCAATTTTTTATGTGAATATAAAAGAATATTTCTTGAAGAAAGAATAAAACCATGTTTACAAATTAGTGCAAATTCTTTTTTTTCACCATTTCTATACTGTCCATTTGCTTTGCACAGATGTAGACATATACATATTAAAGAGATTAGACCCAGACAAGTCTAACAGAAAATATAAAGTCAGACCTACAGCTTATCCTTATTAAAGGAAAACATTAGTATTGCTTACAAATGTGATGACAAGCAAATGTTTCCTTGAGAAAAGCTGAATACTTTTACTTCATATTGATAAAAGTATGTTTTAAGTGAAACATTTCATTAATTCTACTGAATGCTTTAGTCTGATAACATAGAGCTCTAAAACCAAATTTCTAAAAAGGGTTCACAATTTTTTTCAATTACATAAAATAACATATTCCATAATTAGCCATTGTGTCAAGTCATAAATTGTTATCCCAACAAAGTGCCTTTGAATCTAATGAAAATAATCATGCAAGCAATACAGGGAACAAATTGTTAAGCACCACTTGGGTTAAATATTCCACATAATGTGAAAGAAAAAGACACAAAAATCATAGTTAAATAATTATTCACCTTAAAAATTCAGAATAAATTCAAGAATGATTCAATTTATCAACTTTTATCATTTGTTGACTAAAACAAGAAGGTTGGGGATTCTGAATTCAATTGCTGGTGATCAAACTTCTGAATTGTATTACTCAAAGGAGGTAGTTCAAGTTAAAAACTAGTGCTATACCAAGTAGTCAACCACAAATTCATTTGCAAACAATTACTACAAAAATTGCTGTCTATAGACTTCCAGTTTTACCACACCCATTGACTCTCAGTGAGTGAGGTGTTGTCTTCAGAGACACTTGTTACAGTCCAGTAGGGCAAGAAACATGCACATACATGTGTTGAACACAAAATTCTCATGCTGGTGGAGGCTGATGGGGGTTGTAGTGGTTGGGGAAGGCTGCCCTGGGCTAAGAAGCCCAAAACAGCAGCTGGGGTTGTACACAGCCTGTGCATTATCTGAGAACATAGTCTGAAAATCTCATTCATTATTTAAATTAATCCTCAAAGTAAGTTTTCAGGAAGACAAAAAAAATAAAAATAGGAGAAGTTGTAATTTTATTAAACCCAGTTAGGATTAAAATGTGTTACTATTGCCAAAAGGCAGTCAATCATCTGTCTCTTCTACTTCCAAGAAGTTTAGTTAATTTACCATGTTTCATAGCAACATATATAGTAAAGTATAAAATCATTAAACATTAAGGTACAAAATCTGTGTTAGCCATTTCTCCCTACAAATTCAGACCAGGGAAAGAGCTCAGAGAGTTCTAAAATAAACTAATCAGCAAGTTAAGTAGAACAGCCAGTTCTTAAAACCCAAGAGGTAGTCACCAGACTTATGAAAGCTTAAAAAACAGAACTTGAAAGTCTATGAAGGCTCTGACAGTAACACACTTAGGCTGCAATCCTATACACACTTACCCGGGAATAAGTCCCATCGAACTCAGCAGGACTTATTTCTCAGAAGACAAACCTAGGAATGCCCTGTTAAACAGCTTTACTGCTGGAATTAATATTGAAACAGAATAGACTTGTTGTGTTAACATATACACAAAAGCATGTAATACTGCAATTGCAACACCACATATTTTAACCCAGCTTTAATAAAATGCGAACATTAGTCAAGTCTGAAGTAGTTTCAGATTATAAATGTTAGAGTTCTGTGCCCAACCAGTACAAAAGAAAAATGCACAACCCAGATTACATGCCTCGTTTTATTTGAAGTGTGTGAATTATTTGTAATAAAGTTCAAGCTTGCATTACATTTTATTCACAAACACTGATCTATTCTATATAGTTTACTTTGGATGTGTGAGTTTCTTTTTAAACTCAAAAGTCCACTTTGAAACAACCATGCCTTTCACCCTGTGAACATGTACTCACATATACTGTTTCCTCTGGGATTATCAAACTGCCTCAGCAGGAACAATATCGTGCCTTGCTTTTAAGGAGTCAGTAGAACCTTAGAAACAAAATGGTTTATTATGCAAGAATCTTCAGGGGCAACAGCCCACTTCCATAATTTGCACAAAGTAGACAGATTGCATAAACACCTGTGAGGGTGTCTCCTACTGATATTGTTCTCTATCATGATTTTAATTATATGGAAATGTCACTAATATTTCATATCAAAAATTGCTTTAAAAGGCTTTAAAATCCACCATAGGGGCTTCTTTCTTACAAGATTACTTATTCCAGAGCATCTATAGTAAGAAGTTGTTAAACTGAGAAAAAGTACAAAAACAAAATGGCAACTACCTAATTTAAGCATTTCCCTCTGTCCAGTTGCACAATCCAGACCCTGGCTACAGCCAGGGGGCTGTTACACAGTGCGCTCATCTACATCAAGCAGGATATTGCACTATGAAAGCAGTATATAAAAGGCAGGAGCCACACCAAGCAGGATATAGCGGTATGAAAGCGGTATATGGTATGTGTCAATAGGCCCTAACAGTTGTCAGTGCACTTCAATACCACTATAAAGCAGTAGTGTGGCTCCTGCCTTTTATATACCACTTTCATACCTCTTTCATAGTGCAATAACCTGCTTGGTGTAGATGATCCCAGTGTCTGGGACATGTGCATCCAGCCCTTAGGGGAGCAGCATGTGTCCAAGGTTTTCCTTTTAATGTGCAACACCTGAAGATATGGCATCTCTGAATGAATAGGCCATTGAATAGCAAAGAGAATCACACAGTCAGGTGTCCAATGGCCAGAGCCAGAAGCCTATAGAAAAGACTTAAGATTAGTTTTGCAACTTTCAAAAATGTTGAAATTTTACATATTAAGGTTTTTTGTTTTTAAAGGCATCGTTGATTCAGTTCAACAACACAGATTTGGGCTTTCCTGAATTTGGGAAATCTATAATCAGTAGTTATTACAGACTAATCACCCTTCCTATTGAATTAGATCTCAACAGGGCTTGAACTGACATCAGGGTACTACAGCCTTAGAAAACAAATCATGAAGCTAGTGGTTCACTTCCGCTATATTTTGCTAAGAGGCCAAACACCCTCATGCCATGAATGCTGAACAATATAGTGTTTCCAGTTTGGTCATTGTTGTTTTGTAAAGTTAACAGAAAGAACTGGGGTGGGGACACTTTTCTGTGCTGTAATGTTTTTTATAAAAATCAGTGATCATCCTAAACTGAAACATTAAATAGAATTTTAAATATGATGCCAATTGTGGTATTTTTAATACACAATACATAATGACAGCAAATATAAACTTTTTAAGAGTTGTGCTTATCAACAGATACCTCAATTCTACCTAGAAAAAGTCATTAGATGAGCATCGCTTCTTATAATCAGCTGACCAACGTAAATTTACCAGCATATGGGGTCTCACATGGAAAATAGCTGATGCCCAGCATCACAATCTCATTCCTTGTCAGGTAGTTTAAAACAGAAGGTACAAAATAGGTTAAGGACACTTTAGTGCATGCATATCTTCTGTGGTTTAATCTGATGCTGCAGGAGGTACTTTAACAGAGAGGTTCCTTCGGGTATTGGTCACGTGCCGTTGCTGTGCAAGGAAAGAGCGTGCAGGTAGGCAGGAACTAGCGTCTTTGTAGGCAGTAGTTGCATTTATGAGTCTGGATTCCATGCCCAGTTTGTGAAATGCTAAACTCTGGAACGAAACGAGATGGACTACTTAAAACCATGATTCTTTGCATTGCATTCCATTCTCAAATACTAGTGCAGATTTCCACTCTTACTCAAAACTATTCATTTATAAAAAATTTTTTTGAAAAAAATCATACAGAGTATGAAAACAAATATACCCTTACTTTGCTTCTGAACTGTATTTAGTATGCCATACAACAGAAAATGTTACACATCATATTTATATAGTCTTCTCAGAAGATGGTTGAATTAAATGGTACAACTTGCTGCTGTTCATAAATGCCACAGAACAGTTTGTAAACGTGTCGGATAAGAAGAAGAAAATAGTTCCCATACAATGACTCTGTTTGCAGTTAAGGACAACACATGCTTTAATTAAGCCATGGGTTGTTGAATCAAGGGTGGTCATTACATTGGAATCACCAAAGACTATGAGTGAACTATGGATTGTTAATCATGAATAACCCTTGAAGAGAATCCATGGCTTATTGTTGGATTGTCGACTGTGTGGTTATTCAATCCATGGGCTGTTATTACATCCAATCTCAGAATTGTGGGTTGCACATGGGTTGTTTTATCAGGCTATGGAGGCAGCTCTTTGGTGTCGCAAAGGCTCCTGGGATATTGGCTGGGAGCCAGCAAGGGGGCAGAACAAAATAACCACAATCTGGAAAAACACCCCATGATGTGCTTGATCATCTGGTGGCCGTATCATTGGTTAAGCCATGGGGTGTTGTTACATGTGTTACAGGTCACAGTGCCTAGCATACTGCTGATGCTAAATGTATGTTAAATACTTGTTACAGTACCAGCAGGTAAGATGTAGACCATTTCATTCCTCTTATTGGTGTATTTAAAGAAATGAGGAACTTTCAAATTTCAATAACCAGTTTGACAATTTTGCTCTGAAAATATGGTTTTTTAAATATATTCTCCCCAATACACACACACACACACACACACACACACACACACACACACATATTTTAGCTCACCTTGTTATACCATGCAGACACAATTAATTTTTCTTCATGATCATGTAGCTTGGCCAATTTGCATTCTCCCTAAAAATAATTTATAACTGTTAAAATATAGGAAAAAGAAAATATACGGGCCTTAACATTCAAAGCTAACTGACTGACCGATTAAAGTTTATATAATTTAGTATAGCAATCCATAATTAGGGATGTCGTGGAAGTCCACAAGGGAGGTAGAGTCTGGTGGACTCCCCCAACCCCACCCCGCTCTGCCTCCCAGACCCTGTTCGCCAAGCCGCTGCCGCCTGTTCTCTCAGCAAGGTGTCATTTTGTAAAAACATGGGGGTGGTTGGGTTTTTGAGGTTTTTTTGTAATTCAATGTTGCATAAATGGTGGCCATAAAGCGGCCGTTTATGCAACATTACAGGTGCTTCCTGAGGCAAGCCCCCCAAATGACCCAAAACACAAGTTTCTGGAAGGGTCAGGTCACATCCTCCAGAAACCTGTATTTCCGGTCGTTTGGGGGCTTGTCCCTGGAAGCACAACATCACCATGGCTAGTGGTAGGGTGGGGCCCTGCATGTGCACGGTGGGGCCAGCTGCGTGTGCACCTGGACCTGGTATTGCTCACCGGCAGTAGTAGGTCCCAGTTGGATCCTACCCTGTATTTCTCTGGTGACAAACATAGAATTTTAGATGCTCCTCCTTTCTTACCCTCCCCACTAGTGACAATTCTTGAAATAAATTTGGTTACTTCTATAAGGAAAGATGCTAAAACTGGTTTTTACCTCAAGTGTTTCAATTCTTTTATCTTTTTCTGTCAGCTGTTTTCTCAACAACATGATTTCAGCAGATGCTGGATTTAATTTGGGGTCCAATGTTTTTATCACCTGCACAAAGATGAACATAAACTGTATTTGGCAACCTTACCTTTGATCTAGTGACAAAACATATTCAGAAGTAAGATATGGAATAGTACATAAAAAGAAACAGCACAATATTTACCAGTCTGGCCGAAAATGCCAACTATATTAAAAGGATTTAGAACTAATCCAACTTTAAACATAGAATTAATTCACCTTTAAATGTGCAGGAAGTTGGCATGAGAGTGGGGTGTCCAGTTCTAGATTGATAAAATAAATTGACATTATAAAAAATATACTCACACTTCTTGCCTTTTCCAAGTACATCTTATACCGCTCTTCCATCGACTTCATATCTTCGTCTTTCTTATGTAAAGCTGCTTCCAGTTCTTCAATTTTTTGTGCTATTTAGTAGAAAACTCAATTTAATGATTGGTGGATTCAAATATTACTTATCTAAACCCGAAGCAACTGATGAAATTAAAGAAGATCTGGGATACAGCAGACTCCAAACAGATTCATTTGTTAATTATAATATATTAAGATGGAAAGGGGAACATCTGGCCCACGGTCTGTCCTCTGCCTCCTCTCTCACAGCAATTAGGCTTTAAAGAATTAGGTGTTTTTTAAAAAAAAACATGGACAACATTTGGGGTGGTGCGTGTGTGAATGAATGGTTATGTGGGGGAATGAATGGATATCTTTGCTTGTTCTCTGTGAGAATGTATGTGCGATAAAGAAAGTGTGGCCCCACCCACTGTAATTTTAACCCCATCCATTTTTTGTGGGGGTGCTCACTTCAACCAAGGGGCCCCTGGAAGGTGTCCCAGAAAAGAATGTGGCCCTAGGTTGAAAAAAAGTTCCTAATCCCTGTAGTAAGAATACAGGCTGTAAATACAGTAAGTGATATATAAATCATCATCATCATCATCATCCCAACAATAGATAGCCAAGGGGTGGGCTACTTTGTGGGTCTCTTCTCCTTACTGTTGTTCACCATTATATTCAGAAAGCACAGCTCAAACTTTCTCAAGTACTGAGACTAATAATATAATATAGAATTATAAGAACAAATTTTTCCATTTACCTTCTTGCAATGTTTTGCAGACTAGTGGTACAAGTTATTAAAATACATACGGTAGTATCCAACTGTGCCCCAGTGCCAGCACTAATGATGCTGTGCTACTGTACACCAATGCTGGTGCAATACAACTAGTGCAATCGGAAAAAGCAGCGATTTCCTACTGAAATGTGGTGGTGCAGCTGAATTTCACTGGCAAATCACCATCTTCTCCCATTGCCCCAAGAAGCGCCAGTTATGTTGTACAAGCGTTGGTTTACGGTAAAGCAGTATCATTAGTGGTGGGGCACAGTTGGATACTACTCATACAGGTTAGTTGTGGTCAAAAATGACAGTCACATCAAATCACTTACCATTTTGATTTAGATCTGGCTGGAGGTCTGCAAGAAGAGCCTCCTTCTTCTGCAACTCATCGTGAACTTCGCTCAATTTCTCCCTATAAGATTAAGAATTTTTGGATCAGAGGTCAAATCATACCAGTATGTCATATTCTCATATATCCAACATAACTGAATAAAATCTCTTTATACTTGTATTTGTCTTATTATATTTAAAAATTGGACCGAAAGCAAGAATCACTTGTTTTTAGTTTGCCTTAGAATGAATAAGTGTGAATCCCAAATAAAATACACATATTTTCAGAGCCTACAAGTAGTAAACTCAATAGCTTTTAAAACAGGGTGACTTCTATGGCAAATATTTTAGGCCTTATTGACACACAGAATTGCAAACATCTAGCTAAATGCATGAAGATGAGAAAATAATTTTGCTAACAGATATAAACCAGATCAAAAACAACAGCAGCTTAATTTAGCGACACTTTTGAGCGAATATAGAATATTCCAAATACAATAGTGCATGGATAGAGGCAGGGGGACTTAGGTAACTGAACAGAATTCTCAGTGGGGATTACCAAAGGGGATTGATACTTGTATTGAGGAGGGTTGATAGGGGCTGGAAGAGTCTCTCCACTGCTAATACCAGCATTCAGCAGAATGCAGCAGCAGGGTGCTTCCGCCCCCACTGATTCTCTTTCGCCTCACCCACATTCAATTACGCAAGCATCCCCCACTGCTTGTGCAATGGCAATTTAGCAGTTCCAGGGCAACCTGAAGTGAATGGAAATGCTAATTTCTGGAAGAAAGCAGGTCAGTGGAGATCACATAAGGGAGCTCAGCCAACCTGCCTCCTTCTAGAAATGAGTGTTTCTGCTCATTTGGGGGCTCCCCCTAGGAAGCTCTAAGTCTCCCTTGTATACCTGGTGGGTTGTACCTTGTGCAACAGATTTGCCAGGACCCACCACCTGCGGAAGGGAATCACCAGGGCAGAAAGGAATCAGTAAGCACCTGTTGGTTTCTGCCCATTATTTCCTCTTATTCCACATTAGCATTGCAAGGCTGGGAAAAGATTAGGCATTCCCCCTCCCACAAAAGATAAAGTCAGAAGAATCTCACATTTTTATAGTTACACACACACACACACACACACACACACACACACACACACACAGAGGTACATTAAAAATGTAGACGTAATGTTTAACTTACATATGTGCTGCTATCTTCTGTTTTAATTTGCTGGACTATAAAATTAAGGTAAAGTGATTAGAAATGTATTAGGTCATATCAATAATCACAATATACGGCAGTAATTCTAACTGCTGCAGAGGAAGCATATGAAAAACCACTGGGTGCTAGTTTAGTCTTTAATGATCACTTGAGGACCAACCCTATGCATGTTTAGAGAGAAAAAAGCCCTACAACTCCTAGCACTCCCAACATGCCAGCTGGCTCTCTAAACATGCACAGGGTTGTGTTCTGCAGCATAATAATGGTTGGCACCCGTAGTCCAAAGATGGATTAGGCAAGAGAAGCTGTATGCAAAATGACTTTCATTTATTCTCATCACTAATTTGTGAACTTCAGGATTGTCCACTGATTTGAATTTGGGTCTCACATGTGGAGATGTAAATTACACCACGCTGGCTCCTTTTTCAAAACCTTTTCCTAAGAATTGATGAACGACAGATTGCTTTTATGTTGGCAGCAAAGTTTCTTGTTCAGAACAAGAACTGCTGAAGCCTGCATTGTGTGGCTTCCTCCACCTGTCTGACATCAGCCTGACATCTGCTGACCATCCACTCATTTGTTCCCCAGGTACAAAAAGGGTGGGCTGCTAGAGGCAGCACCTCTGCACGCATCTCTGCTTTACACGAAGTATGACGCTAGGTGCCCATTCCTTGTTAGCTGTTGCACTGTGGGCCAGGACTATCTACTTTATACTATTTTACATTATTTTATACTTTTATATTTTAACGTGTACCTGGGAAATTCATTGGATAATTTAGTGGGAGGAAGGGGGTGCCCCTATCACTGTGCTCATGGATAGAAGGAGATATGGGATTGCAGTATTATTCACAGGTCAGTTGAGAAGAGGGGATAGGCATCTAATAGCTATCATCCCTTCTTCTGGTTCTTCATCCAACAGGATGGTTCCTGGCTGCCTTACCAGCTTGCCCTCAGGGTCTGCTGCTGCTGCTGCTGCTAAATACCAGGTTGGTCCAAAACAAAATTCCTCTCATCCATGATTTAATTATGGATGAGAGGGCTGACCTGGTATGTATACAAAGACCTGGGTTGGGGAACTTGGAGGGGTTCTCCCAGCTGTGCCCACTTGGGTACTTGGTGCAGCACCAACACTGACTTGAGAGTCGGGAGGGGTTGCTGTGGTCTATAGGAATTATAACTTCCTCTCTAGGTTTCCTGTTCATTCAAGTGAAGATCTTCAGCATCTGTAGCTTGTGTTGGGTAACTGGAAAAGATTAGGGATTCGGCAGATGTCCCATCCATCAGACTCCCTGCCTGGGCTGACCAGGGTGGTCTCAGATTTGGTGTTGAGGATCCCTAGGATTATGATTCTGTGGGTTCTTGACTTCCATTTTGAGGCTGTTGTATCCAGAGTGGCTCAGGACTTCATGGCAGCCATGACAACCATAGGGCGGGTCTCAACATGTCATCGGCCCAATACATGTAAGAGGATGCACACTTGATCTGATTTTCTCAACTGGTAGGAGGATGGTGATCTGAAAGTGGGGTAATTAATCCCCTTGTCTCACTTCCTACTGAGGCTTAGAATTTTGGTGGTCTTCCCCTCTGCGCAAGCGTGGGGGATCTATTAAAACGGTATGCCCCAGAGACTAATGGATTCTGATGGAGTAGAGAGGGTTCTGGGGGATTTTTCTGCTGGTATGGCTGGCTCCCTAAGGAGGTTCGCTTGGCACCTACAGTATATGCTTTAAGACGCCAGTTGAAGACCTTTTTATTCTCCCAGCATTTTAACAGTCTATAAATAAATTTTAACTTGGCATTTTAAATTCGTAATTTTGCATTGCTGCTGTTTTTATCTGGTTGAGCTTTTATATTGTATTTTATATTATGGTTTTATACTGTTGTTTTATACTTTGAATGTTTTTAATTTTTGTGAACCTCCCAGAGAGCTCCGGCTATTGGGCGGTATAGAAATGTAATAAATAAATAAATAAATAAATAAATACTCCTGTAGAAACCCAGATCACTCTGTGGAATGCAGAGATGGCTTGGGTAGTTGACACAATTGTACCCAAGCACCATCTCCTTCTGAGCAGAGCCTGACCAGCTCCTTGGTATACATACACCTGACCTGAGGGCAATGAAGCAAAAACAAAGACAGCTAGAACACTGGTGGATGAAAACTCATGCTGAATCTGATCGAACACAGGTAGAGGTCATTATCGAGCCTACTCTGTGGCAATGATAAGTGACAAAAAAGGGAGTTCTTCTAGCAGAGCTTTTCCAAGTGGTTTGTGGCCTGCTACAATCTAGGTCAGGGAGAGAAATGGTGGAATCCTAGGTAGCACGCTGAGACGAATTTGGATAGTACTTTGAAGATAAAGTCACTCAAATTCGTCATGAATTGGATACTACAATTAATGCATTTCCATTAGTAGAGGTGCCCAGAGCACCGTTTGGTCCAGTTCTACTGGATGAGTTTCAGTTGTTGAGGCCCAAGGTTGTGGATAAGGTTCTTGGCCAAATCTGGTCCACCTGAGTGTTTGATTCTTGCCCTTCCTGGCTTACTACATCTAATAAGAAGGGGATATCTGGCTAGGTCCAGGAGGCTGTAAACTCCTAGAGGGAGGGAGTGGTGCTGGCCTTTTTAAAAGAGGCAGGAATTAGGCCGCTCCTGAAAAAGCCTGCCCTGGACCTGGATGATGTTAACAACTCTACGCCGATAGCCAATAAATCTTTCTTGGGCAAGGTGCTTGACCAGGTAGTTGCCAGACAACTCCACACATTCTTGAATGAAACTAATTATCTAGATCAATTTCAATTGGGCTCCAGGCGTGGTTTTGGAACAGGAACTGCCTTAGTTGCCCTGTGGGATGACCACTGCCAGTAGAGGGACCGGGAAGTGTGACCCTGTTCTCTTGGACCTCTCAGCAGCTTTCGATACCTTTAACCATGCTATCCTTCTGGATAGGTTGTTTGGGCTCCAGTGGTTCTGCTTCTACCCAGATGGCAAATTCCAGAAAGTGGTGCTGAAAGATTATTACTCTGTGCCTTGGCAGCAGTGTATGAGGTATCACAGGGCTCTATTTTATTTCCCATGCTGTTTAACATCTACACGCCTGGAACGCTCTTCCAGAACATTTGAGAACTACAAGTTCAATCGCAGCTTTTAAAGCTCAACTAAAAACTTTTCTTTTTCCTAAAGCTTTTAAAACTTGATGTTGTGCGGACTTTATACTGTTAGTTTTACCCTACCCTGTGCCTGTTGGCATTCTCTTCCCCTCCTTATTGTTTTACTATGATTTTATTAGATTGTAAGCCTATGCGGCAGGGCCTTGCTATTTACTGTTTTACTCTGTACAGCACCATGTACATTGATGGTGCTATATAAATAAATAATAATAATAATAATAACACGAAACCACTGAGGGAGTTTAACTGGCAACCAGCTATCTCTCCTTTTCATCAAATCCAAGTGAAGAAGTCACTGTTATGAATCAGTGCCTGGGCACAATAATGGACTGGATGATGGCCAATGAACTGAAACTCAGTGACGACAAGACAGAGATATTATTACTTGGTGGTTTGTCTACTTGGCTAAATGATGTCTAGCTTGTTTTGGAGGGTGTTGAACTCCCCTAAAAGATTAGGTTGTAGTTTGGGGTTGCTCTTGGATTTATTTATTTATTTATTTATTTATTACATTTTTATACCGCCCAATAGCCGAAGCTCTCTGGGCGGTTCACAAAAATTAAAACCACAATAAAACACCCAACAGGTTAAAAACACACTTACGAAATACAGTATAAAAAGCGCAACCAGGATAAAACCACACAGCAAAGTTGATATAAGATTAAAATACAGAGTTAAAACAGTAAGATTTAAATTTAAGTTAAAATTAAGTGTTAAAATACTGAGTGAATAAAAAGGTCTTCAGCTGGCGACGAAAGCAGTACAGTGTAGGCGCCAGGCGGACCTCTCTGGGCCTCAATCTAGAGCTGTCATTGGAGGCACAGGTGGACTCGATGGCACAGAGCACTTTTTATCTGCTTAGGGTGATATACCAACTACATCCTTATCTAACTTCTGTTATCCATGCTCTGATAACCTCTCATCTGGATGATTGCAATGTGTTTTATGTTGGGCTGCCTTTGAAAATGGCAAAATCATGACTCTGGGATAATAGATAGGATCCACTATTAATTGTATCACCATCTGTTACGTACCCCTTCGCCTTCTGTCCTGGACTCTTGCTCCTGCAAGGTTTTCTGGAGGTCCTCAATCTGCTGCTGCAGCTCTCCAACACGCTCCTTGCTCAGCCTATTGAGAAGCATTTACAAAACACATAAACACAAAACTACATGTATATCTAACATTTAACCCACTTGTTCAAAAAGAAAAAGAAGAAGAAAAACACACTTTTCTTACACACCTGGCAGTCGCTTTCTTTCTCTGCATTTTGTGTTTTGCACTATTTGCCAGTATTTCATCTTCTGTTGCATGCAGAAGATATTTCAAAAATATGGTTCAATGCATTTTATGTTAGAGAAAGTAAAAATCACCTGTTTTCTGTCTCTAATTCGTTTATTGACCGATGCTTTTGTTCTAGCTTCTCTTGAAGCTCCGCAATGCGTTCATTTTCAGACCCTTCTTGTTGCAAGTGGAGCATCTTATTTTCATGCTGTAGCCGAATGAACATTTCTCTGAGGTTGAAAAATAAAGATTGTAAACGCACATATATCAACACTACTTTCTAGCAAAAAACTAGAATGGAGCATTCCATATTACAAAATATTACCAAATAATATTTGTAGAACGAATCATAGGAAATTATTTCAGTTTCACTCCAGCACAAAGACTTTGGATCAGAAAACCCTAAGTGGTGGATGGACTTGTATAATAAGCATGGTAGAGTATTTAATGTTCTTTCCCTCATTTTCTCAGAAACTGAGTGAAAAAGCCTGTGTCAAGTGTCAACCTTGTATATTTTTCATGTTTGGGACTTCAGCTGTAAAGTCTTCACACTGTAATTATGTATGAATAATTCTCTAAGAATCCAGCTTCATTTTGAAGTGGGGCTATAGAATTTCACTTATTATTATATTTCAAGCACATTACTAGACTATTTTATTAAGGAAATCCAGAAAATGCATATAAGGACACACAATTTAAAACTTAAAAAAACTTCTAAAGATTAACTTTTTACATTTATAAGAGCATGCATTTTATATTGTTCAGTCACAACATATTCATAACCCACTTCCCACATGCTAAGATTCTTTTCTTACCTATATTCAACAGGCAGAATTTCAGCAGCAAGATTTTCATAACTTTTGACAGCAGATGCATCTGAAAACATAAAACAGTGTAATAAGGCTATCTCCAGTTTATGCAATAAAAATGGTTCTAAACAAAGAAAAAAGTGTACCTGTTTGATTCAGGTGGTCCTGCTGCATTTGTGAACAGCAGAGCTCTTCATTTGTTTCTTTCAGTGCATCACGCTGTACTATCAACCTCTGAAAATAATAAAAAAAGTTTAATAGTGGTAGATGTAAATCAAAGTAGATCTTTGTCTATGTACTGGAAAAGGCTACTTTCCCTTCTCCTCCAAATGGCACTCCTAAGTAACTCTAGGTAATAAAATTCAACCATTAGACAACTTTATATTATTAAAAGAGATTGAGAAAATGCCTTCTCCTATATGAGCATCTCCAGGCATTACGTTTTTCAGATGCAACCTGCTCTGGATGCAAGGCAGGCATCCATCTGGAGTAGGGCCTTTTCAGTAGTGGCACCCTGATTATGGATGCTCTGCTGGGTCAGCTCCTGGAGAGATTTCTAGGAAAAGGTCAAGGCTATTCAGTTTCAATTGACTTTCGGAAGATAATTTAAGCCTTTTTGTTTCCTTCCTATGTTTTTCAGTTATAAACAGATTTTAATTTTTGTAGATTGGTGCTATTGATTTTAATCTAGATTGTTTAAGGATGTAATCATTTTGATTGTTATAAACTGTCTCTTGGTCTCATCAGCTGGAAAGAAGAGGGAAAATGAATGAAACCGTATTCATGTCTGGTGTCTGTATGAGTCCTGCTGGCCTCCTCCTCAACCCTTTGACCATGTGTTCTCAAACTGTGTTATATTGCAGAAAGAAACCTAACAAGTTTCTCACCCAATGCAGCATACAGTGTAACGCCTCTTTCATCCCATGATTCTTTACTTGATGAAAGCATGGGAGACATAGGCCATAGCAAGATCTAAGGTTTATCCCTGGATCGTCCAGGGGTCAAACCTGTTCATCTAGGTGACACACAGGGGATCCAGTGCTCAGCCAGGAGCGAACCCTGGATGATCCCAGGATAAACCTTAGGTCTAGCTGTGGCCACAGTTACCAACATAGGCTGGGATACAAAGAACCCTGTATATTCTACTAAAGTGCTTCCACATCTCCACAGTAAGAGTTACGTCGTATCAATTCTTCATGCTTGATGTAGCCCCTTGTACTGTATTGATTGCCACTCCAGAGATACCCCCAATCCTTATGAGCAGTTTTTCAGGAAATGTGAGGGGCTATAATGGACAAGGAGGCTTGAAAACCTTAATGTGCATGTATGGAAGATAGAACACAGCCCTGATAGGCACTTTGTTTTGCTGATTTTGAAGAAATAATGGCCTATCATTGATTAAGAGAGCAATCTTTTGGTCCATGTAGGGCATCCCAAAGGTCACAGGATATTAAGGATCCACCACCACCACCACACACACACATGCACAACTTTGCAAGGGGGAAATCCAAGTAGCTCCAAGGCCCATCTAGTTGGAAATAACAAAATTTGAGGAACAGGAGATCATAAAGGCCTCCATCCTTCTCACACCCTGTCTGGCTCTTGTCAGCAGAGTATTGTTTAGACAAAGCGCTCCAAAGTCCACAGGACTACACTCTAAAAGGTAGCAACGTTAATACCTCTTTAACTAGATTGGCCTAAATACAAATCTTACCTTCTCGCTGAGAAGCCTCTTCTGACTAAACCACTGTTTAAACCACTGTTTGATGTTTAAGAGCTCATAAATCAATACTCAATTAACTTAAGCAATGTAAGTATCTGCTGTGTTTGCAAGCTTCATTTTGACACTATTTAAGAACTACTTACCATTACAGCACTGCTTTCTCCTGTTTTTCATTTTCTGTAGTTACATCCCTTGAAACTGAGAGGGTTACATTTCCTCTCACCGACAGAAAATGGCCCGCCAGCATGGTATCCCCTTACCTATCTTGCATCCTAGGTATTTTAAGAACATGTTAATGTATTTCTATTACACACTTAGAAGCTTTACCTCTTTCTCTTTAATTAATGCTTCATGCTTCTCTTCTAGTCGCTTCAGTTCAAATGCCAGTGTATCAGCTCTTTTGGATTCTTCAGAGAGTTTGTTATGAAGTTCTTGGACCTTGTTTAAAAAGGCAAATGCACCATCACTTTAAAGGGTTTCACAACTAGTTTATTTAATACAAAGTTTAATACAAAGTTCTTGGGGTGGAAGTGGAGCTGAAGTAATATCACAGTTAAAACTCCTCTGTCATTTCACAAGAACATTTTCATGATTTCCTATTATTAGCTTTATACTCCCTTTCAGCAACACCTCAAATTCCATTTCCTCCCTAAAATATGCTCATTACAGGTAATCATCACACTGCATCATGAAAGCTCTGGTCACCAGATTCAATTAATAAGGGTCCAAATATTGTAGTGGAGGGCTCCACAAAGAAATATCATACTAGTCTCCATGGTTTTAACTCAAATACCCTGTTGGTTGTAGGCGTGCAAACTCTAACAGGAACCCTGAGCCCACCTACCTATAGGGATTGCCTCATTCGTTTTAGTGAAGGAACAGGTCTCTATAGGTATATACATCAAACTCAGCACAAAGCCCATGTATTCAGCGGAACACACACACCCACACACCCCACTTCTAGACTGAAAAAAAGGCCCAGCATGCTTTTTGTTTAGATGTGCATGCACCAACATTGTTATCTTTTCGGTGCCAGGTCAAGACTTTTCTCTTCTCCCAGGCATTTAACAACCTATGCTGAGTTTTGTAAATGACCCCAGAATAGTTGTTTTTAAATGGTTATGGTCTGTTTTTGTTTGTGTTTTATGCTGTTTATGGTTTAAAATTTTGTATATTTCTTTTTAATATTCACTGTTTTTAACTTTTGTAAACCACCCAGAGAGCTTCAGCTACTGGGTGGTATATAAATGTAAATAATAATAATAATAATACATGGGGGGGAATCGAATCTACCTCACATTTAGGGTGGGGGGAGGAAGCTTAAGTGCACATGTGAATTAGTTCTGAGCCAAGCACCACAACCTTTTAGAAGTTAAAATAATATGAAAAAACAGAAGTGCAAACAGGATGTTAAGAAAAGCTCATATCTTACCTGCCTTTTGTACGTTTCTAGCTGTGCTCGGGCCGCGTTTGCTTTCTTTAGCTCTTCCTCTAGGCTAACTGTATTGTGCATATACATCATATTTGTTTCCTGAAGAGATTTCACCTGTCTGCGAAAGTCATTTAGGTCTTCTAATTTTTTACGATACACCTCAACAGTTGATTCCAGCTTATTTGTCTTATCAGCAACCGTCCTGCAGTGACAAACCATGAATTGAGGGTTTCTTACTCAGAAATGACAGGACTACTAGAGAAGTTATTAAACTCCCTTTTCAAAACCATGGCTCTAATTGTTTTCAGGGAACAAAGTGCAAATGAGTACTCAAAAGTGGAATAAGAACTGATTTGTCAAACATTCATTTTTTAGTTTTCATAGAGTACAAGCCATGGGACTGATACAGATTAAACTACTAGTTGAGACATTGGGAGTTTTCAGTTACACATCAGTATGTGATGGAGATGAATCCTTAACCAGAGTTTATGAAGGGAGCTAACGTAAATGAATAAGGTCTCTTTTAGGCCTCTCTTTTCAAGATGGAACATTACAAAACAGTAATGCTTCAGCCTCTAATACTACACTTTTGAAGTGGAATTAGTAGACGTATTTGGTCTTCTTAAGAAAAAATTCCACACTCCTAGTGCATGGTATAACACCTTTACCTTGAGGTGGAATAGAGCCTCATGGATACTTCTTATACAACATATATGATAAAGTATCCTACATACTTGGCTTACCAATTACATACATGAAGGCATACAAATAAGAATCCATGACACTTATTATTTCCCGGGATATTTTTGCATTTTCAGTACTAGGACATTCAGTATCAGTTACTCTAGAATAGTTTTGTCAGCTTCAAGTAAGAGGCTCCAGGACTATGACCTACATATTTAAATTAGATTAATTCATATGTACCAGATTTAATGGCATTGCTCTTCACTAATCTCCTTAAGGTTTTAAAATGTTGTTTATTCACTTATGTATTTATTAAGATTTATATATTATCTTATTCGCTAAAAAGCCATTTTGTAAGATTGTTTATGGAAAATAATACTGTACATTTTGGCAGAAATCCCAAGCTTTAAAATGGCAGAACTTTATAAAATTCATTGTAACTTTTTGTATTTTGTGCTTTAATTTATTGAACACCACTCCAATATCTTTTGATGTGGAGTGGTTTATAAAAGTTATAATAACACTAGATGATGATGGAGTTTTCAGTATAAGTGGCAACTTGATTCACATCATACCTAAGAACATCAATTTCATCTTTCAGGGCCCTAGATTCTTCTGCCAGAGATGTCAGTTCATCATTCCGATGTTGAAGCTCAATCAGTTGTTTCTCAAGTTCTTCACAGTGAACACGATAATCATCCTTTGCAGTTTCAAGCCTTTGTACAAACAAAATGGATTACTGTAAAGTCCTTCTTGTTAGACACCTGTACTCATTTACAGTATGGGACATTTATTTTGGTCCAGCAGTAGTAGGCTAAATTCTATAGTTTAGGTGCAACCACTGAACAGGATGTATTGTGAATCTCTATAGAGTGAATTGCCCTTAGCTGCAGAATCCCTAAGAAGGCCTTTTCAGGCATTTCTCAAGAATAATGGGCCTAGGATGTTCTGGACGTAAAACACACAAAAGCAAGCATCTCCAAGCAATCTTAGAAACACACAGCATAGAAGTGCAGCCATGCCAAAATTGGAGTAATATAATAGTTGTTTATGTCTACTAACAACCATCAGACTCTGTGTTCCGCCTCACCTGTAGCTTCAGAACTGTTTTGAAGGGAAGCATCACAAAATACATTTTAATAATCCACTCAAGCGGTTACTGAGATTGATAGGGCTAAAAGATTACATTAATCTATACCTGAAATTTTCTTCTTGTAGTTGTTCTAGCTGCAACTGTGCATGGAAATACTTTTTTGCAACTGCAGTATTTGAATCATCAAGAGAGCCATCCAACTGGTCCAACCGGTCATTCATGATCTCATTTTCAGACATCAAACTGCTCTTTTCTTCTTGAAGGGCAGCCACCTAAAGATGCAGAATCCACTTCAAGATTATAGGTTCATCAAGACACCTGATAAAAATGTATAACTATTCAACTACCAGCTTAGAAAAACGCATCCATGACTGACCCCAACCATGTAATCTGTTTTACAGATTATATATTGTATAGAGACAGGAGAGATTATTTAAAGTGTCCACACTTGCTAAAGTTTAAGTATGTTTGTTACATTATAGCATGCTTATGATCAAATTATTTCAAAGAAACGCCTATTAATTTTATTTCAGTGAACTTCAGTATGTGCCTAAAGCTTCATGTTCCAAAGATGATCTTCAATTCACAGGGACGTGTCTCCTGCCTCCCATTCAGATAGCCTGTGGCAAAGTCTTAACAAATGTGGGAACGCCCATGTGCCTGTCTGAGGCAAAACTACTACCTCACATGGCTCCCTTTGTTGAGCTACTGTTTACAAATCCACACATGAAACTGCCAAGTGGCTATTTTTCTGCAGCTCAGATCTTGGCCAAAAATATATTAGGACTTTCAATATAATCCATGTTATTAGCCATGGTAGCAAAATGGTATCTCTATGGAAAGGGGTATTATAATTCGGTGTATTAGAAGCTGGAAACAAAGAACAAGGATAGACCCCACCATCATGTGCTGGTTATGAATACCTAGAGACACATGGCTGGCCATGCTGGAAATTTAATGTGGAAACTGGTCTGATCCAGCAAGACAATTTTTCCTCACCTGACATAAGAACACAAAAATTGTCTTGCTGAATCAGCTATCTAGATAAAGTTTCTATATAATGTTTCAAGATTACTGTAGGAACAGTAATACAATTTTTATTGTTTTACTCTGTACAGCACCATGTACATTGATGGCGCTATAAATAAATAATAATAATAATAATTTAAAAAATGGTGTGGGGAAACCATAATTAAACAAGAGGAAGAAACTCCCTATTTAGTAAACTAAAGACACAAAAGCAGCACAGTACTGACTAATGCTCAGCAGTGGATGGTCTTGGCAAACAGCAACTCCAGGAGCCACAAGCCAGTAGCATTTTTAAAAAACAAACCTAGATAGCATTGTATGTATACGTAGAGAAGAACATGCATTTTGCAATTATTTTTGAAAATACTGCTAGCTAAGAAATGGGAACACAATGGTGAGTATATTAACAGTCAAAAGGGAGCCACAGATTAAGAGAAGCTTTTAAGCTTTTTTCTAGTGAAAGCCACTGTGTTAATTTTAATATATCAAACATCAGAGCATGTCACATGTTAGTTCATTGGTACTTAGAATGCAATGTGCTCTTTGGGTTACTTTTTCCTGAAACAAAAAGAAACCTACCTTTCTTAAATTCTTGTAAAGTATCATGGGAGACTGAGACCTTATAAGTGAATTTATTAACAATTAGTTTAAGCAAGAAGCACATAGGTTTTTTTTTTTCATATGAACACATATATTCAGTATATAGTTTGTTTATTGGCATTTGTTTATTGTGCCATGCTAGTCAAATCATCTTTTACATTTCTTAGATTGGAGGTTCTTAATCACAGACTAGTATAAGAGTCAGGGTGGATTCAGGATTTTTATTTACATTTCTATTCTACATTTTCCCTAAATGCTTAGGGAAAGTTATAGAGGCTTGCTGTGTGTTTTTAAAAACAAACCAAAACTACTACAACAGTAAAATCTCAGATACCCTAACCTCCTTTATCAGGCAGGAAGAAAGACATAGCCCAATCTGATGCATGTGGGGCTGAGAAGTCTTGCTGAATTCAACGCAGCTTATTACAAAGTAAAACTCTGTTTACGTGTTCTTTTTAAAGTGAACATATGAGGGGGGAGAGTGCGGATGAGCAAGCTAGCTCTGCCCTCCCTATCGCTCTCCTTGAATTCAGAGTGAACATTTGCTGCAGGGAGTCTCTTCTATCTACGTAGGCTCCCTATGCATTGTAGACCCCTGGGAAATCGTGTTTTGCCATTGCACAAGAAGCCTATATGGACAGAAAGGGCTCCCTGTTGCAGTAGTTTGTCCTGAACATGAGGACGATGAGTGCAGAGGAGGGGGCATAGTTGGCAAGTTCATCCGCACTCTCCCCATCACATGTTTAAAGAAAATGCCTATAGGGCTTTTGTATGTATAGAAGTGCAGCCCTAGTCATTCCTTACATTGGTTAAGGAAAACAGCAGGAAACGTGTGCCTTATATGTTGTTTGGCCAGCTTCTTAAACATCCAGCTTGCTTGGCCTTGGGTCAGAGTTTGGGCAGAAATTATGCCTTATACAACTGTTTAGCGCTTGCGATGAATTTTTATAACTCTGCCTTTCAGGTAAGCACTCAAAGCAGCTTACAATAAATCATACAAAACTTGTAATCATAAAACAAGACGGTCTAAAATGATAGAAAGACAGAGGTAGTTTGTTCTCTAAATAGAGCATTCCATTACCACAGAGCTCTATAAGAAGCAGCATTACTAGAAATGATCCAGTTTCTGATCATTACACCGACACAAGACAGGTTTGGATGCATAAACCTTTGGCTAGCGAAAAGTCACAGCTTGTGGCCTTACACTGGAAATGAATCCTCAGCTGGAAAACAGCACTGCAGTTTCATGTAATGGTCTCCTATTACATGTTATCCGTCGCCAGCTGAAGACCTTTTTATTCACTCAGTATTTTAACACTTAATTTTAACTTAAATTTAAATTTTACTGTTTTAACTCTGTATTTTAATCCTATATCAACTTTGCTGTGTGGTTTTATCCTGGTTGCGCTTTTTATACTGTATTTCGTAATTGTGTTTTAAACTGTTGGGTGTTTTACTGTGGTTTTAATTTTTGTGAACCGCCCAGAGAGCTTCGGCTATTGGGCGGTATAGAAATGTAATAAATAAATAAATAAATAAATAAATAAATCCAAGCACCCAAAATGAAACCTATACAAGAATGCAACCAGAACCCCATTTACTATATTTTCTGTACAAACCCAAATGTGCAAGCTCCAGTGAAAATCACATTATATTGTTAATTATATAGCTATAACTATCAGCCAGATTTCCATGAGGAATGATATCTTATGGTCCAGTGTTCTGGATTGTAAAGAGATTCTGTACATAAACCGTTTCTCTGTTCTGTCCATGTGCTTTTTACAGAAGGCACAATCCTTCATGGAATGCAGAGGAACTGATACAGATTTTCCTTGACAGGATGACACAGCCAAAGTTGCAGGATGCTACTTTAGCCAAGGTGGTCAAACTACAATAGGATTATTGAAACTACTGCTCCAAATACTACTACTGCAGCAGTGAAAAAAAGAGACCACAGAAAACTGCATGGAGGTTTTACCTAATGAGCATTAAAGATACACCTATGAATGCTGAAATTGCGTGAAGGGTCTCTCAGGGGGTGGCCAATCAATAACTAACTTATTGTTATCTAGATTTAAGACAGAAATGTTTCCATATTTTGTATGCTTTCCCCTACATTTTGCCATGTATCAGAAGTTACTGTACTTAGCAAAATATCTGCTGAAAAAACCCTGAATATAATGGCACGAACAGCCCATTTCATAACTCATAAAAACAGTAGAACAAGATTAACAGCTCAGTGTGTGAAAAACATGGCTGAGGGGTGGGGAACGTATTTGAAGTTAATTCAGTTTTAGCCACTTAAAGGAATTACAAATTGACAAATCTCTCTTTATGAAAAACATTCTGGAAAAAAATGTGCTCACCTGCAGGTCTAGTTCTTGACATCTTTGCTTCAGTTCTTCTTTTTCTGCTAGTACTTCATTAAGCTCTTCCAGTGCTCTTTTCAGCTTTAAAAATGTTGGAAGTTTTCATTTTCAGTAATTTAACAACATATATTTCTCAACCATATACCCAGCAGCATCCCCACTATGAAAACTCAAGGCCAGGCCTTGAGGAGAAACAAGGAACTCTGGGTAAATAGAAGGCAAATTCTTGGAAATGTGATCCCCACCTCCTATGCTTAGTTCTGTATGAGGAGAGTAATTAGATCTGAATCCTATGAAGGAGTTAGCCTAAATTCCATTTATCCTCCTCCTCCTCCTCTTCCTCATCATAATCATCATTTAGTTATGCTAGTAGTGGGACATTTAGCATCAATATACAAACCGGTGAGGAATCTGAAAACAGGCTATGCCTTTCTGAGTACTATGTTGCGCAATTCCCATTGCAGACCTGAAAGGCATTTTTTTAGTACTTTCCCTGTGAGGCCAGCCAGAAATGGCTGAGTTCACACATTGATAAATTCACTAACCAGAAATTAATGATAAATTAAAATAGATAATTAAAAACTTAAGTGTTGCTGGAAGTTTTTATTATATGTTGCAATTACCTGCTGCTCCAGATCACCAGGTAAGTCACTTGCAACGAAGCCCAATATTTCTTTGCTCATTAACTGTAACAATAAAAAGAGCAACACACATACAGTTATTCATGCTAGAAAATATTTGTCTAAAACTTTGACCCCAGTTGTCAACATCACCAGCAAATAGTCTTTGTGAGTTCTAGGCTAGAATGAGATCTAGGCAGAGTTCTGTAAATGCTATTCTAAATCTTGTTACAGTAAAAAAACAGCCCCTTTGAAATTGATCATATGTAGTACACCATATAATGTGTTTGGCAATTAACAATGTTCACCCACAACAGATTTTTGGGGGGAACTGAAACTGTTGGTTATTTAACTCAGATAGTTATATTATTTGTGTCTTTCAATATTTACTTTATGTATCTATGGCGTTTAGAAGTAGGTTATCTCCGTGTTTGGCAACTGACATATGTTTGGCTATATTTTGTTGTGTATCTGTATATCTTCCATGTTAATATTGTGTTTATAAATATTGCTACAGTTTGCATAAGATCTGGATACAGGACACAGAGTTAGCTGCAAGTCCAAATAATTCCTGCTTGTCCTTTTAAAAAGTAGTCTTTACGATGATAGAATGGCAAAAGCAGTCCCAGTAAGTCCAGTACAATGGCTGAATTGCATTTTTTTGTTACTAACATTTTGTATTATTATTATTATTTATTTATATAGCACCATCGATGTACATGGTGCTGCACAGACCACACAGTAAATAGCAAGACCCTGCCGCATAGGATTACAATCTTCAATAAAAACATACAACATGCACATCTATAGTGAGACATGTTCCACATGGCACTTACCATATAAAATATTTAGAAACTGTAATGGTCACAAAAATAAAATACATTTCAGTATACAGATGTCCCCTTCTACCTCCAAATCTCTATAATTCTTCAAAATAGCACCCCTAAACAAACCAAATTTTGTCAAGTAATTTAGCTTAAAATATTGCAACCTTGGAAACATTATTTATTCATTTATTTTGTATTCTGCCCTTGTCAAGGTTCCACCTTTACTTGGATACCTTGATCAGCTCCTTAAAGATATTTTACCTCTTTTAGAGACCCTTCCATCAGATGTCAAGTTTCTACCTTTTACTTTCCCCTCTCAGTAACGTGGGGTTAGGCCTTAAGAAATGACACTCCAGACAACAACCTATATACTATGTTATATAAAATGGCAAAATCACATAAACTAAGGTATTTACTCAAATAGAGCTGTTAGATTTCAAAAGGCATTTATAATGAAAATAAAAGAAAGAACACCGCAGTTTCCGCTTTCACCTGTAGGCTTTGGCCTAGAGTCTATTCCAGCCTTCTCCTGGCTGTTCTTCTTCAGAGCTTTTCTCTATTCTAGAGACTCTCTCAATGGCTCTTGGCAGCTCTCTCTGTAGTTCCAACTGTCCTGTGTACAGTTAACTTAACCCCTTTTTATATCCTCCCACAGAACTCAAACATACAATCAGGTGACCTAAAACTGGGGAAATGAAACTTAACTCCTTTAGGGGGGAAATGAAACTCAGGAATGCCTCGTCCCATCAGGAGATTTTTAGGCCTTCAGGATTAAACCAAACCCAAGCCTGTGTAGTCCTCAAACCTTCACAGCCCTATAACAAAAAGTTCTCAGGACATCTCACAGAAATCAAAACATAAATCAACTACGATTGTGGAAAAAAGAAGAAGAAAAAATGGTGGTGATGATGGTGGTTGTGAGAAACAGCGGCGGTAAGGGACTGGAGAAAAGAATATTGCTGCTATTCATTATTTTCCTCAAAACAAAAACAACAACAAGCCATCTATAGATTTTGTCACACATTTCCCCATTACCAGTTCAATTAATTTAAACTAGCCACATATAAGAGGGGAGGGTAACCACATTTGGGGTGTATATTATTTAATGTTCTTACCTCTTGAATAGCAGCCATGACAACATGCTGGACAGACTCCTCTAGTGTCATTATAACTTGTATATGTTCTACAAGGCAAAATATACAAAACTTTGTTTTTTGTAATAAGATACATTCTGAAGAGAATGGGAAAATATATTGTACTTTTCACATGAAAGGGGATGATTACTCTGTGATTCATTACTAAAGCCTCCTAGGTTCCTTCATTTTTGCAATACTAATTGTGGAAAAAGTACTATATTAACAGTGCAAGCCTATGCAGATCTACTCAGATGTAAGTCCCACTGAGTTCAATGGGGCTTATTTCCAGGTGAGTGGGTATAGGATCAGAGCTGAAATGTCATTATTAATATTTTTCCAAGCTATAATTCATCAACTACAGCCTTAGTTCATTCCCTGTGAAATTAAGAAATGCTTATCCCAGAACATGTGGCTAAGGACTGCGTCTAACTATATGGCATTCATCATTTGATCTTGGAAGAGAGCAGCACAGAATTCTGATGACCAAAGTTTAACTATCTGTCATAGGAAAAATTCAGAAACTCTTGCTTTTGGTTATCCCTAATTTGTCTTGCCCACATGGGTGGACAAGGGAAGGGGGAGGAGTGAGGCTCACTGTGGCTCATGTACATCACACTAAACCAATGTTTAGTGTGAAATCCTTGCCCTAAAACACTGGTCACATTTCAAAGGAACTTACTAAGACTTAACGTAGTTAATTCTTAACTAGGAAAATATTTGAAAACCAAACTTACGGTATCTTATAATGCACATTTTTTGAGATTGACATCTTAATTTGTTATTTAAATTTATTATTATTATTATTAGTAGTAGTAGTAGTAGTATTTACTAGCAAACTGACCTGTCTTTTTACATAGGTTGGAATAGCTCTTAGTTTGATCCAGCAACGCCTTCAAAAAAAGTTATGTAGTTACCAGAGTTGGACACATTGGACTCACCCCATATGAGTGAAACACCCCTAGACACAGCCCCTTCATTGGTGCACCTTTATAGTCCATGAAGGAAGGAGTCTGTGCATTCCATTTCCCTGAAAGGAAGGCTGCCCCACAGCAGGAGGGAGGGGAAGCAGTATAAGTCTGTCCCTCAGATGACTCTCCCCCAAGTTTCAAACTATATTGACTGCAAAGCTTTGTACTGGCTAGGGAATTCTGCCACCTAGTGACTAAAGATGAAGGCTTCCAACACAGGCTTCCAACACAGAGAAACATTAAAATCAAACACAGAGGCTTCCAACACAGAGAAACATTAAAATCAAAGATAAGTAATGCATTTTTAAACCCAAAGAACCCTGAGATGCACACCACTATGGTCCCCTTAGTATGCATGCCAAATTTCAAATCTAGGTTCAGTGCCTAAGTTTACAGTCAGACAGATCCACATCGTCTTTTATTATGATTATGATGATTATACATGGAAAGATATAATCCAGTTCATTAACACAAAGATGTAAACTGAGAACTCAGATGAAGTTCTGAAACTTATTATTTTTTAAAATGTTATTTCATCAGATATGGTACATCACATAGAAAGGAAGGAGTAAACACTTTCAGTTTCATTCATGCAAACGACTTCACAAGTTATTTATGCCATCTATTAATCACTGAGCTATAAAAATATGATAAAATGAACTGTTTGTTCAAAGGAAAACATTTACCTTGTTTCTTTTCACAATTGACTGCACAGCCTAAAATGAGCTGCAGTAACCTGCCCAACTCTACTGGGTCAGAATGTTCAGATATCTGGCTTAAATCAGGAAGGAGATCTTCTGAAATCTGCTGGCCCAAAAACTGTAGAATGGAAACCAAAGGAAATGTTGAGATATAATTTCATAATATGTGGTGGTGGTAGGGATCACTCTGTGAAGGGTTACTTGGGGCTCATCTATACCAAGCAGGATATTCCACTATGAAAGTGGTATGAAAGCGGTATATAAAATGCTATTTTGGGCTGCATTAATAGAAGTATAGCTTCCAAATCACGTGAGGTACTGGTTCCTCTCTATTCGGCCCTGGTTAGGCCTCATCTAGAGTATTGCGTCCAGTTCTGGGCTCCACAATTCAAGAAGGACGCAGACAAGCTGGAGCGTGTTCAGAAGAGGGCAACGAGGATGATCAGAGGTCTAGAAACAAAGCCCTATGAAGAGAGACTGAAAGAACTGGGCATGTTTAGCCTGGAGAAGAGAAGATTGAGGGGAGACATGATAGCACTCTTCAAATACTTAAAAGGTTGTCACACAGAGGAGGGCCAGGATCTCTTCTCGATTCTCCCAGAGTGCAGGACACGGAATAACGGGCTCAAGTTAAAGGAAGCCAGATTCCGGCTGGACATCAGGAAAAACTTCCTGACTGTTAGAGCAGTGCGACAGTGGAATCAGCTACCTAGGGAGGTTGTGGGCTCTCCCACACTAGAGGCATTCAAGAGGCAGCTGGACAACCATCTGTCAGGGATGCTTTAGGGTGGATTCCTGCATTGAGCAGGGGGTTGGACTCGATGGCCTTGTAGGCCCCTTCCAACTCTGCTATTCTATGATTCTATGATTCTATGATTCTAAAAGGCAGGAGCCACACTACTGCTTTATAAACGGTATTGAAGTGCACTTACAACTGTTGGAGCCCGTTGACACATACCATATGCCACTTTCACAGTGTTATATCCTGCTTGGTGTAGATGTGTCATGGGCCCCAACAGTTGTCCGTGCACTTCAGTACCACTGTAAAGCAATAGTGTAGCTCCTGCCTTTTATATACCACTTTCATAATGGAATATCCTGCTTGGTGTAGATGAGCCCATGGACTGAAGATAGAAACATTAGAAATCTCTAGCTTTTTTTGGATAAACAACTGGAATGAAACACACACCTTTTTTAAAAATCTGGACCCTGATCCATATCAGCCACTAGTTGATGACTGAGGGGAACAGGGAGTAAGGAAGCAATTGTGAGGACGGGGGGGGGGCAACCTGCAAGAGTTCTCAGGGTCCAGCAGGTCCTTGACCCAAGAACATCAGGGCAAGCTGATGCTGGTAACTCAACTGAAAATGAAGCAGTGCATGCATAAGAGAATTGTCTGTAGCAGAGATCTGGAATACCAGGCTGCTGAAAAGGGAAGACAAAGCAGCACTGACATTTCGGCAGCACATACTGTGCTACAATTGCTGACAAACACACAAAAAGGTAAATAAGTATGCTATTTTATTTTAAACCTCTCCTTTCAGATAAATGTATCTCATAAATCCCTACTGAATTAGATAGTTTGAGTTGATTGGATAAAACTAACTTACAGATCATGTGGATAACCCTACCCAAACAAGATTTACAGAGTTTTTTACATAAACAACAAAGAAAGATCAACTATGAGCAGATTTTATTAAAAGGCTGCAAAATGTTCTACAAATTGATATGTTGGCTTTGACTATAGCAAGAAAAAATGGGATATTTCAACAGCTGCTGTGTTTGTTTTTTTCATACCTCATGATAATAATCCATAATTCCTTGAAGCACCTTCTTCAAATTGCTAGCCTAAGAATGTTTAAAATAAAATATTGGTTACAATTCAAAATTCACTTTCCAAATTTCCACTACCCCAGCATTACTGATCTAATCCAATTCCCCCTCCCCTTGCTTTTAAATGAAAATGAGGACATTGCATATTCTGATCACACATCTTTGGTGCCGCACGTAGTTTGGCCTTTTACAGCAACAAAAAGAGTTTCTTACCCTATGTAAATTTATAACTATGTTTTTCATTACCTTTAATCTCCAGTTGTCACCAACATCTTCTTTAATACGGCTTAGCCAAGCTTTGTCAAACCAGGCAGCATCACTAGAATAAAATTAATCTAAATTTATTAAATGCTAGTAAACAGACCCTGTTTCACATGGGTTGCAATAGCCCTTAGTTTGATACAGCAAAGCCTTCAAAAAACTAATATGGCTGAGCTGGGCACATTGCGCCCATCCTGTCTGAGTCAAGCCATGCTCGCTGGCACCCCTAGGCACAGCTCCACTATACTGCATCCCTACAGTTCCCTAAGAAAAGGCTCTGTTCACTCCATTCCCATAAGTAGGGGCTGACCCACAGCAATGGGGAGGGGGGCAGAATTATACTTCTGCCTTTCACCTACTAATCTCCCTGGCTTCAAACTGTAAGGACTGCAAGGCTATGTGCTGGTTAGGATAATCTGCCCCTAGTGGTGTTATTGCAGGTTTCAACCACATGGGCACATTTAAATTAATTAATAGAGAATTGGAGAGTCCTACTTGAGTAATCAAGGGATAGTTGTCTTAGCATCTGTACCTGAGGTTCCCAGTGATCTTAGCCTAGGTCTTATTCAGCAAAAATAAAATGAAAATGGTTTCGGGTTTATTGGACTCCACAACACCTCTTTAATCTAATTTGCATAATTTTATTTATTTATTTATTTATTTTATTACATTTATATACCGCCCCAGAGCTGAAGCTCTCTGGGCGGTTTACAAAAGTTAAAAACAGAAATTGTTGGAGATGTAATGCACCTAATGCTTCTTTTATCCATATGTTGTGGCAATGCCCAATAGTTGCCCCCTTTTGGGAGGAGGTCATAATAAGGATAAACTTTGTACTGAAACAGCCTTTAATATGGAATGATGTGCATGTGCTCCTAAACTACCTGCTGGTTTCTTGGAAGTTAACGCATGGTCAGTGCAAATGGATTTTCCGAGCCCTTCTAACAGCTAAAATACTGATATTATCACGTTGGAAGGATAAATTTTCACCTGGACTGAGGATTTAACAACGCTATCAACATTTGAACGTGTGATAGATGCCACTTGCGAGTAGACAAATACATGGATATTTGGTCTGCTTTTCTTGAAACCTATGCATAACTCTCCCCCCTCTTTATTTTTATTTTTTATGAATGGTGTATCCTAGGCATGTAATGCTTGTTCTTTTATTTCCACCCATGATTTGTTTTCTGTTCTCTCTTGATAAATTCACAATAAAAAATAAAAAGCATAATAATAATAATAATAATAATAATAATAATAATAATATGTGTTTTTTAAAAAAATAACCCCAAGGTGGCAAGTTTCAGGTGTCAAGAGCTATGGCACTGACAGAAGGATAGATAGACACACATCCTCTTTTACAGACTGCAAAATCACTGAAGTTCACTACTGAGCTCCAGCCCAGTTTCTATTACAAAGGTACATAGACAGTGATGATTTGTAAGGCAAAGTATACTGAGTTGCATCCAGTGGTGTCCCTCTGCTGACGCAATGCTCTTGATCCAGTGGATGATTCTGTCAGTGGGATAGGGAGGGAAGCATTCAAAAACAAATACTGCATTCAAAAACAAATCTCTTTCTCTTGCAGAAGGTATTTCTTTTGGTACTAAAGGCTCTTGTTTGGATTGGTTCTGGCAAGAGCAGTTCAGTGAACAGTATATTGAAAGGAGACCTAGAATGGGAAGCTAAAGGGAGAGAAGCTGTTTTTACTGATCTCCTCTCTCTCCTTCATCATGCTGTTCTGAACATTCTCCTAATCCTCTGGGTGTGATGGGATGTGAGGGTGCAGGGGGAAATCGCAAAAATAATCTCCCTCATTTCACTGATGGAATCCTCCATTGGGACAAATAATGCTCTGTCACTGGAGGGACACCATTGGACACAACCCAGTGATCTTTCCTATTTTCACCTCTCCAGAATCTATTTTAGAGATGGAGCGGTATATAAATATTGTAAATAATAATATAATTCATATAGTTAAGGGCACATTCCCATGCATGTTTAGGCAGAAAAAGGTGTACAGCTCCCAGGATTCCCCACCCAGCCATACTTTCCTATGCTAATCTGACTTTACAAGTGGGGCATGCAATAAAAATGTGGCAGTGTATCTTCCTTGATAGGAGTGGATCCATTCCATTGCCCATACCATCCTCTGGGATATTTTAAGGAAGGCTTGGCTCCTTTTCTCCCTGCTCAGCAGGGAAAGGTTCTTAAGTCCAAGCAGCTGCTCCAGAGAAAAACAAAGAAATATATATAAGAAAACAAAAATAACTCAATACACATACTTTAACTTACATTTCATGAAGTACTTGTGCCATGGCAACACCATTAGTTAAGTCCTGAACTTCTCTGCAGGATTCAGCAGTATTAAATGTCTGCAACTAGATGGATAACAAGAAAAATATTTCTGAGACTTGCACATAAGTATTATATATATATATATATATATATATATATATATATATATATATATAAAACCTGCTAAGCTGGTGGTTCTAGTCCTCACTAGCTATGAAACTTACTGGGTGACTTTGGACCAGTCACTGACTCTCAGCCTAATCTACCCCATAAGATTATTGTGAGGATAAATGGAGAGAACCGAGAGAACGGAGGACCGTGTAAGACCTGCATGGATTTCTTGCAAGAGAAAAAAAAAAGCTGGATATAAATGAAATAATTAAAAAAAAAATCTCACTACTGCTGCTTAGACAAACATGAAAATACAGATGTGAAGCCCAGAAAAATGCATAACCCTTCTTAAGGATCTTTTTTTTTGCATTTTCCCCAAAATACATGGAGAAAATAAACAATTCCGTATTCAGACAATACTTTAGTTTATTATGATATAACTACTTTTAGAATGATGAATACAATGTTTATGACAAAGTGCTTATTTATTGCTTCCTGGCCTTTATCTCCCCCACCACAACCACAAATATTTTTTTAAAAACTAAGTAATAGGAAGACTTCTATGCAAGACCAAGATGTAGAACTTGTGGAAACTTTGAAACGAACATAAAATACAGTGCGCTAGCGTAAAGAACCTCTAGCGCAACACCAATAGTGTTGGCTAGTGCCACAGGATTCCCTTGAAAACCTGTCATGCCAGTGAACACAGCTGCATTTCGACCGAGGTCCCTTACACTTGCATAACATAATTTATATTAGTGCTCATGTCTTACTGAAAACTGCCCACACAGTGATGAGTTTCTAGGCTTTTTATGGTTAGATGTTGTAGCATTCAATGAATGTAGTTCTAAAACCCACATGTGAGAGAAACATTTCGTCACACTGGAACCACATGCAAGCGAACATGTAGGTTATCCCACCAGTGTTTATTTTCTTTCTTTCTTTCTGTTAAAAAAAGAACATTGAAGCTTGGATCTATGGAATTCACTTCCAGTTGTGCAATCCTATATATTTTAAATAGAAACACACACACCCGACAATTCTCAGCATGCCCTAGCCAGTTGTAGGATGCTTTTTTTCTGTCTAAACATGGATAGGATTGCGCCTTTAATCACTGCCACAAAACTAAGCCCTCTACACTTGAAAGGAACTGACACCACTGCTAGACACAGTCTTTCAAAATGCACCAAAATTAAGATGTTTATTCAACGATAAAAACAAAACCTGCTGGCTTAAGACCAGAGCTAAGGCTAATTCATGTTGCCTCAAGGTCTGCAAAGTCAAGAAACTGGAAGCTCAGGCTGATGCCTTAACAGACGTGCCCTGTTATTAGTAAACATTTTTTCTAAACCTACACATTTCTAGCTTTTGAAGGCAGCTCTGACAATACTGAGATTAATTTCAGGTAATCACTGAAATAGATTCCTACAATGCAGTGCATATAGTTTCCCCCCAAAAATCTATTCTGTGATTTCAACTGGTGTAGAATTCACTCTTAGCTAGGTGGTGGCGGTGGTGGTGGTGGTGGTGGTGGTTTGTTGTTGTTGTTGTTGTTGTTGTTGTTGTTGTTATTATTATTATTATTATTTGTATCCTGCCTTTTGCCCAATACTGGGCCTCATTATTTTTGGTCTTCTTTAGTTGTCAGTTTGCTTCTGGGCTAAATTAAAGATTCTGCTTCTGATCTTTAAAGCCAGGGGTGGAGAACCCTTTTCTGCCCAAGGGACAAGCTGGTTCTAGGCAAACATGTTGGAGACTGCATTCCAGCACTGAGAACACCCCAATGTGATTGCCAGTGTCTCATTCACTCACACACTAACTCATCCCCACTGCAGTCAGACTTTTAAAAAGCTTCTGTGACAATGGAGGCTTTTAAAAATCCTAAATGCAGCATGGGAGGGGTGATTCTCACACACTGTAAGCTTTTTAAAGCCTCCACTGTCAGAAATGGGGGCTTTTTAAAAAGTTTAACTTCCAGCAGGGGAGAGGGGGGTCTCTGATTATAGATGAGGGGGAGGGGACAGAGGTTCCCATCCCCATTTAAAGCCCTAAACAGCCTCCTCCTATCCCTTGCAATTGAGATTGACTGAATAGTTTATTCAGGTGCTACCACTAAAGAATGCAAAGTTTCATTACGAATGAGCACACCCCATTTTCAGGGCTGGCATGTTGTGCTCTTGAACTCTTTCCCTGGAGGAATATGCAAGGTTTGCTCACTTGGTCTTTTCAAATGGACTTTTAAAACATTTGTTTCATAAAGCTTTTGCCAATTGGAAGTTTTCAGTATATTCTCCTGCTTTCATTTATACAGTTTTTAATTCTTTTTATAATATGCTATTTTATTTTATGTTTTGTAAGTCATATGACTGAAAGCAGGATAGAAATTTAAACACATAAACAAGCTATGCTTAACTTCTGTGCTTAACTAGACATTTTCCAATTCAATAGTACCTTCCGCTCATTGAAGATGGATCCAGATGTACAGCAAGGAGTGAGGGCAGCTGCCAACTTGAAACACTGGAACTACTCTGGGGAGGGCAAGTACTTTTCCCCCAGGGCCCTACTTCATCCACAGCAGAGGTCACATTCACAATGGTCAGCTCAGAGTGAACTGGACCTGGGTGAGAAATCCCTTACTCTGGGGTCCCCAATGTGGTGCAGCGTAGGCTCCAATGTGCCCATGGACCCTCTTCTTGGTGTGTACCAGGCTCTTTGCCCTTCCTGTTTTTTATTTTCTTAAGTTGTATTTTTAATTTTTTAAAAAATTAACTGGAGGCTGGCAATGCTGCAAGGATAAGTTTTGCTTTCCAGAGCCATCTTTATTTGAGTTGAAAAGAATGGTTTTGTGTTTTGTAGCTCATACACCCACCTTTGCTTTGTACTTAGGTTCTTGGGAAAGTTACCTTTCTTTCTTTTTTTACACTCACCAGTTTGCATTCTGGGAAATAAATGTTGTGAATGGGCAATCGCCTCCTCCCACGTCAGTCATTTTTAAGAATGCCTATGATATTATTGCAAAATTCCAAATGTGCCCACTGACCCCCAAAAAGTTACATATAATCTCCTGTCTTTCCTAAAGCATAAGTATTACAGCCTAATTGTATCCATGTTTACTCAGAAGTATATTCCACAGCATACAATGTGATTGTATATTGTGGAACATACAATCACATTGTATGTTCCAATAACTAGGGGCTGCTAGTAAGTACGAAAACTGATCCAGGACTAGGAGTATCACCTAATCTGAGTAGAGATGCATTCCCATTGAAAGATCAGGTTCATAATCTGGGGGTGTTCCTTGACCTGGCTTTGCTCCTCAATGCTCAGGTTGCTGCTGTGGCCAGGAGTGCCTTTGTATAGCTTCAACTAATGTGCCCGCTGTATCCTTTCCTGGAAAAAGCAGATCTGGTAACATCCAGGTAGGATTACTGCAACACACTCTATGTGTTCCTGCACTTGAGAAGTATTCAGAAACATCAGCTACTGCAAAATGCAGCTGAATCCACCAGCTGAAAGCCATGAATGGTTTCAAGCCAGGTGGTTTGGAGGACTGCCTTCTTTTTCAACATAAGCCTGACCATCCTATATAATTGTCAGTGTACTCCTTGCTCCATATCCTTTGGCCATCAAAAGCATAGTGGGTTGAGACATGTGACAGGGATTTTTAGGGATCGGTAAACCCTAGGTCAGGAGTGAGAAACCATTTTTTCTTGGGGGATGTATACCAGCTGTAGGCAGGGTGGAAGCCAGTGATGGGTGAGCCCAGAGCCAAAAGTGAGTGGGGCCTCCCTTTCTCTCTCTCTGGCACTCTCATTTCTCTCCCTCATTCTTCTGCCCCACCATGTCGGCTGCAAGAGGAGGGGCAAGCCACTGTCACCAGGTCTGATTGTATGCTTGCAGAAGACTTATGAATGGTTGAAGTATTCTTATTTGTCCAGGCTTTGGAATTGTTTTTAACTTTGTACCCTGCAGTTACAAATAGTTTGTTAAGTTTTCAGTTCCTTGGTCTTTTCAGTTCTTTTATTTTAATATTATTCTGGTTTTATTACAAATAGTTGTATTTGTTTCTAATCTATTTTGTATGCTGCCCTGGAGACTTTTATAGCTCAAGGGCAGGATATGTTTTTTTCTAAATAATAACAAAAAAGGTCTATAGGTTGCAGTCCTGGTTTTAAGAAGTAGTAAACACAGTTGTATGGTGCAATCCTATACATGTCTTTTCAGAAAGAAGCCCCATTAAGTTTAAAGAGACTTAATCCCAGGTAAGTGAGTATAGGCTGCAGCCTCAGTGAATCTTACAGCAGGCAATAATTCTTTATATAAACTGGTGTCTCCTTGAATAGAAGTAGCTAATTAGGATTAGCAGACAAGTAGACTCATTCGTTAAGCACACTGGAACACAGTTCACCTAATACTTTGAATTATAAACGTATGAGGTCTGGCTTGCCTAGGTATATTTTAGGCTAATTAGATATTAAGCTAAATTTTGTTTTTTGTCTTACCTGTCAAATTCTGAATTATTTTTGTTGTGTGTAATTGCATTCTCATAGGCATATGAATATTAATGAAGTGCATATGGCAATGTTACAAAACCTCTCTGACGTCGAATAATTTTGGAGATTATTCTAAACATGCACAATGCAAACTTTTCCATCTTTACTACATCCGCATGGTAACTCTCCAGGTCTGCATTCACATATTTGATTCTGTTCTTACATTCATAAGCACACACATATACGCACTACCCAGGGCTACCCCTTATTGGTTAAAAGATAACCAAGACACATGAAGCAATCTTTTGTGTTTCTTCCAGTGCAATTCTAAATTACAAAGTATTACAATCTATACTACCAAATAGCTTCTACCTTTCTTAATAGGTCATACACAGCTAGTAACAGAACAGTCTACAAATGCGCGTGAGAAGATATCAAAGTTTCACTTAGTAAAATTATTTCCAACTGTAACTACAAATAAAAAAAAAGGAAAACATGTTTTACTATTTTGTTACTCCAGTGATACCCCCAAAAGGATATAAATTTAACTATTCTGTTTTTATTAGACATGAGAAGAAGTTGTATTTGATCCTTGATAGGCAGATATAAGTTTATTTTTAGTTTTGTAATATAAAAGAGGACACCTAGATCTACAAGACATGTATCTAATGCACAATTCAAAAGTTACACACCATACACTACGATTCAAACAATAGCATTAGTACATTGATGTTTTTAAAATAAATAGCAAAAGCTTTTATATAGGAGTAATCTTTTACACTTTGTTAAAACCACAAATAGAAAAAGATGATACAAAGTTAAGATTGGAATACTGAAATATGCTCTATGTAGGGCTGCCTTTAAAAAATGTTTGGAAACTTCAGCTAGTCCAGAATGGCACAGCCAGACTGTTGATCAGGGGCAGTTACAGGCAGTATATGACCCCCTTGTTATAAATTATTTACCCATCTGACTATCCATCTGTTTCCAGGAACAATTCAAAGTGCTGGTTATAGATAGCCTGTAGGATTAGGGATCCAGCTATATAAAAGACCACATTCTCTCATACAGGCATGCCCAGGTTTTAAGATCTTCGGGGGAGGCCTTTCTCTTGGTCTTTCTCATGACTACTCCTATGTTATAGAACTCCTGGCCAAGGAAGGTTAGGTTGGCTCCATATCCGTTGTCCTTGCACTGGCAAGCAGAGATGTTTTTATTCAGCCAGGCCTTTTGCATATAAGCTGGTCTACTGCTGAAGGGTTTTTTAACTGGTTGGGTACTGTTTATTTCTTTCATTGTACTTTTAAATTGTATTTTTAATTGATTCATTTTCATGTTAGGTTTTAGTTAAGTTTTCACTTTAATCTTGATTTTATTATAATCTTCCATGAGCGCTATTTGGGTGGAAAGGCGGGAGAGAAATTTAACAAATAAATATACTAATACAAACTGCAGGATCAATAACATTTAACGTGTGTATGCCTCTTTGACAACTTCCTATCCAACACTCACAACAGTGATAAGAATACGGCTGGAATTCTCTTTGGTACTGGCTCACACTGTATACATGGGCTCTAGGTTGACCTCACTGTTGTAAGGTCTATTTTTATTTTTACTAGAAAATAATAAACATGGTCCATGAATAGACTAGATTGACAAATCAAGAATACCTGGGATTTCTTTTTAGTTAAGGCTATCTTAACTGTTAAGACCATGTTAAGTGATCAGAGTATGGACTCTTGCTTAAGAACCTAAGGAGCAGGATTACATCAATGTCCACCTAGTCCAGCAGCAACCAGATGGAGCTAGGTAGTCCTCTGCTACATATCAGTCTATCTTCTACCATGGCTTATACCACATTTATTTTTGTTAATCTGCTCCTACTAGTGTTCCTACATCTTCATAAACTTGTTTCTTCTTAGGCAACTGAGCATGATTCCACATGCTGCTCTACATCCGAAGTCGTCTTCCTGATTAGAAATGCACATTCACAAGTATTGATCACCCCTTTTAAATCTTCTATTATTATTATTATTATTATTATTATTATTATTATTATTATTATTTATATAGCACCATCAATGTACATGGTGCTGTACAGAGTAAAACAGTAAATAGCAAGACCCTGCCGCATAGGCTTACATTCTAATAAAACCATAATAAAACAATAAGGAGGGGAAGAGAAAGCAAACAGGCACAGGGTAGGGTAAACAGGCACTGGGTAGGGTAAAACTAACAGTATAAAGTCAGAACAAAATCAAGTTTTAAAAGCTTTAGGAAAAAGAAAAGTTTTTAGCTGAGCTTTAAAAGCTGCGGTTGAACTTGTAGTTCTCAAATGTTCTGGAAGAGCGTTCCAGGCATAAGGGGCAGCAGAAGAAAATGGACGAAGCCGAGCAAGGGAAGTAGAGACCCTTGGGCAGGCGAGAAACATGGCATCAGAGGAGCGAAGAGCACAAGCGGGGCAGTAGTGTGAGATGAGAGAGGAGAGATAGGAAGGAGCTAGACAGTGAAAAGCTTTGTAGGTCAACAGGAGAAGTTTATATTTATCTATTAGAAAATATGGACTAAATTTGTCCAAGGGTAAGGAGATGGGATGTAAACCTGACCCCAAGAAATCAGGATTCAGATGTTCTGTTTGCTTTCAGAGAGAAGCTAAATTGAAAAAGGGAAATATGCCCCTAATGAAAAAGATAATTTTCTGTAGAGTAGGTACAGAGAAGATGCCTCGAATTGTATGCCATTGTGGCATCAATTAAATATGGACAGGTACTAGTAGAAGTTCTGCTAAAATACAGCCTTAGTTTCCAGTTATCTGTTAAGAACTGATTCAAATATAAAGCACTTAATTTCTTTCCTCATCAAGAATAAATAATTAAGAATTAAATCTGTACAGACTAGGCAACATATGGCTGTAAATACTGTTAAGCTTTACAAACTAGTACTTTGGGGAAGAATTAAAAAAAATCAGCAACCTATACAAAGTAGTAGGAAACATCCATTCCCTTTGGTAGCAAAGCGAGTGGCACTGTGCCAACCAGCACAGCAGTGGAATGGGGTTATCCAGAAAGAAAGTCTGTTTTTGCATACTTGTAGAGCAGCCTAGATTTGCAAATGAATATTGGGGTTTACGGGAAGGACTGGAAAACCATGTGCATTTCCTTCTTGCTGCCAGCTAACCATTAGGCTGAAGGGATGCAAGGATAGAGATGTGAAGGTCAGAAAAACAGATAAAAACAGGGTTTTTTCTTGGGAGTTAGCCCTTCACATCTTCAACTGGACCTGATACTCACTTCCATTTAGCCTAGAGGTCAGGAACCTGTACCCCTCCAGATGTTGCTGGACTCCAACTCTCATCAGCCCCGCCACCATGATAATTGGATATGCTGCCTGGAGCTGATGGGAGTTGGAGCCCAACAGCATCTGGAAGGCTAAAGATTCCCTACCCTTGCTTTAGCATAAGGCCTACAAATTCCCACATACAATGCATGGAAGGACTGAAAAACTCTCCCATGCATTGTACTGGCTGGCTGATATAGTCCCTAATCCACACATCTCTCTCTCTCTCTCTCTCTCTCTCTCTCTCTCTCTCTCTCTCTCTCATTCTCTCTCTCTCTCTCTCTCTCTGACACACACACAAATGTATTCACCACATAATTCCTCGCAGACACCTAATTAGTTCATAAAAAACTTGAAACCTAAAAATTAAAGATGCAATATAGGGAAATTTTAATCAATGGTTTTGAGTTATGGGCACACTTGTTTATTTTTGACAGTATCGTGATTTTGGTGAGTTACTGTTAATAGGAAATGAAAAACAAAATGTCAAATATGTTTTCCTTGAAGTGGTAGCTTGTGTTTATTAAGATGTGCATTACTGTATATTCCCATCAATAACTCAAAAAGGCACCAATTTGAAAGAATGGGGAGCCAGAAACTACTGTCTGTTTCTTGCAATACAAGATAACCCTAAAATCCGTGTCCTTTGACCCAGCTTCCTATAATAAAACCCAAAACTCTCTCTTCCAGATTGGGGGACAGAAACCATTTGTATGTTGTTTCCTGGTCTAGATAAATACACTACCCATTTAGGTTTGTTGGTATGGCAGCTTACGTTGTACAACTGATAGCTGTTACCTGCCACAGACACCATTTAATATAAACTACTACTCTGGATTTCATCTGAGTTCAGTTTAACACAAATTTGCTCCTATTGCCATTATCCACCTTTGATTACCAAGCTGTATCTATGTCTGTTTTATTGGTCATACAACATTTTTGAAACGACCTTTGGTTTTTAGCAAGTAATGAACAGGGTTGACTACTAAACACAACTTCTTCATTATGTAATAGAAAGGAGTGAAAATCCTACTGTAAGCAAGAGTCAGCAACATACATAATTACAGCAAAATCTTTTTATCAGAGCAAAGAAACAGGTAAAGCAACTAATGTGCTGTCCTCAACATATTTACTTTGACTCAGTAGGAAATACATCCAAAAACAGGCATATGGAACAAGCTGCATAGGATATAATGTTTGAGAGTAAATGTCACTGAACTTAGTGGTACATCCATCCAAGTAAACACATATAGAACTGGGCTATCTGTCAGATTTGCTTATTCTTTACTAGAATTAAATGCTCTTTTAGATTCAATGTTGCTTGTTTAAAATTAGCATCAAATGCTATTAGATTGTGAACAGGGATTTCTTGCATTCAACCAATGACATTTTACAAAATAAGGCTGACCTACAACTTGAACAGGACAGATTTGTCTACTTTCTGGTGTTCTGAGCAGCAGGATAAGAGGTGGAGAAAATAACTGAATGCTACCTATCAATGTTATAACGTGAAAGCATTCCTACATCCATTTTTCTTCCAAATATATTTCCCCCACAAAGTTTGATGAGAGGGTTTAATTTTTTTATTTTCCTAACCAGAAATTCTGAAATGTGTAAGTGGGTCTGTGAATATCCATGGGAGATGAACCACCCAGAGAGCTCCGGCTATTGGGCAGTATAGAAATGAAATGAATAAATAAATGACTGTTTTTCTTTGGACAGAATTATTTGCAACAAGAGTTAATAGAAGCCCCTAAGAGCAATACAGAACTCACAGCCCAGTCCCATGGAGGCGTACCGCTTTATCCTATAAATGTTTGCTTAGGAGTGCATGCCATGGAACTCAGTGCGCTTATTTTAAGGTAAGTCTGCATAAGACTGCAGCCCAAGGCATGCTTAAGCCCATTGAAGTCTCACAGATTGTATAAACCATGTGGCACAAAGTCAATATTCATAAGCACATAAGAATAGTCCTGCTAGATCTGACCAAAGGCCTATCTTGGTTCCCATAGCGGCCAACCAGATGTCTAAAAAAAATTCCCTTTTTCATCTGACCACCCTGCTTGGAGCTTTTCTCTTTGTAATGTTAAACATTTTTAAAGTGTGCTCTCACTGAAAAAATAAGCCATGTAAGAATATAGGATGAGAAGGCATTCCCAAAAACAATAATTTAGCAAGACAAGGCAAATAACAGTGAAAATGTTTACAAATAAACACCACACAAGCTTTAATAGATCTATAAAGATAATGTGAAAGCTATATTGGTTGCAATATACATTTGACTTCTCTTCTATGTCACCCTGCCTCATTCACTGACTTTTATTGGGAGAGGGTAGGGTCTAAACAATATCATTTTCCATTTGTAACCCTTGCATGTTTTCCCACTGCTTCTTCCGTATTTTTCATACTACATGAAATCCATCGAGGAGGGAAAGACTGGATAGGCCCACAATGCCTTTTGGCTGGTAGTGCTAGGAGGTGTGGGACTGGAAGCATCCCTAGACTCAAAAGTACATTTAAACATTGGGTACAAAAACACACTCACTCTTTTAGGGAGGACATGTGAGAGTGGCCCACTGTGAGACACCAGATGGCCACACTGACAGGCATGGATGACATGACAAAAGGGGTAAAAAATGTACAACTTCCAGGGAAAAATGCCTAAAACGTAGCAAAACCAGCAAAGAGCCTTTGTGGCACTTTAAAGACTAACACATTTATGCATCTCATGAAGTGGACTCTAGTCCAGAAAAGCTTATGCTAAAATAAATTCGTTAGACTTCAAGGTACCATAGGACTCTTTGTTGCTTTCCCTGGAAAAAGGAAACTGCATATATAGGCAAAACCAGAAGTTATATGGACAAGTAAATGTGTACAGTAAAAGAATAAAAACACAATTGTATGCATGTTTTGACAGAAAACATTCCTACAGCTCTTAACATTCCGGACCGGGAGTTTAAGGACTCTTTTCTGTTTAAACATGCATAGGACTGCACCCTAGATGTGTGTTACGTAGGTTAACAGGACAAAAATCATGTTAGTCTATCCAGGAAGCATTTGAAGGTTGTAGGGAAACTTACAGGTTGCTGTGGCACAAACCATACAGGAGAAGATTTCTGATTTGAGCCACTACCATGCAGAGAAGTCATTGGGCCACTGTCGAATTTCTATTTGCGGTGTGCAAAACAAAACCACAAACCTAAGCGGCAGAACACATGCAGCCTTAAGCCTCCAGCTCTCCATATTGGATTTACAGCCCAATCCTGACGGCACGTTTACTCGGAGGTTGGCATGCCATTTTGTGAAATGGAATTTACTCTCAGGTAAGGAAGGGCATTTATACTTGTACGGCTGTGCATGGATCTGTCCTGTAACTGGGGCAGCTGGGAGCCCGGGAGAGCCCGAAAGGTGAGTGGCCGCTAAAGGGAGAGAGAGAAAGGGCAGCCTAAGGGCGAGGGGTGGGCGTGGGGTTGTGACAGATAAGATTGCTATGGCGGCGGCGGGTGCCTCCTGCCCCAATTAGAGCGCTGCGAGAGGGGAGGGGGTCCCCCCCACACACACACACCCAGCCTGGCCTCTTGTCACTTACCCAGAGAATGAGGCTGTCGCACAGCAGCTGGTCGTTCGGTTTCTCTTCCATGGCGACGGCGGCGATTTCCCCTCTCAGCAGCAGCAGCAGCGCCACCGTCGCCGCGCTCTTCTGCGGAACGCACAATGCACCAACCTCACTTACGCCCAGAACAATGCGCAGGTTACGTGTCGGCCGCCGCTGCCGCTACCACCGCCGCCGCTTGTGTCACCTTAACATTGACACCCATCTCTCCATCTGTCCCGTCCCTGAGGGCCCGTTTCGGTGTTTGACGCGGGAAGCGACCAATCACGAGCTAGGGAAGCCAGGCCGACGTTGCCTAACAAGGCATTCCGTCCAATCAAGTAGGTTTGCGAGGCGATTGGGAAGACGGGGGCGGGCGGCACAACCGGGAGTTGCTATGGCGCCACTTGTAGGAAACCTGAAGAACTGGTGGCTCCGACGAGGATTCCTCCCTCCCTGACCTAGTTGCGAGCGGACAATGACAAGCTGGGCGCGCTCCCGCCGGGCTCCTCCCACAACTGTCCTACGAGGCTTCGCGGGGTGCTCCGCCCGCCCAACGTGGCTCCCCTCGCTGACCGTTTCGTCTTTATGAGGGCTTTTCTCCTCACTATGCACTGCCGATATCTGACACGTACAAAATTGTATGCCGCGGGCCACCTGCCTCAAACATATTTCCCCCTGTTGTTGCTTTTGATTGTTAGTTGCTCTGGAAGCGCTGTTAGGATTGAAGAACAGGGAATAAACGCCTAAAAATAAACAAGCAAATACATACTGGACTAAGGGGGGGAATGGTTGCCCATTTCTCACTTCAAGCGGGGAACGCATAATGCACACAACTGGAAGGCAGCTGTGTCTGGGTTTGTTTTGTTTTGTTTTAAAGGGAATTTTATTATAGCTCAACTTTGCCTGCACATGGCAGGAAAACCCGACAAATATCGATACATCCCAGAAGAATGTGGTTTTCTGAGGTTTATTTTTTAGCGCTAAAACCAGAAAATGGAGTGGGAGACGCACAAGAGGCTGATGGTGGTGTTAGAATGACCTGTGAACATCCGTGGTCAGCCACGAGTGTGCTATAAAACTCATTTAAAGAAGGCCTAAGTGGTGGCACTCAGAAAATGACCTCAGATGAAGTTCTCAGGTCTTGCCTAGATATATAAGCCTGCTTATTTGATACAAATTCAGCAACCTAAAAACAAGAAAATAAATAATAGAGCTTCCGGCATTAAAATGCAGTATTGTCTTCTCCGTTTTGCAGTTGTCCCTTGTTTCAGAGATATTGAAGATTATTGTTAAGAATATAAAGAAGATAGTATTTCGGACAAAAGTTTTACAGCATGAATATAATGATATTATTTTGGATAGAAGATTTGCATAAGAAATTGAGGAGTTAACTTTCAGAAAAAAAATTGTAGACAATTCCAGATTCTAGACGTTGCCTAACTTTGTAGCAAACCATATATCTGATCTTAGCAATCTAGGATGCGTCCACATCATTCCTGGTCTCTTTTTATATCTATGTCTGTTTCTGAATGGGGCACAGATTACATTTTCTTAAGTCCCAACAACTCTCTTAGGCTGCAATCCTATTCAGGTTTACATGGGAGTAAATCTCATTGAATTTCATAGGGATTACGTCTAAGTAGGCATGCATAGGATTGCGTTTACAGTGCTATCCTAAGCATATTTATTCAGAAATAAGGCCCTCTGTGTTTATGCAAAGCACTGCAGCCTAAAACCTCTACCTTTGATTAGAGTCACAAGCACGCTCAGCCACTATTATCTGTCAACATAGTCACTGAAGTAAAAGTTCATCTCAGTTAATTTCCCTACAGCAACACAAGGATCATACCGCAATGTCTTGTTTTATTCAGCTGCTGATTTGTCTCAGTTACACTCATTTGGAATGGCTGATTTGGGGCATCCTATGTATGATTATTTGTTATATACTGACTTCAGTTTATTTCAGTATGAGCTGTGTACACAGTCTCATCTCTAAAATCTAGGTCATATGTGGCTGGAACTAGACAACCAAAATGTTCATAGAGATTACTGTGAAATGTGAATGGCAATGTTTCAGTTGGCTATAAGAGATGTGAGGAAAGCTGGGCAGGAGTCATGAGAGTTAATGAGGGGAAATGTGCAATAGAGCCAATAAGATATCTCAAATGAAACTATCTTAAAAAGGACAAAGATAAATAATAGCATTAAGAAATTATTCAAAGAGGAGATGTGATTGTATTCATGTGTTTGGTATCCACAGGGAACATGCTGGTCACCATGACTGATGCATAAGAACATGTGCCATGCTGGATCAGACCAAGGGTCCATCTAGTCCAGCACTCTGTTCACACAGTGGCCAACCAGCCATTGGCGAGGGACCAACAAGGCAGGACATGGTGCAACAGCACCCTCCCACCCACATTCCCCAGAAACTGGTGCACACAGGCTTACTGCCTCGAATACTAGAGATAGCACACAACCATCAGGGCTAGTAGCCATTGATTGCCTTCGCCTCCAGGAATTTATCCAACTCCCTTTTAAAGCCATCCAAATTGGTAGCCATCACTACATAATGTGGAAATGAGTTCCATAATTTAACTGTGCGCTGCGTGAAGAAGTACTTCCTTTTATTTGTCATGGATCTCCCACCAATCAGCTTCATGGGATAACCCTGGGTTCTAGTATTTTGAGAGAGGGAGAAAATGTCTCCCTATCTACATCATGCATTATTTTGTACACCTCTATCATGTCTCCCCTTAGCCTCCTTTTTTCCAAGCTAAACAATCCCAGTTGATGTAACCTTCCCTCATAGGGGAGATGCTCCAGCCCCTTAATCATTTTAATTGCCCTTTTCTGCACTTTCCCCAGCTCTATAATATCCTTTTTTAGGTGGGGTGACGAGAACTGTATGCAGTATTCTAAGTGTGGTTGCACCATAGATTTGTATAAAGGGAGTATGATACTGGCAGTTTTATTCTCAATTCCTTTTCTTATAATGCCTAATATGGAGTTTGCCTTCTTTACAGTGGCCAGCAAACTGGGTGGACATTTTCATCAAACTGTCCACCACAATCCCAAGATCTCTTTCTTGTTCGGTCACCGCCAGCTCAGATCCCATTAGGTTATACTTGAAGTTGGGGTTTTTTTCACTGCTCAGTCCTAATTCCAGATCATTTATGAATAAGTTGAAAAGGATTGGTTCCAATACCGATCCCTGTGGGACCCCACTCTTTACTTCCCTCCGTCGGGAGAATTGACCATTTATTCCTACTCTCTGTTTTCTGTTTTCTAACCAGTTATTGATCCGTAAGAGGACCTCTCCTCTTATTCCATGACTGCTAAGTTTGTTCAGGAGACTTTGGTGGGGGACTTTATCAAAAGCCTTTTGGAAGTCCAAGTAAATGATGTCCACCGGATCACCCCGTCTACATGTTTGTTGTCACTTTCAAAGAATTCTAGTAGATTAGTGAGAAGCTATTGCGAAAGCCTTTCCACCTTTGCGGAAGCCATGTTAATTCTTCTTCAGCAGAACCTGCCCTTCTATATGCTTACTAATTTTGTCTTTAATAGTGTTCTCAAGCAATTTATCTGGAACAGATGTCAAGCTAACTGGCCTGTAATTTCCCGGATCCACTCTGGATCCCTTTTTTGAAATTGGTGTTACATTGGCCATCTTCCAGTCCTCTGGCATGATCAGCATCAGCATCAGTTTAGAATGAACCACTTCTGTACATGTACAGCTTCCTCTATAGAGATAGGAACTCTGATTGACTAGGGTTTCCATCCCTGTAGACAGGGGTGGGCAACTTGTGGTCCTCCAGTTACTTTAGTTTAGAGCTCCCATCAGCCCTAGGCAGCATAACCAATGGTGAGGGATCATGTAGATAAAATTCAGTAATACCACAAGTCACCCAGAATTCCTTGCCATACATGTACGAATAAGGAAGGATTGTGCAAACTTTATAAATATAGTTGCATGCACTCACTGAAATTGTAAGCTCTTGGGGTGGGAGGTGGGGGATAGTTTGGGCTTCTTGTGTTTTTCATAACATTGCATTTCTATAATATATGCATTTGTGGTGCATAAAAACATTGGCATTGACTGGGTGGTTTTTAATTGCTTATTTTTGTTTTTAAAAAATCCACACAAAATAAAAGGTCAGGCTGAGAATCCTACGAACACAATTAGAAAATGTCATCACTGATATTTCTTTTTAATGTCTAACAAAAAAAATGATTTAAATTTAAATGGAGAAATACAGAATAGGCAATACTTTCAATATATATTCAAGGATGAAGATCAGCTTAATCTGGAAAAACAACCACTTTGGTCAGAATCCTATGCATGTTTAAATATGGGAATTATGGACCAACATGCTTAAACAACATGTTTAAATATGGATAGGATTCTACCCTTACTTGTATATTTAAAAGGGTTATATTTACAGTGAAGATGGTCAAAATATGTTACAGGACTATTCATTTTCTATCAAACAATAGTCTATATGTGCTATATGTTCCCATAGGTGCTTTTCCTGGTCTCTTCTGGGAGTACTTAAGAGTTGCATTGAATCTGGATTGGGAATGATTGGTTCCATTGAGTTATTAAGGACACAATCCTGTACATATGTTGACAGACAAAAAAGTCCTACATGGGAATGCTGGAAGCTGTACGACATTTTCTGTCTAAACATGAATAGGATTGCATGTTAATGATATAACAACCTCTAGAATTCAGAGTTGGGTGGGGGAATAAACAGGTTATCAAGCAACTGTGATCATTCCACACTCAACCCGTTCTTTGCCTTTTGTGTAGAAGGTGGGTTGTTTGGTAATCAGTTATTTGGCCCTCTAAGGCCTCATCTTCATGAACACGGGAGGAGAACGCATCGTTGTTATTCACCACAGTATGCTGAAATTGCCTCCGCTCCATCATTGTTACTAAGTAGAGCCATCCATCCCTAAAACTAGGCTTTTCAGTGCTGAAGTCCACATATTTTTCTCAAGTTGTGCTGGAAAAAACTCAGGACTAGCCATTGTTTCAATGTGTATGATAATAAAAATAAGTTATTTAGTGATGGTTTGGAAAATATGAGAAGGGTATTTGGGGGGGGGGTTGGTATGGTGAAACTAGATGGGGCATGGCAAAGGATATGCAATCTCATCATTCTCCTCCATCCATTTGGAAATACAAAGTTCCTGTAATTTGTTTTAGCATGTACAAAACAGAATAAGCAAGAGGTTCTAAATCTCTTGACCCTCTTCTATTCTCAATAACTGTCACCCTCCCTTTTCTGTTCTTTATTTTTCTGGTGGTAAGCATTACTGTGTTGCTGTATAATAGACTTCATACCTTCCTTACACACTGCCATCAATTCTATTTCGAAAGAGTGTCAGTTTGTTAGCCCCGAGGGTGGCACCATCTGTTCACTCTTTCTTCAGCCTTCAGCAAATGAGAATATTTTGCGAGAGAGAGTTTGGTGAGCAGATGAACTGAACCACTGCTGTTGAACTCACCTCACCTCTCCACATGGTAATATATGGCAAAATGTCCAAGTCACCACAGGTAGTTGTATAAGTACTGCTTGCATGCTATCTAAACTACACGGTAGACAGAATTCAGTTTAATTTTTTTTCTTTTCTTTCACAGCTTTAAAAAAATATGTCTTTCTTTGAAAAATTCTAATGAGAGAGACACTGTAGTATAGTGGGCAGTGTGTCAAATCTCCTGGGTTCAAATCTCCACTCAGTCATGAAACTCTGAGGATAAAATGGGTGTGGGGAGAGTAAGAAACCATGTTTGTTGTCCTGAGCTCTCTGCAGGAATGGTGGGCTACAAATCTTTTGTCTTGAATTTGGCGAGTTCTCATTCAGCTGGAGACGGATATGGGCATTTTTAGTAGCAATGTTTTTATGCACCACAAATGCATATATTATGAAACAAATGCAATGTTATGAAAAACACAAGAAGCCCAAACTATCCCCCACCTCCCACCCAGAGCTTACAATTTCAGTGAGTGCATGCAACTATATTTATAAAGTTTGCACAATCCTTCTCATTCATACATATATGCCAAGGAGTTCTGGGTGACTTGTGGTATTACTGAATTTTATCTACAACAGCCGTGTGTGTGTGTGTGTGTGTGTGTGTGTGTGTGTGTGTGTGTAAGAGAGAGAGAGAGAGAGAGAGAATGGCCCAAGGGCACTGCCACATCACAGGCTTTTTACAACAGGCCTGTCCGCGGACACTCCCTGCTCAAGCTAAGTGCCACCACTTTATGAGCCTGAGGTGAGGGACAAACACCACCTTTATACAAACTATGTGGAGAAAGGGGTTAAACATGAATAATTTCAGGAATAAAATAATGTGCTGTGAATTATATGTGCTGATGGTGAATTAATGTCAGAACGGGTGTTATATGTATATAACTGCAGATGATAAATGCCAAGGAGACACGTGGGATTTTAGTGGTAGTAAAACAAACCGAATAAAAATTTATTTCAATGTTCACAAACTTTGTTTCATAATAAAACTTTTCAGACCCTTGTTAAAACCTCACATCCAATCCTTTCTCTCTTCTCATACACAAGCTTTCCTTTCTCTCACACCTTCATTCTTGAACGTTCTTTATTATCAGGATTGTTTAATATACACCAACTATCTGCACACTACACTCAAAAGACAACCCTCTTTACCCTGATCCTCTAATTCTCCCTCGAACCAAAGTACTTTAAAAAACACCCCCTTATCGCCTCAGTCATTCCCTTATATATCTTCCTTCCCCCTCCTAAGATATTCAGTCTCCACCCACTCAGGTCAACATTCTAAACACAACAGATTTACAAATTATAGACATACATTAGGGAACTGACTTGTGGGGTGTAACGCCACAGGCACCGTATTAGCTTCCTGGCTGAGCAGAGATTTAAACCCAAATATTGTCAGTCCAAGTCAGGCACTTTCAGGGCCAGCCCATGCAATGCCTCAAACCTGAACTTGATAAGATCTCCTCCTCAGAGGAGGACAACTGCTGGGTCTTGCATGTACTTGATCCAAGGGAGTTAGTATACCCTAACAGACAATAAGAACAACAACATACCATCTACTTCTACAGATTACAATACTTGTGCTCTTTTTGTGGAAACCTGTACTGGGTTTGCATCTAATTCTGGGTGAGTACCAAATGTCTTGCATTGGCACCAGATTCAAGCAATTTTTGCAACGGATACAAACTCCTGAAATTTTGCAAAGCATATACCTGAGTAGGGTGAACATACAAAAAGGAGAACAATGCTCCTGTATCTTTTAACAGTTGGACAGAAAGGGGAATTTCAGCAGGTCTCATTTGTATGCCTGCAGCACCTGGTGACATTCCCTCTTCATTACAACAGTTAAAGCTGCAGGAGCCCTGCCCTCTTTTGTATCTGGTCACCTGGGGTTTCTGCAGCTTTAACTGTTGTGATGAAGAGGGAATGTCACCAGGTGCTGCAGGCATACAAATGACACCTGCTGAATTTCCCTATTCTGTACAACTGTTAGATACAGGAGCCCTGTCCTCCTTTTTATATGGTCGCCATATACCTGAGCCCTGTTTTTGTAAGCTTAAATTTCATAGGTATGTGATATCTCTATTGCTTGATTGTATATATAATACATATAATACGTATGCACACACAAGAGCCATTAGGCTGACAGGTACTAGGAACAAGGCTTTCTCCGTGGTGGCATCACACCTTTGGAACTCCTTCGCCAGGGAGATACATATTTATTTATTTATTTATTTATCATACTTATACCCCGCTCCTCAGCCAAAAAAGGCTCTCGGAGCGGCTTACACTTAGCAAAAAAGATATGCCCTCATTACTGCTGCTTTTAAAATAAATAAATAAATAAATGAATAAAGACACATTTATTCCAATCTGCATTTGGTTCTTAAAAATAATTAGCAGCAGCTCCATGTGGGTGTATTTAATTTTAATTTGTATATCCATGTTTTTGTAATATTGTAAGCCACCTTGTGTGGGCAGTGCACCCTGAAAGGTGGGTTAAAAACCCTTTAAAATAATTAAATAATTGTATCACTTCATATTGCAGGTGGGAGATGTAATATATAAGATTCCTTTATAACCTGAGGCATATAGCATATCAAGGAGAAAGCTAGGCTGGCTTCTTCTCCTTGACATGCTAGGCTTGTATGGACAAGGCATTTTTTAATATATAAAATGGAGCTTTGAAATATTTGCTGTCCCATTTGCTGGCTGAATTGGGATAACCCAGTAACACAGATACTTCACATATAGCTGCTGATTGGGTGGCTTGGCCAATTTGTCCACGGATTGTTAAAAGATCTTTTCTTTTCGTAGATAATTATTTATAAAGACTTAACGTTTAGAAGGTAACAGTGTCATTGTTTTAAGTATCTCTAGTTAGATATACTTAACTGGTGAATAAAGTGGAAGCGATAATAATGCCTCGTGATTTCAATATGAGGTATGTGGATTCTACATGTAGGCTTCACTGAACAAACTGCTAACTCACAAGGTTTCTCGTGACTTGGCAGGTTTACAAGGCTGAGCTTTATCACCCTTACTTCTGTTACACATAGTTGAAGTGCAACAGAAGATATGGCAATACTCTCTGGATAGGATCCATTGAAAAATGACCAAAAGGTGGTGGAAGAGAACTGGAGTTGCCTAAGAAAAAGACAGTATGGGTAGAAACTCTCTACATGTGATGCAATTCATGTGAAAGTTGATTGCAGATAAAGTTTTGTGCCAATCTAGATTATACATACCTTGACCTACATTGGCATTCCAGTAGGAGGAAGGGCAAGTTTGCACTTCAGGCAGTCTCGGGTTTAACCATAAGAGGCCTTGCTTCCACTTATATAAAATCTTTCCTTTTCTATAGATAAGTTGTTGTTTTTAATTTTCAAAAGAAAAGTATGTTTTACTATTCACATTCTTGCACCCTGATACTGTATGGAAGCCTGCTGATGTGCTGCCAGCAATGTTCTAGGCGACCCTAATGAGAGATCAACCTGTGCAATGAATATAGGAATCAAACAATTTGCAGGCTTTTCTGTGTGTGGTGCAGTCATTTGTGTGTGGTGCATTTGTGTGGCATTTGTGTGTGGTGTAGTCATTTTAATATGCATCAATGACTGTAAAAGCAAAACCAAGCATAATGGAAATTATTTTCATCTGGAAGAAACAGGTGGTTTCGTATTAATACCCTTAGCAAAGCAATATATCGTGCCAACATATCGTGATATTTTTCTTATAAAAATCTACTATCCTTTTAAAGTTATTGGTTTGGGTCTAAGTCATGCATTGAGCAGACTCCTCGAAATCATTGGGATTTTAGCTAGTCATGACTAACTTGTCTCATTGATTTCAAGGAGTCTGCTCTAAGCATGACTATGTCTGAATCCAACCTATTGCTCCACTAATGACTCCACTTGCATTTTAGTATTTAAAATGGAATGCCAACTTCAAGTTGAGGCTCATTGATTATATATATATCTCAAACATCCTCAGCTTTGCATTTTTCCACACCATGTGGAGAAAGCCTTTGTTTTGTTTCTTTACATTAATCTCTTCTCAACCTTCCCTGACTTCATTTTTCTTTCTGTGTATGCCCTCATATTTTCTCTGTTCTCAACATGGTCAACTTCATTCATCTCTATGCATGTTCCAAAATGCAGACAGGTACAGTCCACATCTGTAGATAATGTTATCTGTGTTCCTTTTTTAAAAAAAAAAAATCTGCAGACTTTTCAAGCTATATTATTAAGGACAACCTGATTTGCATGTATAATTCCATACTTCTAGTGAGGTTGTGGTCTCTCCCACACTAGAGGCATTCAAGAGGCAGCTGGACAACCATCTGTCAGGTATGCTTTAGGGTAGATTCCTGCATTGAGCAGGGGGTTGGACTCGATGGCCTTATAGGCCCCTTCCAACTCTACTATTCTATGATTCTATGTTTCATATCACAGATGCACATAGCAAGCATAGTACAAAACATTGCATATATAAGTGCCTCTAGTCCTATTCAGGTGTTTGGATTCAAAAGTGTGGAGTCATACTTCATATGTGCTGCATTCTCTTCTCCCAGCTCACATCAGGAACACAGAATGACAAAGAAGGTCCCCAAAGGAAGGGGGAAGACCAGTCTCTACCCCCATCCCAGCTGCAGTCCTTTTACTTTCTCCAAATATTGAACATTCTACTTTTATGATAGGAAAAGGAAATACATCCAGCCTGTCATACCGACACATATTTTAGTTGTATGAATAGTTGCATTCCTTACATAAATAATACTCTATTAAATAATAAATAAGTTAAATTTACCAAATATATTCAAAAATGTAATAATACTTGACATGCAAATATATTGCTCAAATGTTCTTGGAAATATTTTCACATTGAAGAGTTATCACTTGGCTAGTTGCAAAGTTAATGGGCATACTTTACTCATGGAAGGCCTTCCTTGTAAGCTTGGCTATGAGCACTTTTTTTCTTTTTTAATGAAAATATGTCTTGACATGCTGGCTCCATGCTTTTCTTTTTTTAAAGTGCTGTTCTCCCTTCATCACAGTTTGCAATGAACTGGAAGATTATCTTGACCTCTTGGGAAGTTATGGAAAATTACAGACCAATCCATGTATTTTGCTGGTGCCAAGTGACTATGAGCCAATATTGCATGCTGCTGCAAAAGACAGCCAGCTGGGTGGAAGGAGAGGTAATACAGCATGGAGCAACAATAATTCACCAGTCCTTTGTATCTGCAGAAGACAATGTTAGAGAGTTAGGGCCCCAAATAATCCCTTTGCCAAATTAGCAATGGTTATAGACAGATTAAAAAAACAAACTTGTTTCTCATTAACTAAATTGCACAATATGGTCACAGACTACTGCACTGTAGGGACAAGATGGCAGATTCACTGAACATAAATCCTACTATGTTCTCTCACCTCCACCTCATTTATTTATATAATGGGACAGTTAAGGCCTGCTTTATCCACCAAAGGAAATTAAACATTATGATTTGCAGTCAGATTCGTTGCCCAGATCCTGTGGTTTTATGTGGATGTGGGGGCTCTGCTGTGCACATGATGCTTCCCCATCTTACTGGAGGGGGATGCTCTACGCATCCATCATATGGTATATACTGAGCTGCCTTTGAAATGAATAGGTATCTCCTTGTGTCCTCAGAGGTTTTTGTGTACAGGGGAGTTTGAATCAGCTGCTGCTATTATTATTATTATTATTATTATTATTATTATTATTATTATTATTATTATTATTATTGGGGAAGCTTTTTTTTTGCCCTTATAGTGATAATCTATGGGATTTTTAGGTGGCACATTTTGACCTGTCAAGATCTAGCAGTGAATGTCATAAATGATTAACGTTTAAAGAAAATCATCAACATAAGTTAGCAGGAGAAAGAATGCAGTAGTTTGTGCAAGTGCAATTTGCTCTGTGTTGGAATTCTTCAACAGCATGTGAACAGTAATTTATATTTATATGTACAGTTCTCTCTTATTTCTTTAGCATTTCCCTCTGGTTCTTTTGCTCTGGCAACAGCTATCTATGCTTTTCTATTTGGGGCTTTTTGTTTACTTTCTATTCATGTCTCCATTTCTATTTTTGGTGCCTCATTCCTAAAAAAAGAAAAGAAAAAAAAAAGGATCAAGGTCAGAGCAAAACTGAGTTGGGTTATCTGTATTTACATTAGCTGCATTCTCAGAATTTCCATGCAGCTCTCAATATTTCAGAGCCTTCCTTTGCACTAAACTATAACAATATGACCAACATCCACCTGATTATCAAATCTGCTAATAGTGCTGCTGTATATTTTTTCCCCATTTGAACATCAACATAGTGCTTTATTAGTGAGTGCCAATGACATGACAATGTATCAGGAAAAAAGGGCCACATTGACTTCACTACTGAAGTGGTACACTAGTAAGGAAGCTGTGCATGGCCCTCAAAAGGAAATGCCAGGGCTCATCCATTTGGGCAGTTTTGTGTGGAGTGATGGGAATAACAGTTCTGCACAACTGAGGGCCATACAACCATCCTGCCACGTACCCAGATCATTGTAGTTTCTAGTCAGAAGTGAGGCCAGTGGATTCAGATGGCACATAAAAAATTCACATCAGCACCACCCAGTATTGGGAATTACATCGACATAGAGTATTTTTGTGCCATCGACATGGGGTATTTCTGCTTTTTGAAGGCAATGTCAATATCTATCCAGAACTAGTGTCAGTACTTACAGCACTGATGCACAGGGATGTTCTCTTTTGTGTAAATTCTTGCATGGAAAAGGATGAAGCCTACTTAAGTTGTCCAGTTAAGATTGGCTGAACTTTCATATTCAGAGTTTATCAAATCTGGGATAGAGAAAGGTTGACTGACAAGGATACAATTTTGCCATCCCTTGTAGTGTTAGACCATTACAAGGCTACTGACAAAAAGTTATGGAATTGACTGAAATATCATATACATCACTAGTGCCCAAAATTGCAGAGTGTACTTTAAAAAGCATTATATGTACAAATGTTCCATATATGAATGCAAATATACAATCTTCATACTTGATTACTAAAAATAAAAAGTAGCGTTGGAATATAACTTGAATTACACTGACTGATTGAAGATAAAAATCCATAAATACAAATGATGACTAGGAATGAAATGGATTTTGAGGCGGTTGTTTAAATACGGATTTTCATGAAGTCAGGTTAGCTCCTCCCAGGACAAATGGTAGCCAGTAATACAGTGTATACAAGGGAAAAAATAATTTGCATGGGACAAACAAGTAGAACTGAATGTCATCAGATGTGTAGGTGTGGGGAACCAAGGAGGCTTGCTCTCGCTCTCCCGCCCCCCCCGCCCCCGCCCCCGCCCCACCCCACTCAGTTAAGCTTTTAAAATCAGGAAGGCTCTGCATACCTTTGTACTTCCATACATAACCGCGTCGTTATGCTCCTCTCCCCCACTCAGGTGCGCAGTGAATATTTAAAGGGGTAGGCAGTGATTGAGCACAGGGTCAAAACAGCATCTTTTCAAAGCAGCATTGCTGGCACCCATCCCCAGGGCAATGAGTTATTTCTGGGTAGGCATACTGTAAGCCCATGCCCAACACAACTCTTCCCTTCCACAAATCAGCCACTCCCACCAGCCCACACTGAAGCTAGCGGAAGTCACATGTACTCCCAAACTGCACTGAAGCCATTGTGACTGGAAAACCCGCCACAAATAGAGTTTAAAATCAACAACACCGAATTTAGAGGAAGAAACACTGCATTAGCTATAGGGAGGGGTTTGTCTCAACTGACATGAGTGACTTGGGGGAAGAGTAGAACCAAAGCAAAAGCCCAGTGCAGATAAGCCCTAGGTTTCAGTTTCATCCTCCAGACGTAGGTATATTAATATTTTTATTTATTTATTATTATTCATTTAATCCAATAGGGTTTTAATTCAATGTACACTGCCAAATTTCAGCAGCATTCTGAAGATTCAGTTGCCTACTCAACTCCAATTCATTGAGCCAATGTCTGTTCTCAGAATTCAGTTCTATGCTCAACAGGATGCTGAACAGCAAAATGATTTATTTGCAAGTTTTTCAACATCGCATCAAAGGTAAAACCAACCTCATTTTTATTCCATAAATCCAAAGCATTTATATAACAGCCTCTAATGTGTCAGTGAACGTACATAGCAGCCTCCCTAAATGCTTCTTGGCACATATCGTTCAAGACACTTAATATTCCCAGATCCCATTCTTTAGCTTAGCTCTCTGCTGGGAACTGTAATGAGACAAGTTGCATATGTTTGTGCACACAGAGAGGCTGCTGGATTTCTGTTATGGATTTATAGGATGATTACTGATTGCAATTTGATTTAAGGTTGGGGTTGTAACTTTTGCTCCCCCTACAAAAAGGCTGTCAGCAACAACTGGTTTGGTATGTTTTGGTCTTGCCCATCCGTTGACAGCTCCTGTTTTGCTCTTGCATAGGAAATAGGTTAATAGGCACTCTAAAAGCGAAGATTTGCAGAATGCTATTAGGCCTGCCTACACATACAAAAAGTCAGCATTCTTAATTCACACTTCCCAGAATGGAACCAGATCAGACACCTAACGGGAAACATCTTCTCAAACAAACCCAGAGTTCTTTATGGAAATGCCTTAATTAATTTTACAATAATAAATGTCAGGACCATGCCCCTTTGTTCCACTTGACCTGTGAACGAGCAGCTGGACCTGAATCATGCTCACACTAAATAGCCTTGCTCAAGTCACTGTTGCTTACCGTTAGCACCACAGGTTTTAACGATGATGATGATTATTACGTATTTAACACAAGAGATAATATATAACTGTGAAGCACATTACAACATTTCTATCTAACAGACTAGCATTACAGAAGTTAAGCAACAGTGTCAAGTTCATATTAAATGTATCTGTTGTCTATTTGTTTTTTAAGCATTTGTAATTTTTGTAATTGAGGCACAATTGTTATTGAGGCACATCTTATCAAGCCATTCCTTAGTAAATATTTTAAGGAGGCAATCCTATGCACATTTAGACAGAAAAAAAAATTCTACAACTCCCAGCATGCTTTTTTCTGTCTTGCTCACAGCAGTGATCAAATGGGAGTTCAATTATTCATTGTTAGAAGGGAATGTATCATTAATATACAATAGTGCTATTTGAATAGTAGTTCCCTTTGAATAGTATTCCACCCCCAACTTAAACCTGATTTTTTTTTTTTAAAGGAAAATGAGTGGATTTGTTTCAGCTACTATATCAGGCCATTGTGATAGTGGTTTATGAATGTTCTGTACATAGAAAATATTATAGAAATATAATACCTCTGATATTCTAATATAAAATGGCAAGGTGGTTGTTGAATATGGCCCAGCCTTGTACCAGAGACCACCAGGGTGTCCCATTTCTGTCATGGATGCATGCCTGCTTTGAGGCAGTCATCCTCTCTCCTAATCACCCTTCCCTTCATAAAATGGGAATAATTGTGACTCATGCATCACAAAATGTTGGGGCTGAGGAGCGGGACAGGATCTACAGGGGTGGGGGGGAATCCCCCTACATCACCATCATCATCATCATCATCATCATCATCATCATCATCATCATCATCTGTTTTCCCCATGTTTGTTTGCATCCATTGTTTCTTAATCTACTGCACTAAAACTAAACTCACGTGATCATACTGAAACCAGAACTAGCTAGTAGCACTATCCTTGGGCAGTATCCAATGCTGTCACAGAACTAGCATGAACCAATGCTTAGCGCGATGTAATTAGCACTCACTTGAGAAAGGGGAAAAGTGGCAATTTACCACAAAATTTGGTGGAAGATCACTTTTTTCCCTTTGCCTACCAAGCACTAATGATGCTGTGCAAGCCTTGATGTTAGTGCAACACCCTTAACACTAAAGCTGTGACAGCACTGGATTCTTCTAGTGGATGGTATCTTCTAAGAACTGAGGTCAGTCACTGTACTAATTACTGGATTGATTAGAATTTGTACTTTGTTCCTCACTAGGAAAAAGCATCCATTTGATATCTAACCATTAGCAAGCATTGATCAAAGTAATCAGATCATATCTAATTCTCCCTAATCCAAATATTCCTGTCCCCAATTAACCTTCCATATTAATATTGCCTTAGAAAGCCTTCATAGGAATAATGTCCCCTCCCCCAACCACCTTACCGCTATAGCCTTTCTACCTCTAATCATGTGAAATTCAGCTTTCTTGGTGAACAAGATGAGCTATACACCAGTTTATAGTTATGCAATTATTTCTTGGCCCTTTATACCTGTGACAGTATACTTCATTATAAAATTTTCAAAATATGTCCTTAAGAAGAAGCCTCATAGCTGGAACTAACAGTCATTTCTTGGGATTTGTAAAGTTTCTAGAACCACTCAGGTTTAAGGAAAAGGGGTTACTATCTATAAATTCAGAAAGAGATTATTTCCTCCACTAGTATTTAGAAACTCTGGCAAAACCTTGACATTAGTCAAGCAAGTTAATTATTGACTAAACTAAATGGCCTGCCTTAATGAAGTGTGGGCTGTGACTCCATATCACAACACACTGCTGTCAGACACTGAAAGAGCACCACAGCTTTCAAAGCAGCAGTTCTTACGCTTTGCCTGAAGTGGGAATGATACATGAGTCATTGTGCAAATCTTCTGAGACTGAGGCAGGTAAGATACTAAAGATGGGTAAACTGAAATAAAGATATATACTTTGGGGGTATTATCATAAATAAGCAAAATTTTAAAATGTGATTGAATATTTAGCTGTGAATATAATCTTTCCTCCTGGCTTTAAATTGGGAAACATTGGAATTGCCCCTACCTCTGGTTTCATGTTTATTTTGTTAGCTATTGCATGTTGCCCTTGAACTGATGCACAGAAAATTAAAAAAAACTCAACCAATACTGTCAACTGAACTTTATGTAACTGACATTTTATATAGATTACATTAAGTTGTATCCAATGATGGGCTGGCACTCACGCAAGGTGGACAATCCCACCTACCCACTGTGCCATCTGAATAGTTGCTCCTAAGAGTTGCAGTGCGACCCTCAGGTACAGTATGGCATATGATGCAGAGGACTCTAATAAATGTGGTGGAATCAGCAAATGTTGGGTGCTCTGTTTCATGCAAATGGAAGTGTTTTCCATTAGCACAAAGCCACAATTAGATATAACCCACTGTATATTACCATAGCTTTAATACACTGATGTAATGTGAAATTATAATACTTTATACAAAGCACTTGCTTTTGTTTCACAAATGAAAATAATTCCCTGATAGTATTACTCCCTTTTGTGTCCCCTTAATATTTAATTCAATCAATTTTATGATGCGCTCTAGATAAATTCTATATCAAAACATACACTAGCGGCTCAAGGACTTGACTTGTTTACGAAATATAAAAGAATAGTACATATACAATGTACAGAAAGCTGTTGAAAATAAACAAAACAATTTTTAACAGTTCTAAAAATCCTGAACAGGTTTGGCTTTCAAAACTGTATTCAAAAGAACAGTGGTTCTTCAAAAGAAGTACGGTCAATAAATGGGCACTTTTCAGTCTCCAAAATATTTTATAACTTGAATTAAAGTCTCTAAAGTACTCATGCATGGCAGTTTGATACAATTTTTTTTTAAGGATTAGGATGGAAAAAATAATTTCAATTGAAAAGACCCAACAAGACCAAGGTGCCATGGAAACAATAATGGTTCCCTATCTAACTTCTGTTTCATGTTTCTCTTGGCAAATTCCCTTTAAAAAGCAACAATTTATAGGAGAGCTTCTGTACTATGATAGCACTGGAGAGTTCAGCCCAGGATCATCCACCGCCAATGTAATCATGACTGATGCTTTTGCGCCTAAGAAATTAATGGTAATGTTAAAGATTGCTGTCCTAATAGCTCTGGGCTACTCTCATGAATTGTAGGAAACCCAAAATATCTCAACCCAACTATCTATATAGGTATCTATCTCAACCAGAATCATTGCAGGATTGGGCGCTGTCACATATTCACAAGATGATAAACCATCACCTCTTTCTACTACAGGACAATTATCTCTCTCTGATCTTGTGGTTAAAATGGACTGACATTAAGAATATTGTAGATTACATTTCAATATTACAATGGAAATAACTTCGCTCAGAGCTATTTAGAACACTGTCTTTGAAATTTTATCTATCCCTCCAATGTGGGATTTCTGTTGTAATAAGAAGATGACAAAGTATCTGACTTGCCATCTTAAACCAAATTGTTCCCAGCACTGATTTAGTTGGGTGAGATATCCTGAGACCACTATGGAATTCTGTGGAAGTTTGTTGTGGTAAATAGCTAGATCTATAACTAGACCAAGATTACTATACTATCTAGTAACTCCACTCTTAATATGCCTTATGTGTTTGAAGTCACAAAATTGTTCCAGCAGATTATCCACAGAAGGAGAAGGGAGTGCGAGAATAGCAAGATTGGTTTGTTTTCTCAATAGTGAATGTAGCCTGATGAATGAGTATTAACGTTTTATTGCTGAAGGCTAGATTTTCCAAGTGTCACTGACAATTAGTTAAGGCTGATGGCCTCATGGAAATAATTAACTGTTAAGAGCTATTTCTTGTGGTGGGTGCCTCCACAGCGCCACAGGGTCCAAGTGTAACAACTGGAATTATTAAAATCTTTTGTGGAGGCTCTGTTCCAAAAATCTCTTGTGGAGGCCCTTTGGAGGTGAAGTCGGTGGCCCAAGGGAGCTTCCTCCCTAGAATAATTTGCCAATGCCCATAATTTGCTCATTTTCTTAGAGGCATTTAGTGGCATTTCAGTTGCTAAACAGTGTATTGATAGATTGGATGCTGGCTCTTACTTGGTGTTTTTTTTTTTAATTGTTGGGGTATGTTGTAACATTTTATTGTAATTGTTTTATTTTGTATTAAAATGAAAGAGAGAGACCTTATGGTCAAAAGACAGAAGGAAAACGTTTTAAATAAATAACTAGTTGCCAGTTTGATCAAATTCCAAATTCACAAGTTAAGCAAAGCATATTAATGTTTTCATTTTCATTCTTCTGTTTACTAGCATTTTCACGAACAAGTTTCAATTAAAGACATGTGTTATGGTATACATTACAGCTAACTGGTAATGAAAAACTAGCAGCATTAGCTTTTAATAAATATGCTGGGGCTCAGCCTGCAATGCCATCTATAAGGTTTAGATGTAAAAAAAAATGTACTAATGCATAAATGAAACTTTAGCTCTGTGTGAGGATCATTTCTTTTTATAACCCATTTGAGATGCTGGACTTAGTTCAAGACAAACAGAGGGCAGCTCGGTTGCTTTTTTTAAACCAACAGTCCCTTTAAACTACAAATGGGGTCTCAGGTCAAAGATAAGGAAGCAGCTTCTTTTGACCTGATCTCTGTGCTGACTGGAGGCTTCTAATACCCTCAGACTCTTGTACTGTTGAAATATGTCTAGAACAGCAGGCTCTGCTGGGATGGCAGAATTAACAACTTAATGTTTCTCCAAAAATATATAGAGTTAATTAATCAAAGAGAAATTCTGACATGTTTTTTCCCCCCTAGGCTGGACATTGCTGCAGCCCTAATAGAAAAGATGTTTCATATTATGACCTTCTCTTTGATCGAGAGAAAAGTTCTGTTTAAGCATGCCAAACGATAACTATTAAAATGCAAAAAGAAACCCTTAAGATATTATCTAATTTCCACCTCTCTCCCTCTCTCTGTATTTCTCCCCAAGCATCTCTTAAACAAGATTTAGAGGCTGCAATTTATAAATGAATCCAGTCAGAGCAGTCCTGGACTATTCTAGAATGTATGTATTGTAGATTCTGAAGAAAACCAGCGATTGGTATTTGTTTGGAAACTCATACAATAGCTAGCTGCCCACTCACCATGCAATCCTGTACACGTCGACTCAAAAGTAAGTCACATTGAATTCAATAGTACTTACTCCCAGAAACGGAGGATAGTATTGCAGCCTCAGCTATTTATTTATTTACTAAATGTGTATACTGCTCCACATCTGAAACAGATTCTGGAGCTGTGAACATAAGAATTAAAACAGTAAAAGATACAAAAATTAAAACACCAGTTTTATTCCAAAAAACACAGAATTCCAATACAAAAATTTTCTGACATTCAAGGAATGCTTCCTGGAATACGTCTGTTTTCAGGAAGTGCTGGAAACAACACAGTGTTCGTGCCTGCCTGACCTCCAAGGGCAGACAGTTCCACAGAAAGGGGCCCACCATGCTGAAGGCTCTTTTCCTGGTGGACTCCATGTGGAACCACCAGGGAGCATGCCCTCTGACAACCTCAGCAACTGGGCAAGTTGGTAAAGGATACTTAAATGTTTGTTTCTATTGACAACTCCTGTAACCTTAGCATCTAAGCAAAATCTTGGGGAAAAACATGCTGGAGCTCCTTATGGAGGTTCTGCACATGAGCTTCCCCATTCACTTCAATGCATGGGACAGCTGCATGTGCTCCAGGCATAGTCACTTGCATTTGAATGGATAGGAAAATGCTTGTGGACAAAAGAGCTCCATATGAGTACTGGAGTCTCTAGGCTCACAACATCACTCAATAAATCAAATCAGTTATATATACCCTATATATACCCTTTGCTGGGCAACATGGGTGGGAGGGTGCTGTTGCACCTGTGTCCTGCTTGTGAATCCCTGGTTGATAGATAGTTGGCCCCTGTGTGAACAGAGTGCTGGACTAGATGGACCCTTGGTGTGATCCAGCATGGCACTTTTTATGTTCTTATGCTCTACTTACATAATGACTCTAATGAGAAAGCTAACTTAATGGCAACAATGTCACTCTCATGTAAGGTACAAAATGATACCCTTTATTAGGCTTGTCTATATTATTTATTTACTGAGTTGAAATGGAATTGGTTAGAAGCTGATTCAAACACTTATGCAGAAAACATCTAGGAATAGGTGCAGGCATACCTGAAGCTATGTTTCAGCAATTCAAGTTTCACTGGTTTGAAGAACAAATTATTCGAGGGGGTGGAAGGAAGGAGACAAAGATCTCCATCAGACAAGCATTTTATTGCACGCTCCGTACTGGGCACTCACGGATTTTTGCAGGTCTCTCTCACAATGTTGTCTGCTTCCCTCGTGCTTCCCGCCCTTTCTTGCCTTCGTCACGCCACAAAAAAAACCCCACTAAGTATGACTTAAGATAAAGATGAAAGTTGCCGCTATCTCTTGCTGTGTGCAGGAGAAGCAGCATGATCAAAACGGTCCATTGAATAGGCCATATACACATTGTTTACTTCCTCTTTCAAAAGAGGAAGTAATGAGGGACAAACGTGTGGGCAGAGAAGTGACGGTAAGCAAATGTGATTTTTCCCCATGTGATGATGCTCAAAATATCCCACTAACGCTGAGGAACGGTCTTTTTTGGCATGGAATAGTACACTGCTATACAAATTTATTGTTTAGTTGGTCTAAACATCTTAACATAATGTTTCTCTTAAAAAAAACTACCCCAACTAAGCATTTTTATTTTTTTACAGATTTCTTAATTTAAAGTCAAGAGATGAGTCCTCTGGAAAAGAATTATGCTTCCTTGTCTTCAAAAAATCACATAGTAAGTTTACAAATCTGCAGTTCTTTAAAATACGTAATGTAAAACAAAAGAAGTTTGATATGTGCCAGGGTCATGGGTGTCAGAAAAGCTTTTCAAAGTTTTCCATCATTTACTCTCTGGAACAACTGAATTTCCCTAGATACAGCATCTTGGTGACCTAATTAGAAACATACTTGTTCCTGTTTTTATAAGAGATGAAACTTACAAAACAAGAAGTGGGATTACTTTTCAAAACAGAGGTTTGACACATGATATACTGATTTTATAGAAACAGAATGACTTCATTTATCAGGTTTTCCTGTCTTAGCATATGGGATTGCCATATAACTAAAGCTGAATCCAGCTTTTTCTGGTGCTAAGATAAGAGGTTTCCAAAGGAAACCTGCAGTGCTAAATCAGTCCATGACTCTGGCAGGACTTGAAATGTGTAAAAGTAGTAAACATAGTGCAAGATGATGATTGTAGGTGCAAAGTAATTCCCATTTTTGGAGATTTTTCAAGGATTACTTCATAATTATGAAGGCTTGCTGGGCACTTCATGAATTAATTGGAATATATTGATAACCATACTGTATGTACCCTTTAAATAGACCAACTTTCCCTTTCATTTAGGAATCTCTTAGGCAGTGGCAGCAATGTTACCACAATGATTTGAGCTGCCCTATCTGCCTCCAGTCTGCTACTTTCCCAGTAAAAACCAACTGTGGACATTTATTTTGTGGTAAGTTAGCAGGATTATTATTTTTCCAACCATATTTCCCCCCCACCCCAATATACAGTAACCTTAACATTACATGCAACTAAAGAGAACAACATATTAGAAAAGACTAACCTTGACAGTGGGTTGGTTCTATCCTGACTTGGTGTGAGGCCCTGGGGAAGTGGACTGCAAAATAGGCACTAACTGGTTGTTCAGGGTCACATCCGATAAAATAGAATCAAAGGGGTTCTGACAGGCAGGGTAGGGCAGAGACTGCCAGAACCTTGGATAATTCACCATGTAAGTGAAGGCTGAAATATTCTACAACAAAGAGAGATGCTGTCCCAGCAAAGGACTACAATCAACTTTAAAAGGCTGCCAGATCACCATTGGTTCCACCCTTGCTGGATACTGACTGTATTTCTTAAAAGATTGGTGTCCTTTTCTGCAATCTCATGTTCCTCTATGACTGAGGGACTGGAGAAGAGTCACCCTCATATAGGAGGACTACATCCTCAAGCTGGGAAAGTGTAGAAGAGAGTGTTCCCTCTAAAGCAAAGGGATCACCCTCTTCAGAGTAGCGCAGAGCTTCAAAACCAGAAGACATGACAAGGTTTAAACCAAGGCTTAAATCTTGGATGTAAGCCCCACTGAAAACAGCGAAACTTACTTCTGAGTAAAGATGAATAGGATTGTGCTGCATGTTACTTGAATTTGGATTCCCTTATCATTGATTTCTACAGGGACTAAGTTCAATTAACTTAGTCTGTATTCAATCCAATATTGTTTACTTACCTTATGCTATTCCAATTGCAATGTTGGCTGAAGATAATGGTAATTGATGTCCAACACATTCAGAGGACACTAGGTTGGGGAACGCTATTATATGCACACAGACCTCATTTTTTAAAATTAGGCAAAGTAAGAGAAAATAAGTGGAAGAGGGAGTATGAAATTTCCCACTAAATAAAATGAAAACATTGATAAGGAAGTCCAAATTAATCCAATTTGATTAAATTCGATCCCAATTAATAAAAACAACTTCCCCCCCCCTTACTAATAAAACAAATAGATTTTGATCCAGCTTTGTCTTAACTGATTTCCAGTCCTGCAATACTACCATTCTGGCAACATGAGGATAAGGCACAGGTGGTCATGCCAAGCCACAATCTAGAAATCCTCTTCTGCATGCCAAGAACCTAGTATTTCCCAGGTGCGTGGAAAATAATTTAAAAAATGCACCAGGAGACTTTGTTCTGCATGCAGAAACCTGTTCTGCAGCCAGTCGTGCTGAAAGCTTATGTGACCGTTTACACATACAGGTATGGAATTCTGCAAATGGTGTTTTTCCCAGTGCCCCTTGTCTTCTTTACGGCAGCCTAGCAAAGAAAGGATGGCCAGAGACACCCCTAACAGATTCCAGCTCCACTCCATAAAGTTAAGACATAATTTCCCTTGGCGAACGATCAAGTTCTGAAAATACTTGTACAGGGGTGCTCTCACCAACCTTGACATCCAATGTGATTATATTTATGTAAGATGCAGCAACAACTTTCCTTTATCCATTGCTATAGTACCACTGTTGCATTTTAAAAGTGTTGCAATACGCAGGAAGTCCTGTGGGCAAGAAACAGGAAACAGATACTACTGAGACCCAGAGGATCAGCACTGTACTTAACAGTTTCAATGGAGTCTGTGAAGCACTGTGGGCAAAAGGCCAACAGAAACAGCTTTTTAGCAAACAGAACCAAAACAACTTGCAGTCAAAACCTAGCACCAATCTAAAAGCAAGGTTTTGAACTGTAACATACGAGGGCTAAACAAATCAAAGGTAACACATATTAGTTGGGAAACTGGTATGTGACAAAACAAAAACATGTAATGAAATCAGTGCCAGGTACTCCACAATTCTTTATATTGACTTTAATACAGCCTTCCCCAGCCTTGGGGGTGGGGGGATTAAACGATCACTGTGCCCAAAATAACAACATCCTTTAATCATTTTAAACAAAATTCAGTCATATGCACTAACATTTGGGGATTATGCATTTTGAGGACTTGCATGTAATCTCTTTATCACTAGTGCACTGCATACCACAGAGATAAAAGTGGCATTCTGGCACCAATAACATTACCAGTGGCAAAATTCTGATGGATTTATGATTTTATTCCATCAGCCTGGTAAATGGCAGTTTGTTTCTGAGAAAGACATAAATGCAGGATCAATTCCAAGGCTCCTAGTGCCAGAGTTAGAAGAAATCTCATCTACCTGCTCTAAAAACCTTGTAGCATGGTGAAGGGGGTCTTGAAATAGTAAGTAGCATTGTTGGTGCTGCACTACAACAGTGTTGCTGAATGTTTCTGCCCCACTTTCTATACTGAGACCTCTTCAGACAACATGCTAAGCCACAGTGGTTAAGCATTTTGAGCTAAACATTATGGCTTAGCGTGTCATGTGAACCATTCCTAACTACGGTGACTATAATCATTTTAAGTATGCTCACTAACCATTTGCTGTAAAAGGGTTAGCGGCCTAACCATGACTTAGCATGTTGTCTGAACAGGCCCTGAGACAATAACAGGGGCAGCCCATCCATATAGGGAAGTTGGGGCTAAGTCAGGCCACCATCACCCCATTTTTGGGATCTGGTCCTCTCTCAGGTGATACAGAATATTGTCCTGCTGCTCCCAGTTGGAGGCAGGGAGAGAGAGGCTCCCCTGAGAGCAGCCACTTCCTTTGCCCTCAGAGGGCTGAGCCTTGGGGCTGGCGGCGTCTTGCTGGCCATGTCGCCCCAAAGATGCAACTGGAATCCTTCCAAGACTGTGTTCGTCTCCTTTGTTGTTTTATCAGACCCTCTATGCTGATACAGTGCTTGATTTAAAAAAGGGGTGTTTTATTAGAAATGATAATATTTCTGCTTCTGAAGTTGTGGGGCATTTGCCCTTGGGATTTGGAGCGCCAATTGCATAGTTTGCCTAGGGTAGGATGACCATATGAAAAGGAGGACAGGGCTCCTGAATCTTTAAGAGTTGCGAAGGAAAGGGAATTTCAGCAGGTGTCATTTGTATGGAAGCAGCACCTAGTGAAATCCCCTCTTCATCACAATAGTTAAAGCTGCAGGAGCCCTGCCCTAGTGATCAGATACAAAAGAGAGCAGGTTTTCTGCAGCTTTAACTGTTGTGATGAAGAGGGAATTTTACCAGGTGCTGCATGCATACAAATGACACCTGCTGAAATTCCCTTTTCTATACAATTGTTAAAGGTCTAGGAGCCCTGTCCTCCTTTTCATATGGTCACCCTACCCTAGGGCACCAGTTGTTGGCAGCTAGTTAGATCCGCCCCCTGACTAGCAGTCATCAACACTATTTCAGCTTAACTGCTCCATTCTGCAGGCATTTTAGACCAGGACCATCAGGAGTGCTTTGCATCCTATCCTAATCATTATCTGAGGATCCCCATCTCTCCAAGACCAGTGCAATAAAATCTCATAGTGAGGAATTGGAGAATTGGGAATGCAAAATGCCTCTCTCAAATCCACTTGACTATTGTGGCATGAGGCTCCCATTGTGATCTCAGCAGTTGAAGTGGGGGAAACATAAGTCTGAGACATAGTTGGAACTGCCATGGCACTGTGACAGGTCAGGGTCAAGAGGCCTTGTTTACTCCCTACAATGTGTTAGGCTATAATCCCCAGCTACAGTATATGCTTTCATCACAGCTAGATGCAGTTGTATTTACTGGATAATAAGAGAGGAAGAAACCTTGCAGAAAACATGTGTAGTTAAGTGCATTTCTGTGGGAATATGGAAACCCTACCTCTGGGGTTGGGAGGTATTTTCCACCCTCAAAGACAAAGAAGGACTTAATACAAAGATTAACAGTAACAAGACATTTTAAACAGCATTCATTTGGGGAAGGATAATGAAATATCAGGTCCTGTACAAACCTAGTCAATTATGTGCTTTACTCTAGACTTCGGAGGTCCCAGCGACTGGCCTGGTTCTCTTTTATACCATTGATTCTTGTAAAGTTGACAATAAAAATGTAGCTGGGATGAAAAGTGAGTTTTTTGTCAAATACAAAGCTAAGTTTCGGGAAGGCCAAATCCCCACAGGAAAAAAGTTCTACTTTGAGAAAAATTTGGATCCATTGCAATAAAAGAGGATTTAATAATCTAGAAAGGCTAATAGACAAATATTGTGCTTCATTCTTCAGGCACAGCATCATCCTTAACCACAGAGCAAAGTTAATGATGTTCAGAATCAGGGAGGACTACTGAGTGTTTGTAATGCTGCAAGTTCTTCCTAATATATAATGTTTTATAAAAGAATCTCCTAAAGGAGGTATGATTCCAGTGCCAACCAATCTCCATTACACAGCTCTGCAAAATTTTATTATAAAAATAAATAAATACTATTCTCCTTTTCTCACTGCCTTAGGTGTAGGTTCCCCTCTATTATCCAGTGCTTGCCCTAGAAAGACATCTTGTTTAATCAAATGGTATTGCACCACATCTGTATGCAATCCATCTGGCTCACAAGGCCTGAAGGGGGTCTCAGTATCATCTAGTTAAGCTCTCTACTGTAAAACAAGATCCTTCATGCATTTAATCACACCCACCCATGAACCCCTTCCTCTCCCCTTACTTCATTCTAATATTACTGCTCCACAAGTAGAGAGCAGAAGGTAATAAAGTGTCCAATACCAGAGACTCCCAGCCTAGACAAAGACTACCGTATTTCTTCGATTCTAAGACGCACTTTTTCCCCTAAATAAACAGCTCTAAAAATGGAGTGCTTAGAATCGATGGCGTCTTAGAATCGAAGCAATATGGTAAGAGGAAAAGAGGAAGCTCCTGCAGCAGCCTCGAGCCATGCGAGCGAGAAGGAGCTGGGAGGGTAAGCACCTGGTTTTTTGTTTGTCAAATTTATTCGTAAGTCCCATCGATTTCCATGGGACTTACTCGCATGTCGTCGTCCCCTGCTGCACAGACAAGTAAAGAGCGGGACTGGAGAGTTAAGCGTTTTAGCTCCTTAATTGCGTCTCCTCTCTCTCCCCGCCCGAAAATATTGTTTACTCTTTGTTTCAATGCCCCCCCTTCTTCCCGCGCAAACAGCGGTTTCTTCTCTCACAGAGGGAAAAAAGAAAAGGACACAACCATTAGAAGAATGGGGATGGGAGGAGGTTGGCTGGGCAGTGAGGGAAGTATTTCTTTGATTCTAAGATGCCCCTTTTTCCCAAATAAACATCTCTAAAAATGGGATGCGTCTTAGAATCGATGGCATCTTAGAATCGAAGAAATACGGTAGTTTCGTAAAACAGTCCAGGTGGCTCTAACAATTGAGCCAATCTACACAATACTAGATAGGGACAAATAAAAATCTCACACTTCACTCCACGTGCAATATTCTTCCTTCCCTCCCACCCACCCACACAGACACTTTAAGTAAAATCTTAAAATGAAATGTATAGGCATGTTTTGCATTGGCTACATTTCATTGCCTTTCAGAACATTTTATTTGGAAGTTGTATATTTTATTTTATTTGGCATCAGGAAGAACAAAGGTGAGCAAGTGTCATACCTAAAAATCATGTTATCTGATGGCTTTAAAGAGTGATTGACTGTGACTTGCAGGAAAAATACATGGTCGCTAATCTGTATTATTGTCAGGAATTCCTATATATTCCTATATTTTCCCCAAGATGTTTTAAATTTCACCTTTATCTCAAACCATATGTCCAGGAAATGGAGTAGAAAGTTGATCTTGGGCCAGTATTTCCCTCTAATTGCTAATAGCCAACAGAGTGTTTCTTGGGGGCCTTGTTAAACTCTGAAGCAAACTGGATTAAATATAGATTTTGAAAATGTGGATATGCACAAATAGCCCGGCTTGAGAAGGCTCTGCCTTTCCTTCCTTCTTCCCCACTTTGCTGTTGTAAATGAGTCAATGTAAAAAAAAAAACAAAGTTGTAAAACATGTGGATGGACATCTGTGGCTATAATTTGGTTTCAAAAGGTATCACTGGCTCACATGGAGTCCCTAGAAATATTAAATCTTCAGCTTATTTAGAGTATCCCATGGTATACCCAGTTGCATTTATTCTTATTAAACTTATTTGTCCTTTTTAATTTTCACTCAGCAAAACAGTTGTGAGAAACCACACAGACTGTCAAATCATATCAGAACTAATTTCAGGGACAGTATTAAAAATGTCAGTGGGACCTTTAAATTTGTGTTTAATGTTAATAATAATAATAATAATAATAATAATAATAATAATATATTTATTTATTTCTTACCCGCCTCTCCCTTTGGATCGAGGCGGGGAACAACATTAGAACAGGAATCAATACATCTTAAAAATTCATGATTTTACATTGATTTGGATAGGCCTGCCGGAAAAGGCTAGTTTTTAAAGCTGCCTTAAAATCACACAGAGAGTTAACAACTATGTAATATTTTATTTATTACATTACCATACCTCCCAATGTTGTCCAAAACAATTAAAACCATAAAATACATCACAATAAAATATAATATAAATGTTTACAAGTTTAAAACTACAGTATATAATAAAGAAAATAAAATCTAGCAGCAGTGTAACAGAATTAAAACAACAGAAACTGAAAAACGTAGCAGATATTAAACTGATAAGAACAGATAGTACACTTGATCTTAGCCAAAAGGCACAGAAATGATTTTAGGCATTAGATTTCAGGCACATTTTATCAAAAGTGTGTCATACTGGGCGATGACTTTGATAGCCTCTGTTTTCCTTGCTTTCCCTGACAATGTTTCCAAGCTTTGGGTAAGCTGTTTTCTTCTGTTTGGGTGCGGGAATTTGATCTCAGTGGAAAGGGCTAAAATAGTGTCTTCCAGCTATTTTTTCTGTTCTTTTTAACATTATTTTTTCCCTAGGTTCCTGTCTGATTGAATATTGGAAACATGGGGCTTGGCTTGGAGCGATCAGCTGCCCACTCTGCAGGCAGAAAGTAAGAGTTTTTATCTGCTCTTTGACAGTTAACGGAGGAGGTGGAAATATACTCAAAATATACTTCTAAATCTACACAGGTTTTCCAAGCTCATCCAGGCTACTACAACCATCAACATCTCTCATCTGATGCCTGTCAAATCAGGGAACTCTTATCAAATATTAAAACGGTGCGTCCGCAGCAGGCTTTTTATTATGGTTGGTTGGCTCCAACTTAATATGCTTGGCTGGCTCCTTCTGCTCACTCATGACAAAACTCCTTATACTCAATTGACCTTGGCTACTAGCTGTATAACAGAATGCACAAAGGTCTTGGTAAAAGGACAGAAGAGGGAATTTACCCATTGGAGGGCAAAGCGTATGAACCAAAGAGACAAACAGAAACAACAGAAGGCCTAATAAAACTAGCATTGATTTTTTTAAACAAACTTGCATTTGTGTTGGTTCTAACCTAAAGTCCTTCTTCGTGCTTTTCATGTGCAGGTTATTCTTCTATACACCATCTCTTGTGAAAACCAACCTGACAAGCAAAGCAAACAAACTGTGTATGATATCAGAGATTATAACAAGCGCTTCTCAGGACAACCTCGGCCTGTAAGTGGCAATATTTCTAGTTAGTCCCATATTTGAGTCTGTTCATGACTCTTACTCCGTGTGAAATGAAGCAACTACTTAAAATGGCACCAAGTATTCCCATTAGCAAACATTCCATAATGCAAAGCATGTCTTTTAGTGTAGCAATAAATCATTTGAAGGGATACATATAACAGCTGCCAAGTGAAAGAGGAACAAACAACCCGGGGGGGGGGGGGGAGCAAAGAAGGAAGACCTGGCTGTATTGTCCAATTTTACAATGTGTAGGTTAGCAATGGGCTATTTCCTAGCAATAAAAAGGCTAATGCTTAGTCAGCCCTGAAATTCCTTCCCCCTACTTAACAAACCTAGCATAACAATATGAATCAACAGTAAAAATTGTAATTTTAAAATTTATTTTTATTGTGAAATTTCAACAAAAGAAAAAGAAAACATAGTATACCCACATGCACATATCAATGAATACAAATGACACACACACACACAACTTTCTAGCAATTATAAGCTTCAACAGAAGAAGACCAGACATCCAAATAAGTATCCATTTGAAGGTGGCGTCTATATGCCATTTGTTCAAATATTGAAATGTTGTAAGGTCTTCACTCTTGCATTATAGGAGGTGACCATTCATCTTTTCTATGTTGTAATATCAGGCAAAATCTAACATAAGTTTTATTTAGAGTAAATCCAATGAAATGAATGGGGCATAGGTTAGTCATGACTGGACTAATCCACACCAGCTGTTTCTTCCAGAATAGTATCGAGGTTGTCCTTACCATACCACATGATCTTACAGTGATCTAGAGACAACCCCTCAGTTTTCCTGGTGATATCGATGACAGCTTTTGTCCCATTTCCCCCCGCCCCGCTCTTGCAAAAATCCCGAGGTGCGCGTCTGGTGTGCCCACCCCTCATACAGCTATTGTTGTTCCTTGCGAGTAGTGGAGGTCAGCAAACAGGCAACCAGCCATGTGGAGTGAGCCGATGGGTATCGGGGGTGAGCATTGTCAACACGTTCTGGATGGGTCTCGGGGTCTTTCAGCGCCGTGCGTGTGATCTTCACGCAGGATTGCAATTCTGCTCTTGCGCAAGAGTCAGGAGTCATAATTTTTTTAAAAAAATCACCCCGGAATGGCTCTACTTAAATTGCAGGCAAACTTGCTAGTGTGTGCCCTATGAGGAACAATCGCTTAAGCAGAAAACTTCATGATCATCCCTCCCCCTTCTCGAAAGAGCTCTAGGTGTAGATGAGCCCACTAACTTAAGTTCCATTTACTTCAACAGATTTGTAGATTTACATAATTTGTAGATTTACATAAATCTAAATATGATTTATGTTGGTTTTGCCCTCAGACTTTAAAAAAAATCCATTTATGCTGACCATTAATTTCCAGAAAGCTGGCAAATAATTTAAAAGAGCATGGACACCAGAGAATATTAAAGACTGTTCCAATACAGAATTTATCCATATAATAACCCCAAAAAGAAGCAAGTACTGGACATTGACAAAACATATTTTAAAGAAGCATTAGCTGCCTTTCACTGCCAACAATTAGCTGAATTAGACAAACCCTTATTAAAGAGGTGTTGCAGTGTTCAATAGATGTGAAACAAAAGTTTTAGCTGAATAAGACACACACAAAATGATAGTTTTGTAACCTACCCAAATTCTCTGTCTAGTTTACAGATTACCTTTACGACATGCCACTTCTTCTCAATCTTGCCATACGAGGACTCTTCACCTTGGGTGGACTTGTGTGGATCTTCTTCCTCAGAGTTGTCGTCTGCTCTTTTGGAACCATAATGTGCTTAACTTCTCCATTTGATGTCATGCCTGAACCTCTTTGTGGAATCCTGGGTGCAGTTGATGACCTAGTTGTTGTATTCCTACTTTTAATTTGTATGATAAACATTTGCTCTCAAATAGAATCAGAAGGGGCGAATATGACAAACTCTACAACTCAAAACATCCTGTTGGAATCACAATGAGCTGCAGTACTGGTTCTTCGTAAGGTTAAACTGACCAGGCAAGACTGAACTCTCTCAGCGTTCGGAAAGAACACAGAATCAACTTAGCTTTGAAGAAGGTTGATGTCCTGGAGTTTACAAAACAGCAACAGACAACATGTTGGTTGGTGTCTCTAAGACCAATGATGTCGACAAGTCTGTAGTGATGCTCTGCTATTGTTCAAAAAAAATCACATCAATTTCACATCTGTGGTACTTAGTTTGACTTGTGGGGTTCCCAATTGCCAAGAGATTCCGTTTTACATTTCAATGGCACAGATACAGCTAAAATAAATAAATACATAAATACATTTAAACTTGAAAATATGGCAACTTTTATTACTGTAGTACCTTCAAATTAACTTTGATATATTTGGTACACAAAATAAGTTGTCTGGAGGACAAAGATGATCCTTACTACAGATACATGTAGAAGGACTGAGATCTGGATAGGTTAGCCAACAGTTGTAACAATCATAGGGGTGACATACAACATTGTGCAAGTACACTTCTGCTTGTGCAATTGATTTTTCCTTTCCGCTTCTCCCATCTGCAGCCTCCTTGAAATTTGGGAGGGTCTTTCAACCTTCTGGAACAAATTTTGGAGAGCAGAGAGGCTGCGGGGGTGAGAAGGAATCTGCTCAGCTGATGGATGCCATAGTGTTGTCAAAACGGTCATTGTTGGATACAACCCGTAATATTGCGCAGAATCAAAGCAAAACTGTAGTCCAAAAAAGAAAAAGAAAAGAAATACACACAGCCAAAACAGCCCTATCATCGAATAAAACGCATTATGTAGAACCTGAGAATAACATCACCTGATTCTTTTGGACACGAACATGGAAAATACCTTTTGCCACTTTTTCTGTTGTTTTTTTATTCATAAGGAGGCTTTGTATACTGTATGTAGTTTCATATACATCCTTGTCATAAATGAAGACAAGCCCAAGGTCAAAGCCCAATTTGATATAAGCTCAAATGTCTTACTAAGAAGCATAGGATTATATAAACACGAAGAAAATTAATATTATCAGTAATGAAAGAAAACTCTCAGTACATTCTAGATGTAACCTGTTACGTGTTTGTGTCTTGAAATGAGTGTTATGGAAATCAGTTTTTATATATTAGGCATGTTTAAGAATATATGTATATAAATATTTATTGTCCGCAAGTTTGAAGTTTGCAGTGTTTCTTCTTTTAACATATACACTAAGGTTTTTGAAAAAAATATCATTCCTGTGAAATGTGTGGGTTAGCTCATGCAGGGCAAGCAGGAACAAAAGCAAGGCAAATTCCGGGAGACAATGTATTCAGTGGGCACCCAGATCGGCTGTTCTTTGCGGGGTCTCTTGGGCACTTACTATCCACGGTTTTCTGCTTCTTGTTCCCTGAGGTGTTTCATGGCTGGAGCCAATGAGGCAACCTGATCCAGCTGTGCCTCATTCTACCCCAAGGGGGCACTATAGAATGAGAATTGTGAAAAGTGGGCTGGCAGCAGAGTTCAAAAGAAATCTAATTAATTGAGCCAGGCATTTGTGTTATTTTTGGCTACACATAGGATTAATCAGCAGCTATGCAACCTCTTCATCTGAATTCCCTAACATGCCTTTATGCTGTTAGGGAATGCCAGCTTTGAGTTAGTGGGAGGGGCGGAGAGAGGCAGCAACCCACAGGTAGAACAATACTTGAATCGAGAATTATAAGTTCAGGAGAATATGGATTGGGGGTAATTTATTTATTTATACTCGTTGCATATCCCACCATTTGGTTTTACCTAGACACATACGAGTTTGAATAACTGATGCACTCTGTGATTTTTATCGATCAACTAAAATAATTGTACAAACATTTAAGAAGGGGGAGGGATTTTTATGGATGATCTAGATTATCTTTGCTATAAATGCTGGCTCTGGCAGTTTAGCACAGAAAGTTGATTCCAGTCTTAAGTAACAGCTAAGATTCAAAGCTGATGGATATGTTGTAAAATATCACTCTCTACCCTGCCATGATTTGCTCTGCAAAGTTCATTAAGGGCACAATACTATACATGTTTAGACAGAAAAAAGTCCTACAACTCCCAACTACATTTTTCTGACTAAATATGCACAGGATTGTGCCCATAACTTGCTCACAGTAGTGACCATATAAGACATTGATTATTCACTGTTAAAAGATAATGTTCCATTAATATATATTTGAAGAAATAATAGAGGTTGCATTTAGGTAGTATACCACCTCCAACATAATCACATCCCAATTTTAAGGGGAAATGAGCTAATTTGGTCTTGTTACTCTGTGGGGCCACTGTGATGATGAGGTATGGCTGGGGTATACTGGGACTTGTAGGACATTTTTCCGTCTAAACCTGCATAGGATTGGACCCTATTATTATTTATCTCCCCCCACCGCCAGTTCATGCTTCTGGAAGTATCATCTTCCAGATTTTTGCTTCCATTGTAGCCAGATCAATGTATGTGTTTGGCATTAGCTTGGAGAACCTGTTCAACAGGCTATACAGTATTCAGTATTTTTTATTAGCAATACATTGTGCCTTATCATTGATTTAGATAAAATCAGTGAATGAAATGGAAAGAACAACCCTCCAACACCATGAGTGGTATTTCTTCACGCTGACTACACACTCTGCATGATGGTTTTATACTCCCGTTGATGTTCCACAAGTTTTAGAAACACCTGGTACTTCTTGTCATAAAATCTGTGGAAAAAGCATAAATTCAAACAATAGAAAGCATCTGTAATACAAGCCCTGAGCAGAATCCACTGAAACCTCTTCCAGAATTAGTCTTGCGCAGCTCTGGTTCAGTTTGATAGGGTGCACCTGGATAAAGTTCCTGGCCATGAACTTTGCACTAACTCCACCCCAAACGTACCATTGGGTTTGCTTCATCTAGCGCAGCCTTCCTCAACCTGGGGCGCTCCATTGGCTGGGGCATTCTGGGAGATGCAGTCCCACACATCTGGAGCGCCCCAGGTTGAGGAAGGCTGATTCTAGTGCTTGGCTGAACTGCCCCATTTCACTTTTGCTACCCATTTGCAGGCCGTGAAAGTGGGGTGCAGGGATTTTGTCAATCCCTGAAGAGGGCAGGCACAGGCGGAGGTCTTCCCGGCAGTGATGTTCCTTTAAGGAACCACATTTTTTCCTCCCTTCCAAGAAGTCCTTGTAGAGCTCTACATCAGCTTCTTCTGGGGAGAGAAAAGTAACTGCCACGCAAAGCACTCCACAGAGGTAGTGGCAACAACAATAAAAAGACATGAAAGGGTGGGTCAACTTCATTCCCCTTTGATGCCCTCACAGTCCTCAGACTTTGAGCTGAAAGTTTGCTTTAGCAATTGCCTTTTAGAAGTCAGCGTCTACTATTTTTCCATTGGATTATTACCAAAGACAAGTCATTTCAAGCTACGCTCTTTATATTTACCCAACATACTCTGAAGAAACTCCTTCTATAGGTGTAAACATGTGCAACTCCACTGACCTTGTCTAAAGTCATTCTGTGGCAAGTAAATATTTGGCTCAGAGGATTAGAATAATACATTAAAGTGGCCATTCTCTTCATGTTAGAGTGCATAATAAAATGTCCCCGTGTTCTGAAGCTGTAGAGTAGGGGGGGCTCTATCATATTCACCTCTGCACATTGTGATTCACATAAATGCTACCATTTACTGGTGGCATTAGAGCTTCATGCTTGGAAGTGCCAAGGATACAATATAGTGTTTTACTGTAAACTACCAACTGATAGTAATTTATTTAGAGGCGAAGGCTGCTGTCCTGGGTCTAATTACCCATGCATAGCTCCAATTAAAGAATCACATCCTGGCATACCAGTTCTAAATACGTTTGTGTCAATGGTTCTTACTTTCAAGTAAGTATGTTTAGTATCACGGCCAACCCTGACTACTTGATCCTGTGCATATTGCTATCATGACTGGCCGTTGGGGGCAGGGGTGAGCTGAGAAGCCATCATTCCGTCATGTACACAGGGATGGGTAGCCTGAGAGGTCAATCTATGACTCAGCAACTTAGGCGTTAGGCCACAGAGCATGCTGTTTTACAAATCAGGTTGAACCTGCCATCCCTTGCTTTGGCTATCTGCAGTGTTGGAAAAAGCAGACAGATGAATTGCTTCCTCTTCTGGCAAACTTCTACTTTGCCTCAGAGAGTTGGGGCTTTTCTAGATGACGCTGTTAATCTGCTATGCCTGCTTTTAGTTTCGTCACAGAATTGAGATCCAAGCACTACACAAAAAAGTTTCCTTTCCTATTTTCCCACTACATATCCTCTAGGTGGCACTATGGTATAGTGCAATACTACAAATACCCAAGTGGAAAAAGTGTTTCTTTTGCTTTCATAAATAATACTGCATTTCCCCTGCTCTTTAAAAAAAAAAAACTCTCTGAAAGTGCTCTTTAAAAACAGAAGCAAAATTGGAGGGTTACAATGTCATCTAAAAAACTTATAAATAACCATGAGTTGAGAATGACTAGAAAAGCTCAAAGCTACCTATGATCTCCTGCTACAGTACTTGGTTCAAGATCCCTGAAGCCTTACAGTAGGGTGGCCAGTTACATATTGCCCAAAAAGAGGACAAAAAGGACACAGGGTTGCACAAAAATTGTGTATGCTAATTTATCTGGATAAATGTAGAAACAGTTACTATAATTCAAACAGAAATGCAATACACCTCACCAAAATAGGGAAAACCATGACCACGTGACCTGTGTGCCTGTTCAGTCAGCTGATGGGCAATTTCAAGGCCCTTCTCTCTCTGCTCACAGTTTCTTATGGTTCTTTATGGTTAAACTTGAACAGCCTTTCAGAGCATCATCACACAGGAGGAAATCACATTTCCTTACAGTTGCTTCTCTGCCTGTGCATTTGTCCCTCATTACTTCCTCTTTTGAAAGAGGAAGTAAATAGCTTGCACGTGGCCTATTCAGTGGGCCGTTTTCATCGCGCTGCTTCTCCTGCACACAGCAGGAGATAGCAGCAACTTCCATCTTTAAAATAAATCAGACTTACTGGGGTTTTTTTTGTGGTGCGAAGAAGGCTAGAAGGGGTGGGAGGCAGATGACGTCGTGAGAGGGACCCACGAAAATCCACTCATCTGATGGAGCTCTCAGACAGAACACACCTTCAAATAGAGGACTGTCCTCTAACAAACCTTCTAAATAGAGGGCACCTGGCCATAGCTTACTTAGGGGTTCTACTGCATTCAGTGGGAGACTTACTCCCAAGAAGGTGAAATCATAGCCTTAATCCACATATATTAATTAAGAGGTGAGTTTTTCTAAAGATAGAAGAGTGTGCGTAGGTTGATATGTTAATGAAGTAACTGTTTACGGTTTCATAACCAGGGAGTACTGTTCCAAATAATCTAACATGCCCTCCCTACCCTTGTATTTTCTCCTGGTGATTTTTGTTTTCCAACTGCTGAAGAGATTTGTACAAAGTATCCTGACTGGACAGAGAGCTGAAGTGGCAGCCGTGCTGCAGGCAACATAGTGGTGTACATCCCCGACAGCTTTAAAGAAGAGTTATCGTGAACTTCTCTGACTCATCTCAAATCTTGGACCCGTTTTAACTGAGTCTATTTGGTTTTCATGTTCTTAAACTATAAGCAGACTAAGCTCTTCAATGAATATATCTGCAGACCCTTCGCTATGCCTGCAGGTGGTGCTGTAGCCCTTCTTCAATAGTTTTGTCTTTGAAAGCAATGTTTGGCTCCTAAGGTAAGATAACTTAAGGAAGCCTATCCTTCCCTTGGAAATGTATGCCCTCTGAAAACTCTCTAGAGGGCCAGGGGAACCCTCCTGAACAAGGTGAGATGGGGCACAGGCGGCTATGGGGACAGGAAGGGAAAGTGAAATACCTATTCAATAATCCATGTAGATGGAGCCAAAGCCACCCAGAGGGTTTTTCAATTTGCTTTTGTTGATGCTGGAATTATTAATTAATTGATTTGCTATTGATGTTTATTAAGTACTTGTTATGAAATTGTTTTGGCTTTTCTTTAATATGGATAGGGGTGGGTTCGTAATGTTTTGTTGTGAAACACTTTGGAAAAAAGGTGTACAAACAAAATGACTGATTGATTGAAATGTTCCTTCCGTGAACCTCGTTAAGTTAACTTATATCATGAACCAACCCCAGTTTGGGGTGATTCCCCTTTCCCTGAACAGCTTCCCACACCACATCCCACATTATTCAAGAGGGGCCCTTGGCTCTCCCGACAGACTTTTCAGGGAGTGCAGAGGGGAGGAGCAGACAAGCAACTTTCCTTCCATGAACTCCTCATTTAGGTATTGTAAGAAGCTCTGACTTCTTGTCCAGTTGAGTAACTATCAAAAAGCTGTTACATTTCAACTGTGTGGCTTGCCAGTTTGGTTTTGGAGTTGTCTAGATTTCTGGCTTCTCTTTCTCTCTATGCTCTTCACTAAATCCTGTTCATTTGCAAACTAGAGTAATGCTAATTAATACAAGAACACACATATTTCCAGTATTATCAGTTTCTTAAATGCTTAGGTTCCCAACCAATGTGGCTCATGTCAACAACAACAAACATATCAAGGGATGGCCAAAGTAAAATAATATGATTTCAGGGCCTTCTTAAAAGCCTGCCATAATGGGGCCTAGTGGACCCCCAATGGCAATTTATTCCAGAGGTGTGGGGCCACTCTGGATTAAGCTTTCTTCCTCAGAAAATATGTTTCCATTTCTTTGCCTCATCTCCAAGTACCTTGGGTGGATTTGCAACTATACATAAAGCATGCTAGACTTCAGGGTCATTTTTAAATGAACACTTGGTGGCTAAGACCTGTCTGGAAGCCCAGGTGATGCTTTTCCAGTGCAAGAAGCAGTGGAGAGGGAGCTTTGAAGTAAAGACAGCATGGGGGAGGAGAGGTTGTTGCTTAACCTTTCTCCCACATCACCCGGGCTTCCAGACAGGTTTTGGCCACCAAGTGTTCATTTTTTTTAAAAAAAAAAAACCTAAAGTGTAGCATACTTTATGCATGGTCGCAAATCCACCCAAGGTATTGGGAGATGGGGCAAACAATGGAAACTTATTTTCTGAGGAAGAAAGCTTCCTCCCTGCATTCCCCTGCCCCTTACCTTTAGTTTCCCCCCCACTTGATACAGCATCAGGGAGGGGTGGAGAAAATGATTGAAGTATGGAGTTGCAGTGGAAAAACAGTGGGGAGAGGTGAACCATGTCTTCCTGATAAACCTTTCTGTCTTACAAAATGCCCCTTCACCCTCACCCGTTTTGCATTGGAGATCTTGACTGTTAGAGCAGTACAACAACGGAACCAATTACCTAGGGAGGTCGTGGGCCCTGCCACACCGGAGGCATTCAGGAGGCGGCTGGACAACCATCTGTCAGGTATCCTGCATTGAGCAAGGGGTTGGACTCGATGGCCTTATAGGCCCCCTCCAACTCTACTATTCTATGACATCCATGCTTGTTTTGTCCTGGCCAAACATATGTCTTAGTTTCACGCTGATAGGACTTTCTGTACTTTCGACACATGCAGGAGATGGAGTGTTTGCACATCTGTCACAGCACCTGAAGTTTGTATAACCACCTGTTGGCCATGTCTCGATAAGCCCTGTGATTTTCCCACTGGCTAGACAGTGAAAGAAGGAACAGAATTAAGCCCCCTAAAGTCAAAGTAGGCAGCTTCATATGCATTCCTAGCTCTCCTAGACTGATACTCTGAAAAGAAAGAAAGAAAGAAAGAAAGAAAGAAAGAAAGAAAGAGGGGGAAAAAATCAACCCCCATTACCTTTTATCCTTGTGGTTTGGCAGCACAATTCTCCCAACTCTCCCCATCTTTTCCATAGCATCCTGTTTAAAGATCAACAGAAGCCGGAGTGGCCTGTTTCAGTTTAACATTCTTGGTAAAGAACAAGATGTTTCAGAAATTAAACAGAACACTGCTGATGAGTTTTGTTCTTGGTTAAAGGCTTGGGTGTTTGAAATACAGCCTTTCTCATTATCAGACGGCAAAGAGAATACAGTACTGCAGACGGCTAAGTAAGCCAAACACCCTGGAAGAGTGAAGGGAAGTAATCTGATTATTTACACAACATCGAAAGGCATACACAGTAGTGGCTAGCTGATTATTTGAATACAATACCCTAGAGAAATGCCTCATTTCATAAAGGCATGTATGTATACATTCACATTCGCACACACAGACGCACACAATGACTGACAGGATACTGATGAAGTTGGGAAATATACCTATTCTTTTAGAAACACCTTTGCCACAGTCAAGCTAAAGTTAGTCATGACTTAGTCCCACTGGAAGCAGTGGGATTTGAGCTGGCTTCAACTAACTAGTCCCACTGTTCACAATAGAATTACGGTTCCCTCAACTTCTTCTTGCCATGCACACAGTGGTGTAATGGAGACAGCATGCAAGGGAGTGTTTATAAGATTATTATTTTTCAGAGCAGAACTGATGACATTCTCTGCTCGAGTCATCCTGCATTGTCCATCCATGGGGCAAGGATTATTGATGGACCCTCAAAAGGAATGACAGAAAAACAGGAGATATATTGGGTGCGTGACTATAGGATTCTCCTTGGGGGTGTGGCTATGAGGGTTGTCATTGTGATGAGCTGCACTTCAAAATCTACCACTACAACATGGCACACACACACATTACATGAATGGAGGAGGTAACAGGACTATATTGCCTCTGTGCGTCATTGGCCTACATCCCTAAGAACCACATATTCAGTGGGAAATCTGCAGAGGTACCTGAATGTGTGGATGCCTGGAGTTGGGCTACCAGGGCACGGTGATACGAAGGGCAGGACCAGCAGGCATGATATCTAAGGGGCCATAGTCAAAACTGTAGCTTTAGCTCTACCAGGCTATTATTGACATTTTCAGCCTTCCTTATAACCATGTTCCATGTTCGCAGTGAGAACATTGCTCTAGCAATATAAAGAGGAGTGGTTACTCCAGCATATCTTAATATGATGAGACGGGTCTGACTGTGCAGTCGTACTCCAAAACATGGCGTTAGATAAAGTCAGAGAAGAATCAGGACCAAATGAATTACAATCCGATACAGAGTTCAGCATGCTTAAGCCTTCAATTTTAACGTACTTAAGCATGCTTAACATGTGCTGGATTGTGGCTACCAGTATTTATTTAAAATATTTATATACTCCTCTTCATCCTGTTTGGATTTCAGGGCGACGTACAACTGATTTATATCACAGAAAAACCAAATAAATCATAAAACTGATTAAAAAAAATTCAACTATTATAATAAACTTCTGGGCATATAAAATGCTTTTTGCCTTTGGGGAAAAAATGCTGGTTTATTAGCAGAAGGATATTGTTGGTGAAACATAGGTCACTAAAGGATTGGCAGAAGGAAAAGGAGAAAGTGAGAGGAAGGGAGAGCATAGGGCATGGGATTTGGTAGGGCAAAGGAACCTATTCAAAATTTGTAGCCAGCCAAGCAAATTGTCCCTCAGCTTCCAAAGGGATGGGTCAGAGGAAGCCACAAGATCTGAGCACATGCCAGCTATTAATCATGCACCCAAGTTCCTAATGTCCTGTGGCGACAGGATGTTCCGAAAAATATTTGACTGCTAATTCTGCAGGATTTGTTGGCAGAGTGTCGAGTATATGATTGCCAGATATAATATGAGCTGGTCAAACTGTGCCCTTACTCCATCAACTTTAAGTCATTATGGCTTAAACTTTAAGACATGAAAATCTGGATTCAAAGCTTTGATATCCAGGCCTCAGCTAGACCTACGGGTCTAGCGCGACGGAGGCGTGAAGATCTCATGATATTTTTATCGTGAGATCTCCCTCTCTGTTTACACGCAGCACGCGACGACCTCGGTGGGAGAGGACGTCATGCCCGCCATTTTCTTTTTTAAAAAGAAAAAAGAAGAAGAGCACAAGTTCAAAGGTAGTGTTGTTGTTTAAAAAAAAAAAAATTCCCCACTCCCCCCACCCTACCCCCGATGGGCGCAGAGCTCCTGAGGAGCTCTGCGGCCCGTGCGTGGGTCCCGGCTCCTTGTGAGTAACCGCGATGAGCTGGGACAAACCGCGATGCCTGGCCACACATTCCACAATCTCGGGATCAGCCTGGGACCGTGGAAAAACTGGGCTGAAAGGGTAGGGTGAGATCCCGGGGCAAGGGAGGGATCATGCCTCCCTGATCCCAGGATCCCCTGTGCGTCATGTGAACACACAGTGACGATCCCTGAGATTGCCCCAGGATTTTGCCCCGTCTAGCTATGGCCCCACTCTACATATAATCAAAGGCAGGTGGAATCCTTGCTGAGGGATGGGTCGGTTGTGCAGTTTTGGAGAATGCTTCATTAGCAGAAGTGGCTGAATAAAGCTGAATCCAGAAACTAAAGGGTTTGGCAAACTTTACTGAGTCAGAAATAGATAATCCCTTGATAGGTGGCCAGATGCAGAGCAAGTTAGGCAAGGCTATTAACAAATGAAACCGCTACTACTACAGAACATATCGACCATGCCAGCATGCTATACACAAGAAAACCAGGCTAAAGAGGAAATGTATTTGGCTACAAAGCAACATTTCCCCCCTCCTTGTGACTCTATTTGCACGTAAGGGTATGTGATGACCCAGAGCTGTTAATTCACTCTACACATTTGTTAGAGCTTTGTTTCTGTGCCTATTAACTCATTTAAAACTCTAAGGACAAATTAACTCACACCCTTTTTTGGTGTGATCTCCTACCATCGCTATTCCAACGCCTTTCATTTTGTGCAGACCAAACTTGCACTAGTTTCAAGACACAATCTGAAGACTGGCTGTCAGGTATGAACTTGACATAGAACTTCTCTGCACTTCACCTTGGTATTACTTCATTGCAGTTTCCATGTTAAGTATCCTCTTTGAAGAATGAATACTACTGCTAGCACCATAGTATACAGTGGGCATAGGAGAAGAGATCTGTATCGCTCACTATGAGTGATGTCATAGGCCCTATCCAATAGGTTCCCTTTGAATTCACAAAAACATATTCTAGTCAGCATTCCAACGCACAGTGGCCCCACTAGTTGGGAGAAATTATCCCATAGCAACAATATTATGAGCGTCATCAGTACCATCACTTTCCTCCCCGCTTCTGTCCTATGATACTTCCTTTTTCTTCACACGGGGAAGAAAGAAGAAGTAAACAATGACTATGTGGCCCATTCAGTGGGCATTTTTATCGCAGGGCTTTTCCTGCACACAGCAGGAAATGGTGGAACATTTTGTTTCAAAACTAACTAAATAATAATAATTGGATATACCAGGTTCTATTTTGTGATGGAACAAAGGCCAGAAGGAGCGAGAGACGCGCGGGAGGTGGACGACATCATCTAAAGGCTGTGCAAAAAAGTGTGAGTAGGCAGAAACAAGTGTGCGATATCGTGCTTTGAGTGCTGGGAAGACATGATATCTTCACAACAGAAGCACTTCCTTATCGAAAGTATCTGGCGCCCATGCAGCAAATGAATAACAACTGTACATTGTTGCACTACAGGCTGATCATGTGGGAAGGCCTTAAGTGTCCTGGAAAAGAAGGAATCTTGTCTGAAAAGAGAAGGACAGCTGGCAACTCCCTCGAGCATTCTAGTCTTTCCTGCCCGGGTCACAGGTATTGTACAGACAGAGAACATTCTCTGCTTGGCTGAGGCACTCATTATTCTTTTGGAGATGATCCAGACTTTTCAGATAAATATATACTTGCACAAGTTTTATTTAAAAGCAGTTATTCACTTAGCCTTAAAGCTTCCCCCCTCCTTCGTCTTCTGGAAAGAAGAAAACACCCACCCACACAAACCATAAAAAGATTAAATGGCTTTCTTTCAGGGAAGGGAGAGAGAGAGAGAGAGAACGAGAGAGAGGGAGAGAACTATCCTTAGCGCCTTGTCATGATGCACTGTTTGGCTCTATTTCTGCAGGTTATTTATTTAATCACTGTCTCTGTATGATCCAGTCTGGGAAAAGTTCACACCCTCCGATAGGCATGCAGTTCAAGAAACTTCACCCATGGTGACTATAATTATAGAGCATACCAAAGGTGAAAAGCACTTCCCATCATTATTTCATTAATCCCCAATTAATCCTAATAACCCCGTGGAAGGGAAGGGAAGACAACGAAGTAGCATTATTGCTCTTACTTCACACATGGAAAACTGGGACATCATTTATGTCTCCAAATATTTTACTAGTTTCTTATTGTCTGGCATGTAGCTAGTAACGCAGGACACTGGTGGTAGTTTGGCAAGGCCTATAATTCTTCCTCAACTGGGCAATGAGGGTGGATCCCAAAGTGTAGGCAGCTCCAGGCCTAAACCACTGGGTTTATACAGCCCATTCCGCATACAGGCGGGGATTTGGGACTCCAGGACCTTGGAAGTTCTCCTCAGGGAACAGTCACACCCAGAAATTTACCCTTTGCAGCCCAGCCCAGACTGGTTCTCACGGCTGGCTTAATTCTCTGCCCTGTGCATCTCAATGGATCTGGCAGCATTTCTTTCCACTTTCCAGTTTACTTGCTCCAGAAACCATATTCATGAGACAACACTGCCAAGAGGAACAGCATGTTTGAAGTGTGAGGGATGGCTACTGGGGAAAAGGCCTTTTCAGTAGTGGTACCTCAATTATGGAATGTTCTTCCCCATGTGGTTTGACTGGCACCTATTTTGTCATCATTTTGATGCCAGGAAACCTTTTTATTTTTCCAGGCCTTTTAATCTCACCCTGTTTTATCTCTGCCAGTCGTTTTTATGCCATTTTTAGAATCGGCTGCTGTCACGCTTTGGTACATTTTGTTTTGAATTGGTTTATTGCATTTTTATGATTGTTTCTGAATTTGTAGGCTGCCCTGGGAACCTGTTTGAAGGGGAGAGTAAAATCATTAAAATACACAGACTCGTACTAAATTGTATCCATCCCAGTGCTACAAACCCAAGCTGGCTTTAAAGTGGTGTAACTATCATGATATCCTACTACAGAGCCTTGAGTACTAGTAAAGTTGAGCAGGGGGTTAGACTTGATGGCCTTATAGGCCCCTTCCAACTCTACTATTCTATGATTCTAAAGGACAACGATATGAAATTCTGGAGTTTTGGAACACTTTCCTTGTTGTGTATATAGTAGAAGGCATACTTCATCACACATACTACCACCACCTGCCATTGCCACTACCATACCTTCTCTCTCTTGGTGCCCACCACCACATTGCCTCCCTCCCCCCACCACTGAGAACTCCAGGGTCTCCCCTCCCACAATACCTTGCTCTGAGGATGGACCCCTCAGAGGCAGGCATTTGGGCCTGGCCAGTTCTTTGAAGAGCCATGCTGGCCACTCCTCTGGCAAATACAGCTCTTCAGAGAGGTTGCCCTCCACTCGCTCGGAGAGAACCCACAGAGTGGGTGGTGGGGGCAGCGACAGCAGCTATGGGTTGGGGAGGGGTGGGAGAAGCAGTGGCGCCAAAGGTGAAGATGAACTGGTGGCATGTGATGACATCAGATCCTCCTGGTGCAGGGGCCGGGGGAGCACACAATTGGCTGCTCTTCCTGGCGGAAGGAGGGGATTCACTTCATGAGAGAACCGGCCCTGCCAATGCGGGTAGTAAGAATTGACAACTTTAATCAGGTCAGCAGTCTATTGGCGGGTCAATGTCTCCAAGTATAGCATAATGGTGAAAAATACTCCTCACATTCAAATCAGTATATCTAGCTACCAAACTTAATTTAAAGAACACAACAATTTTAGTTTTTAGACAGCACAATGAGGATTGGCTCACACAAGATATGGAAGTCACCGCCACACCCCCAAGTATAGCTTGTCATATGATGGAAGTTGATGTGCCCATCTGCCTTTTTTGAGCTTTAATAAAGTACTGAAAGTATAATGAATCTGCTTTTTGAAAACAAAATATTTTCTAAGGCGCAAGATGACTTTTTCATCGTTTCTTTTCTTCTTTCCCGTAAATGCTACGCTAAAAATAAAGTTGCAAATGTTCATGCTTGATCATAATTTGATCATAATTTCTAAAGGCTAGGCAAAATGGAAGTGACGGGGAGGGGGGGGGTGTTGTAGACAAAAATAGAGCCACTGTGAGGCATAAATAAAAGGATGCATTCATAGTTCCTAGCCTTTGTTATAATGTCAAAGCTGAGACACATACAAGCCAGTAAACAATCTAGTTAGCAGTGAGAGATTATCAGGAGCACAGCAACAGTCTTCTCCATATAGACAGGACAAAACTCAGCCCAACGGGGGTGGGGAATGCTGTTTTGTGAACAAGATTGAACAGCAGTAACTGATGTCCGGATAGGACTTACTAAAAGTGACTAGTAATGACAAATTAAGGTTCTGCACATGCAGTCAGCATTCAGAGGACAAGGCACCAATAATATGTTGCTTTACAGGTGGATGGTGTTTTGTTTTGTTTTAATGTTAACCCCTCACTGAGTTTCTAAATGAAACTATCTTTGATTGCTTTGAAACCATGTAAACCACAAAGTCAATGGCTTTGTAAGTCCATACATCATCTCCTTGGCAACTTGTTTAAAGATCCTCCTTTTTAAAAAGTGTAATGGCATTTAAAGAGCAGGGTATTCAAAGTTTAAATGCCATTACATTGCTCTTATCTCCGACTACTGATTGGAGATAAGAACAAGTTTCTCCTACTTAGCACTAAAGAAAACTTCTTTCCCCCCTCTTCCTCATCTGCCCAAGCACTGCTAATAGCAATGGTCTTTCCCCTGCACCCCACTATTCAGTGGGGGAAAGCAGGTGGGGCCACACAACCTGAAGCCAAAGGTCACATATGGCTTGCAGGCGACGCAACCCTGATCTGTAATTATGCCAGTGTATCATGGTTTTAGCCTACTTGATAGTCTTCACCAGTTTCCTCCCTCCGCAGGCTCTCAATTTGTTTCTGGGCACAATTTCAGAGTACCGTTACTCAAAGCCCTCCCACAACATCTCTCTCTCTCTTTTTACACAGATATAGGCACACGTGGTCAGCTGAGATCATCTGAGGGCCCTGCTTCAAGTTAAAGCATTACGGAAGCTTAGATTCATGTTGGCAATGGGCAAGTCTTTGTCTCCAGTGCCATCCTGATTGTGGAACTCCTCAGGGAGGCTCGTCAAACCAGCTCTGTTTTGTACCTCAGGAGAACATTAGTAAATGAAGATGTTTTGGACTTAGTAAGACTTTATTTGTAGACCTGGCTTGCAGTTCAAGACATGCCATGGTAGTTTTTCAAGCCTGCTTGCTACTATTTTATGTTCCTGGTATAAAAGCATAGGTTGTATCCAGTGGTGTCCATTCATCAACAAATTCCCTCTTTCCACCTGCAGCCCCCCAACACAGGCTCTAAATCTTCTGTGAAGGGTTGGGGGGGACACCGCTGGAGCAGATTTGGGAGGACATGGGAGAAGAAAAAAAGGGAAATTTCTGTTCCACATGCAGAAGTGTGTGATGCTGTATGGAGTCCTCTGTTTTTAAAACCAATCATGATTTTTATATTGTTTTAGCCTTCTATCAAGTTAGTAGCCTCCCTCATGGCTCTATGGAGTCATGTTTGGTGGGATCTATACATTTCAAAATAAAAATAAAAAACACAAAGCTGTGAACGAAGTCTGCAGACAAAGGATAATCGGGGCGGCATATTTTCCATCTTTCCCTTGAACAGTTTACCCTGAGAAAGTTGTGTGTAAACCAAACTCCTTCACCCTGTATTTTAAACACTAGCACAAGCCTAAATAAAACATATTGTCCCACTTCCTCAGAGTTTCGTGTTTCCCGGCACCAGCACAGCACTTTAACAGAATAATAATAAAAAAAGTCTAAAAAGCCACCACTAACTAGCCTTGTGACACCCCTGCTCACGCTTTCCACCAAAAGAGAGCACAATACCACAAGTTCTTTTCATTGAAAGGGACAGTGAGTAAATGGGGAGAGGGAGGAAGAGAATGGGCTATTAGGGATCACTGCAGGGCAGAAAAGCACATGAAAAGTTTCTGATGTGTCAACAGCCGCTCCAGGGGCAGGCCCCGTGTAAACAGAGCCATAGTTAGACTTGGCAGCTGGATAAAATCAAAAGGAGAGAAGGGTCAGTGCAACTGAAGTAGGAGTTTTCTGGCGTGCCAGTCATGATGTTAGTCATTTATTCAGGGGGCCAAATTTAGAAGGAGAATGAGCATGCTGATTGTCATCCCACCAGTCGGAAAGCCTGTTTTGTGGTAAATCTATTGCTAATATTAGGCAGCTGCTTATTCCACTTGCTGCTTTTCTGGGGCCTCCCCCTCAACATCCTGCAACTAACAAATAAATAAGCAATTGTATTTAGTGGGCGGCTGACAGTTCTGCACAGACTGCAGCAGGTCAGGTGCCAGTCTGACTGCCCAGCAGTGGGAGGCTCGGCTTACACGGGCCATGGAAGGAGCCCAACAGCTTAACTCTGCTTCCAGCTCCCAAGTTTTGCTGGCACCAAGCACAATGATTTAATGTGCTTTGGTCTCTGACTCAGCAGTGCTGGGTTTTGCACAGGGGAAGAAACAGGTGCCTTCGAATGGGTCCGTGACTCAGGATTGGGATGGGGTCAACAGCCTGTGGCAAGGGCTTACACACAGATGTGGGATGCCACACACACACACACACACACACACACACACTAAACTTGTGAAGAAGCAATAGTAGGACACACTGAGACCATCTGCCCCATTCACATCCCACAGCCTGCTGGGTAGGATCCCACATTCTCCTTCATATCAAAAGGAGGCAGTTCAAAACGGTGTCATTCAAGAAGCAAAGTAAATAATGCTATTTGCCAGAACTTGGGATTCCACAGAGATTCCCCTGTTTACTGCACGATAAGTGGGCAGAAAAGGTTGCCGCTGCCATGCTTACAGCTGTGGTAGTGAAACGTGGAGCTGAGTCCACAAAGTGGTCTAAAAATAGTGACTGGCAAGAGATGTTAATGAAGAGGCTGAAAATGTAACCCATTGTAGACTGTGAACCAGACTATACTCAATTTTAAACTTGTAGTTTTGTGAATCTATTTGAAATAATAAATAGTGGCCATGGACCGGGGGCGGGAGAGAATCAAGACCGTGAAATATGGGGAGGTGGTTTTTTAACCTCTCCCACTGACTTGATTAAAAATGCACCTCTGAAGCTGCTAACCCTGGAAAGGAAACTCCTGTAGCAGCTGTAGAGGAGGATTTCTTTAAATATTAAGTTTCTTCAGTACTGTTGAAGTAATATTCTGTTGGTTGTTTGGCACCAGTGGGAGTTTCCCTATGAGGGCTAACAGTAGCTTGGCTGGAGTGGTGGTTATGTGTGTTCAGGACTGCAGCACAGGAAGAAAGGATGATTCCCCCCCCTCCCACAATGGTTCTGATCAGTGGCTGCTATTTACAGTTTTGAACAAGATGAACACAAATACATGTGACACATTTAACATCATGTGTTGTTTGACCTGTGGTCAAATCTGTCCTTAACTGTTAAGCTGTCCGAGTTGAAATATTAAATACTGCTCCTTTGCCTTCCCTCTGCTTTTCTTCCTTTAACCTTTAAAACTCTTAGGATTCTTTCTGAAAATACCAACACAGGAAGCACTTCCATTACGGAATTAAGCAGCCTGCATGACTGCATGTGTGGATTTATTTATTTATTTATTTTGCTTCCTTGTTCAAACCCAGGGAAGCCTCAGATGCATGCCTGTTCCTACATGGAATACATTTTCGAAACATGCAAACTGCCATAACCAGTGCCAGGAACCATTGGATTCCAGGGCCATGACAAAGTTGTATTTGCAGATCTTCCAAATTGGAAGTCTTTCCAAACCACACTACATGCTATTTGGCTTTTTTATACTCCAATTCATGCTCTAGACATTTTGGTGCTATTTTAGCCTACTTGCATTTAGCCTACTTGCATTTCAGAAATGTTATCTATTGTTTGACATAGATGCCTGTCCAGCAAACAGACAAATCAGCGACTTGGGTCCACCATTCTGCCACTGGCAGCCATCCAGCTCCAAGGTGGCTGTGAAGCTGGAACAAACCACAGCATACCATACCATATGCATATTGCCGAAATAACATGCCTGCTAATGGCATGGCCCTTAACCGCTGTAATTTCCCAATATTTTGGAGCTTGAGTGAACATAGAAAACCATTAATACAATGTGTTAAAATGCAAGATTTTTTGTTAATTGAATTGTATTTATATAGCTGCCCCATAACAACTTCTTTAGGTGGCTCAGAAAGAAATGCAACAGGGATACGGAGGCTGTGGCTGTACGCCTGATCTGTGGGGATGGAGAAGTGTGCGTGTCTGATTGGGTGGGTTCACACAACACACTAACCTACACTCAGTAGTTGACGATGGGTTGATGTCAAGCTGTGGGTTGGTTGTTGAATGGAATGGCAGGTTAGTGTGTTGTCTGAAGCCAAGAAATTTTCTACAGGGTGGGCTACTGACCATACAGTGTGGCTTATTTTTCTCAAACAAGCCACCTTAAGAACCCATGGTTTGTTGTTGGATTGTTCAGAATGGTTAACAAGCCCCACTGCATGGTTAACAAGCCACCCTACAGAAAACGTCATGAGTTCGGACAATATGCTCACCCACAGTTCAACAAACAACCCATGGTTCAACAACAACCCACACTCAACCACTGGCTATGGGTTAGTATGTTGCGTGAACTCCGCCAATGGGAAGGGCAAAGAGCATGCATGTTTGAACTCGAAGGGGGACTTATCTTGCTGCTGTGTGGAAGAAAATCTTCTACCATGCACATAAAGCGATGAGTGGGACAGATACTTCATAAGAATATGCATAAGCCCGATTCACATTGTGTTTATCTTTTCTTTTTTAAAGGATAAAACCTGGGTCTTAGCACAGTACCTGCCACATGTATTCAACCATGTGTGTTTTGGAAGGGAAGGACATTTCCCATGCCTCTGCCACATGAAAAGTCTTGCTAGCCTGGAAAATACATGAACCAGGTGTGTATTGAGAGAAAAATCACCATCCACAGAACTTCTGAATAAGTTATACTTTTCCTTCATGCTTTGCAAAAGTTAGAAAGTTGGCCAGTTTTCTAGCTTATTCCGAAAGACATTCAGGGATGCTGCTTTTCCTCATGTGTATACAAGCAAACAAAATGCTTCCCCCACTAAAGTTTCACAGCCTCCTCTGGGGCCAAATGAATCAGATGATCAAAAGTGCACTTACAATAATTTAGAGCAGTGAAACAAAAACAATATCATGACTACAAGAAAGGGGGGGGGGATATCTTGAAACAGATGGCAATACATTCCTAGACTTATTACAGGCAATCCCAAGATTGGGGGAGGATTCCGTTTAAAGATGATACCCAATTGTTGTTGTTGTTGTTTTGTAATTTGCCCAGGAGCATTGTTCCCATTGTGAAAATGGGAGGTAGATGGGTTTAGGATCAGAGGTAGAAAGAGAGTGAAAAGAGAATAACTGAACTGAAATAAGACATGGGTGCTCACTCCCATGTCTTATTTGTGCAAAGCCACTTGACTGAAGGTGCTGGCTGAAAGTTTATCCCAGTGATTTCTTGTCACATTCATAGCATACATTTTGCTTTCATCAGCTTCAGTTCAAACTTTTCTTCACCATCTGGCAATCGGGTGTTTTTTAAAAATCTGTATTTACTTTATGGCCTACAGCTAGAGCACTGTTTACATATTAGAAGCTGGTTGGGGTTTTCTCGATTCTTTCCATATGTTCATTTACCCTCTCATAAAAATGTTTTGGATCTAACCAGTTCACAAGCATATATGCTGCTTTGTCAAATCCCTAAGCACGGACCGACCACAATACAGCTCTTCTGAGCATCCAGCTGGGATTTTATCATGAGAACCATTTCAGAGGCCACCATGCCTCATTGTTATTGCCATAAAAACACATAACCATACTGTTCTGTTTCCTAACTTTCTGCCCAACAGGATGGTGTAATCATTCGTTTTCATCTTTCCAGTATTGGCTCAATGACCATAAATCTATTTCACATATACTCTTCTCCAACCATCTAGTGTCTTCCATAAGACTAAGGCCTGTGACTGTGTTGTTGTTGTTTTCTAGTTGCAGTTGTCTGAGTGAGACAAGAGCCTGTGAGATTGTACAAAGGCCTAACATCTGTATCATGCAAGCTCTGCATTTGAGAAGCAAGTATTTGATCATAAAGGCACAAATTCTTCCATTTTTTTGAAACATACAAGAAAGGTGAAAAACCAATGAAATAAGCCAGCATTCAACTCTTTGTATGAAAATAACTAGTAAGGGGGATATATGGTTGTATCCAATGTTATTCATTTCAGTGGGTCTTCTCCTACTTGGAGAAGACCCACTGAAATGAATGGGAGTTAAGTTAGTGTTATTTCATTTTTTGTCTAGTCTTGTAAAAAGGAGCTTCCTTGGTTCTCTTTTCATGTGCTTTTGCATGTAGCTATGAAGACAGATGGGGTATATTGGTGAAACATCAGAAGTACTGAAGCTAAATAAAAAATTTGGAACTGTCACAGCCTGATATAGGTAAAATATGAAGACCTGAATGGAATGTAGCTTTGGTTTTGTTACTAGTTTTTATCTGAGATCAATGACCTGTACTTCTCTTCAGGAAAAATAAAAATAATTATATTTGCACACACAAGCATATATTCACACACTCTCTCCTGCAAGCCTACCACTGATCTCAGAACGACGATCTCAAAATGGGAAAACACATTAGGAAAGCACATCGAAACTCTTTTATTAAAATGCATGACATGGTCAAAAGCTAATTGTGCTTGATCTGGCTGATGGCATGTATTGCCAAATGTAACTGGCGGGTGACGTTGAACAAGATAGATTTCTGACCTTTCACAACAGAGGAAAGTATCCAGAGGCTCTAGGATTCATGTTGACAAAGGCAACGAATGTCTAGCCAAAGAACACAGTGACCTCTTCCACTGAAAGAGCAACCATGCTCCATTGATACCTTTTCTGTATGCCCCACTGGGCGGGGGACGGGGGTGGGGAGAGAAGCTGGCAGGCTGTGCTTTTGGCAAATGTGTATGGAAGAAGAAATATCAGTTGAGGGTGAAGGAGAGGTCACATTATCCATTTTAAAGAGTATGGCATATCATCTGCCCACAAATGATTGCTTTCTTCAAAAGGATAGCAAACCTACAAAAGAAGTAGTAGTAAAGGAGAACTGACACCCACCTTTGTGTGTGCAGTATTATTTCTGCCAGAGAAATCCCACTGTAGGCTCCAACCCTTTACGAGTTCAGGTAGAATGATGAGGTGGCAGTGAACAAGTCAATGAAGCAGAGGGCATACACAACAGAACCTCAGACAATGACTGCCTGGTATCAGAACCAAGGATGTGGCCAAGCATTAAGGGAGGCCAATTGTTTGGTAAAGAGATTGGACAGATACTGAAGTAGTGGATTCCTGCATTGAGCAGGGGGTTGGACTCGATGGCCTTACAGGCCCCTTCCAACTCTACTATTCTATGATTCTAAGTTCCTTTGGCATAACCTCTTAAGGGAAGGGCATTTCTCCTTTATAATGAATTCATAATGAAACTTTAGGAAAAGGATCAACAAGCTAAAAGTGCAGGAATGATAGTGGGTGTATGGTTTATTTAAAACATTTTTATTCCATATCTCTACCAGGGTGGCCCAAGGCAGTTAAAATATTTGTTAAAACATTTGCATAATCCGGGGCAGAAGAAAATCCTTCAATCTGTAATTTGTCTGGAGATTTCTCTCATGTGTGTATGAAGGCTACATTTTCTATCTCTCCATTTCACCGATCCAGTTCGAGTTAGCTGACCATGACTGTTTAGCAGATACATTCCAAGCTGCTAATACAGGCAGTCATAAGACTGTTTATATTAAGTCCACCCAGAAGACAAGACAAAGCTTTCTGCAGGTGCTGCTGTGAGAACTGGAATGCATTTTGAACATTCCAAAGATTATAGACTTGAATTCAGCCGTTTGAGAAAATAAAATTGATGCAACCTCCTCATAGGCAAATGTTTTTCCAAGATGTGACCTTCCCCAAGCCTATCCTTCATAAGGCAATAAATCATGGCCTATAGCTCTTGGAGAGGATCTAATAGCAGGAAACTTAACTATTCTATTTTTGTAGCCTCTGCGTGAATGAGTATCTGTTTACATTTTCGAGTGCCTAGCTGTATTCCAATAGCTTTAAGTTTCACACTGTAGAAGAAACTGTGGTGAATCAGATTGTACAATTATCTGGGGTAGAAGGCAGCTTCCATTAAACCTTGGTTTGGATCCAATGGCTCCATTCTGCCAGTAGAAGGGAAACTCTAGGTGGAACAGATTTCCTCTCTCCCCTTCAACTCCCATGACACCCTTCAAATCTGCTCTAGAGGGTTGAGGGGACTCCGGAGCAGATTTTGGCATGTGTGTGGGGCTGTGAGAGGGAGGGAAGGATGGGAAAGGGCCATTGCACAAGTGGTGATGCTGGATCGAGCCCCCCTTGGGGCCATGTTTTATTTCTTAAGCAGCTTTGAAATATTTTGATGCAGAGAAAAAAAAATCTTGAAATGTAATTAATTACTACCAGTACTAGACCTGCTTGTTGAGAATACTATGTCAGTAGAATTTTCATTGAAATGTCTCTGAGTACCATCTGCGCCTATGCAGAGGAACAGAGAACATTATGGTTTGAAAGTGGCCTACAGAGAGCCCTGAGCATTTGTGCATATGCACAATTCGGGAACATTTTTGAGTGCTGGGAAGGTAGGTCTGCAGTTGCATATGTCAGGTCTCCCACCAGTGACTACTAAAAGAGGGAGTGTCATAATTTCTGTCCTTTGCAGCTTCATTTAAATTGGTACCAACATTGATCTCTAACATTGAGGAGGAATTCACTTCACTTGTCCTTTGGTAATGCTGGCTGAGGCCGATGAGACTCGCAGTCCAAGATATCTGGAAGGCCTTTTTGAAAACTGGGTATGAGACCACTTTTCAAAAAGGGATCCAGGGTGGATCTGGGAAATTTCAGGCCGATTAGCTTGACATCTGTTCCAGGTAAATTGATTGAAAGCATTATTAAAGACAAAATTAGTAAGCATATAGAAGGGCAGGTCCTGCTGAACAAGATTCAACACAGCTTCCGCAACGGCAAGTCTTGTCTCACTAATCTACTAGAATTCTTTGAGAGTGTCAACAAACATGTAGACGGGGGTGATCCGGTGGACATTGTTTACTTGGATTTCCAAAAGGCTTTTGATAAAGTCCCTCACCAAAGACTCATGAACAAACTTAGCAGTCATGGAATAAGAGGAGAGGTCTCCTTATGGATCAGTAACTGGTTAGAGAACAGAAAGCAGAGAGTAGGAATAAATGGTCAATTCTCCCGATGGAGCGAAGTGAAAAGTGGGGTCAAATAAAAGGAAGTACTTCTTCACGCAGTGCATACTTAAATTATGGAACTCACTACCACAAATTGTAGTGATGGCCACCAATTTAGATGGATAAATTTCTGGAGGAGAAGGTTATCAATGGCTATTAGCCCTGACGGTTGTGTGCTATCTCCAGTATTCGAGGCAGTAAGCCTGTGTGCACCAGTTTCTGGGGAACATGGGTGGGAGGGTGCTGTTGCACCATGTCCTGCTTTTTTGGTCCCTGGCCACTGTGTGAACAGAGTGCTGGACTAGATGGACCCTTGGTCTGATCCAGCATGGCACGTCTTATGTTATTATATTCTTAATATTCCTAACTATTGGCCATGTCAACTAGGGCTGATAGCAACTGAAGTCCAAAACATCTGGAGGGCAACAAGTTGTGGAAGGCTAGCTCAAGCTGTTACCCTTTTCAGTTTTTTCCCTCTCTCTTTCTAGATCTTAGCCTCCATTTTTGAATTTGTGCTAGTTAATCAAACCAATATCACACCAGCTTCTAATATTTCATCCCATTTGCTGCAATTTCAGATTGTGCAAATAGCTTAATGGAACAAATCTAAAATGCCTCTAATTCTAGTGTAAAGGTATGTTCTTGGAGAATAAATCAGAGCCACACAGGCAGAAGAGAGCATTTATCCAAGAAAAAAAAACCCTTTGTCTTCTTTGTACAAATCCCAAGTTATATTATTTTTACTGTACCTCTTCCTTTCTTTAACTTGAGGTTATTTGTGTAAATTTGTTTTGAAGTTTAGTTGTATTAATGACAGGTGTCTTGAATCTACACAGATATAGTGTATATGACTTTTTTTTGTATGCCCAAAAAAAGGAATATTTTTTTTTAAAAAAAGTTTCATAGTACAATTGGAATTGCAGAGACATGCGGACCCAAAAATTGTCAGTCATTTAATTTTACCAGAGGAAACGGATTGCAGACCCTCCCCCTTTTTTTTTTACTGTAGCAATTTAATTGTAAGACAACTACAGCCAGGCTTTATGAAGTCAAACCACTCTTAAACAAGGAAGTCTTGTTAACTAGAGGCATATATTATATTTCTTTCAGTTACTTGCTGCACTATAATTTAATAATTTCTGGTTCAAATTGGAAGGGTTCAGTGTCTCTAGCGAGGCCTCCAATAACTGAGCAATGCCCTGGATCAAAAGCAATAAATGGAAAGCAACACTGGGAAGAAAATTCCACTGACTTCAACTAGTGTAGGGTGTTGTGTTTTAATTTTAAGCCCTGTGACCAATACTGCATTATCGCTAATATAATTGATGTTGCACTAGTGCAACACCAACACTGGTGTGACACATTTTCTGTGGACGATGTCCATGGGGCAATTAAATAGGATGCAGGGGATCTTCCCCTCTGAAGCTGGTAATAGAGCTCTGACCTCAGAGGAGATCTCACTGTGGATCTCCCTCTTCCTAAGCTCCTCCCAGCCTCTGTGGTGGCTGCCTCTCCCAAGGTCAGGACTCCAACCCCAACAAGGGGGAAATGGGTGTGTTGGGGTGGGCCAATGGGCCAAGAGGGGAGAGGCCATGGAACTGCTGGATCTAATGGCTGCAGTCCTTGTTCCTGGAGGAACATAGGAACATAACAGGAGCCATGCTGGATCAGATCAAGGGTCCATCTACTCCAGCACTCTGTTCACACAGCGGCCAACCAGCTGTTGACCAGGGACCCACAAGCGGGGAACAGGTGCAACAGCACCCTCCCACCCATGTTTCCCAGCAACTGGAGCACACAGGCTTACTGCCTCTGATACTGGAAGTAGCACACAGACATCAGGGCTAGCCTTCTCCTCCAGAAATTTATCCACCACCCTTTTAAAACTATCCAAATTGGTGGCATTCACTACATCTTGTTGTAGTGAATTCCATAGTTTAACTATGTGCTGTGTGAAGAAGTGCTTCCTTTTATCTGTCCTGAATCTCCTGCTAGCAAATGAGTTTGACGGATTCAGAGCCCTGTCTAATGAAAATTGCTGTATAGGAGAATGGAAAAACTAAAAAATCCTCAATCTCAACTCCCACCCGACTCCATTCCAAGTAAGTGAAGAAATTATAAATTACGTTTATTCTGTATTATAGGATCCAATTTTTTTTTAAAGCGGAATCAGCACTATTTTGTAAATATACTACTCATTTTGTCCCTTAGATAACTGATAATTTTTTTTAAAAAAAAATGTTGTTCTGTGAGTCTCTCCAAAATTTTCCAATTTTGTATCCCATGTGATAATTTCAAATAGTGAAAGAAATCTTATGTTGTAAAAATATTCATTTGTAAATAACACATTATTATTAAAAACTAAATTTAGGATTGGTTCACCCCTGCAAGCTATTCATATTTTCTACCAAAAGTATATCTAAAATACAGTTTGCATAAATATTTCCTAAAGTCTTCATAAGATGGTTACAACTTTAAAAGTTAGTGTGTGCTTTTCGATGGAATAGGAAATCTTGTACTATATTAGATTTCAGAGTCACATGGCAAATTAATGGAACTGAATATTAACCTTTTGGTTTTGATCTTTTTTTTTTAAAAAAAAGGACAAAGATGAAGTCCAAAATTCACAGTAAAAAAATGAAGCTGTTATACTTCAGAGCAGGAACATGAAATGCTCATGTGAAGCATGGACAACTTATTTAACCCACAAGAAGAGCCACAGTGCATAATGAAAGAGAAGGAATTACTCTTGGCAATGGGACCTAGGAGGCAAACCCTTTCATACAGCGTGGGAAGAGCTTCTATGCACATTCAGCTTTTGGGTGGAATAAAATAACATCCTTTCTTAGCTTTAATGCAATGTTTAGCTCTTTTTCTTATGTTCGCTTCTTACTGCGCATGAACAGAGACTGGTGCCGGAAAATGTGGACAACTTGATACTTCCATTGCATCTCCAGCTGCACAGGCTACTTTTGGAAACTGTCAGATGAGGGTGGGGAACCTCATTTGACTCTGGACATGTATGCCAAAGGCCACATGCCAACAGTAGCAAGGCCACTCCCCTCATTCATTCAACACGAAGACATCTATTCACACACACGGCTTCACTTGTCCCTTGCCTTCCCTGATCGAAGATGGGTTGGCAAAGCCATCTCTCTACAGTGTGGTGCAGTGGTTATAGTGATGATGATGATGATGATGATGATGATGATGATGATGATTTCAATTTATACCCTGCCTATCTAAAAAATACCCTAGGACTAGACTTGGGAAACCCAGGTTTTAGTCCCCACTCGGCCATGACGTTCACTGGGGCCTAATCTATACCAAGCAGGATATAGCACTATCGAAATGGTATGAAAGTGGTATATAAGAGGCAAGAGCCATGCCAAGCAAGATATAGCACTATGAAAGCAGCATATGGTATGTGTCAGTGGGCCCCAACAGTTGTTAGTGCATTTCAATACTGCTATAAAGCAGTAGTGTGGCTTCTGCCTTTTATATACCGCTTTCACACTGCTTTCATAGTGCAATATCCTGCTTGGTGTAGATTAGGCCTGGGTGACTTCAGGCCAGTCACTGATTCTCTGCCTAACATACTTCATAGGGTTGTTGTGAGGATAAAATGGAGAGGCAGCAGATCACGTACACTGCTTTGGGGACCTTGGAGGAAAAGGCAATATTACACTTAAGAAACAATAAATAAATAAAACACACTGGATTCAGCACCTAGCCTATGGGTGCTGCCACTATAGCTAGATATGGTGATATGCCTTTGAGCATTGTAGGAGAGAAAAGAACACCTCATTTAGTAGCATGTCAACTTTCAGGACAGTACTTCTTATTTAACAGGATACATCACATGGAAATAGTTATGATCTTCACTTCTGAGATCTCTTCATTTACTATCACATTTCTTAGCCCAGAATTAAGGATACCGTTAATTCCACATTCCAATTCCAAATTCTTATGCTTTGAGCAATTTGCAATCCTATATATGTCTGTTCAGATATGTTACATTGAGTTCAATCAGACTTACTCCCGGTAAGTGTGTGCAGGATTCCAGCCTTAAACACAGCAGAGCGAAACAACAAAATCTTTTGTTAACCTCCTAATACCACGTGGACTGTGACTTTAATAGGGAAAAGGTGCTATTTGTCCATAGGAAAGGCCACATATAGCATATTCATTTCCTATGGAAAGTATAGTATGGGCCCCCAGATATATGCATCTGTCACCCCAGTGCAGTTATCTGGATGCTCTGCCAAGCTGAGAGTGTGGTTATCCTTGTTCGTTGCACTGGAATTCTTCAAAAAATTGACTGTGGTTTCTGATACATGATCATATGCCAGTGAGCAGCAACTAGAATTACACGGCTCAGGACCACAATACCTGATGGAACGCCTCTCCCGACATGAACCTACCCGTACACTGCGCTCAACATCTAAGGTCCTCCTCTGAGTCCCTACTCTGAGGGAAGCTCGGAGGATGGCCACAATGGAGAGGGCCTTTTCAGTGGTGCACTCCCCCAATTATGGAACCAACCCCCTGACGAGGCTCGCCTGGAGCCAACATAGAGAGCTTCGGCTATTGGGCGGTACAGAAATGTAATAAATAAACAAACAAACAAACAAACATTGTTATCTTTTCAGCACCATGTCAAGACTCTTCTCCCAGGCATTTAACAGCATTTAACAACATATGCTAAGTTTGTTTTTTGTTTTTTAATGGACCCCAGAACTGTTGTTGTTTAAATGGATACTGTTGTTTTATACTGTTGTTTTTATATTTTTGATGGTTTTAAATGTTGTATACTTTTTTTAAATGTTCACTGTTTTTAACTTTTGTAAACTGTTCAGAGAGCTTCGGCTATGGGGTCGTATATAAATTTAATAAATAAACAAATAGAATTCTGACTGAAGGAAGTTTGAAACAATCACTGCCCAGTAGAAGCGTAACAAGAGCTCTGATGGATCCCAGAAAAGGCCTTCTAGTCCAGCATTCACATGGTGGTCAACCAGTTGCCTGTGAAAGTACACAAGAAGGACAGGAGTGCAATCGTGCCTTCCTGCTTGGGTTTTCCAGCAACTGTTGTATGAAGGCATACTGCCTTCGATACTGGACACAATAGGTGAGTTCTCATGTCACGATAAGCCATGGTGAGAATAACCCCCCTTGGGCTGATTAACTAACCCAAGTTACTCCTGGCACACAACCTGGCATTCTGTGGATTGCCATGGGTTGTCTGCCCTGTAGTCCTCCCATCCGCTTATGGCACATATCTCAGGGGCCTTTGAAGCACAACTCATTTTGTGGTTGCTGCCTCCCAAGAGAAACATTGTGCCCCCACCACCATCCAATATCCTCCTCTCCCTTTCCTTCATCGTGAAATGACACTTGAGAATTACCTCCTTCACTTCGGCAATCAGAAGCATTTTCACCTTCATCTCCTAAAGATGATTCAACCTGAACTGGATGCTTTCCATCTCCTGTCAGCTTTCTCCCAGGGTTCAGCTTAAAAGCTGATTGGTCATCTTTTTTATGTTAAATTCCAGCAGTTTGGTTCGAGTGGAGTCTGACCCTTTTTGTACATGCCTGGCTTGTCAGCAGTGCCTAACAAATCTAAACTCCTCCATCCTACACCACCATCTCATCCACACATTGAGAGCCTTCAGCTCAGATAGCATTTCAGAGCTCACTTTTTTGTACAGAGTTGGAGTGTAGGAAAAGGCCTCCATCTGAGATAGACTTAAGTGTGGCTACCTATTTGAGGCTGCCTGGCAGGAGAGACAGCGCACCTCCTGGAATAAACACATGGGAGGATCCAGAATAAAGCTCAAGACAGGCTATTTCATAGGATAGCAATTTTTCTCTGCTACATATCTCCCAGCCCATGGAGATGGCACAAAAAAGGAGAGCAAAAGGAAGATGGATTTATATGACTGGATTTTCATTCCCTGCAAGTTCACTTTGTCCACCAAAAAAAAAAAAGTCTCCAGAAAGATCCAGAAGTCTATCTAATCCAACTGATGGACACAGTTTACCTCTTCTCCCCAGATCAGCCCACAGCTAATCCAGACCATGGTACATTATGATCAGAAATTAGTGTACGACATATGGGGGCCAGCACAGCTCCAGATGATTTAAGCATGTGAACCATGCCAGATTCTTACAGAGGAAAGGAAATCATAAACACACATACACATTCACACACAAAAGCATACAAGTTCTGCTACCACCCCATCCAACCAGCCTTACTAATCAATCTCAGCCTAGGGAAAAAAATGACCCCACAATATGGTGACCAGCTGGATAAGCAACATATCCACCAATTAATCACAAAACAATTATACTAAATTTACACCACTCAACATATTTGTGCTGTGACAGTTCATGATATGTCTGAGGAAGTAGCAAGGGGTGTCTGGGCACCCATAAATGCTAAAATAAGGGGGAGGAAGTCATAGGCGACAAGTGAGGGTCAGGTCTAATGCTGCAATAGCTACAATGGTTCAATGGCTGCCATTTCTGATTGGTTTATTCTTAATTCACTCCATTCAATACTCATATCTATCTATTCACATCCAGTTTGTCAGCTTCTCCCAGATCATCTATCATATTACAAAGCTGGAACAATGTGGGAACTGACCACACAGATGTTCCCATTGCACCATTCTCATAATGTAAGAATTGGGGCTGAGGAACATCTCTCCATGTCAGCCACTTCATAGAGGATAGAGCATGGCATGTTAAGGCCTAAGTTAAACAGACATGATAACTGGCGTTTGCTGATATTGGAGCCCTGTACCTTATATTCTACCATTAGTGACAAGTATTGTTTTTGTCCATGTCAAAAATAACAGTAGATCCCAAGAGTAGAAATATTTGAGTAAATGGAGATCTGAATGATTCATCTTAACTCTCAGCAAAAATCTACTCATATGATTGCTGATCTGCCTAAGTGGTTAACTTGTTTGTTTAATTATTATTTTTTGGCTCCTTGTTTTTAAAGGTAGTCCTGTTTGGAGTTGTACACCATCCATACTTTTTTCACACAGACTATTGTCATAATTTGATGCCTACCATTTTTAGATCAAACTCTGATAACTGCAGATTTATAACCATTTGACTAGGATTTTAGCAATACAATACAATTCCTTGAATGGAACCAGAATCAAGGCAAATGGATTCTTTATCAGTTTGCCTTGATAAATTTACTTTATCACTGAGTATTTCAACTAATAATGTCATACCCAGCAAAACAACTGAGGTGGCAACCAAGTGATGCTACAAACTTCATGTTTGGGACCGTGATTTAACATTATTCTGTTTCCTCCAACTATCCAACAATTACCTCATACTCACATCTCCACTATACATGTGGGCAGCTAAATGTCTAATTAAGAGCATAACATCCATGCTGAATCAGACCAACAGTCCATCTTTCCCAGCACTCTATTCACACAGTGGCCAACCAGCTATCAACTAGGGACCCACAAGCAGGACACGGTGCAATAGCACCCTCCCACCCATGTTCCCCAGAAACTGGAGTCTATAGGCTTTCTGCAGCTGATACTGGAGGTAGCAGATAGCCATCAGGGCTAGTAGCCATTGACAATCTTCTCCTCCAGGAATTTATCTACCCCCCTTTTAAAGCCATTCAAATTGGTGGCCATCACTACTTCTTGTGGTAGTGAATTCCATAGTTTATCTATGCACTGTATGAAGAAGTACTTCATCTTATCTGTCCTGAATCTCCCATCAACCAGCTTCATGGGATGACCCCCCAGGTTCTAGTATTTTGAGAGATGGAGAAAAATGTCTCCCTATCCACATTCTCCACACCATGCATAATTGTGTGCACCTCTATTAGGTTTCCCCTTAGCCTCCTTTTTCCCCCAAGCTGAACAATCCCAGCTGTTGTAACCTTCCTTTGATCATTTTGATTGCCCTTTTCTGCACCTTCTTGACAGCGGCCACAAATTAAATTACACCTCCTCTGTAAACACTGTGGCTCTCTTGCCTTCATATCTACTAATACATGAATGACTTTAAAATGCCCATAAAGTAACAGTAAACTGGAGAAATCAGCTTTTGAAACTTCCTGCTGCACTTCTAGTATTGTTCCACAGGTGGAGCTGCTGCAAAATTAATAGAAAGCTTAAGCCCTCTTACTGGAAAATTCAGAGAAATGTATGTCGGTGCAACATGCTTTATACATAATATTAAAAAGCAGGACCTTTATTATTTCCAAGGGCTTCAAGATATGTTGTAGCTTTAGGGCAATTCATTATCCTGTTCCCCTAAGCTAAATGCCAGCAGCCATCACTGAAGTTAACACATCTTAATTTACCAGCAATGTTAATGTTACCCCCTCCTCTTGTAACCTAATCTATGGGAAGTTAAGAGACAGATAGTAAACTATTTTGTACCAATGAATAAAAGCCACTTGAAAAAAGAAAAATTAGCAAACCAATATCATCTTGAGCAAAACACCAGTAGGGTATTTTGAGATGCCAGGGTAGTGATGGAGTTATAGTCCTGAAGGAATAAGTTGCAATATAAAATGTGTGTAAACCCTAACTATAATTAAATGGACTTAAATCCTAAGAAATCTATTAGGCTTAGTTTTGAGTAAATCCATTCAGGGTCAGGTTGTAAAATCTGAAAATGGTGAGGCCCAGTTCTTAGTTTCATTACTACTCTCTATGGAGAAACAAGGGTGGGGAGGAATGAGGTTAGCCAGAACTTGGGTATCTTTGTTTTTTGGAGCACCTCAAAAACAGAAACAACAACAACAAGAGAACTCAGGTACTGGATAGTACAAAATGTTTAATATGCTTGATGTGTTTTGGAATTGGGGATTTCTTTCTCAGGAGCTTGAGTGATTCTGAGGGGCTGTCTATACGCACCGAAAGCCCGGGGGTGGCTGCGCAGTGGCACTGCATCGATTATATGATGCAGCAGCCACCACAGGACTTCCCCACAAAGCTGTGAAATAATTTTTTGGGGGGAACTTACCCCGACCTTTTCCTCTGGAGTGAGCTGAGTAAGGCACATCTGCCATCTATTGTGGAGTGTGAAGTGCGCGAAATAACGGGATGGAGACATTAGCTGGGTTTTAAACAGGGCCACATTTATTGATGGATCTGCAGTAGGGAACCTAAGCAGGCATCTTCTTCTAAAACAGCATATGAATAGGCTCCTAGCCCCTCCCCGAGTCACGTGGGCCCGGGAAGAGGCTGCCTCCACGCCTCGTTTTGCCGCACCCCCCACAACAGCCCCACCCTGCCAAGCTACGCTGGCCAAGGGTTTAGGGCATTCCTCGCTCCAGAGTCATGGTGGCGGGTTGAGTGAGCAGATGGCGACCCCTGATTGGTTGTCGTCTGCCCAGGCAGAGGGCAAGGGGTAGGCCCGGACGCCAGGAACCCTGTGCTTTTGCTGCTGCATCAGGATTAACTACTGTCACCCTGATGCAGCAAAAGCACAGGGGTTTGCTTATTGTGGCAGCAACCCACCGCAGTATAGGCAGCCCCTGGAATTCCTGCACCACTTCAGATATAGCAGCCTAAAAAACCTAAGAGCAACATTTTCTTTTTCAACTCATTTACGCAAAGGTTCATGAACAAGGAGAGACAGAAAACATTAAGAGATCCGGGAATTTCTAAAATTTACATGCTCCTGAGGAAGGAGTCCTTGCTTCCAAAACTCACCAAGCATATTTAATGTGTGAAGCTTATTTGCTGCAGCTGGACAGCAGGGCTGACACGATACTGTGGAACTGTTGTCCGCCGGCACTTCAACGGGTGCTGGCAAAGCGGGCTCAAGAAAAAAGCATTAAGAACCAGCCATAGCACCAGAAAGACATTACAACACCAGAAACAATAACCAGCACACATTTTAGAGTGATAGTTATTACTTGTAGAAAGGCACATTTAGTAATGGTGTTTTCATTAGCCAGTGAAAACACAAGCAGTGAGAGCCCTAAGCAGATGTTTCTTGGGAGGGAATTCCCAAAACAACTAGTGCCACAACTAAAAAGGCCTTATCTTGTTTGACAAACCACTTGACTTCAGGCAGTAGGGGACACAGTGCAGGGCTTCATATGCTGATATGTGCATAGGAGGAGGAAACCCTTAAGATACAGGCAGGGACAAACAAGTTCACACACGGATCTCTTGATGGTTACGGCACCAAGCGAAGGCTTGCCTGTTTGAAGAAGTCACCACAGATCAAGCATCTCAAACAGAACTTTTGAACCATTCACATCACCTCAAATCCAAAAGATATAAATGGAAGGATTTATGTACCAAGTTATGAGTTATCCAGTATTAAGTCATGTGATGGGCATGCATATTTGAATCAGCCCTACCTGTTATTTCATTCTTTGGGGCTAAGGATGTACCAGACTGACTGGCATTCTCTGTTTATGTGAAACAGATATGGAACAACCAGATGGCGATGGCAGACTTAGGGTGCTTTCAGACAGAGGCCTCCTAGTGCTACCAATCAAAAAACATTGTGCAGCTATTCGTCTTTCCCTCCTTCACAGATTTTTTTGTGGTAAGAAAAAAGATGGACAAAGCAGTAGGCAAACAATGGAGGGTTACAAACAGGAGTAAATGAAGTCTAGACCCCCACTCAACCCCCACCGTAACATTCTGTGTTTCAGGCCATGAGGTTGCATAACAAAGGCCTTATCTGGAAGCAGCCCTACATAGTCTTGTGCCACAATCCATACAGGAATTTTAAAGGACTACGATTTGGGCAAAAGTGAGAGGGGAGGGGGGGCAGATCTACTGTATATCAGTTTTAATGAAATTAAGATCCTGATGATTTATTCTTTGAGTATAATTACATCTCTGTTTCTTAAGGAAGTTGAAAACAATTTGCACAGGGCTCCCAATGGCCTCCCACCCAGGCCCTGATCAGAATCATGTCTCTTAGCTTCAACAATGCAACAGCACTAAGTGCCCCAATACTATTCACATATGTTTGTTGAAGGAAGTACCAGTGATTACAGTAGAACATACTTCTCTGTAAGGATGTTGAGAATTCTAGCCTAACTCTCACAGCCAAATTTTAGGATAAAGGACAGAAACTATACGTGTGAGGTAGGACACTTCCTTATAAAACAGGCTTGCCGAAATATGTCCTAGTGGTTTAGATCGCTGGTGTCAAACTCCCAGACGAAGTAATCATCGTGTCCTTTGAAAAAATTCATTTGAAAAACCCTCAGGCATTTCAGACAGCTAGCACAGTGACTCTACATGCTTGTGTTTCCTTACAGAACACTCTGATCTCCTACACTGGCATAGCAAGAGTTCAGATCCCAGATGGGGAATTAATGTGGTGGATCGAGTTTCCAACTCTCCAGCGCATGTCTTGAAGTTTCTCTTCAACTTAGCTGGAGGGGAGGGCGGCCAGACTATTCAATTTGCCTGTAATACAGCACACATAATTAAGGAAGGCACACTCTGAAAAAGGAGACAGCAAACTTGGAGAAGCTATAAAAGAACCCGGGTTATCCTGCCCTACCTTCATTTTTCTAACTGCACTATTTTCCCAGCAGTCCAAAGCATGACTCTAACTGTAACAGATTACAGTAGGAATAATATCTGTATACAGTGCATGTCCTAAAATTATGCAGGCTTTTGATAACATAGGTTTTTGAAACAAAACCACTGCCATCCCACTATCTTTCAAGAATATAAGCGGAAAACAATGCCATTGCTTTAATAACGTAATAGCCTTTGGTGCCTAAACATCATTGAAATAAATCTTATGTAATTAGTGTATATTTTAATCCAATTATGGAAAATATTTTTCTCTGGAGCAATGGCCTTAATTGATTCGCATGCTTTTTAAAAATAGCAACATCAATCTCTCTATTAGGAGATTTATAGGCATACCTCTATCATAAACAGAATGCTTGGACTGTTTTATCCCAACACCCTATCCTAAATACATTACATGGAATTAAGGGCCGCTCTGCCCATTGCTATGGGAAACATAAGTGATTTATACCAGTGTTTCCTACAGCAAACATATTAACTGTATACATTATACAGGGAGGCACACACATCTTTAAACATCCCATGTTCATGCGTTTGGGCCCCCTAGTTGAGTCTCAATTCTCAGCTATGTGTATGTTGGTAGTAAAAAAAAATATCACGTACAAGTGTGCATGTCACTCACACTTTCCTGCAGGGAATACTCATATTCTTGGCAGCAAACATGTAACATGTAGATCTGTCTTTCATCCCATCGATTTTCTATATATTTGTGATTCAAAAGGCATTGTGCTTTAGATTGGGCTGCTAACTTCCCCTCAGGTTTCGACACTACACAGGTAGGATGAGTAATTAATAAAGGAAGGAAGCATTAGTTTTAGGTGACTGAGGGACAATTAATTGACTGAGGGACAATTCAGATGTTGAATATGGCACATGATACAATCAGTCCTCATAGGATTGTATTACCTCAGATATGCATGTGGGCAGGATGCCTTGTTTGAAATCTCTCTCCATGTGGGGAAAAGGGTTTTGGCTTAGCTGTTTTTGACATGTGAGCTCTGCAAGTGTAAGGAATTCCCCACCACAACCCTTGGGAGAACTTTCAAACAAACTTTCAAACCCCACCCCCATGCCTTTGTTCTAGACTGTGCCAAGTGTCCTACGCAGCACATGTCTAGCTAAAATACTCCCTCTCTCAAAATACTAGAAACCGGGGTCATCCCATGAAGCTAATTGGTGGCGGGAGATTCAGGACAAATAAAAGGAAGTACTTCTTCACACAGCGCATAGTTAAATTATGGAACTCACTACCACAAGTTGTAGTGATGGCCACCAATTTAGATAGATAAATTCCTGGAGGCGAAGGTTATCAATGGCTATTAGCCCTGACGGTTGTGTGCTATCTCCAGTATTCGAGGCAGTAAGCTTGTGCGCACCAGTTTTGGGGGAACATGGGTGGGAGGGTGCTGTTGCACCATGTCCTGCTTGTTCATCCCTGGCTGATGGTTGGTTGGCCACCGTGTGAACAGAGTGCTAGACTAGAGGGACCCTTGGTGTGATCCAGCATGGCACTTCTTATGTTCTTATTTTGAAAATGCATACACTTGTAAAAAATATTCATTGCACAAGTGAGCTCACATTTAAGTAAATGTGTTTAGGATTAAGGTGCGTGTCTGTCCCTCAGAAGACTTTGCCACTTTGTTTGAGTGATAATACCCATTTATCATCCAAGAGCCCTTGTTTCAGCTTGTGTAGTACAAAATACATAGCTAATACAATGTTGACATTACTATTAAACAATAGTATTGGTAAGCCAACGTAAGACAACCAATGCCAAATTATGTTGGATCCTGTTGGACCATCACCTATTAAAAAATGCAGTCACTGGGTTACTTTATCATTTTTCAAAATCACTCTTTCATTTTACAGTATTATATAGCCTGTTCTATCCATAAGTCTAAATGTTATGTGATAAATAATAACCAAAAAAATCTTGGCTCTTAGACAGAAATAATAAACAGGTAAGTTAGGCTGTCTTCCAACCACAAATAATAAGTACCCTTTCAATGACACCTGAACAGAATATAATGTTTCATTTTTATAGTGGCAGTATGTTATTAACTGTCTACTTGGGAGATTTTAAATAGTCCCCACAAGGGATTGTTTTGTTTAACGTATTTCTGAGACTGTGACATCGAAAGCAGTATGCTTTCTGGGTCATATCCGATAAATTGTTGCTGCTCTGTTGTGCCAAAATGACGCAGCTTTTATCAGAGTGAATTTCATTATTGCATAGAGAAACAAGGCCCTTTTTTGACATAAAGCTAATCAACAGTTTAGCATTACTTTCATGAGCAGCAGAAAGCAGCAGACTCTTGCATTCCCCTCTCCTATTCTGGTGTGGCTGTGGAGAGAAGTTGGAAACCTTTGCTTCTTCTTTTGAGCTCCCCATATCCAAACTTCAGGGAACTCTGGTTTATTTTAAACTTAATTCAGGCAAGCCAGAATCAAACTGTGGTTTATGAACCTGGTTTGTTCCCAAACCATAGTTTAAACTAACCATAGTTCCCCAGAATTTGGATGTAACAGGAAACTGTTGAGTTTAGAAAGTTATGTATCACTTTTAACTGGAAATCTCCAAAGCAACCAATGAAAGAGCAGTGGATTAATAAAATTTGGGAGACTATGAGTATGTATAACCTTACTCAGCAAGTGCAGCAAGCAAGGAATCCTAACATGAAGAATGATATTATTACATAACAGTTTCCATTAATTTCCTATGCTAAAGCATTTCAAACTTTTGATCAAGTTCCAAAAAAGTACAGTTGCCTATGTTTTTTCTGATTAATTTGCACAAACACACAAAAATGGCATACACCTGCATAGGCTCCTTTTATATGTTGTAGAACTGTATTTTTACTTTTATTGAGTACTGAACTCCTACTTAGGCTATTTTATTGCAGATGTTCCATAAAAATATCAGTTATAGACTAAGATTTATAATTAGTGAATTACTTTGTTTCTTTAGTGATTTTGATTTATTATGCAAATTCTTCTTTTTGTTGCCTTTATTTTATTAACCTTATTTCAAAATAAAATAAAATTTCATGATTTTTTAAAAAAGAAAAATTACATATAGTTGGTAAACTTTCTTCAAAGTCAACCCTGAATCTTGGTGCTATGTTGCTTTCCTAAAACATGGGGTGGCCATTGTAGTTTGTGTAGTGGTGCACACCTTAAAAAATATAAATAACAAAAACGGGGTGGGAAGAATCGAGAGAGAGAAAGAGAGAGAGAGAAGAAGAAGAAGAAAAGGAAGAACATATGATAAAACATATTCTTGCACAATAATCATTAACATCACCCTTAATATAAAAAGTAAAAGGATTGTACATTTCCATTTCAAATATATATGTTAGTATAAGCTGTTCATATATCTAAATAGACATTCATATGAGACTGACAGATGTAGGAGATACTTGTAACAAGAGCTATAAGATCTTCAGTCCAATGAATGAGAATTGGTGGTGGGTGTTTATCCTTCCAAAGGGCTCTCAGCATTCACTTTTGCTATTAATCCCCAAATCACTGGGATATAACTTAAAAGTGTGTGGGCATCCACTATTATCACAGATTTTTGAAGAACAAAATGTATATGAGCAATGACTTCCAGCCAGAAGGAAGCTACTATCCTATGTCTCAATGGTAGTGGCGGCTCCCTTATGACTGGACAGTAACAATTGCTCCGCTTTCTCTATTTTATATATATATATATCTGTGAAGATTGTAAGATTGGCTTCCTGTCCTCCACTTGCTACACCCCCTCTGGTGTCTTAGATGGTGCTTTAAATTTAAACAGCAGTGGCCAGAGTCCACCACCCTCAGAGGTGGCAGCATCAAGACTTTTGTTTTTAAAAGAGCAGCTGCCATGCTGACCACTGGTAAGCACCCAGTTTTGTAGTGGATAATTTTGAAGTGCAGGCGCTCACTATGACAATCCCCATAGCCACACACACAGACCCAAGGAAAGTCCAAAAATGGAGGCAGCTGGGTCAATTCATGTCACCAAACCAGTTCTTGAAACTTTTATCACCCCCCGCCAACCCCCTGACCAGGTCCTTTGTAAAGCTAATGGGTTTTAATTAGCACTCAAGACCAAGTCATCCCCAAATTCTTTGCAATACACCAGAGAACAAAATATTTTTGCCAGAAAAAACCATTTCCCTCCACTAGTGTGAGGATTGCAGCTAAAAGTAGAAGGAACAGGGAAGTTGGATGTGGTGGCAGATGAAGTCAGGTGCTGCACTCTCGCCAGCCCTGGCTCCACCACACCAGTGTAAGCACCCCTGCCCAACCTGACTGGCAAACCAGATCAGGCCTCTACCACCTACGAGGAAACAAACTGGAAATGGTGCTTCAAGGCAGCCCTAATTTCAAATGGAACCACATGCTTCCAATCTGCCACAATTGCACCAAAGGAGGAGAGAGAATAGGGGAGTCTGTGATCCCCAAATCTCATGCCGGCTTGTCCATGTTACATTAAAGCATAGTTTAGCATTATATCTGAATCAGGGCACTGAAAAAGGGGAAATCTGGGCTCTAAACGTGGTACTGATAAGGATGATGAAGAAGAAAATAACATTATTGGGGCCAAAGCACTTAGGTATAGATGGAAGAGGATAGGAATGCTTCACAAGCTGTTGCCACTGTTGCCCCAAGTGCATTCACTGAGTCTAGGAAGACAGATTCTGCAATAATAAGCAGGACTTGTTGAATATAGCATGCATATATGGTTAGTATCACCATGACAGGCTTAGAATGAACTTGTCCAAAGGTCTTAGCAGCCTTCTGAAGTTAATTTCTAACCCTGGCCAATGAGGTCTTAACACTTGACATTCTCCAGCCAAAGAAATTATTTTCTCTAGTGCAAAAATTTCTGTATTATTATTCCTGTGTTGTACTTGAAGCTCTGTCCATTTTTGGTGATGAACATCTCTCAATTGAGGGCGAGTGACTGGAAGCAATAACATATGGACACCTGCAGTTCAACTTTCAATGTGATTATGAGCCAAATTTTGCTTTCATCCAAGCCATGATTTGAAAAAGACCCCAGTTCTTCATAAAACAGATCAGTGATTCGTAATTTTGTTGAAGCTGGGCCTAAGTGATGACAAGCCAAAGTAAATGAAATTAATTCTGTTTTATACCCACTGATTACTGCAACACTGCAGTTTATAGTCTGGGGTAATTATGACTTACTGTTACAGACTGGCTTTTGCTTAGACAAGTTTATACCTAATAATTTCTACCGAAATAAAACAGCTACAAATCACCCAACGTGACAACCAACAAAACACCATTGTACAGCACATATCAATCTGATATTTCCCATGCATGATAGCACAAAAGAGAGATGATATAGCATTTTGCTGGAGACATTTCAGAGCTGAAGAACACGCAGACCGGCTTCTTTCAAGTTGATTTATTTACTTTTGTGAGTGTGTGTGTGTGTGTAAATCAGCCTGATAGGATGTTGTGAAGCCTAGCAAATGATGGGTGTTCCACAAGCTGCTTTGGCTGAAGGATCACAGGGATAAAAGAACTTTTCTGTTGGGACTACTGATGCACGGCACAGTGGGACTATTACCATAAGCAAAGCAAGCAAGTGCTCAGCAAGAGAGAAGGGCAACAGATGTCAACCTGTATCATATGTCAAGTAAACAGCAATGGCACATGAGGCTAATCATCTTAGCCCGCCTGTGAGAACATCACGCTCTCATAAATCCATGTTGTAATTGCTGATTCTGTAAATTGTAGGGTCTTCCTATCACTCCTCTAGGACAGTTGATCCAGCCAAGGAATGAATACATTGTCCAACCATTACTGTCGCACAATGGAAAACTTTAATAGAAGCAGAGCTATATCTCATTCCAAAAAATCTAACAAAGAGCCCATTCAAATTATTTGATTGATTTCAGAACTAAAATATATGTTTCTACTTTGCAATGGCAAACAAAAGCAAATGCTCCTGCTGAGCACACGAATAAGAGAGCTGCAGGCGCATCCTAGCTCCCAGTTGAAGGTTACCACTCTTGCACACGTGGAACAAAACCTTTCACATGTATACATTAAATTCTTACATGTATGCATACTTGTGTTAAAAATACAATGTGTGAAGTGGCCAGACATTCATTGCCACTAACAGTACAAGTAGAGGAACTTACATCAAACGTACTGGCACAGACCATATGTGGAGGGCTCACTTTTGGAGCTAAAACCATGTTATTTATTTATTTATTACATTTATATCCTACCTTTTTTCCTCCAAGGAACCCAAGGCGGCATACATAATCCTCCTCTCCATTTTATCCTCACAACAACAACTCTGTTAGGTAGGTTGGGCTGAGAGTCTGTGACTGGCCCAAAGTCACCCAGTGGGTTTCCATGGCCGAGTGTGGACTAGAACCTGGATATCCTTACTCCTAGTCCAACACTGATTACACCACATTGTAATTACACCAATTATACCACATTGGCTCTCACACCACATATTATGAGTTTCTGTTCCATCTGAATTGGCCCCAATAATTTTTTAAAAAGTTACTTAATGATGCCCCCAGAGGAACAGTACAAATAATACCATTTCCTCACTTTCTCTAGAGTTTTCCTACGAAGGTAACTGTTTTTGAGGAATCTAATACCTGTATGTTGACTAAAATATATATATGGGGTTTTGATTTTTCATGAACAATTATACTCAGAGAAGCAGAAATTCCTTTAAAATCATGTCAATATAAGAGCTACCAAGATAAGGAACTATTTTACAATATGGACTAGGTAAAGAACAGGGAAACAAGCCAGAATTATGGACAGAAATATCCCTGTCTCACAAACAATTATTCAAAAGAGGTTTATTTCTAGCAAATTTCCTGGTGGACAAACCAGAAAACATAAGAACTTTGGGCAGCATCCAACGCTGCTGCTCCATTTACACCTTTGATATAGTTCTAATAGAAGAAGCTTCTAGCATGACAATGACAATAGCGTATGCTGCCAAGACAGGTTTACCCAGAAAACCCATTGTACTGGTATATTCTATTGGCATTGTGCTAGAGGTCATTTCACTATCAGGTGAAATTTTAGAATGTTTTTAGGATGTTTTAAGGATGTTTTAATCATGTATGCTATGTTTTTAATCAGTATGCTATGTTTTTAATCAGTTTTAATGTGTTTTATATTCACTGTTGAATATAAGAAATAAATTATTATTATTATTATTATTATTATTATTATTATTATTATTATTATTTAGCGCAACATCAATTGCATCAGCGGAGTGGTAGCACTGGATACTGCCCTAAATCTGAAAATCAATTGAGACATTAAAATGATTGTCAGGAGAGTGTATATTAGTTTCCTTGAACTGTACAAAATTAGCACTGTGTCGGTCTAACATAGAGAATCCTGTATTTTGTGTTCAGAAAATGGTTACTGTATTCATATTGCTCAATTTGAACCAGGTTTTGGGATGTGACAAAGTGTCTACAGATGTTTCCCACTGTAGTTAACAAGATGACTTCTGCTTCTAGGGAGAAGGGAACTGACCAAATTAGTAAAAGGAAAATCAGAATATATCTTCCTAGCATTAAAAACCAACAACAACAACAACAAAGAATTTATTTATTTTCATCCATGGTGTTCTTACTTAACGCAGTGAATCTAGCCCAGTTCGTTTGGCAAAAAATTAAACAAGACAATTAGAGTATCTTAAACTAGTTCTGCCTGCCAGCATGACCTTTCAGAACTTCATCTTTCCCTTCTTTGCCCAACAACAGCCCCATGATTAAAGGAATCAAGAATAAGATACATCTTGACACTGCAGGAGACTTTGTGTAAAAGATGCATTAACAGCAAGCCAACAAAATGATTCATTAGCTTTTCTTTTTCAATATTATGTTTACACAAGATGATTACAGCAACTAATTAGCAATTTATCCTAGTTTATATAAAAAAGTTTAATGAGACGAGTGAAGGAGACTTGGACTGATTCAACAGAGACAATTTAGTCCTTCTTCTAATGTGGTCTATTCAGCTTTGAAGACTAAGTGCCTACATCTTCCTTCTCCGTAAAGGTATGAAACCAGACAAAAGAAAAGATCAGTAGAAGTGGCCAGAGATTGGCAGAATTGCTTACCACTTTAGAAAAGTGTTAGCAGACCTGGATTTGTGTATTCCTGACCATGCCAATCTTGTGGACTGGATTCTGCAGTGGCTAAATCAGCAGGCCACATTGATGACAGCCTGAATCTGAATCATTGCACAGGCATAGAGAAACCCGGCTCATCATACATGAATGCAGGTTGACAATACCAGAGCAACGCGTGAGAAGTTCTGCAAAATTATTTCCTTTGAAAGCAGCCAGTAAATGATTATGATAACAACAGCAGCAGCAGCAAGGCTTAATGCCGACATTGATTGTTACAGGACTCACAAATAGACTGTATTAAATCCCAGGATGGTTTGAATTTCACCAAATCCAGCTTGATCGAGATGTCAAGAGCATCTATAGAGGAAAGCGGCACTCCCCAAAATGTGTTCAACTCCTCCCATCTGCCCACGATCCTCCAGCTAGTCCTTCGTCCCATTTCTGTCTACCCAGCTCCTTGCCATTCTTCCAAGAATGCTTTGTAAATGAACAGTGAAAACTGCTTTTTGAAATGTCCATTTCTGGAAAGAGCTTCACATACTTACTCAGAAGTAAATCCCACAAGTTCAATAGGAGTTACTCCTATTGAAAAACTCAGGATTGAAAAACTGATTGACTGATAGATGAACTGATTTCCACTCCTACTTGGATGGCCGATTCCAGAAGGTGGTGCTGGGGGATTATTGCTCTGTGCCGTGGCTCCTAAGCCATGGGGTTCCACAGGGCTCTATCTTATCCCCTATGCTGTTTAACATATACATGAAGCCGCTGGGGGAGGTTATCCGGAGAGGTGGACTGAGGTGTCATCAATATGCGGATGATACCCAACTCTACCTTTCCTTTTCACCAGGTGAGGCAGTGGCTGTTCTGAACCAGTGCCTGGGCACGGTAATGGACTGGATGAGGGCTAACAAACTGAGACTCAATCCAGACAAGACGGAGGTACTGTTAGCAGGTGGTTCTTCTGTCCGGCGAGGTGATGTTTGCCCTGTCCTGGACGGGGTTGCACTCCCCCTGAAGGATCAGGTCCATAGTTTGGGGGTGCTCTTGGATCCAGAACTGTAACTTGAGGTGCAGGTGAACTCAGTGGCAAAGAGCATCTTTTATCAGCTTAGGCTGATATACCAGCTGCGCCCTTATCTGGACAGAGATAGCCTAGCTACAGTTATCCATGCTCTGACAACCTCTCGTTTGGATTACTGCAATGCAGTGGGGCTGCCTTTGAAAACGGTCCGGAAACTTCAACTGGTACAAAACAGGGCAGCACGGTTACTAACAGGAACTGGCCGATGAGACCACATCACGCCAGTCCTTTTCCAGCTTCATTGGCTGCCAGTCCAGGTCCGGGCCCGATTCAAAGTGCTGGTATTAACATTTAAAGCCCTAAACGGCTTGGGGCCAGGTTATCTGAAGGAACGCCTCCTCCCATATGTACCTGCCACCGACCCTAAGGTCATCCTCAGGGGTCCTTCTCCATGAGCCCCTGCCAAAGGAAGTAAGGCAGGTGGCTACTAGGAGGAGGGCCTTCTCTGCTGTGGCACCCCAGCTGTGGAATGAGCTCCCTAAGGAGGTTCTCTTGGCACCTACATTATATGCTTTTAGATGCCAGGTGAAGACCTTTTTATTCTCCCAGCATTTTAACAGTCTATAAATTTTAACTTGGTGTTTTAAATTTGTAATTTTGCATTGCTGCTGTTTTTATCTGGTTGAGCTTTTATATTGTATTTTATATTATGGTTTTATACTGTTGTTTTAGACTTTGAATGTTTTTAATTTTTGTGAACCGCCCAGAGAGCTCCGGCTATTGGGCGGTATAGAAATGTAACAAATAAATAAATAAATGACCACCACCACCCTCCATTTTATCCTCACAACTGCCCTAGGTTAGGCTGAGAGCTGGTGACGGGCCAAATGCCATCCAGTGAGCTTCATGATAGCAGGTGAGGGAAAGTGAACCAGTGTCTCCCTAATCACTCTAACTTCTATGCCACACTGGTTCTTAATTGCGAATTATTATGCAGTGCACCAATTCTAAAAAATGCATCAACAACATTACAGACATTTCTGGCATTGGCTATCACCCACATTTGAAGTATCTTGACCTGGCAGGACTAGCCCACAGCCAGAATTGGGCAAGACCTTATCGGAGGAAGAAGATCCCACTGCTAGTCTCTGTTGGTACAGGACCAAAGAGACCCCAACAAATAACCCCAAAATAACTTTTGCAAACTTTTCATACATCCAAGCTTCACCTGCCACAATTATCCATGCAACCTAGGAGCAGAAGGTGCACTATACAAATGGCAGAAAAAAGCCTCCCTTTTCTGAGCTTGACTTTGAAAGAGTGAGCATGAAGTGATGCGTTCTCTGGACTGGGGCTGTGAGGTCCTGGAAAGGGCGGGGCGTTAGTGGCAGCTATAGAATTGCTATGTTGCTTCCTGACTAGCACCTTTTTCGACCAGCTCCTTGGCTCAAAACTCTTGCTCTAGGTATGTGGATGCTCTTGTATTGTTGCAGCAACCTTTCCTGAAACCTATTCCTTGCCCCAGTGGATAGCTCCCACAATGTCGTCATAGGTGGGGAATGTGAGCCTTGCAGCTCCTTCCTGTCCTACCAGGAATATGAGATGAAGGAACCTATTTAGTGATAAAATTATGGATGTGAAGGTCAGGAGGGTTAGGGCTGAATAAAGCACTGTGTTTCTTATCATACACGGTATCATACTCTCCCCATTAGTTAGTGTAGATGATCCCATCATAACCTAAAATTACGCATCAAAAGTCTTCAACAACCTATGAGTTACCAATCTGGATCAAGAGTATTACCAGGGAATTAAAGGTTAAAAGGGGATGACATATGGACAAAGTTGTGACCCAGTCTTGTGCAGGGGCCTGTCTACACAGAGTCTTCGGGGCACCTGGAGTGCGTTTGCAGTGCGCCCCGAAATTGATGATGTAGACAGTACCCCTTACGTTCCAAGAAGAGGCGGAGGAGGAGGAGGAGGAGGAGGAGGCGGCCCCGCATCGCCCCGCGCAGGGACGGGGTGAAGAGTTGCCGGGCCCAGCGGCTTCGCCGGGGAATCGGCTGCGTCCTTGGCGCCGCCCACCTGCCCGCCGGCCTCCTGTTGCCAGCGAAAGAGCCACTCGGGTCATAGAGCTTGGCGGAAGAAGCCGGCGGCGGCTTCTTCCGCCGAGCTCTCCGACGCGGGTGGGGCCGGGTGGCTCTTTCGCCGGCAACAGGAGGCCGGCGGGCAGGTGGGCGGCGCCAAGGACGCAGCCGATTCTCCGGCGAAGTGTAGACAGGCCCCAATAAAGTCCCAATATCACATACATTTCAATCAATGGCAGCTTTCCCCGTGAAGTTGGAAATGTTCTACCAAAAACCACTAGCAGTGGGTTGGGGACCTTCATGTTACTCAACAGTCATAGGATGCTCAGATATAGCACCAGTTCTATGTGTATCACTGCCTGAATAGACTGAAGTTAAAGACGAAATCCCTACTTGTTTGCTTGAGCATCCAAGTCTCTCTCGTAATCCAGCCGAATTACCATTGTCACTGAACATCCTTTCACAGGGGAAAGCTATGATTAAAAGTAACTATTTAAACTGTTACTAATGACTTAATAGAAAAGTTGTTATTAAGAGGAGTGTGAGAGGTTCATGCAGAGAAAAAGGCCTAGCATTGCAGGACTGGTACTTCCACGAGGCTTTGAGAAGAACGCTACTAAGTTACAAACAGCTTATTGTAACTCCTATGTTCTTTTCACCTAATTTTGTATCTCAACAGTTTCACTGGCCCCAGTAAATTATTGTCAGTATCTCCCTGCCCCCACCGCCCAATGCCCTGTACACAGTTCTTTGCCTTCCTAGCAAGCAAAGTCCACTTGCCGGAAAGAAAGCTGGTCATTAGGTCTCATAAACATAACCGTACTGATTTAATGCACAGTAGAAAAATAAACTGCATGGTTTTTATAAAGTAATAATAACAATCTTAGCCCCAAGCGTATACACTCTTTCCAAAAAAAAAAAAAAAAAGTAGGTATGGTGAAGAATAAAACTGGATGATTGTCAAATAAGAGAGCCTCATTCATTTTCTTCCACATTTTCACTTAAATATGATGCAGCCGCAGATTCGAAGCCACCCTGGGGCAAAGAGGCAAAGATGCATGGCTGAAAGATTGGGGACTTATCTCTATTTTTCCAGCCAGAGCAAGGTCAGCCCAGCTATTCTGCTGGTCTGTCCTCGCTTGGAGCCACTCCGGGGCTGTTCCCAGGCACAAGGCAACCTCCTATTGGTCGCCAGGAGCCACGGGAGGGGGAGGGGGTGGGCGTGGTGAGCCTAATGGCTGCTGGAAAGCCCGCACTGCCTCTCCTCGTTAGGACAAGTTGCCGCCACACACCAGCAAGAACATGGTGCTTAGCAGTGGAGCGGTGCCTCTTGGTAAAAGGAGAGAAATGACCACTATTTTAAGTCATATACTGTATGGTGGTCTTCCTTAACCTGGTGCACACCACTCCCAGCATTGGCCATGCTGTCTGGGACTAATGGGAGTTGAAATCCAAAATATCTGGAGTGCATCAGGTTGGGTGCAGGGAGTGGGGAGGGATAGGAGGGAGCTGCAGCGGGGAAGACGAATTCTACTACCACCACCCATCATTCCACTGAATGGCACCATGGGATTCAACCTGTAGTTCATGCAATGAACTTTCTAAAGCTCTATAGTGCTAAAAGTGCAGATGGAAATTTCAAGAGCAAACTGCAGCAACGGTTGAAAGCGTATTTATTTGGGACTGCCACAGCAATAGGAACAGTGACTTGGGACTTACTCCCAAGTTAGTGTGTGTAAGATTACAGCCACAGAGAAGCAAACTCAGTGTCTGTTTAAATGCAGGAGTTATTCATGAAAGCAGAAGCAAATCACTCCAGGAATTCTCTTTCTTTAGAAGAGGTGCTCTACAAAGCAAAACATTCTCTTCTTGAGCGGCACATTTTCCAGTGAAAACAGCTTAAGTAGCCCTCTGAGGTAAACATGTACAATATAAGGATGTATTACTGAAAATAAATTCAGACAAGATGTTCTTTGTACGAAGAAACAATGAATGTGATTCAAGATGGCCACTGTTCTTCATTTTCAGGAAACAGGGTTCTTTTTAAACAATAAATCTCCAATGAAGGAAATGGGCTGGTTATTCCTGATTAGTCTAAATTGAGAAGCAGGGTCCTTACCATCATCTGAAAAAAATCTGAAACCAACAAATGGCACATATCTACTAAATTCAGTGGCATTATGACACTTTACACCACCCTGCTTGACTTGTTCCTGTCATCACTTCAGCTTACACTGCAAATTTCACTGATTTCTGTTCTTGTTTGTGAGCAACCAAACATAATTTAATACAGTGCATGCTTGGGTGACCATATGGAAAGAAGGACAGGGCTCCTGTATTTTTAACAGTTGTATAGAAAAGGGAATTTCACCAGGTATCATTTGTATGTATACACCACCTGGTGAAATTCCCTCTTCATCACAACAGTTAAAGGTGCAGGAGCCCTGCAGGAGTATCTGGCCACTCTAGTATAGGTCCTGCAGCTTTAACTGTTGTGATGAAGAGAGAATTTCACCAGGAGATGCATGCATACAAATGGCACCTACTGAAATACCCCCTTTCTATAAACTGTTAAAGATACAAGAGCCCTGTCCTCCTTTCCATATGGTCACCCTAGTTCATGCCAACCAATGAGACACATGAAAACACTTCATAAATTAGAATTCCTGTTAATTTTCTTATGTTGAAGGTT